>NC_064616.1:705624388-706249388 GCF_023898315.1 Schistocerca nitens | reverse complement strand
TAAAAGTGAATCTGGAGAGAAAAAGCGCCTTATACATGCATATGTCAGTGAAATGAGTCAATCCCAATTATGATAAAAGTTTCACAACACAACCTTGTTTGATATTGGTTTCTCATACAAAGAACAAGTTCATGTGACAAAGCCTCTGTATTAAATTACATTATTATTTAATGTAGCCTTAGCCACGGTAGTTGCAAATGTGGCTTAGGCTTGGTGTTTGGTGTTTATAAATGTTACCATAACTCACTAGGATCATATTTTAATATTAGGAAACTTTATGGAGAAAGATAGGCATAATTAATTTTTCAGCATTATGAGAACATTTAGTGATTAATTCATTTTGTGTGTGTAATCTTGATGAAAAAATATTATGTAGAGACATTGCTTGGATAGGTAGCAATGAAGTGCTAATTACAAAGAACACACTGAAATCTGTATACAAATTCTCTCGTCCTATGAGCCTCCAAATATGTACTTACTATCTGTGGACTATACAGAGTCGTCAGAAACATTCTGAAAAGCTTGAAAGGATGTTGCAGGGGATTTTGTGCTGAGGAATAATTGTGGAGCATTTCTTTAAAATTTAATAAATGGAACATGCACAGTTTTTCATAAAATGATTTTTTCTCTTTCACCTAGATAAATATGTAGGAGCATTTGAATTTTTACATGACTATTAGGTATCACTGACATTAGTAAAGCATTGTAATGAAATATATTAAAATTTAATTTTTATAACAGTATATTAAGGTGTGATTTTTCCAGTGTTTGTCAAAAGTAGATAGATGCTTACAATTATTGCTGGTATTAATTATGTTACTTTCTTTAATTCCATGTACTTTTTTCCACAACTAATTTTTTTATATGCTTTAGTGTTTATTATATGCCTACACTGTTGTAAAATGCATATTTTTGCATATATTATTATACATAGCAATTTTTTAAACCTAAAGTTATTGACTTTATTGAGAATTCAAACAATAATAATAGAAATACAGTTGCATAATACAATAATAGCAAAGATAACTATTTTAACATATTTGTTTAGCTTATATCATTATCATCAATATTACATGAAGTATGAAATGAATAACACAAAAAATATTGCATGTTACAATCACATTGTTATTGTCAAGTTTTCCCTCTTACATCTATACATTATTCATCTAGGACACCTTTGTAAAATTCTTTCGCATCAAATGTAATTTCAAAATACTTCATCAAGGCAGACACATCTTTCTCCTTTTCTTTGCATCTCATATTTTGTTTTTTTAGAAGGTTGGATGTCAGTATTGTTGGATGGCATGGTTTCTTTCATCTCAGGATGTCATCTTGTACAGGATCTCCAGAGTATGAATTGCTTACTGACACACTAACAATTTTCTTTGCTTTCATGTATGAAATGATATGCTGGCTGTTTATTTTGAATGGTAGCTTGGATTTTAGTACCTTCTACACACTATCATTTAGAGTTTTAACTGCCCAGTCTGTGTTTAGAACTTTGAGAGTACCATTCTCTTCTAAAATTTCATAATATTCTTTAGGAGACAAGGTGCTTCCTTTTTTTCTGCAAGACTGGGGTTCTACCATACACTAGGTCTGGTGGCATGTCACTATGGCCACGAACAGTGAGAAGTGATGAATATTATTTAATTTTGTGCTCTTGTCCAAGAACACAATTAGCATTGCCATCATACAACTGCAAGAATCTGAGAATAGATGTACAACAGATGCCATCATTTGGTGATTTTTTTATCTCAGTCAAAAAGAAAGTCTAGCAATGCTGAAGCAACTTGACTGCATCTTCTCTGAAGATTCTGTCTCCAACTATGTGTGAAACATGAAGCTTTTTTATTTTTTTGCTTTTTAGTACAGATCATAATCCACAGATTGCTTTAACATACTTGTCTAGTGTAAAAAACCTCACTGACTGATAGTTTTGGAATGGACTGGTTTTGCTACAGGTCAAAGCAAATCATAATGACTGTTGGATTATCTTCCTTCATTGTATCATAAAACCTCTTTCCACGAATTTTATGTAACCTGTAGCTAGTTCGTAGTTCATTGTTCTTTTGCAGACATGTTTCTGCTTTTATTTCCATTAAACCAACCTTACATGTGGAGCAGGTATCAGTATGAGGTGTCCTGAATGATAGACTGAAATGTTTGTAAAATATAAGCTTGTACTTTGATAAGGAACATAGTTCAGTCCTAAATTTTTCCTTTCTTCACAGGATCTTTTGAACATTGTATTGACTGTGAGAGCTGAAGACAAATGACCTCTCAAAGAGTTGCCCCTTCCATGATGGCTCTCTCTGCAATTCTTAGTGGCAACAATTACCTCCTTATGTCCCTTTCCTGTTCTGTAACCTCACCTTTGCTTTGGCGACCTTCCTATTTCATGGAACAAGCTTGCTAAATAGTATAACCTATACTTTGACATTTAAGATAGTTCCTGGAAAGTTGCAGCACAAATGGGCACCACTTCATAATTCCTGTTCCTAATGGTATACTTCACTGTCACTGTTTTCTTCCTTTTTGCATTCTGGAGGTCCACTTCTCTGAGCTAGGGTGAAAATATATAAAGAAATTTTAAAAGAAAATTGTCTTGATCCATTTTATGTAATGATGTGATGTGATGATGAAAGTGGGAAATATCTTTGTTGCAGAGTGCAGCAGCTTTGCATTCTTTCATTTCTTTAGCTTTTGAAGGTGAAATCTCTAGTTCATGGTTGCATTTAACGGTAGGTTCCTTTTAACACTTTTTGATTTGTGTCAGGTCAATGAAAGCTCTTCTTGAATCAAGATTTTCTCCCATTAGAACATTCTTTGACCTGTATGCCATTTTCAGAATTGTGAGGCTCATAATCCATTCTGCTTCCTCATGCAATACTTTTTTGTAGACGTACACATGAGCATCAAGTTAATACTAGTCTAAAAGTAAGCTGCATTTGTTTCTATGACAGTAAAGTCTGGTTGCAACACTATTCTCACCAATAAGTATTGTTACAACAATGGGTAACATTGCTTAAAGCAACCAATATACTCCATTATTGTTAACTGCTTGCTACAGAAAGAGAGTCGAGACAGTAGAGACTTATGCTGTAACTGTGAGAATGCACATATCGATTGTTGCTGAAACCTTGTGAAACTATACACAGTAGTAGTCGACTTTTGCTAAAACTTGGTTCATGAGTTTGAAGTGAAAGATCAACATTATGCCATCACAGTGCCTAATTTTTTGCATATACAGAGTTTTGAAAAAAATGCTCCTCAGTCATGAAGAAAACAGTTCAACGTGTTGCACCATTTCTGAGTTACGTAGCATTAAAGTGAACCAGTCAGGTCATCATGCATTCAAACTCAAAGAACCTGCGAGAGACAATGTCGCCAAACTTGTTCTTCATTTGGTTTCCTCAAACAGAGCAAACATAACTTTTCCTCGCCAAGCTTGCATATACAATTTCCAGAAAGGCATGTTTTACGTGGTAATGAGCATTCGAACAAGATGTCTGAGCATCTCTGGATTTTTATGTCTGTGCATTACCATGCTGTATTTTAGTGCATGCTAGTGCTTGAATTTGTGTATGCAACAACCTGATTTGCTAGCTTCAGTACTGAATAACGTGGAAATGGTGCAACATATCAAATTATTTCTTAACAAATATTTCTCAGTACAATCTCCCCTGCAACACCTTTACAAGCTTTTCAGAACATTGAAATATGCTTTAGGAATTGGGTATGATAATAAATACTTAATAATAACTTAGGTCTGATAAATTTTTTATTGAAACTATTATATGTTAAGGAGCTACATCTGTTTTGCAAAACTGTGATAAGTGTTCTGTTTTATTTCTTTCAACATTAACTACTGTATCATTGGTTCAGAATAAATATTACACACCTGAAACACAGACAGCCTTTTCATCCAGTACTAGAAGTTTCATAACTGTTGTCTGTCGTCATTGTTATCATCTGAGATAATTATTTGTTTTGTGTATGCAAGTCTTTTAATGGTTCAGTTGCAGGACTTGGAAGACTATCTGCTTTTGGCACACCTAATCCTTGACATTAGATATATTTTGTTTTGAACTTAGGTTTGGTTAATGTTATTTGCATACATGGAGTAACAGTGATAAATGCATGTGAAGCATGGTTCACTGTGTTGTATTAATCAAATGAAAATAAAAATAAGGAATGGGATAAATCTACTGCTGGTGTCAATAGGACTCTTGTGCAGAGGCTAAGTAGTCAATAAGGAACAAATTACGAAACACTTATACCCATGCATAGCAGCTGGGTATTAAATCATCATTCTTGTATAATGTGGTGAAATATGAATGATGCAGATATTTACCATCAATAAATTTCAACCAATGAAACCATTGTTCAATAACATCATCACAAGCCAGTTTAAATTTGGACTATTGAACTAATTTCAATAAAAAGTATTTCATTAAACTGTTAAGTTGCTTTCCTATAATCCATAACCTTATACTAGTCTTGTCTGAATATTAATAAAACTAATAATTTCTTCAGTATATTCGTTTCGTAGCTGCTCTAATGATATATTTGTAGAGACAGCATTCTAAGTCTAATAAAATTTGTATCTATTAAGTAAGAGTGTGACTGGAGACTTTGTGTCAGTACCAGTAGCCCAACAGCAGCCAGTATCAAGGAGCCACTAGAGCTGTTCCTGTGATGTAGTGGTTAATGTTGTTGTCTATTATCATGGAGGTTCCAGTTTTGATTCCTGGTAACTACCTCAGATTTTTCTGGTATGGAAATGTATGGAGCAGGATCTGCACAACCTCATAAGCCCAAATGAGAAGCTATTGGATACAAATATAATGAAATTGCCATGTGATCCACAAAGTGGCATCAAATGGCTTGCAACATACTGGGAGTCATAGGATTCATCATCCTCAATCTCCCACCAACTTTCCCCTGCCTGTATTCATTTTCACTTTAGGTCTTCAAATTTGTAGTTGCAGTTGGTGATAGTGAAAAAAGTGAAATTGTAATTTTTTTTTAGGTCATCCAAGACAGTGCAAGTTGATAATGTGGATTATAATAGCAAGCTTGTAATCCGTCCTGTACACCGTGGTGATTCTGGTGAATATACAATAACAGCCACAAATACATCTGGAAAGGATTCGGTGACTGTGAATGTGACTGTCACAGACAAACCAACTGCTCCAGAAGGACCACTTCAGGTAAGAGCTCCCCCAAATGGATATCAATACTGTATTTTTGTACATGGTTCAGTTATGATACAAAATATATATTTTTACAATGAATGAAGCATGAAATGAATACTGCACTCCTGTTGACTCCAACAACTAAAAACTAATGATACTAAGTTGTCATTGGCAAGTAAATCTTTAACACTTTATCATTAGTGTTAATTTAAAAATCTCTTACATGCTCTTCACATGTTGTCACCTGGGAATATACTAATACAACTGTAATACCCAACTCCTTGTTCTTGTGCCTGTCTGCTGTCCAGTGTTATGTCTTGATGTTTTTTTTCTCAGGTCATCTTTGTGTTCCACCAGGTTTTTCCATCATCCAATTAATTCCTTTTTTACACATTAGGTATCTGACGTCCACAAGGAAGGATGTAAACTCAAATGGAAGCGACCAAAGGATGATGGAGGTACTCCAATCGAATATTACCAAGTTGAAAAGATGGATCCAGAGACAGGCTGTTGGGTACCTTGTGGAAGATCCAATGAACCAGGTTAATATAACTAATTAGTGTTTGTGAATGTCTAGTCTCATGAGTAAATGTTATACTACGATATATGGGAAAATGGGGAAAATGTGTTAAATATGCTACCATTGACTTAGTTATAAAGATTTTCCTTAAGCTTCTTCAGTTGTGATGTTACAGTCCCTTCTCCATCAAGCTATCCAAATTCACAGGATTTAGCTGTTATTGTTGGTCTCTTTTTAGAAAACATGAGATAACATTATTTGAAGTTGTTTTCATAAATTTATTGTGAATAGACTTGGGGATAAGATGCTAAAAATTGGCATCTAAGAAATCATATTTGTATGGTAAATAGTATGAGGTATTTGTGAGGGAGGAGGACAGCTACTGGCTACTAGCTAAGTTTTGAATTTTACATTATTGAAAAAGATGTATCATTGCCAGATGTTTATACTCCATGCATTATCTAGTCTTCATAATGAAGGATGGTTTCCTTGTTCCATGGTATTGTTAAATTTATCACATTCAGTATTATATTTACACTCATGAGTAATTATATTATCATTTAATTGCTATGGTGAAGAAAAAGTGCTTCTACCAGGGAGGTGAATGGAATAGTTTGACCTGTCACATGATGGGGAAGTCATTAGACCTTGTACTGTCTGACAGCATGGCAATCAAAGCGTGTAACATCAGTGCATTCGATCATATCCCAATTGCAGGTGGTGGCACATGGAATGCTTCACATCTGAGACCATTCAGGCACTGGACTTTCAAAGGGTTACCTAAAGATCATGGATTAAGGAAAGCATCATCACTGGAATCAATTGCTATGGATGTTGATGACAAGGGCTGCCATTGAATATTTCAGATTGTAACACTATACAGATTAGATATGACACACTGCAGCAAATCATCCCCCAGTTAAAGCTGCACAACAATGATTATTCAGCAGCCATGCTATACATAATGACCTCCTCATTAGAGGGGTACATGATCCAATGCCACGCACAAGTTGATGTACTCACCGGACATCACATGGTACTGAAATTAACATCGACTTAGTAATATTGCCATTGGATCCTCAGAGTAAGGGAAAAGGTCAAGTGGACTGATGAGTCACTATATATGCTGGTATACACCATTGGCTGGATAAAAGCATATTGAAGACCTCTCATGTGAAAGCTATGTACATGAGATGGGTTTATACCTCTGATGTGTCTGCTGTTGTCTCTCATTTGAAGAAAATACAGCGATATACTATACGATCACATGTATTGATTTGTTTGCCTTTGAGACACCACAAAACAGTTCGTCACTCTGTCACTGCTGAATTGTATCAGAATGGTTCAAGGAGTACTCTACAGACATTAGGCTGCCATCACTCTTGAGTAATTATGTTATCATTTAATTGCTGTAGTAAAGAAAAAGTGCTTCTGCCAGGGAGGTGAATGGAATAGTTTGAGCTGTTGCTTGATGGGGAAGTCACATTCAGTATTATTGCTGCATTCATGAGTAATTATGTTATTGCTTAATTGCTATTCCTATTGAGGATATTTGGGATATCATAAGTGAGCTGTGAGCAATTAGTCCTTGACTCTGGACAGTGATTGAGTAATCGTACATCATGATCTTCCAACAATGGGTTGGGTCCCTAGTGGAGGTCATAGTACAAGACATCACAGCCACCATTATTAGGGCAAGGTGGTATACTATGAATTATAGGTAGGTTTGTAATAATGAGGATACTGTACACCAGATGACCGCAATAAGTTCACTTTTCGGCTTCTTACAACAATTGAAGTATTATCCACCACACACTATTAAATATTTATTAGGTTGGTGCATAAGTTCATAGTGTTTTTGTTTTGCATGTTGGTATTCTGGTTGCTATGTTTTCATTTATTGATAATAATATTTTATTTGTAATTCACTGTTGCTATGTGAGTTTACATATTGGCATTTTGTCATTTGGAGTTAGTGAGTGGAGCTGTAGACACTAGAAAATGAAGTGCCAAGTGGAGAAATCAGATAATTTCTGACAGATACTTCTGTTTGAGTTCAGTAGAGGAGTGACAGCAGTGGAGGCAACCAGAAACATTTGTGCTCTGCATGAGAATAATGCCATTAGATGGAGTGTGGCAAGAAAATCGTTTTCTTGTTTTAAGGAGTACTGTTTTGACTTTCCACTTCCAGGAAGACCATAAGCGTGTGATGAAGATCATTTAAACACAGTAATCCATAATGATGCATGTCAGTAAACTCGAGAACTGGCAAATGTGATGAACTGTTATCATTCCACCATTGTGCAACATTTGCATGCAATGAGTGAGGTTCAAAAATCGGGTGCATCACCCCAAAATTTGTGGGTGGCCATAAATGCAGCTCTGCTTTCTCATCATCAATTGGCTCATGAATAACACTGACCATTCCTATCCTGTATTAGTTGTGGTGACCAGAAATGGTCTTTATGCTAATATAAGAAAAAAAGAAATCTTTAAGCCCAAACAAAACAGCAGCTCGCCATACAAAGACCTGTGTGCATCCACGAAAGATAATGTTATGCATGTGGTGGAACAGCAACAGTGCGGTGTACTATGAATTGCTTCCCTGAGGTGTAGCAGTCACTGCTGACATTTATTGTCAACAACTGAGATATCTTGCAGACACAGTCTGAGAACTGTGACAAAGAAGACTGTGTGATATGATTCTACTCCATGATAATGTCTGCCTGCATTCTACTACACTGACAAAATACACTATACAGGAGTTAGATTGGGAAGTCATTCCACACCTACTTTATTCACCTGCAGCCTCAGATTTTCACCTTTTCAACTCTCAGTCAAACAGCCTTCAAGGAACTTCCTTTCTGGATGAGAATGCGCTCTGAACATGGCTGCACAAATTCTTCACCTCAGAACAACTTGATTTCTACAGTTGCAGAATTGAAAAGTTACCATAGCATTGGGAGACTGTTGTAATAGTGAAGGAGAATATATTGTTGATGACTAAATTCTGTGTTATACATATCTGTTGTGTTTATTAAACTTACGGAAAAATGCTGTGAACTTATGCACCAACCCCATATATAATGTTTCCCAACATAATAGCATCATAACCTTACATGATACCAAATGGCACAAAAATGTAATGTCTCATTGATCTAATAAGTGCAGAATGAAGCTTCTAAGTATTTTGAACAATATTAACACTGTTTGTGACCTATAATGGATTTCGCATAAAATCATCTATGCCACAACAAAAAAATACTGACACTTCATCAAGATAGATAGAGCACTTGAGGTACAAGTGTTTTCTGTAATCTAATTTGTGTACACAAACTCTCTTGTAGTGGGTTGGTTTAATTGAAAACAAGTAGTTACTTTTCTCTTTGAATTGAAAAGCAGAAACTAAGAAATCTTTATTGTGTTGAAAATAGTTTGTATTGCAAGGGGGTCTCTATGAACAAAATTACCATGATGCCATGCAAAAGTCTGCACTTATGCTAAGCAACATATTTAGTCAATGGCGCAGCCTATTGATAGAACGCATTTCTGTTTTAGCTCTTCTATTGGCATGATGCAGTATTCTGGAGTAGGGGTTTCACTGTTTACAAGTGCTACAGGCATGTACTTGCAAACAAACAAAAAGTTCCAGATCAAATTTTCACTCTGCAGTGGAGTGTGCACTGATTTGAAACTTCCTAATGGATTAAAATTGTGTTCGGGATTGTGACTTGAACCAGCAAAATTTGCCCTCAGGACAAGTTCTACTGACTGAGCAATCTGGGCATGTCTCACAGTGCACCTCATAGCTTTACTTCTACCAGTACTTAATCTTCTACTTTATAAACTTAAAAGAAGTTTTCCTACGTAAGTTTCAGGAGAAACACTCCTACAGCCTTGGGCATTGTCTCCAGAATGAATTTTCACTTTCAGTGGAGTGTGTGCTGTTTTGAAACTTCCTGGCAGATTAAAACTATGTGAGGGCCAGTTCTAGAATAGAACCTGGCTCCTTTCTCTTTCATGGGCAAGTGCTCTATCTATCTTGATGAAGTGTCAGTATTATTTTGTTGTGGCGTGAACTTATTATTCATTGATTTTAGCATGCCACAAGTTTTGAAAATTTGTTCAGCTGTACACAACCGTACATACCATTTCATTAGGTGTATATGATTTTGTCTTGACTTATAGTGATGCAAACATTATGTGGGTGTACATGAAAAGATGAAGCAGTTTCAAAAGGAAATAAATAGGTCATTTTTTATCTTACTTTACTATGACTTGTACTGCCAGCTATGGTATGGTTTCTTATGTACTTCTAATAGTACACTTCTCATGCTTATTGTATGGCCATTGACCTACTTTTTGGCATGATGTCACAGATAGAAAGAGTTGGTTTATTCATTTATTTAGGTTTAGGTACCTCAGTCTGTGAGTATAGTGCATTATTATTTTTTAATGCTGCATAAAAGTACACTCATCTCCATAAGTTGAGGGATTTATGATAACCATCATTTGTTTGAATGTGCAGCACACTCTGCAGTTGTTGCATCCTGTTTCCTCAGTATCTGCCAGGACAGCCTCTTCAACATGTGGAATGTGTCCTCCATGAATACACACTGAGTGCCAAGGTGATCCTGCCCATTCTTTGCTGCCACTTCCACAAAGGGTACTATTATTCACTGCAGAGTACAGTATTATGCCACAGCAGTCGGCTTCATAAGGGTTATGTGTACTTCAGGATCATACACTCCCCCAGAACAAAGTAGTTAATGAGAGATAAAAGGCATAAATATCATGTTGATTATGTAAACAACCACTCTGTGATTAAAATTTGAGGAACAGACAACTGTAGATTAACTATGAAATATGTCATTACCTGCAAACTTCTGAAAATTCTCAAAAATGTACCTTTATTCACGTAGATATATCACCCAAATAATGGAGAATGATTGTTTAATCAACGATACTACTGCCAAAATCATACAAAAAACAAATGTGGATTACAACTAATACTATAGTATGAAATATTAAAAAACAATCAATACTGGCATATCAAAAGACACACATCAGTTTTTACAGTGAATAAAAAAGATTCCTTAAGCTGGTGACTTGAAGTGAGCGAGGAATCCTAGTATGCCAAAATGAACTAGAGGTATATATTGCAAGCTTAAAATGATACAAGCTGTTATTGGCATAGGCATTGTCACATAAAATGAAAAGGTATGAGCATTTCATGGAGATGCAATGACACCTAGTCAAACCACCTCTCCATTCTGAGAAAATAACTTGAACACTGTAAAACCTCATTCTTTCACAATGTTTGATGAAATTTGCTGCAAATAATTATAATAAACTTCCCTGTAGGAGACACTGTTCATCAGATCTTGCAGTATATGATTTCTTAATGTGGGTATTTGTTAAAGACATACCTTATATACCAGAATATCCTACATCAACCCAACAGTTTCAGAACATGTTAAAGCATATAGTGCAGAAGTTTACAGTGTACCTTCTGCACAACCTTTTGTATGAGATTTATTATTATGCAAAACTATGTCATGTGACACAGGGAGCACTCTTTCAGTGTTTGCAAGTTTGTAGAACATACATCAGAGAACTGGGCAGTTTCCATTACGAATCATGTTCACTGTAATCATGGAACAGAAAAATACATATTGTATTATCTCATAACTATCCCATTTTTTGTGTATTCAATGCACTGCTTTAAACATATACTGGGAATTAATTGAGAGTTTTATAATGTTGGTCTGTTTTTTCTATGGGATATTTTATATTTTCATTGTGAGCACATCAGAATTACATGTAATCATAATTTGCACAGACATTGTGTTAGCCACTGGCAGTAGCTTTAAAATGCCTTAGGCTGAGCGACCCTGTCATAATAATAACTTATCTACATGTATACTTGGTTCTCTGCAAAATTGGAGAAGTCTCACTCCATTCCTGACCTGACATTGGCTAGATACAGGGCACCAGAAAGGAAGGCTGGAAATTAGTTAATACTGTATTTTTAAAATTTCGGTATCTAATTATCCCATAACATTTTCTACACTTCTATAGGTCAAATGATTGAGTGAATCAATAAATATACACGTAAAAATACAATTACAAATTTAAGTTCTTTGTGTTTTAATCCACTGTTTTAATCATAGTACTTTAATAGTATATTTCATCTACTTCCCGTATTTTTTCTTAAATGCTGTTCAGCTGTAAGAATTTACTCA
The DNA here is from genome assembly GCF_023898315.1 of Schistocerca nitens. NCBI lineage: Eukaryota > Metazoa > Arthropoda > Insecta > Orthoptera > Acrididae > Schistocerca > Schistocerca nitens. Next base: position 706,237,422 of record NC_064616.1, on the reverse strand, counting down.
ATCTTAGTTACACAAAGAGAACCATTGGGATACTACAACAAAGAAAAGTACACATACAAATTTAGATATTGTTTTTTTATATATGCTGTTAATACTAATTACATTTATGACAGTGAGTGGGAGGGGGGGGGGGGGTGAGGGTGGGAAAGGGGGCCGGCCAGAGTGGCTGAGCGGTTCTAGGTGCTACAGTCTGAAACCACGCAACCGCTATGGTTGCAGGTTCGAATCCTGCCTCGGGCATGGATGTGTGTGATGTCCTTAGGTTAGTTAGGTTTAAGTAGTTCTTAGTTCTAGGGGACTGATGACCTCAGAAGTTAAGCCCCATAGTACTCAGAGCCATTTGAACCATTTGGGAAATGGGACAAATTGTGGGTCAGCAGCACAATAAAACTGATGTGTTTTATTAGATTTATTCGTGACTCAGTGATTATTTGCATGAATGATACATTTATAATTGCTGATTATAGGGTAATAAAATTTGTATGTAACCAGTATGTCACATATTGTCAGTTAACAATTTAAAGCCTACATCTACATCTATGTGATTACTCTGCTATTCACAATAAAGTGCCTGGCAGAGGGTTCAGTGAACCACCTTCAAGCTGTCCCTCTACCGTTCTACTCTCAAATGGCATGCGGGATAAATGAGTGCTTAAATTTTTCTGTGCAAGCCCTGATTTCTCTTATTTTACCGTTCTTCCTATGAACACTATGTGATCAAGAGTATCTGGACATCTGGCTAAAATGACTTAGAAGTTTGTGGTGCCCTCCATCAGTAATGCTGGAATTCAATATGGTGTTGGCCCACCCTTAGCCTTGATGACAGCTTCCACTCTCCCAGGCATATGTTCACTCAGGTACTGGAAGGTTTCTTGGGGAATGGCAGCCCATTCTTCAGGGAGCGCCCCATTCTGTTCTCTCACAATGTCTAATGACTACTGTGTTGCTGATATGGAGTACCTGGCAGTAGGTGGCAGCTCAATGCACCTAATATGAAACACGTATGTTTTTGGGGGTGTCCGGATACTTTTGATGACATAGTGTAGGTGGGTGCCAACAGAATGTTTTTGCAATCGGAGGAGAAAACTGGTGATTGAAATTTCATGAGAAGATCCCGTCGCAATGAAAAACACCTTTGTTTTAATGATTGCCACTCGAATTCAAGTATCATGTCTGTGGCAATATTTCCCCTATTTTGCGACAATACAAAATGAGCTGCTGCTCTTTGAACTTTTTCGATGTCATCTGACAGTCCTGATGCGGTTCCCACACCATACAGCAATACTACAGAATAGGGTGGACAAGTGTGGTGTAAGCAGTCTCTTTAGTAAACCTGTTGCACCTTCTAATTGTTCTGCCAATGATCGTAGTCTTTGGTTTGCTCTACGCACAACATTATCTATGTGATCGTTAGAATTTAGGTTATTTGTAATTGTAATCCCTAAGTATTTAATTGAATTTACAGCCTTCAGATTTGTGTGACTTAGCACATAACCAAAATTTAGCTGATTTCTTTTAGTACTCATATGAAGAACTTCCCACTTTTCTTTATTCAGGGTCAATTGCCACTTTTCGCACCATACAGATATCTTATCTAAATCATTTTGCAATTCATTTTGGTCATCTGATGACTTTACAAGATGGTAAATGACAGCATCATTTGCAAACAATATAAGAGGGCTACTCAGATTGTCTCCTATGTCGTTAATATATATCAGGAACAATAGAGGGCCTATAACACTTCCTTGGGGAACGCTGGATATTATTTCTGTTTTACTTGATGACTTTCCATCTATTACTACAAACTGTGACCTTTCTGACAGGAAATCATTAATCCAGTCACACAACTGAGGCGATATTCCATAGGCATGCAGTTTCGTTAGAAGACGCTTGTGAGGAATGGTGTCAAAAGCCTTCTAGAAATATAAAAATATGGAATCAATTTGACATCCCCTGTCGATAACACTCATTACTTCATGAGTATATAGAGCTAGTTGTGTTTCACAAGAATGATATTTTGTGAATCCATACTGACTATGTGTCAATAAATCGTTTTCTTTGAGGTACTTCATAATGTTCAAACACAGTATATTTTCCAAAACCCTACTACAAATCAACATTAATGATATGGGCTTGTAATACAGCAGATTACACCTACTTCCCTTTTCGGGTATTGGTGTGACTTGAGCAGTTTTCCAGTATTTAGGTATGGATCTTTCAGTGAGCCAGCAGTTGTATATAATTGCTGAATACGGAGCAAATGCATCAGCATACTCTGAAATGAACGTGACTGGTATACAGTCTGGACCAGAGGCCTTGCCTGTATTAAGTGATTTAAGCTGCTTTGCTCCACCGAGGATATCTACTTCTATGTTTTTCATCTTGGCAGTTGTACTTGATTGGAATTCAGAAATATTTACTTCATCTTCTTTGGTGGAGGAGTTTCAGAAAACCATGTTTAGTAACCCTGCTTTAGTGGTTCTGTCATCAGTGACTTCACTGCTGTTATCACACAATGAAGGTACTGATTGTGTCTTGGCACTGGTGTGCTTTATGTATGACCAGAATCTCTTTGGGTTTTCTGCCAGATTCCGAGAGAGAATTTCATTGTGGAAACTATTAAAAGCAACTCGCATTGAAGTATGTGCTATATTTCGAACCGCTGCAAAACTTTGCCAATCTTGGGGATTTTGCGTTCTTTTAAATTTAGCATGCTTTTTTTGTTGCTTCTGCAACAGTGGTCTCACCCATTTTGTATACCATGGAGGATCAGTACCATCACTTATTAATTTATGTGGTATATGTCTCTCAATTGCTGTTGATACACTCTCTCTCTGAAATCATTCCACATCTTTTCTGTGCTTAGATGATTGGATTAGAAGGAGTGAAGACTGTCTCTTAAAAAGGTGTTAAGAGCATTTTTATCAGGTTGCCTTGCATTTCTTTTTGATGGTTGTAGGTGTTACGATATTCAGCCTAGCAGCAACTGCCTTGTGGTCACTAATCCCTGTATTCGCCACAATACTCCCTACTCATCCAGAATTATTTGTTGCTAAGAGGTCAAGTATGCTTTTGCAACCATTTATGCTTCGAGTGTGCTCATGATCTTAACTGTGCAAAATAATTTTCTGAGAAAGCATTCAGTACAATTTCAGATGACATTTTATGCCTGCTGCCAGCTTTAAATGTATAATTTTTCCAGCATATTGAGGGTATATTGAAGTCACCACTGACTATAATTTTATGAGTATATATGTATAATTGAAATGAGACTCAAGTTTTCCTTGAACTGTTCAGAAAATATATTTTCAGAGTCAGAGGGTTGGTAAAACGATCCAATTAATAGTGTAGTCCGATTGTCAAGTGTAGCCTCTACACATACTATTTCGCAGGAACTATCTACCTCAATTTTACTACAAGGTAAACTACTTCTGACAGCAATCCACCACCAGCTGTATTTGATCTATCCTTTCTGAACACTGTTAGATCATTTGAAAAAATTTTTGCTGACCTTATTTCCAGCTTTAGCCAGCTTTCTTTACCTATAACTATTTGAGCTTCAATGCTTTCTATTAGCACTTGGAGCTCTGGTTCTTTTTCATCACAGCTACAATAATTTACAACTATAAGACCGATCATTTCTACAACTACATTAATATGTTTTAGCTGCCCTCTTTTAGATGGATAAGCTTTCTGTGGTTTCCCGAGATCCTCTAAGCTAAAGGACTTCCCAGTCCCTTCCACACAGCCCCCACTACCTGTGTAGCCACTTCCTGTGTCTAGTGGACTCCTGACCTATTGAGTGGAACCCGGAAACCCACCACCCGATGGCACTAAAGGGATCTGCAGCCTACACGGTCACAGAACAGCTTGTGCCTCTGATTCAGACCCTCCACTTGGCTCTGCACTAAACGACCACAGTCTGTTCTATTGATGATGCTGCAGATGGTGAGCTCCACCTTAATCTCGCAAGCAAGACTGGCAGTCTTCACCATTTCAGCTAGCTGCTCAAAACCAGAGAGAATCTCCTCCGATCCAAAGCGACACACATCATTGTTACCAACATGAGCCACCACCTGCAGTTGGCTGCACCCTGTACTCTTCATGGCATCCGGAAGCACCCTTTGCACATCTAGAATGACTCCCCCCGGTATGCACATGGACTGCACACTGGCTTCCTTCCCCTCCTTGGCAGCCATGTTCCTAAGGGGCTGCATTACATGCCTAATGTTGGATCTCCCAACTACCAGCAAACCCACCCTCTGTGAATGCCCAGACCTTGTGGACTGAGAATCTTCCTCTGGAACAGGGTAGATGACTGTATCTTAGAGACTTCGTCAGCTGCAGATAACACTTGAAACTTGTTCATCAAAGGAACCAGGGAGGCCGTACAATCAGCCCCTTGGAAAGTCTTTCGCTGCCTGCCAGACTTTGGAATGATCTCCCACTTGACCACGGGTAAGAGGTCCACCTCAGTGCAGGCAGTAGCTGGGGCAGCCACAGCAGTGCACCAATTTGGGGACGCATGGGATGTGCTCAGCGTCCTTTGCGTCCCTGTGACCAATCCCCCACATTGGTGCCTCTTGACAGCAGCCTCAAGCTGTCTGATGGGAGCTAACATGGCCTGGATCTGTGAGCGAAGGGTCACTAACTCGGCTCGCATTTGTATACAGCGATATCAGTTCCTTTCCATTACTGAAGTCGCTCCTGTCTGAAGCTTGTAAAAATATTTAACAAACAAACAGTGTACTTGGCTTATTAGCAGGCAGGAACTTGAGGTGCTCTCTCACTGACGGTCTAACCAACACTGAGCTACACTAACTGAAACAAACAATAGCCTGTACAATATGAGGGTCGATAACAATGGTGGTACTGTATGCTACATTATTATTAAAAGAAAAAGTTGTGCCTAGTAAGCACTCTAACACGCAAGAAATTACAAAAATAAACTAGTAACTACACGGGTATCTGTAAATAAGTCGCTTTTGTTGGAAGCTCATAAAAATATATAACAAACAAATGGTGTACTTGCCTTTTTAGGCAGGAACTCGAGGTGCTCTCTCACTGACCATCTATCCAACACTGAGCTACACTAACTAAAACAAACAAAAGCCTGTATGATACAAGGTTCGATACAAGGGTCGATAACAACGACGGTACTGTATGCTACACTGTTATTAGAATAAAAGGTTGTGCCTAGTAAGCACTCAAACACACAAAAAATTACAAAAATAAACTAGTAACTACACATTTATCTGTAAATAAGTCGCTTCTGTTGGAAGCTCATAAAAATATATAACAAACGAATGGTGTACTTGCCTTATTAGCAGCAGGAATTCAAGGTGCTCTCTCACTGACGGTCTATCCAACATACATTATAAAAATGAAAAAAAAGAAGTTTAGCAGTACTAATGATGTGCACATTTACAGTTCACTTCAACAGGGTATCACACCAGAAACAGTTGATTAATTCTGAAACATTTGGTACTTGAGAGAACATGATGAAACAAAGTAGCATATAGTATATGTACTAACTCTTGTAAGAATTTACAAGAGTTAGGTTGACATCAAGCAAGGGGTGGGCTGTGGTGAAGGGTGGGGGGCGTAGATTTAAAATTCCTTTGGGAGCAGTGACCCCATTATAAGTATAGTCTATAAAAGTGGATGATTGGTGCTCCACGAAATTGGAGAAGGACCATACCAATCACTACCTAGTGTTGGCTGGATAAAGGGCACTAGACAGGAATGATGAAATTTTTACTCATTGATGGACTAAATTCTTACTCAAGAAGAATTAGAAACCCTATTTGTCTGATATTCAGCAATACTAAAAAATCTAATCCCATATACAATAGCGAAAACCTACCTGGGATGATTTGGATTGTTGAATAGGAAAGTTAATTTTTGTCTTTTGTTTGTTATCAATACAGCTAGATTTTCAGTTTGAGTGAAGTTATGGCTGCTTCAGAGATAATGGTCAAATGTTACTGTCTTTTATTTCATATATATTAATGCTATATGCTGTACCTGTGGAATAATTATTATGTTGATCTAAATACCATTAGCAAGCTAAAACTTGTGATTAAAAATTTTAGTTCAAAGGACAAGGAATACAACCTCTTGAAAACCTCACAAGCATTATAATTCATCATTATTAGTATTCACAATAGATTTTAAAATTGTCATTTTACATTTGTAGCTATGGAGGTCACTGGATTAACACCTGGGAAAGAATATAAATTCCGTGTAGCTGCTGTGAATTCAGAAGGTGAATCAGAACCATTGGTAGCTACAGAGACCATTGTGGCTAAAAATCCGTTTGGTAAGTATTTGCATTAATACTAGCCTGTTGAAAATATATTGTTATTTTTAATTAATCATTACAGCCTTCAGATTTTTCCAATGATTAAGTTTATTGCCTTTATACTCTTAATTTTTCTCAAAATGAAAGGAGCTAAAAAGACACTAACATATGTGAGAGTTGCAACACTGAGAAATATACTTGTGTTAAGATGCATAATAAAACCCATATGATCATACTATCACATATCTATTTCTGTTAAAGCTGATTCATTGACTCAGTTAGCTGTATCATTGATCTTTGTGGTCATGCAAGAAAAGCATTGCTGGATCTACATGTACACCACATCTCTGAAATCTTAATCACTTTATCACTGGTATTTTGTTCTGTATTCACTCCTAGTTTGGTTTCATTTTGCCTGTATTTTTTTTATTTTATTTTATTTTTTTTTTTTTCAGTATTGATTAACACTAGAGTATAGAGAATTTGTGTATTTTTTAAATTGTTGTTGACATAAAGTGTTAAATTTAATTCTCAGTTCCTATTTGTTCATGGTTATATAGCTTCTGGATTATTTACAAGTAGGTTTGTGATATTAAACTGAGGTAATTTGTTCCAGTAAGCTGTATTCAGTATTTTCCTCTATATGCTGTATTATGCCACCTGTTTAAATGGAATCAGACTGTTTAGCTTGATAGTATTACAGAAACTTTAAAGAAACATGCACCATCACAAACAAGGTTTGATATGGTGAAAGTGGTGAAGGCTGCCTTTCTTTTAAATAACTGAAAATATGACTCACACTAACTTCAGTAGAAATTTACTGTGGCTACTGACAATCTGTTTTTTGTTATTATTATTAGATTTATTTGTCCGTGCATCATTATGTTTAATAGTATGGTACAAGTCACCTGATTGAGATGCAATGTAGAAATGTTTGTACATAAAACACACGTCTCTGGTAGATGCATAGATTAATCATATTACATATGTTATTATCTCCCAGCAGCACAATAGTGTGTGCCTTCTCCCTCTCCCTCCTTGCCTTGGAATGGGAATATTGATTTGCTATTTAGGAGCCGTGGAATGTTTATTAAATAGATCATTACATAGAAAGCTTTAAGTGATATGATCTTCACAATAAAAATAAAGTAAATAGGTACTAAGAGTCTTACAACAGGAAAATTATCCTAACACAGTCTTTTGTAGGTGGTGTTTTCCCTCTTGCATTTGCATAGGCAAGAAGTCTACAACACATTGTATCCTGCAAAAATGGCATATCGTCATGAAGGATATTCCTGAAGTTCTTCTGTTACTTCACAAGAATGCCACAAATCCATGAAATGTTACCCTATGTTCTCCAACAGTCTTGCCAGGTTGTTGCAGGACATGAGAACAGGAAATATGAATTTCCATATGCTGCAAAATACATGATTCTTACTCTCCCTCTAGTTTTCTTTCAATGAGTATGTATATGATTCAAGTAACACAGAAAACTAATCTTCATACAAAACTATTTGAATTCTAGTTTTTAAAATTGCAGTTCCAGGGCACCTACAACCACTACCATGATGTGTTAAACTGACAAGAGAAATAAATAGGAAACTATATGTGTTTTTCAAGATAACTGCTTTCCTATCTTTCCAAAATAAGGCGGAGAGTCATAGCTTAATGCCCTATCGTCATTTGAGTTCACTAGAAACAAAGTCAAGCTCAGTTGTAGAATAACGTAGCAGGCTATTGACCAATTTTTTGACAGAATCATCTTGGGCAGAATGTGGAGAAGCCTCCAGCAATACATTAATCATATCATTTCCTATCTGTCTGTGTTTTCACTTGTATTGAGATGAATGAGACCTCTATCTAGTCTTACAGACCAGATTACATGTAAAATTACTTAGATAACACTCCTCTCATAATGAAGATAACTACAGTTTGTGTGTACGGAAGTCAGATATGGAAGAGAAATAAGTACAAATACACATTTTATCTAGTTATGTTGCATGCATTCAGGACCCTCACTATGATTGATGTCATTCAGTTTACATAATGAAGAAAAGTTCCCTTGTAATCACATGTTCTTGTAGAGAAAACTTTCAAATGATAAACATTTCACTCATATCTTTGGGTGTTTTCTGTCTTTTTCTACAGTGCATTCAACTTGGAAAAGAATATGTGTGTTAATCTATCACATGTACATCACAGAATTCTACAAAAGTAATGCTTCAGTGGCACTAAAATTGTTATTTCACTTATTTACTCACTTCTTCTTTGTTGTTTTACAGATGAACCTGGAAAACCTGGTGATCTAAAAGCTACAGACTGGGACAAAGACCATGTTGATCTGAAATGGACACCACCAAAGGATGATGGAGGCTCACCTATCACTGGCTATGTTGTAGAGAAGAAAGACAAGTATGGACAGTGGGAGAAAGCTCTGGAGGTTCCAGCAGGACAGACAACTGCCACTGTGCCTGACCTAATTGAGGGACAGCCGTATGAGTTCAGGGTTCGTGCTGTAAATGCTGCTGGACCAGGTGAACCCAGTGATGCCACACCAACAATTATTGCCAAGCCACGTAATCTTGCTCCAAAAATAGATCGAACAAATCTGATAGAAGTAAGGATCAAAGCAGGTCAAAACTTTGGATTTGATGTCAAAGTTAGTGGAGAACCTCCGCCAACAACAAAATGGCTGTTACAAGGAAAAGAAGTGAGACCATCAGACAGAATTAAAGTTCAGCATGCAGAATATAATACAAAAATTAATGTGAGAATGGCGACAAGAGCTGAGTCAGGAAAGTATAAAATTGTGGCAGAGAACATTAATGGGCGTGATGAAGCAGAAGTAAATGTAATTGTTTTAGGTAAGTTCAGATAAAAGTAAGGACTATCAAAATGTTCATACTATGTCTAATTAGTGGGATGTGAAATAATTTAAAAATTTCATGCTACGTATAATGGCTATTTTTGCAAACAGAAACAATGAAATAAATGGGAAAACTTAATAATAAATTCTGTCGACTTTCTTTATAGCATTTTTGCTATGGCAGTGTACACTTCAAAGTCACACCTATAAAGACAGTAGACAGATTTTACTATGAAGTTTTGTATCCTAATAGTTTAATTTTATGTGATAATGTTGAATGTTTGTAGACAAATGAAATAACAGAACTAGGGCACACATTCCTGCGTACCATCTCCTTAATAGCAGTAATACCAAAAATCTTTTAAGTATCATGCATAACAGTAATGACCAAGATGCAATTTGTAATTTATGAGCTATTCACATATAATTTTCACCTTCTTGGATACTCCAATGATCATAGCAGATCTGTGTTGGGTCTGTGTCCATTATAAGAGTTCATGCAGGTTATGTTGCTGTGTGGCAAACATTAGTAGGGCAGGAGGGTAGGGGGAGGATTGGCAGAATATATATACAAAAAAGTATTATTTAATTTAAAAATAAAACCAGTAACCTTCTGACAAACTTCTTTGTTCCTAATAACATGGGTCACATAGAAGCGTTTGTTGTCACTTGTCACTCAGCAGTGTTGTGATTGAATATTGTTGATGTGATATTTACTTGTATTTTAGACAAACCAAGCCCACCTGGTGGTCCACTGAAGGTATCCGACATTCATGCAGAGGGTTGCAAGTTAGCCTGGAACCCACCAGCAGATGATGGCGGTCAGCCTGTTGAAAAATATGTTGTTGAAAAGATGGACGAAGCTTCAGGTAAAGTATTAACAACTACAGATATTCAGTATATAAATTGTGAAATATGCACCATGCAGTGTGGTTTACATTGGTACTTTAACTTGTAAGAGGGGCAGTCAAATGAAAGCAAGACATTGAAAAAAGTAAGTAAACTGGTTATTATCTTAGAAGTAATTGCTGTAACTGTTAACAGATTATCCCACTGTGAGACAAGACAGTCAACGCCTTCATGGAAAAACACTTTTGGTTGCCGGCAGAACCATGATTGTACCCAGGTGTGCACCTCTGTGTCCAAAGCGAATTGATGGCAGTGAATGTCTTTCTTCAGGACTCCAAAATATGGAGGATTGTGTGGAGGATGTGTAAGGGCTTCCCAGCAAAACTTCTGCAGTATAGTTGAAACAACCTTGGAAGCTAGTGGACGGGCCCGTATGTTGCCAAAGTTGTTTTAACTGCAGAGGTCCATACATATCCTCCAGACAGTCCTGATATCCCCCCTTGCAGTTTCCCTATTTTTTGAGCCCTAAAGAAAGACATTCATTGCCATCGATTTGCTTTGGACAAAGATGTGAGCACCTGGGTACAATCGTGGTCCCATAGGCAGCCGCAAACATTTTACATTTTTCCTTGAAGGCACTGACTGTCTTGTCTCACAGTGGGTTCGTGTGTTAACAAATATGGCAATTACCTTTAAAATAATAAACAGTTTTCTTACTTTTTTCCACCTGTCTTGTTCTCAGTTGACTGACCTTGTACTCCATTAATGTGTAAGCTTCTGTAGACCATATTACCACTTCCCAGAACTCACTTCATTTCAGACATTTATGTTTGTAATTCATACCTTGCTTGCTGTGTTTGTTTGTTATGGACATGTTTTACAAAGGACTTGCGTTTGGGAAGACAAAGGTTCAAATTCTCATTTAGCCATCCAGATTTAGGTTTCCATAATTTCTCTAAACTGACTATGGCAAATGGTGTGATAGTTCCTTTGTAAAGGGCATGACTCATTCCCTTCCCCATCTTTTTCTTATCTGAGATTGTGCTCCATCTCTGATGAGCTCATTGTCATTGGGACATTAAACACTAATCCTCCTGCTTTTTTCTCAATGAAATAGGCAGGTTCAGATATTTGTTGGCATAATTATAGTCTTTCCATTATGATCCTCTGGCCAAGTTGACCCCAAACTTTGAAATGGCATGTGTCATCAAAGTAACTACACTGTCAGTTGGGTAAGCAATGCATTCAACATGCAAGTTGCCGAAGTGGCATCAACTCAAAAGACTTGCACCATGCCTGGTCTACCTGACAGGAGGCCCTAGCCACACGACATTTCCATTTCCAGTAAGCAATGCAAGTAATCTTAACTAGTTACAGATGCATTAACATTGGAAGAATATACTGTACTTATTCATGGATTTCCCCAAGATGCTGTTGTGGTTCCTATATTCTTGGTGTTATCTTATTAAATAAAATAATTAACGTACTTGATCACTATATAATGGATGTATCATGAATGAAAATTTTGGTCAGTACTTTAAAAAGATTAAATGAATTTGCTCTGATTTTAATCCACTTGAGCTAAATTTCTGAGTGTCTATATGTAAACCCAAAAGAAACTAGTATATTTTAAACTATTTTACTGCCTTTATTAACTTTGCATTTGGAATTCCAGGAAGGTGGGTACCTGCAGGAGAAACAGAGGGTCCTCAGACATCTCTAGAGATTGATGGGCTCACTCCAGGACACAAATATAAATTCAGAGTCCGTGCTGTCAACAAGCAAGGAAAATCAGAACCATTAACAACAGCACAAGCAATTGAGGCAAAGAATCCATTTGGTTAGTTATCTACCATTCTTCTGCTGTATTAAATTGTTTTTCAGTTTCATTAATGTCATTTTGTTGAAAGTAAAAATTATGCATAGAATTCAAAGATGCTGCAGTCATAGTTCAGTTTTCAAAGTACAGGACTATTGCAGAGATAAATTACTGCACTGCAAAGTTTTGGGTTCAACATTTGCAATAATTTGCATTTTTTATGAATGTTCATACAATCCATGCACAGGATGAGTGTGCAATGTTTTATAATGTAGGTCTGTGAATTTTTCATTCAGTGTAGCACCATTTTTGAATATGAAGAGGTCAGTAATTATTATATTTCGTACACACAGCTAAAATCGTGCTCTACCACTAATTTGTGAGTAAATCTGATAATTGGGTTTCATGGCACCTAAAAATTTTTGTGTTTGTGTTTTACAGATGAACCAAGTCAGCCAGGAACTCCAGAAATTACGGATTATGATAAAGATTTTGTTGAGCTGAAATGGTCAAAGCCAGAAAAAGATGGAGGGTCACCCATTACTGGCTACATAATTGAAAAGAAGGATAAATATAGGTAAAGTGCTTTCTATAACTTCAACTGTTGTCAGCTAATAAAATTTCATGGATTAGTGTGTCAAATACAGTACATTGAAACAACTGAATTTTTTATGAAGTTGCTATACAAAACATGAAATTATGCATGCATCCAACTGAGATTGCTACATGGATCTCTAAAGATTGAGATTACATTTTTTTATGGTGTGTTAACAATGTTAGTTTTGTATGTACAGCTAATGTAAACCACCTGGCAGGACTTCATATGGACATTAAAACATAATTTTGGATGTTATTTGAGAATCAAGGAGTTACCAATCTTTACAGATTATCATCACAATCACTATTTTCACTTATGCCTCTCTATTAGATACCATGAATACATGTGAGGCTTAGCACAGAGCACTGGACTATAGTCCAGTAATTTCTGTCTAAATTTAGAACTGATTTAAATATTATTTCTTAGGATTTTCATAAATAAAAATATGAAAGTTACCATAGGCTAACATTCTGAGACCTTTGTCATCATGATCAGCAGACACTTAAGGAACAGAAACTGCTAAATCTAAGCATCAGAAAAACACACACACACACACACACACACACACACACACACACACACACGCACTCTCTCTCTCTCTCATATATATATATATATATATATATATATATATATATATATATATATATATATATATATATATATATGATGTGACTTACCGAACGAAAGCGCTGGCAGGTTGATAGACATGTGTCTATCGACCTGCCAGCACTTTCGTTCGGTAAGTCACATCATCTTTGTTTTTAGATATATTTTTCCCACGTGGAATGTTTCCCTCTATATATATATATATATATATATATATATATATATATATATATATATATATATATATACGAGGGCTATTCCGAAAGTAAGGTCCGATAGGTCGCGAAATGGAAACCACGGTAAAAATCAAAAATGTTTTATTTGCAACAGTTAGATACATCTTGCAGCTACTTATCTCCATAGTCGCCGACCCGACTTAGACGTGTATCGTAGCGTTGTACCAACTTTCCCATACCCTCGCTATAGAAGGCAGCCGCCAGTGCTCTCCGCCAATTCTCTACGCTGGCCTACGGCTCGTTGTCTTGTGCCGAAATGTTGTCTTCATAACCAGCGGTTCATGTGACCAGAGCTGAAACTCAGAGGGAGACAATTACGGGCTGTATTGTGGGTACTCTCACATTTCCATTTGAAAACGATGCAGGAGCATCTTCATTGCCCCTGCAGAATGCGGCTGAGAATTGTCTTGAAGACGAAACAGCACGACAGTTATGTAATGTTAGCTGCATAGCTTCAGGGGAAATTTCTCACCAGGCCCCCGTACTTGGCGGCAGACACTATTTTCTAGACATCTTTACGCACTCACTGCGAGCTCAGAAATGAGAAGAGCGACGTGATGCTAACTGGGGTTATACTAGAGACACTACCCAACACATCTGTGCAAAGCTTTATCGGATTTTCATAGTCGTTTCCATTTCGTGAGCGATCGGACCTTACTTTCGGAATAGCCCTCGTATATATATATATATATATATATATATATATATATATATATATATATATATATATATATATATATAACAGAGGGAAACATTCCACGTGGAAAAATATATCTAAAAAGAAAGATGATGAGACTTACCAAACAAAAGCGCTGGCAGGTCGATAGACACACAAACAAACACAAATATACACACAAAATTCAAGCTTTCGCAACAAACTGTTGCCTCATCAGGAAAGAGGGGAAGGAGAGGGAAAGACGAAAGGATGTGGGTTTTAAGGGAGAGGATAAGGAGTCATTCCAATCCCGGGAGCGGAAAGACTTACCTTAGGGGGAAAAAAGGACAGGTATACACTCGCACACACACCCATATCCATCCACACATACACTGCTTGTGTCTGTATGTGTGGATGGATATGGGTGTGTGTGCGAGTGTATACCTGTCCTTTTTTCCCCCTAAGGTAAGTCTTTCCGCTCCCGGGATTGGAATGACTCCTTATCCTCTCCCTTAAAACCCACATCCTTTCGTCTTTCCCTCTCCTTCCCCTCTTTCCTGATGAGGCAACAGTTTGTTGCGAAAGCTTGAATTTTGTGTGTATATTTGTGTTTGTTTGTGTGTCTATCGACCTACCAGCGCTTTTGTTTGGTAAGTCTCATCATCTTTCTTTTTATATATATATATATATATATATATATATATATATATATATATATATATATATATATATATATAGAATAAAAAGAATGCTCCATGCATAACATTATGGTGAAACTGTGTATTGTTGAAAACCAGTTGATTAAAGTCTGAAATAAATCATACATGTCTGTCCAGCTGTAGTAAAGGAATACTACGACCCACATTTAATTGTGATCTTTTTGTAGGTACTTTATTATAGTTCACTAAAACTGAGAACAGTGTCAGATTTTTACCATTTTGCCTCAGCCAGCTCTGTTAAATATTCCAGGCAAACTATTTAAAGTTTTCTATCAGTTTCACACACTTCCTCATCAGCTAAAAATTCTTACTGCAAGAAAACAACAATTTTTTTGGCATCCAAGACACTGCTGCAAAAACTATAATGATGCAATATTTTTCTCTTATAGTCCAAACTGGGAGAAATGCGCTGAGGTGGAAGGTGATGTTACAACAGGCAAGGTTCCAGATCTTATTGAGGGCAACCAATATGAATTTAGAATTCGTGCAGTTAACAAAGCAGGGCCTAGTGAACCTAGTGCACCAACAAAACCACACACAGCACGACCAAAGAACTGTAAGTGTGTTATTAAATACAACAAATTAGTGAACTTTTTTTTTAGATCGAAGGTCAGAATTCAGAACTAATGTTCTCATATTTTTATCATCTGCGTATTATAGTACGTATCATAAAGTGGCTGCAATTGATTTGATCAGTTAGCTATTTCTGTCTGTTAATTTGCTTATTATTCTTATTTCCATCCATTAACTCTTCTTCGTTTCCCACACATTAGTAAAGTGAAATGCTTACAATAGGAATTTGTGTGTTCATGTTTACCAACATATGAATTAGTCCTGAAGTAACCTGTTCTGTACAATCTGTGAATATTTATTTTCAGTGGTAAAATATTCTGCAGGATCAATATGTGAATGTTTATTTACAATGCTGAAATATTATTTACTTGTGATTTGATATACATGAACAAGGGAAGAGGGTGGTAGATGCAGCATCATACAATTAAGAGACAGTGATATGAGAATAGCATGTGATAAAATAATTTTTGGAAAGATGACACACTTGCTACAATGTTATTTGCAAAGTTTTGATGTCCCATCCTGCCACCTTCTTGTGAAATTAGAAGAATTTGTCTGATGAAAACATTTTCACATGAAAATACGAAGAAATGCTGACAACTTTTCTCAGTGGCTTGAAAGAAGAAGAAAAAGGAGAAGCAGAAGATGAGTAAAGGTGTAGCAAACTTCATACATGTGGAGAAAAAAAACACACTGCCTGACCAACACAGCTCTCCAGTACCACACCTATCACCACAAGCAACTGCTACCTGATAGTTGATGTTTTTGAGATACCATTGGAAGAGGCTTTGATCAAAATGAAACCTCTGGTACAGCAAATTGAACACAAATATGAATGCAAATATGTGAACCTGCACAAGAAGCTTAAGACCCACACTAGTACAGAAGTCTCTGTTACAATTTTGGTTAATTGCTAATGAGCAAAATAGTGTATTAAGTTTACCTGAGGATGCCTAATAACTATAGAATGGCCATGAAGATGTAAATGCATAAACAACTACTGTGCCACACACACACTTTGACACTGACAAATCTGCTGAAATTGTTCCTTAATATCTTCTCATTTTTTATGGAACCAAACAATGTAAGACAGAAACTGGAAGGGCTTGGTATCACCACACACAATGTGGCACAAGGATGGGCATGCTACCACTACTGTTGCTTTTGGTTGCACTAGACAAACTGGAAGACCATAAGGAGATCATATTGGGGATTTATATTTTTACTGGCCAAGTGACTCTCAAAAAATTCCAAGCTGAACAGAACGCAACAAAATGCTCAGGTTGCAAGCTATCAGGCACTTAGCACAACATAGTACCAGGCTGAAGCATTCTGTAAAATGCACTGCCAGTCATCACAAGTGTGCCAACTGCCACCAGGTGCATGAATTTAGTTACAAAAAATGTGAACCCTTCAAGAACATTTCCCAGTTGTAGTCGCATCATTGTGCCATGTTGATGCATTCTGTGAAATGCATTGACAGTCATCACAAGTGTGCTAACTACCGCCAGGTGCACAACTTCAGTTACAAAAAATGTGAATCCTTCAAGAACATTTCCAAGTATCAGTGCACTCAGTCATTGAAGGCAGAAGGCTATAAAACTGGAACTGATATGAGCTATGGTGTTGCAGCATCTCCAGACACCAAGGAGTCACATGTATGGATGAGTCTGCATCCAGCACAGTCTAATCTGACACAAGACCTACCAATAGCTACCCACTAACAGGCAGTATGACATATGCTCTTCACAGACAAAAACAACTGGCATCTCAGATGATGCCTTGAGTGGTAGAGTCAGCCAACAAATATACATCACCAGCATTACCTCAAGAATCTCATAGTTTTAGTTCCAAAAGACTGATGCCACATTGGTCAGCAATTTGATACCCACACTGATCCACTTTGGAGGAACTCTGAGACAAAACAACACACTGTAAAATACAATCAGTTTACTTTGGACCTCCTGCAGCAACAAGTTACAGCTGCATTATAGACAGCTGTGGAGGCTATATACAGAACCCCAGCATAGCTGCCAGATGGGTTGATGATCTGCATGTGGAAAGCAAACAGTGTTCATATTGAATATGGAGAGTTTAGGCAGTTTCTCCACAGTGACATTATTGATGTGTGCCTGGTGTGTGAGGCATACTTAAGATCAGGCAGCAAGATGCTAGCTGTAAATTATAACTGTTATTGCACTGACCCACTTACTGCACAACATGGCAAAGCAGTCTATGTTCACACATTTGTGTCACCACCACATTCATCTCATTGCACTAGAGAGATGGAACCGTTAAGTGTCACTGTGAGGACATCCTAAAAGTGAATTACATATGTTGGCATATATCATCCATCTGTTGTCCTACTCGAACCAGTTGACTTCTCTAATTAAATTGCCTCCATTGAAAGAAGTTCATCGGCAGTGATTTCAGTGCAAAACATGGAGATTAGAACTCCAAAATGGCAGACACAAGTGGCAGTTGCCTACTCAGGGCTGCTAAGGGGCACAACACCATAGCACTTGAATTTTAGACCCAACCATCCATTCAAAAGAGAGGTGCCTGATGAAATTGATGTTACTATCATTACAAGGTTACCACAGCACGTCTATGCAATAATGCCCAATGCCCTCTCTTCTGATTACATGCCAATGATTTTCAGAGTCCACTTGAATCACATACCACAACTAAATTTCCATATCGACCTGCAGGATGCTAACTGGAAAGCAGTTGGGAAAGGGCTGCAATCCACACCACAATCACTAAATTTTAGGGCAGAGAAAGCACTACTTACCCAATGGAGATTACAATGTGCACAACAGAAGCAATATCCTTCTGATTGTTGGCACTTGTTACCAGCAGATTTGAGGGACTTCAGCTGTTCACTTGCGTAATAACATGGAATACCGACAGCCATCCTTTTGATGTTATTTATTATGTGGTGATTTCAATACACCATCTTCAAGCCTTAACTGGCACTGAAGGGGTTAACAACAATCATAGACACGATTCCATCAGTGGCCAAGTGGTTGGAGACATCATTGTCACAGTCTATGGAAACCGGTTCATAGATGCTAGCCACAGATGGAATCGTGACACAACTTGAACTCCCTTAGTGTCAGATATGGACTGAAGATGGTGTAGTGGATCACCAAAACTGGTAGCCATATAATAAATAACATCAAAAGGACAGCGGTAGGTGTTCTATTTTGTTATGCTTATAACATCATCTTGGCTGTCTTCATTGCTTGGCAACCTGCAGGTTCTCCATTGGCGGCGATGTCCAAAGTGCTGCTCACAGCACCCACAGGAATTTTCAGTGTGCTGGCTCTGGCAGTATTGATAACCTACGATACTACAATCTTAATCAACCTGCAAACCATCTCGTTTATGGAAACTCAGTGTAATGAAGTGGAACTTTAGGTACCTCATTGCCACATTGGACTGTTGGTTAACTTGTCACCAGCATGTACGGAAACTACAGTACCTCTACCTACTGTGGAGCCTAGCATCAACATTACAAACCGCTTAGCATCATTCTATACAAGTTGCTGTTCTTGCCATGGAATGGAATGCTGTAGTGTTGGGGAAATCAGTGAACTCACACATCCAGTTAACAAAGCATCTCCAGAATTCTAAGTGTGAGTGGCATGCCACCTGACACGAAACTTGCATGAAGTGCAGTTTCAATAAACCAGAGGCATGCTCACTCTCAGGAAGAATTTTTAGGAGATTGTAAGATTCCTTTATGACTCAACCTAGTAGCACCAAAACTGTTATATCTCAAGCACTTGGAGACAAAATCCATCCTAGCAACATTACAAGAATGGCTAGATGTGCTGATGGGATAATCAGCAACAGAAAAATGAAGTGGTTAAAGTGATTATAACGAAAGATGACCAGACATATGGCATAACTCAGACTAAATAAATTGAGGAAAAAATCTGGATAGTTGCAGACTTTAATAAAATCAGGGCACACAGCACACCCTGCAATTATTCCACCCACTACACATTTTAAAACTCCTTGGTGACTGTTTAGTTTATGTACTTCTATAACGGATTAATTTCTTGCAATCATCTTACCTGGTTGTGGAACTATTATCAAAATTATCAACTTTTTGGTTGTAATTTTTATCAACAAATGTAGTCTCCACTATCATAAACAGAGTAGTATTCCACAGTAAAGTGCTTTAAAGCACAGAATTTTATATTACTGGCATAGACAGTTTTTTCCATGCCATGTGTTTTAATGTTACCTTCACTGTTACTTGCTTCTACCATATCATATTTCCCACTTTTGCCACTTCTGTTTGTAGTGTGCCTCTTATGTCTGTAGGTTAACAGAGTCATCTCACTGAGAGCATCGCTAGTTAGTATGATCAGTTATTCACAATATTACTACAATTTTATTTTTGTCTTTCTTTGCCCAAGGTTTACAGGTATCAATATTTGATACAACATGAAAATAATGTTATATTTAAGTATTTCAATGCCATATGCCATTGGGGAAATTTTTGCAATGTTTCGTAGTGCATTGATTGCAATGTTTTAAAGATGAGGACACTATTTACAGTGTCATTTTTGCCTGAAGACATTGCATTACCTATACAAAATCTATTCATTGTGTGAATAGAAACCAATTGGATTTTGAATAATAGTTACAGAAGGGTCACGAATGGCTTACATTATATGTTATATGACAAAAAGCTTTTGTCTTTTTTTTAATGCATAATGACTGTGTGTGTGCGCATATAAACACATGTATACCTGTTTATTTATGCTTAAGTTATTTATAGTATTATATCAAGAATCAGTTATTTTTCTTAAGGATGTATTCATATTTGTTTTCTTAGACACAGTTTATAGTACCAAGCTTTCTTCTTTTCCAGTGGCTCCACATATTGACAGAAATGCTTTGCTGGATATTAAAGTACGGGCTGGGCAGAACTTTGAGTTTGATGTGCCAGTTATTGGCGAACCACCGCCAAACAAACAGTGGTCTCTCAAAGGGGATGCAGTGATTAACACTGATAGAATCAAAGTTGTCAATGAAGATTATAACACAAAACTTCGAGTGACTGATGCAAAAAGGGCAGATAGTGGCACATACACAATTACTGCAAAGAACATCAATGGTGTGGATACTGCAACAGTTAATGTTACAGTGCTTGGTTAGTTTTACCCAGTTTTGCTTCAGTGTGCAAAATTAAGCTCTAAACAATAGAGTTACAAAATATTTTTTAAAAAAATTTGCAGATGTTCCAACGCCACCTGAAGGGCCCTTGAAACCAGACAATGTAACAAAATCATCTTGCTCATTGTTTTGGAGACCTCCAAAGGATGATGGTGG
Source organism: Schistocerca nitens (assembly GCF_023898315.1). Classification (NCBI taxonomy): domain Eukaryota; kingdom Metazoa; phylum Arthropoda; class Insecta; order Orthoptera; family Acrididae; genus Schistocerca; species Schistocerca nitens. Next base: position 706,216,842 of record NC_064616.1, on the reverse strand, counting down.
TTCTGAAATAACACATTATGCAGTGGAAAAACTTGATACTGAAAATATGCGTTGGGTGCCTGTAGGTGAATGTAATGGAACTTCAATGAGGTAATTGTATTTAATATAACTTTTATTGTGACAGTATTTGCTTTTCGTTCCATGGTAAGATAGTTATAAGATTATGGTTACATATAAACCTTCAGAAAATAGAAAATGTCATATTTGTTAATATATTGTGTATTCAACTGTGACATTGTGTTTTGTTAACATATTTGAATGTGGCATGGAAAGAAACAATCTGTAAACTTTTGTACATGCATATTGACTACCAGTTTTCTTCAAATCATGAAGCAAACCACTGATTCAACTTCCTCATCTAATTAATTTATGATAATCAATAATACATTGCTGCAGGTTCTGGAATTCAGTCCATGACATTGACACATGATGAAGTGATGTAGAAGTATGCACCATTCCTTTAACTCTCCTCATATTCACAAGTATATTAGGTATTAATATGATAGCATTTTGTAATGAATACTTCTGTGCATTATCATACAAAACTCTGATTCATTTCTTTCTTTGATTATAAAGAGGTGCTTTCAGTCATAAGTGAATTAATTCAGTCTTCCCTTTCCCTCACAAAAGACCCTCATGTTACTGCAGCAACTTTGAAGTGGAGTTTTGTGATGAAGAGGGATTTGGTAACATTCCCTAACACAGGAATACCCCACCTGTCCAAAACGTTTTGACACCGGATTAGTAAAAAACTAGACTAAAGTTAATATGGTGGTTTTAATGCTCCAGGTGTTCTACCTCCACTTGAGTAGAATGCACAGAATATTCATAAAACCAATTGGAACTGTCAGAAAAATACTACTTTGAGATGTTCAACTTGCTCATCACAATGAATGTAAGTCATATCATTAAAGTCTTGACTCTATATATAAATTTCTGGACTTTGTTGTTTTGTGGAAGGTTCATATTTATAACACCAAGTCTCGTCACCTGTGATAATTTTGTAGGAAATGAATTGTCTGTGTTTGCATTTCAGCCAAGCTGCTGCATGTTTTCACGTGTTGTCATTTTTGGTTGGGAATCGAGGTGTGCAGAACAAAGTTTGCCACATTGTTCTCTTTTTCAAAACATTCTGGCGAATGTCTTGGACACTTCATTTATAGATGTTGCTCCAATGTGTTTTGTGACACAACAACATTGACAACTACAGTCACATATCCACTATCTAAAACTGCCTCCTCACAGCTGAGTGATCAATCGTACACCTATTGTTTAAAATTGTTAGTTCAAGCTGCAAACATAGTTATGGCACTCTCAGAACTTTTTGGATTGATGGTGTATATAAGACAAGATACTGTAAGTGACCTCCTTCACATACGAGGTACTTATTTCAGAATTCTTCCACTGTGTCTTTGGTATTTAGTCTGTGTGGTCATACTATATTATTTCTCTTCAGATTGTCAGTTTCATCTGGTTGTTGTGAGAGGCTCTAATAATTTATCTCTGATGCTGTATGGGAACAAGATGAACACTTCTTATCTATTAATGTGTATTATACTACTAGTTTTAATTTCACGGAATGTTGAATTTCTGCAAGTTTTCTTGTATTGTGCTGCAAGTCTTTCCAAGTATCATTCGATTGCACACAACAATACAATTTGCAATGGATCTCAGAGACAGACTGATTTTATGCATTAAGTTATTTCTTTTTACTGTAAGTAGGAACAGTGATATCACATTTCTCTGAGGATCTGAGTTTGTGTTTGCTTATGGTGATGTCTTCACATTGAGGTATACACAGTAAGTTCTATATCTTGGGAAGTCTTCAATCCAGTCATACACCTGATCATATATTTTTTGCACTTACATTTTATTTACTAAACACCACAGAAAAACTGAATAAGTGCTTACTAAAAATAAGGAATGCGATGTTAACCTGAACACTTAGTGCCAACAGACTCCTGTGCCTTATGAATGAAACTGAGTGGCTGAGTATTTTCTGTTACTTTTCTGGAAATTTTCTTTCCAGACTCTGTTTTGAAACCTACAAAGGAGCTATGTAGTCTCAAGAAAATAGTATTTGTTACTTATGATCTAGACTGTTTATGAGGATAGATATACAGCCCATAGCTCAAGTAGAATGCTTAGTCCTTGCTGAAAAGTCTCTAAACTGTCATTCATAAACATTGTCCTTCACTTAAGAGTCTTGCAGATTCAAACACATATAATTAGAATAAAGGAATTGAGAGCACTCAATGAAGCCTTTAAATCTTAAGGCACAGTACTTGCCCTGCTAGGGACATAAGGAAGTAGCAACAGCTCAGAAAGGAATAAGAGTAAGGAGAGCATTTAATTTTAACAGTATTCATACAGAAGTTATTGAAAATTTATCTAAATGCTTGACCATTTGCATTATTTACAAGCATTTTACAAACTAAAAACATACCACCCAAGTTTAAAAGGGTGGAAAATGGTAGGTGAAGTGACATACATAAAAATTATTCTTCTCAGTGAACCCATTGGCAAATAAAGTAGTTCGATAGATATATGTTCTTGTTTCTACATCTGTATTTTATGAAAAATGTAATCATTGAACATACATTAGACAACATTGTCCACAAATGAACATACAAATGAATGATAGTAATAGCTGTAGCTATATAGAAACTGCTCAAACAGCAGAAAACACCAGTCGTATTTATTGATCCAGTAGCCTCATTAGATCTGGTTTGGAGACAAACAGTAGTGTTGAAACTATTCACCACTTGGCTCAAAACAAAACAAAAATGTAATTGAGATTTGGTGGATTTAAATTAATTAATTTCATGTGAAAAAAGAAGGTAGGAGAGGCTCACAACTGGCACTTAATAATGCTGTCACATGTTTTCTCATAATGTCTCCTCTGATCAGTATATGTGTAGCACTAATGCCACATACAAAAGCAAATGTTTTTGGGTATGTTCAAACTAGAAATTTTTTGTGAGCTTATACTTAATTTAGAACTGGAAAGCCATTCCACTGAGTTGATGAACTTTGTGGGGAAATATTGCTCTAGAGTTGGGACCAACATCATCCATGCAAGATATGTTGACATCCAGATCTATAAAACTAGATGTCATAACCACAACAATTACATGTACTAATTACCTGCAACCACCCACACTGAACTCCTGCTCCTGTAATTAAAAGTGCTCATATTTGTGAAATAAGGAAGCTGTCTAGCTGTATCACCGACCTGCTTATCATGACATTAGTGTCAGCAGAAAAAAATTTTATAATGTTAATCCCTTAATTAAAATGGAAGAAATGCAGAGCAACACTGGAGAGTACATGGCATGTTAAAACTATAAAGTGACGATAGATAACTGGCTTGGAACCTTCTCATAATACCAACTTTGATTCTGAAAAAAACCTGTCCATCAGTTAATTCACATAAGACCAATTTGATGATTTGTCACCATTCCAGTGGAGTTTCTCATGGGAAAAAAGGCTGAATGTTTTGATAATCTGGACATTGATCCATGAACTACTACTATGAGCTGTAACAGTATTTAATGCACATACACTAATAAATGAATAAATAAAATATGGATTTATGGTCTACAGCCCGTTCCTGGGGGAAAAAATGTTTGTGAGCCATTGTGTGAGTGTATCCTTTATTTTCAGTGCTCTCTAAGATACAGTGATTTGTAACTTCAGTGTTGAATTGGTGCTGAGTATAGTAATATAATCAGTAGTTACTTGTATGTTGTTAGTTTCCCTTTAAATTCATGTTTATAAATGTAATGCATTTTGCAGAATGGGGCAGCTACTGTGTTACTAATGAGAACTAGTGCCTACATCTCCAATTAACAACAAAGCATATCAACAAAAAACCAGTCAATGTCACAAATTTCACTTTTTTTATTTATTCAGTGACTAGTTCATGTCAGGATCCATTTGCAAATCATCACACCAAGTAGATCTTGACCCAAAACTAGTCATCGAGTAAATAAAAAAAAGTGAAATTTGCAACTTTGGCTGGATATTCATTGTACTGATTAACAGAAGTTGCTGACCTGCAAATATTCCAGCATGCTGGAAGTTCATAAACAAAGCATATGTCTGAATTATAATATCTAAAATCTTTCTGTGTCTCACTGTCAGATATAAATCTAATCTATGCATTTAAAAGCCATAGATTTGTAACACATGCCTCCATTGAAATCTAAGTTATGATCCACATAATAAATGTTATTACATCTGACATGTATTTATATTTTTTTGCATGATCAGATGGCTTAAAGTTCCTTTGGTCTGATGAGAGTGTGTTCTTATCTGCTTTATACATGTACTAAGTATTTGATAGCTGACTTTTTGAAAGATCATTATTATTTGCAGTTATTTTAAGTATTCATTAGTTAGTGTATGTAAGGATCTTACACTTCCCTGTTTCTGATGGCATTTTATGAATGAGAGCTTAATCTCTTCCACTTTCAAATCTTAAACTTTTAGGGTTGATCATCTGATAGAAGGGCATGACTACAATTTCCGGGTTCGTGCAGTTAATAAGCAAGGAGAATCTCAACCATTGACTGGAACTCAGACTATAACTGCAAAAGATCCTTTCTCCAAGCCTGACAAACCTGGAACACCAGAACTAGTTGGTGAGTAAATAGGAATTTTTTAAAATGAAAACCACATCAATGTCTTGTGCATTCCCTTAGAGTGTGTGTGTATGTCCACGCACATGTACGCATGCACCCATCCACCCATCCACCCACCCACCCACACCCCACACACACACACACGCACACACACACACACACACACACACACACACACAGAACTCTTTCTCCTTATACTCTTCCATTTCCTTTCCTCATTTTATTGTCTTTAGTACCCGAGAATTGTTTTTCTGTAGATGGGTTCCCTCAGAATGAATCTCTGACAAGAAGTATAAATATTTGTTTCAGTAGGGTGCAATGGTTTCCCAGTGTGTCGTGTACCAAACAGCTTTTTATGTATGTTGCACATTTGTGTAGTAAAGAGCCAATAATTCTGTGTGACAAAGTATGGTAGTTGTTTCAGACTCACAAAACATGACAGTAGCAGTGTTTGTGATTATATGTACATGTGGGAGTTAATAAATGAACTTATCTTAATGCCAAAGTGATAATTTCAATTATGATCATTTATTTTTGTTAATGCTACAGAAAAATAAATTAAAACATTTGAAAAGAAATTCCTGTTAATTTATTATTTGGAAATAATGACTACAAAGAAATTCAAATGAAATTTGTGAACGTGGATACCATCTACTGTAATTTCACTTTAACATTAGTAACTCGCTGTAATTTGGTGATAATACTTAGAATATTTCTGTTGCTTCAAATCTCATGTCCAAATAATATGATCCACTCTTAGGCCACCTCTAACTTTGAAACTTCAGCCTTGATAACTGATGTAGCACACAGGATTATACACACCTGATAAAGAAAAACTGCCATAAATATTAGTGCATGGTAAATGTCCTGTCCATTAAAAATTAATCCTTGTATAATCTGAATTGTCCCAAGTCATTAATTCTGGACTTATACCTTCAGTGAGCATTCCTTATATGAAATACAATATTCTTTTCTGTGCTCTTATTTTCAGAATGAATTTATTTCAATGCAATAACTTTTGTTTATTGAATGTATAATTACTCCTATAGATTGAGCTTCTATGAAAATTTTGGTTAATGCTAAATGATTATTGTTAATAACAGATGAAGAAAAAGAAAGTTTTAAATTGTAACAGGTGTTGGGTATTGTAATGGAACTGATTTTAAGGAATATATTCAGTTCAATCTTTGACTAACAACAACCATAATAGTAATAAATAATTTGTAATGATTGGAGCTATGCAGTATCATAATTTAGAACACATTGTATTTCTCTGTTAAACTATGTATCTGTATAACTATCAAAATTCTTCCAGATTGGGATAAGGATCATGTTGACCTTGAATGGACTGCACCTAAAAAGGATGGTGGTTCACCTATAACCTCCTACATAATTGAGAAGCGCACAAGATTTGGGTACGTGTGTATACTTTTCAACTTTGATATTACTAAAAGTTATGTTAAACTGAGAAATTCGACGTGCAAGTCGCCGAAGTGGCGTCAAATCGAAAGACTTGCACCAGGCAACCGGTCTACCCGACGGGAGGCCCTCGTCACACAACATTTCATTTCATTTCAACTGAGAAACCAGGGATTTCAATTAAAGTCATTTTTCGTATGCAGTAACATTTGTTTATACTTGGTATAAATACTTCTCTTGCTTTACTAAGAGTGCCTAACCATACCTGTTTGCAATAATAATGTGATGGTATTCTCATGGCATTCTAATTAATTGTAATTATAATTCTGTTTTCTACAGGCCAGAGAGATTCATTGTTAGGTATCGTGAGGTAGCTATAGATATAATTTCTCACATGTTGATGCTGTCTGTGTATTATACGATTAAGCGAAGCAGTTAAGCTGTCATCTGAATTGGTATGTAAAACTGCTTGAAAACTATGGCAAGAAAACCATGTCTGATTGTTGTTAATGTTATTAGAAGTAAATAATTTATGCTCAGTTTGGCAATGGAGGGGTAAACATGGCAGCGGGACACCAAGGCTTGAGTACAGTAAGGAAGTTCAGATGGCTACAGGTTCCAGTAGCTATGCAAAGGTGAAGACAGTTGCACAGGATAGACTATTAGTGAGAGCTGCATCAAATCAGTCTTTCGATTGAAGACCACAACAACAACAAAATAATGGGTGTAATCACCTATTAAGGATCTTAATTACATTGTACAATTTGGAAAGAAAAATATTAATTATAAAACCAGTTGTGGATAATTTTAGCTGATTTACCTCCTGCATATGTATCATGCAAAGTCTGCCTGTCATATATAGAACAGGCAACAACAAAAATTCTTAATTATCCCAGAGGCTTACAGTAAAGGAATTAAAACTGCCATTGGTGTAGCTTCATGTGACTGTCCAAGTGATTATAAAATACATTGAACAAATTATTTAATTACCAATACGGGAAAATATGCAGTCTCATTAAGGTAGAATGTAAAATTATTTTCAGCCTATAGCATTCACTGATAAAGATTGCAATAAAAATAACATTCTACTGCCCCATGGCTGCTTCACAATACTGTTTTATGGGAAAAGAGCTTCATGAAGTATGATATCCATGATGTATTGCTATGCGACCAGAATCATATGCAACTAATTTTTAGAGCCAGATTGAAGTCATGTATACTGATTCCCAAGATCGAGATACCAAGTGCAATGCTAGTGTCTAATTCAATAATACTGGTAGGATGTCCCTGTCTTTGGCGTTCTAAATGTCTGGAATACTAAAATAGCTAATTTTTCTTGATTTATTAACACAGCCGTATCGAAAATGTGTGTTTGTCTTGTGAACACATAGTATTCTGTAATTATTTCATAAAATATGATTATAAAATAAATTATTATGAGATATGAATGAAAACAATTTTGATGTCAAGAAGAATCATGGTGTAATATATAGGATGACTTTTCAGTATATACAGAACATCAAACAATGCATAGATAATGCTGGAAGGGACTGAAACATTATGTGCCATCTTTCGTGGAAACTAATATTTATGATGATACCACTACTTAATAACAACTCACAAATGAATGATGAAGATCATAAAACTATCTAATTTGTATATAAACTGATCGCATTAAATAGATTTAATGAAACTGTCCAAAAGGTTTAATAGTAAATAAAGCAAAGGATGACCTGAATGTTGGAGAAAGTAATGTCTCTGGCCTTCACACCCAGAGCTACCTGGGATATGTTATCGAGTGGATGTGGCATACATTTCTCAGCATGTATTCACTGCTTATTGTCAACATCTAGAATGTCTCCCATGCAGCTGCTTTCTTCAGCATTCACGTGCAGCTAACTGTTTTGGCTAGAGGTGATATCTGAAGGTTGTTCTTATAAATGAAAAATGTAGACATTGATTATTGACTAAATCATTGGCCAAACAAAAATATACAAACATTGCTTCTGTATTTATCAACATGTCACCCAATGCCTACAACAAAATATATAATACCTCTATAACACATTTTTGAAAGTACAGTGTTAAAGTAGAAGATATTTCTTGAAGGCCATGGGAGAAAGCTGCAGAAGTTCCAGGTAACCAGACAAAGGGAACAGCACCAAACTTAACTGAAGGCGAAGAATATGAATTCCGCGTCATTGCTGTAAACAAAGGAGGTCCAGGTGAACCTAGTGAACCATCAGCTTCTGTTGTTGCCAAGCCAAGATTCCGTAAGTATGATACAGAGTGAAACATTAGAAACATCTGTAGTTAATTTTATAAAGGTATTTGAGTAACTAGTGGCATAGAAAAAATATCTTTAATCTGTTTTTGAAGTTTATCATTAAGCAGTTGAGTTACTACTCACTCCATCACATATGACAAAGATGTTGATGGTTTGTTAAATTCTACATTCCTTTCTTCAAGTTACTCCATCAAATAATTAAATGAAAAAAAATACTTGTGTTGAGATTTGTTTGTGTGTTATTCACATTACATTTTATTTTGGTTGATGCTCTGTTAATATTATTCTGGTGCTGTAATTAATAAAAACTAAGCTGCTTTTGTATCTATTGCAGAGAGTCCTGTGTTTGACAAAACACTTCTACAGGATCTCATTGTACGTGCTGGTCAGAGAATAAATTACACAATCCCAATAGAAGCTTCACCAAAGCCTACAGCTACATGGACTGTCAATGGCAAGAAAGTGGAACCTGGTGTCCGAGCTGATATCCATACAACTACTAAGAGTACTGTGTTTGAAATATTGTTCTCTGTGCGAGCTGATACTGGTCGCTACACTCTCACTTTGGAAAACAAATATGGACAGGCATCAGCATCAGCTAATGTCACAGTACTTGGTTAGTCAAAAACAAATATAAGTTTATGTAATATAAAACATTATGTATAATAAAAGGTATTAATTTACTCATGAAGAGTTAACGGGTCTCATTTGCCATTGATCATATGCATGATGTAGGCTTTGTTATGGGTATGTAACAACAGTATAGGCAAATCAGTGAGTGCAGCTTCAAAAAACTTGTCATTATTGTGCATTTCATAGATCTCTTTGATGTTGTAAAATGAATTGTATGAGAACTAGTTATACAGTTTTATTTTAAAAAATTTCAGTGGCATTGTCTGAGTAGAGACAGGTAATATACTAAACATTCGGAGATTATTCACCGTGTGTGAATTTCTGGTCCTTACTAGCATGTTCCTTGCTATGCCAAAAATGATCGATGTTTGGACCCCCTCTGCTGGGATCTTCCTCAGGATCTTCTGGTGTCCACTAGTGCTAGAAAGCCTGCAGAATTACATAATAGGTACTTAAATGGACAGATTTACAACCGTAAGTACACTGAGGCTAGTAAGAAAAATGGACAGCAAGGACCAGAATTACATTTTATATGGACAATTTGCTTTTAGTTCTTTATAATGTAAATGGTATGAGGAGGATGTTCCCATATGTGTAAGCCATGCAAAATATGGGGAACAATATACTGGCATATTTAAGACTGTTAGAAATCTGATACAACTTCGTTCTCAAATTAAAGCATGTGAAATCGTGGTAACTTCTCAGTTGAAATACAGAACTTTCATCTTGGTCCATACCCAGCATTTTCTGAATAATCAGCATTAAATTTAATTTTCATTGTATTATTTATACTTTAACACACAAGCATTATTTACTATAATTCACAATAAGAAAGACTAATTCCAGGAATGTGTTACAAATCTGACCTCATTTCTCACTCTGAAATGTTCTAGATATGAAAAGTTGCTTTATGATAAATTTTCAGTTTTTTATAGATGTTTCTGGCATAAATGGATGAGGTACTATTTATATCACAAATCATAAAATAAAGATCCCTCTAAACAAACATATGATGCAGTGTAATTTTACTAAAAATCCCAAAACTGCCAAAATTTTTTTAAAATCCTTATACTTGTCGAAACATGTTTAAGACTGAAATAATGTTTCAGAATTTACTGGTTCTATAGTTGTTAATTGTATTGTTTTCAAAATATTTTCTCAGATCGCCCATCGCCACCTGAAGGTCCCCTCATTGTGAGTGATGTGACAAAAGAAAGTGCACGTCTATCGTGGAAAGTTCCACTGGATGATGGTGGCAGCCCTATTCTCCATTATGTTATTGAAAAAATGGACGTGTCTAGAGGAACGTGGTCAGATGCAGGGATGTCTACATCACTGACTCATGAAGTAACTCGTCTCGTTCATCGTAAGGAATATCTCTTCCGAGTGAAAGCAGTAAACAGCATTGGAGAATCAGATGCTCTTGAGACAGTGAAGGGTGTAATTGCCAAGAATCAGTTTGGTAAGTCTTTTCATAAAATGTAGGCTCTAATTCTTTAGAATAAAAAAGGTAGTTAAACAATCCCTAATAACTACATGGCCAATAAAAATTTCAAAGTAGAACATTTCAAAACTTATTTTACAGTTCGTTAGTATCAAATAGTATCTATATAATTAGAGAAAACGTTACACTATGATTTCATTTCCATTGTGAATTAATTTCTTCCTTATATTGTATTTACTCACAATCTCTTTTATTTTATACAGTTCACTGCAGGAATTCCATTGATTTGATGCTTCTAATACTCTGTCATTTCTCCAACTTCAGAATTTCTTTCTGAGAACAAAAATTATTTGAAATTTGTACAGTTCAAAACCAGTTTTGAATTATATAATCTTCCTAGACAATTACACAAACAAAATAGTTCCTACTTTGGTTACAGATTTTTTTTTTACTAGTTTAGGAAGACAGACATATCTGCGGATGTGCATATAGATCAAAATTAGTCATGAAATTAAGGAAAACATTTTACAGTCAAAGATTGCTTTGAATTCTAAAAATTTTAAACATTGGCTTACTGTATACTTCAATGTGATTATGTTGCACTTCATCAGTAAAGCTTTGTTTCATTTGGTTAGTCTGACTTTTGGTCTTTAAGAAGTGATTCTCTGTGCTATTAGTAGTTGAATGACATCTTTGATCTTCTTAGTGGTACTGCATTTCAACAAAGACTATTTCTTCCTCTATCACGAAATATTAGTGTTTTAGTATGTATTGGGTACATTCATGATCCTTTTTGCATGAAAATAATATAGGCAGGGAATCCGGCTTAGTTAAATTTGAATTGTGACTATTTGGTTAGTGATATCTCTCCTTTTAGTGCCAACTCAGATTGGAAACATGCAACTAATTTGTGTCTTTTTTCGTGTTTTTAATGGAAAAGAAAATTATTATCATGTGAAATATTTTGTCATAATTTTGCTTTCCAATAGTAAAGGTAATATTGTTTATTTACATAAAGTGCTAATACAAGTAATTAAAAGCTCTTTAATGCTCACCATAGAAAACTTTTTATTATGAAATATCAATTTGTTACTTGAAAATAATTTCATAACTTCCAGAACATTAAAGTTTATTTATGTAGTGTACTTAACAAATTGAGCATCACCAAAAGAAAGTTTTAAACAGAAATATTTTGTCATAATTTTGCTTTCCAATAGTTAAGGTAATATTGTTTATTTACATAAAGTGCTAATACAAGTAATTAAAAGCTCTTTAATGCTCACCATAGAAAACTTTTTATTATGAAATATCAATTTGTTACTTGAAAATAATTTCATAACTTCCAGAACATTAAAGTTTATTTATGTAGTGTACTTTACAAATTGAGCATCACCAAAAGAAAGTTTTAAACAGAATGACGTATTTTAACAAGTCTAGCATATTTTGAATAACTGATAATCCAGTTTGTGTTTGTTGGAATTCATTTCCTTATTATTGTCATATTTATACAAAAATCAGTTATTATATCTAGCAGTTTCAACTGAGAACATTCAATATTCTACATGCCTGCTGTCTCTGCTATATCCTGAAATGTTGTGAATGGTTTTTTAATTGCTTCTAAAGATTCGTTCAGCACTGACACTACAGGCTGTCCAGTTTTCCCACTTCAAGGAAGCATTTTTCAAGGATTTGTTCTGTTATCATGCAGAAGTGGTATCTTGTGCCAAACTTCAAATAATGAAATGTTATTCAGTGTATAATTTATATCTAACAAGGGAACCTCCCCATTGCACCCCCCTCAGATTTAGTTATAAGTTGGCACAGTGGATAGGCCTTGAAAAACTGAACACAGATCAATCAAGAAAACAGGAAGAAGTTGTGTGGAACTATGAAAAAAATAAGCAAAATATACAAACTGTCCATGCACAAGATATGCAACATCAAGGCTAATATGAAGTGAGGAGCACCTTGGTCCCGTGGTTAGTGTGAGCAGCTGCCGATCGAGAGCTCCTTGGTTCAAGTCTGCCCTCGAATGAAAAGTTTAATTTTCTATTTTCAGACAATTATCAAAGTTCAGGCACTCACACATAATCAACTTCGCTCTCCAAAATTCCAGAACATGTTCAGATTTGCTTGGACATATGCAGGATTTGATGGTCTACACACAGAAAAATGTGAAAACATTAAAAACATTTGTTTTGACAGAGCACAGGGAAAACTGTGTGACTGTGAAACTGTTGCATTCATTTGTTGCAGTTTATGTGACAAACTCTTATGTTTTCATCACTTTTTTGATCACATCCACAAGAAAACCATAGGGCAAGGTAGAAGAATCTTTTTACCCATTCGCCAAGTGTACAAGTTAGGTGGGTCGACAACATACTTCTGTCATGTGACGCACATGCCGTCACCAGTGTCGTATACAATATATCAGACGCGTTTTCCTGTGGAGGAATCGGTTGACCTATGACCTTGTGATCAAATGTTTTCGGTTCCCATTGGAGAGGCACATCCTTTCATCTACTAATCTCACGGTTTTGCGGTGCAGTCGCAAAACACAGACACTAAACTTATTACAGTGAACAGAGACATCAATGAACGAACGGACAGATCATAACTTTGCGAAAATAAAGAATGCAAGCTTTTCACTCGACGGAAGACTTGAACCAAGAACTTCTCAATCCGCAGCTGCTCACGCTAACCACAGGACCACGGCGCTCCTAAGCTCACACTCTCCTTGGTGTTGCCTATCTTGCACATGGACTACTCAGTTTGTACATTTTGCTTATTTTTTTCATAGTTCCACACAACTTCTTCCTGTTTTCTCGATTGATCTGTGTTCAATTTTTCACGGCCTATCCACTGTGCCAACATATAACTAAATCTGAGGGGGGTGCGATGGGGAGGTTCCCTTGTAAGTAAATGTTAAATGGTATCATTCTGATGAAGTGTTAATTGAGTTCACATCAGTCTTAAACATAACATAAATATTCTTTAATGGTGCATATCATTTGATGAATTGTAACAACTATTTCTGTTTTTATTTCTTTTACAAAGGAGAATTTAGAAATTTTCTTAAAAAATAGCAAAATTTTTAAGAAGCTCAAATCCCAGTTCAGTAAAATATACTGTAATCCATGAAGTTTTAGGGGCTGTAATAACTAATTCTGACTCCTCACTATGTTCCAGATGAACCTGATGCACCTGGTAAGCCTCTAGTCATGGACTGGGACAAGGACCATGTTGATTTGGAATGGACAGCTCCAAAATCTGATGGTGGAGCACCCATCACAGGCTACATTATTCAGAAAAAAGAAAAAGGAAGTCCATATTGGGTGAATGCTGTGCATGTCCCAGCAAATAAAACTAGTGTAAGTTCATCCTGCAGTTAAATGTATAGAAAAATACACACATACTTATCTAAAGGTTTTCTTATCCTGTTACAATTATTGATATGTTTTGTTTGTTACAATATAACGTGTTGTTACTTTGTAGGCAACTGTGCCAGACTTGACAGAAGGTCAGGAGTATGAATTTCGCGTTGTAGCAACAAATTCTGCTGGTCAGAGTGAACCCAGTGAGCCTTCAGACACTGTAACTGCAAAAGCTAGATACTGTAAGTTACTTGGATTTTTACTTGCAATATTATTGGTGTATAGTGAGACAAGACAGTTATCTTTATACAGTAACACAGAAAGTAAGCAGTATGTAACAGTTTAGCTATTTTCTGTGTATCAGTGCTAATGCGAGTTTTAGATTGTGGTCACTTATAATGTTGTAAGTAATGCCTCACTGTAAGTAATGCCTCAGAACATATTGCATTAATATTCTGAATCTTGCCTCAAGATATGCCCACAACTTGTGCACCTCATTACTTGTCTTTAATATCTTTAATGAAAATGAGAATACCTTTTTTAATCACACTGAGGCTGAGATACTGAGTTATTCATTATTACTTTGAGTGTTTCTGAATATGAATGACAACTAAAAAACAGACAGCAAAGTGGTATGAATTAGCAATGGAGAATCTCTTGAAATTTTAAATACACTTTACAGCTGTTCAAAGTTATTGCCATTTATATATGATCTAAGTACTTTGGGGCATTGATTACTATATTGTACTCACATTCAGTCTAAAATCCCCATACAGACATCCAGATTTAGTGTTCAGTGATTTCCCTTAGTTATTTAAGGCACATGCTGTCATGTTCTCTTTGGTGAGGACATGGCTGATTTTCGTCCAATCCTTGTACATTTCAAGCTTGTTTCCTGCCTATAATGTGATTGTTAGTGACATCAAAATGGCAGATTTATCTCACTGAATGCAACTCATGGTGTCTTAATAAGTATCAGCACTATGTTCAAGACCCTTTCTCACAATTGTTGCATTGAGGGCCTGTGCATCTGATCTTTGTTCTAATTGCATAAGGGATAAGCATCACATGGACATGGCCCATCTTGGAAGTTGAATGAAAGTGAGGTGGAGAAACATTGCAACATATCCAGGTAGAAAATACAAGTAAAAATTCTCTTCATAAAGAAGACCTCTGAAGATATTGTAGCACAGTCACAGACATGTGAAATGTATGACAAAATCACCGAAGACCAACTTCTAGGCATCTGTCTTCTTGTGTCTACTACTGTAATCTGTGAAAAAATGAGACTGAAGCCCTTGGTCTAGAGGATCCAGTAATTACCACTGTTGATCAGTGATATCACCTTTGAAATATCTGAACTTTAGGAAACCTTTATTGAATTATAAACTAGCAATAAGTACCAAGGGATCTGTAATTTGTGAAGTGGTTTTGACTACTGGTGATTCTGATAATTCATCTGCATCTCCCACTATTTTAGAATTTGGTCATTCAATCATCTTGAAAGCCCCATGTTTATTCATGTTGTAGAAAGGTTTTGGACTTTCCAGTTTTTTCTAATATCTGAAAATCAAGTTTAAAATATGAGATACATTTACTGAAGACATAGTTATGTGCTTTACTAGATATTCTTAAGTTTTTTATGTAATTAATTTTTCTCCTTTGTATGCTAGATGTTGTAGTGTAAGATATATATATGAAACTACAAGTTATACTTATGTCTTGTGGTGTTATGCATAGTCTTATGATAATGTGGAGATACAAAAGATCTTTATAATTGTTGGCTGTATTGGTAGATATAAGACTTCCTGCTGTTCCTGTTGCAGTTGTCATACTGCTGTATTCTGAAATCCCAGTGATGTTAATGAATTATACTATATTTTTGAACAAAATGAAAGTACATCAGGTTTGAATAATGTAACAGTAAATTTGTACAATGCTTGGTGCTATAGGAGAGTCTGAAGATTAGATGTAACAGACGAAATAATTAATGAGAAAGTACTGAATCAAAATGTGGGAAAAAGAATATTTTGCACAACTTGATTAAAAGAATTGAACAGTTAATAGATCACATCCTGAGGCATCAAGGAATAGTCTGTTTCTTAATGGAGGGAAGTGTGAAGGGGTAAAAATTGTAGATGGAGACCTAGAGATGAATACGGTAAGCAGGTTCAGACAGGTGTTGGCTTTAAGTAATTATTCGGAGGTGAAGAGGCTTGAACAGGATAGACTAGTGTGGAGAGATGTATAAAGCCAGTCTTTAAATTGAAGGCCACAACAACAACAATACATAATGCTATTTAAAATTTTGTTTGCTTTGTTCTGGTAATGATCATTAGATACTTGAAACTAGTACTTGCTTTCAAAGCATGACCTGTGGTAGTTTGTATGCCAGAATGAAATTTTATATTTGTATGAAGTCTGTTCAGCAAATTCCGCAACATTCATAATTTCATTCCGGTTGTGTGCTGGAGCGAAATGCAGTTGACATCCCTGCACACACATGTGTTTAATATGTAACTGCTGGAAGTTTCATTGTTGTATGTCTATTGATTATCATTCAGTCCATTAGTGAGTAGGAAGTTGTGTCACACAGTTTGTGATTTTGAGATGGCATAGTTTGAGGAGCAACACAACTGCAATAAATTTTGCGTGAACCTCAAGAAAACCTTTACAGAGATACACAAAATGATGCAGAAGTCTACGGTGATGAGTGCTTAAGCCATACTCAGTGTTTATGAATGGTTCACGTCGTTTAAAAATGGCTGGACAGAAGTTAAAGATGACCCTCGGTCAGGAAGCCCTTAGGCGTCTGCTGACAAAACTCATGTTAGGATCATCAACAAAATTGTGCATGCCAATCGAAGGCTTTACTCTCCAAGAGATTACGGAAGAATGTAACATTTTAGTTGGATGATGTCATGAAATCCTGTGAGAAGGAAACATCCTGAAGTGTGGTGACATTCATGGCTCTTGCATCATGATAACACACCTGCACATTAATCCCTGTTGGTGTGTGGCTGTTACACAGAAAACGAAATCACTGTGTTGTCTAGTCCTCTGTACTCTCCATATCGAGCCACTGCAGACTTTTTTCTGTTTCCAAAGTTAAAAACCCCATTGAAAGGATAAAGCTTTGCAACAATAGACAAGATAAAAGAAAATTCGTAGATGGCGCTTCGCACGATCCAGCAAGAGGCATACCCAGACTGCTTCCGGAAGTGGAAATGGCATTGGGAGTTATGTATCAATTGTGGAGGAGAGTGTTTTGAATGAGACCATGCACAATAACTAAAAGGTTAGCGTGGAAAAATTTTGTGGACAAAGTTCCGGAATTTTTTGAACAGACCTCATATAGCCCAACCCTCATTGCCAATAAATATTAGTTTTCAGAAAGTTTCTGATTATTTATATGTTAGTGGCTATTGCTTCTGTGCTATAGGGTAATATGTTTAGACATAATGTACTAAAGTTTCATTTTCTCAGTAATTAATTTTAAATTTTTTGTTTTTGAGTAAACATAATTTAGTCACATGCAATTAGCAAATAGTTTACTACTAAGCAATAACATTTTATAATGTATTTAAATTTATTTCAGTGGCACCAAAGATTAAAACTCCACTAAATGACATACGCATTAAGGCAGGACAGATATTCCATGTTGATATAGACTTTATTGGTGAACCTCAGCCTGAAGTAACATGGACTGTTGATGGGAAACCATTGAAGACAGATGAAAGAACAACTATCACATCAATTGGCTACCACACAATTGTACACACTGTCAGTACAAAGCGATCAGACAGTGGATTATACCACCTGCAGTTGCGAAACAACTCTGGACTTGATGAAGGATCATTCCAAGTAATAGTGTTAGGTGAGTACTTGTTGCCACACCTACATTCATTATTTCCACTTTGAATGTATCATTTCATTCCATTTTGAGCTTAAATACTAAATTATAGTTTCTTGTATTATTGGAACATTTGTTGGAATGTTAGTGTATTTGAGCAAACAAGTATATAAACAGGAATTCAAATTTCTTCCTGAAGTGTGAGAAGTCCGACATTTGGTATTTATTTAGGTCTTTAGTTGTAATTGCTTGGAAAAAATAAGAAACCTCATTTTCTAGCATTATTATTACTATTTGCAAGTCCATTTTTGTATGTAATACGGTACGTAAATCATGTAATACTTGTAATAATAGCAGCCATAACATAATGATCCAACTCTGTTACTGTGCATAAGAGGTTTATTGGCTCAAGCTAAATAAGGATAAAGTATTATAATTATTCTTTATCTTCTCTTTCAATTGTCTTTATTTAAAATTTACAAATATATTCAGTTTTTTCAAGTTTTTTTTCACAGTATGAACTGAGTAGAAATCAGTAATTACTGCATTGTAAAACTTGTACTATATAATTCAGATATAAATTGAGTATTATTTCAGTAATTAACTGCTTTACATTTTGTTAACTACAATAGTTTCTGCCTCTCAGGAGTTTTATTTACATAGTGAATAAATAAATAGTTCTGAAGTGCTCCCATTGGAATAAAGTTTTGTTTGTACATGCTGATAATGACTGAGTTGAGTAATAAATCAATGTCTCCAACATTTAACAAGTTTTTTTTCACCTTGATTCAATGCTAATCTGCCAAAAAAATAGTTTTCATTCAATTATAATGTTATGTTGCTATTAAAAGATAGGAAAGAAATGTGCATCCTGTTCACAAACTCTTGGTTACTTTGTTAATCTGTGACTTATATTTGTAAATAGTTTATCAATCAATTCTTATATGAATGCATGATAGTTAAAAAAGGCTCATGACATTTCCATAAATTCTGAATACAGTTGTGATTGTTTTCCTGAATGCACTTCTTTCCATCTCTAGCATATCTCCAATAAATGTATAGGAATTATGTATGTAGTTAATAATATATTATGTTGACAGATCGCCCATCTCCTCCAGAAGCACCATTAGAATATGAAGAAATTACAAGTTCCAGTGTTACTCTTTCTTGGAAACCACCAAAAGATAATGGAGGCAGTGAAATAACGTATGTATTTTAGTACTGATGCTTAATTTCTGTATGATGTTGAAAACAAGAGATACGTTTTGTACTTGATATAGCCATTTTTATTCTCATGTACTGGTTGGATTGACAAAACAAACTTTGTCTCATATTATGACTGGTCCATGTAGCTTAATTTACCAGAAATATTTTAATATTTTAGGGGCTATGTCATTGAAAAGAGAGACCTTACACATGGTGGTGGATGGGTTCCAGCTGTAAATTATGTGAATCCCAAATATAATCATGCCACAGTTCCACGCCTTCTTGAAGGGACAAAGTATGAATTCAGAGTTTCAGCTGAGAATCTTCAAGGCCGCTCTGAGCCCCTGAACACTACAAAGCCTGTAGTTGCAAAGAACCAATTTGGTAAGATGTTAACATATGATCACAGCTTTTCATATTGAATCACTTTTTTCATAAAATATGCTTTTATTCAACTCCAGTTTATTCATAATTCCTTGTTTATTAACTCTGTTATGTGATATTTTGCAGATGTTCCTGGACGGCCAGGTAAACCAGAGGGTGTAGACAGTGACAAAGATCATATCAAAATCAAATGGACACCTCCAATTAGCAACGGTGGTTCACCAATTATTGGTTATGATGTAGAGCGGCGAGACCGTAAGACAGGAAGGTGGATAAAAGTTAACAGGGAACCTGTTAGGGTATGTTCAGTAATTACACATCTTAACTCACAAGTAACATTTGTGTAATGTTTACCAGTCACAAACTTTGATCCATGCATTTTAATTCACAGAATTTGGTGTAAATGCTGATTGTAATAATACTACATTTTGTTAATCAAACATAAAGAGTTACCTCACTTGTTTAAAAAAAATATTAGTGATGGTATAAATGTTATGAAAATGTGTGCTAATACACTTTTTAACTGATTGTATTTGTACACTTTATATTTTTGAAAAATCGTGTTTTGACATGATTGCTATATGCCACTTTGGTCTGGCCTTGTGCTTCACCTGTTAACATATTACTTAATGTATACATGAGTACTTTCCTGAATTCTATAATTTCAATGCAACTCATTTATAATTTTGTTCTAGAACATGAGAGAGTGTATGTCCTGTAATTAATGTCATTTATTACACCTTGTAGTTTTAATAAAATGACATACATCGGTTGTGCCAAACTACGATTTTTCAAAAATATTTAAAAGCTGTAATTCATCACCTTCTTAAAATAACATAGTATTAATAAACTTATACATTAAATAGATAAGTATTTAATAACATTGGGTAAATACAGATGTATATTTTTTAGTACTTTAAGTTACTGGAGATGCATTATGAGTGCAATTGCTTTGGTTAGAAATGTGAGAATTATGACATAAAATAGTCATATATAATTTTACATTTTCACATCTCATTATGGATTATACAACTAATTATGAAATTTCATTAGTTTTGCTAAAGTGTTACAGTTGCCTTGTGATTTTTTTTGCTTGTAGCAAACTGAGTATTATGATGACAGTGTACAAGAAGGGCACCAGTATGAGTATCGTGTATCAGCTGTAAATGCAGCTGGTCCAGGGAAGCCCAGTGATACATCACAAGTTCTGAATGCTAAGTCAATGAGAGGTAAAAACTTATTAATTATGTAGTATGTAGTATATTAAAAAAGATAACCAGAATAAAGGAAAGAGGCACTAATCTTTACCTCATAACAGAAAAGTTTCGAAAGAATTATGCCATACAGTTTCCACTCCACTACATACTACAATATCACCAGGCACAATGGGTTAAGAACTAATTCTCCTGTTTGCTGCTAA
Source organism: Schistocerca nitens (assembly GCF_023898315.1). NCBI lineage: Eukaryota > Metazoa > Arthropoda > Insecta > Orthoptera > Acrididae > Schistocerca > Schistocerca nitens. The sequence continues at coordinate 706,196,176 of NC_064616.1, read as the reverse complement.
TGCTTTCATTAAATAATTCTATGTTATCTGTAAAGGTATAATTTTGGTTTTAGAAGATGCTATCTGTTTCTATTTTTGGGTTAACAGATCCAAATTTTACAGGATGGTGCATGAAAAACTGGCCCTAAGTATTAGACTGCTCATTGTTGCATTTTCATTGTCATCTGTTGTTTGAAAGCTGTTGTGACTATGTTTTGTATTTTGGTTCAAAAATGGCTCTGAGCACTATGGGACTTAACATCTATGGTCATCAGTCCCCTAGAACTTAGAACTACTTAAACCTAACTAACCTAAGGACATCACACAACACCCAGCCATCACGAGGCAGAGAAAATCCCTGACCCCGCCGGGAATCGAACCCGGGAACCCGGGCGTGGGAAGCGAGAACGCTACTGCACGACCACGAGATGCGGGCTGTTTTGTATTTTCAGTATTTCTTTATTATATAATTATTACATGTTTATTTGTTATTGTAACTGCTTATGACAGGCAAAAATTCATGCATAATTGGCTAGCAGTCTTTACGTGGGCCTGATCTTTTGTGCACCACTCTGTACAATATCGTAAAGACAAATGGAAACATAGTTATGCTAAGTCATATATTTTTTCTGTGCTATTTTTAGTCATAGTGGCTACCTTGGAAGATAAATCCATAATATAGTCATCTAACTGTGTGAGGCGATACTGTTATGAAGACATGGAAGTCATTCTTGAGATAATAAGAACTCAAACTTTTTTGGGCATCCTGGTTAAGATATTCCATAGTTTCCCTAAACCACTTCAAGTGCATACTGTGATGATTCTTGAAAGGAACTAATGACTTATTTCCTCATCCATCCTTGTTCATCTGATTGAGTATTTTAGCTTCAGTGACCTTGTTATCAATTAGATAACCTAACAAACAGATTGACCTCACTTTTCTGGGATTTGTAACTGCCCAATATATCCATTTAGATACATTGTGAGTCACACTTTTGGGGATGGATTTTGGGAAGCATGAAAGTATGTACAACATCTGAATGATGTTTAGAGAAGCACAGTTTATGTATAATGACTTAATATTTTAACCTTTATAGATTCAAGATATACATGTTCTACATAAGCTGCTGTGTAACTGCTACAGATGTCTGTTAATTGTAATGTGACTTTCTTTCCCAATAGATTCTTCCAAAATATACAATCGTCTTCCGTGTATGGCCACTAAAAACATTTGATTTTACATGTTACATGATACAAGATTAAATGTCATACCTTTCATGACATAGCAATCCATGACAATTTAGGCAAAGTGATTTGTATTTACAGTCACTCTCTCCATTATCCCCCCATACTGTGAATAATAAAATTGTATTTTGATACATTACCAAAATACTGTAACCATTTATTTCAGATGGCAACTAATTTTTTATGCATGTGCAGATCAGGAATATAATTGGTCTTTCTTTTGATAATTGTATTACATGTTTTGTTGTATTCTGCTACAGATAATGATGTTGTTTTATTTCCAGAAAAGCCAAAACTTTATCTAGATGGCCTGATTGGTAGGAAGCTAAAGGTTCGCGCAGGCGAACCAATAAACATACAGATCCCACTGTCTGGTGCTCCACTACCAACAGTAGAATGGACCAAAAATTCTATAAAACTTCCAGAATCTAATAGAATAACAGTGAGTATAAAACATGTGTAATTTATTTCGAATGAAGCTGAGAGTAATGGACAAAAGCTTACAAAGTTGGCAGAATAGGTTTACATGCTCTTACGCAGTTGTTAAACAACTCATGAGCACAATACTCTAGCTAGCCCAATGTTCTGTTCAGAAAGATTCAATGATTTTTGTTTGTTGGCCATGGTGGTATACGTAAGTTGGTTGACAGCCTTCCAGCTTGCAATTCTCAAGAACACTTTTTCTGTCAAGAATAATCCTGTTTTGAGTTTTCTTTCATGATTAACATATTGAAGCAACAGAAATGAAAATAAAATGTATCACACTCTTATTATCAGGTAGTAGCTATTAGTGACTGGCATAATTGGTTTAAGTGAAAACACATAGTGATTTGTGTTTACATGTATTTACTTTCCAGGCTGAAACAGCAAGTGACAATACTCATTTACGTATTGATTCTTCAACTCGTAATGATTCTGGAAAATATACTGTCACTGCAAAGAATGATTTTGGAAAGGACTCAGCTGATATAGAGGTAATCGTGGTTGATAAACCAGGTTGTCCTAAAGGACCTCTTCAGTATACATCTGTATCCCAGGACAGTGTTTCTCTTGCCTGGAATCCACCTGCAGATGATGGTGGAGGTGATATTACAGGTAAATCGTTTTAATACAGTTCCTGTTCTGTGGTAGTCCCCAGTATAAAGTAATCATTTGTCAGAGTTTTTTTTTCTTTTTTTTTACATAAATATGTTATTATTTATCACTTCGACAAGAAAGCAATGTGTTAACAAAAACCAGTATAGACAAATGTAATTTAAGTGGTAGATTCCCACCAATAGTAATGTTGATGAAAAAGAAAAAGCCATAAGGAAATTCACACATCCTGGTGATGGCAGTAAAATTATGACAAGAATTATTACATATTACATGAAAGCTTTAATAATGAATTTTCACACTTTCGTAAACAAAGGCTATGGACATAATGAATAGCAATAAAGCCTCTTAAATATGATTAACTGTTTAAAGAAGGCACTTGAGCATAGGCAGTAGCATAAATTATGCTGATAGTTATAATTTAAGACTTCAGTTGATTATTTAAACTAATAACTGTGAAACAGAATGTTTAGTTTAATAAAATGTTCATATAATACAGAGAAGCAAATGTATAAATGTGCAAGATTAAGCATTTTGAACACAAAAAACAAACTTATTTTAAAAATGCAACAGCATACAAGAAACTAATTATTTAAAGGATACCAGCAGTAAAAATAAATAAATAAATAAATTGATAGTATTAAACCCAACCAATACATCAACCAAAAGTCTTCTAAATATGTTCAAAATTGGAATGGATTTGGAATGTGTGAAAAGGCTGGAGAGTAGGGTGGATGACTGGTGGGAAGGAGAGGCAGCAAGTGCATTGTATAGAAATATGGCACTGATGAACTCACTCTTACACAGGCAGTTGGAGTGGCATGCAGTGGTATGGAGGAGTAGATTGGGAGAGGGAGGTAGCACAGAGGCAGAGGGAGACTTCGGAGAGGAGGATGTTTGTGCAGAATGAGTGAACTGGGGACATATGGACAGAGATGGAGGTGGGTGTGGCAGAGAGTCTAGCAGAGACTGAGGTTATTAGAATGTGTAACCAAAGTATGTGCTGTAAGCACAGTTCTTAACTATATATTTCACAGAAGCAGGTAGTGTTCGAGAAGGGGGAGAGTGGTGGTGGTTGGGTGGGGGGGGGGAGGAAGGGGGGGGGGTGGAGGGGGATCTGATGGCAATCTGTCATTCAGATACCCCACTGGGTGATCAGTTGTGATCTTGGCCAGTTTGATAGTGGCCATTCATTTTGGTGGACAGGTGATTGGTGGCCATGTGTATGTAAATGGCCGTGCAAAAGTTATAGCAGAGCTGGTATATGAAATGGTACTCTTACAGGTAGCCCTGATTTGGATAGGATCACATGTGACTATGACAGAAATGGAATAGTATGTGCTGGGTGGTTGTGTAGGAAAGGTCATGCACATTAGTCGGGGTATGGCCCATGTGGCTAGTGGTTGGGAGTAGGTGTGGTATAAGGACATAGCTTAATATATTGTAGATTTGGGGGACAGCTGAACATCACTTTTGGAGTTGTAGGAAAGCTTATGGATAGAATGTTCTGTAATTTTGATAACAGTGATTCCAGTACTGCATAAATACATTAAATACCATTGGACTCACATTTACATTTCATTAGGCTTTAAGATGGAAAAGATGCTAGTTTCTTGTGTCAAGTGCACATATGCAGGCAAGATAAAAAGTAACATATTACATATGGATCATTATGCCCCTAGAAAAAGAGTCAGGGCACTTGAAAAGCCTGTTTGCCTTTTAAAATGTAGGAACTGTACTGCTGAACTAACATTCCATTAAAAATTGCAGTAAATAACTGGAATATTTTGTTCACTGTTTTGTTAATATCCTAAAAGTGAAACACACTTGCAGACTATCTGTATTAAATACTTTGACAGTTTTTGTTCACTTTTGTTCGAAGAAAAAGAAACTTGAAGATACCATTCAACCGCAAAAGATGTATCTATCAGATGTGAGTTATTCATTTTGTAATTAACATTTCAAAACTTTTAGAACCATTTTTCACACCCCACATAGTGACATAGCATGTACATGTTTAGTTGTCTTGTAACAGTTTAAAAGTTTTATGAAAATGTTGTACAAAGCAGTACTGTGGAGCTTAGAAAGCTGCAACATAGTAAAAAATGTGCTGTCATTTATAGATAAATGTGTTACTATAACTTGAAAATGAGAATAAATTAAACTGAATTAGGTACGTGTACCTGTAGAGTCTCATGCAGGTTATTCATTGAATATAATTTCTTGTATGCATATTTAATCTTTTGACAGTTTCAGGGCACTTGCTTCTATACTACTTGCCTGTTATAAACCGTATTCTTCTTATTGTGTATATATTTGAGATATATTTTTATCTTTTCCTTGCATCATGAGATACCTTATTTCACTTGTGTACAACTGCATATTTCTTCCCTTCATGTCTTGGTGTCTAGTTTTGCTCTACTACAGCAGTTACCTGCATTTGCTTGTTTTTGACATTAACCCATTATTTGATTCCATGTATTTATTTCCATCATTCTCCACTGCTAAGTTTATGCTTATTGTCAATGACAAAAACTATAATGGTACTGGTTATTGCATATTAATATTTAATGTTTCAGGCTATGTAGTTGAAGTAGCTGAGTTTGGTACTGACAGCTGGCGGCAGGTTCCAGGGTTCTGTCCAAAACCAGCATTTACAGTAAAGTCTCTGACTGAAGGCAAACGATATGTATTCCGTGTACGTGCAGAAAATATTTATGGCCTTTCTGAACCATTGGATGGCAAGCCAGTGGTTGCCAAGAGCCCATTTGATCCACCAGATGCACCTGGTCAGCCAGAAATTACATCCTACAGCCCCAACAGTTGCAATCTCAGCTGGACACCACCTCAGAATACAGGAGGAAAACCAGTAACAGGTAACTAGCTCTTTTTATATTTATTTACTTACAGACCTAAAAGTACTTGAATACTTTAACATGGTTCTAAATTTAGAGACATTTTGGAAGTTTTAATTTACTTTACTGTTGTTTCTTTGTCATTGTGATTACTGCATGAGAAAGCAAACATTTTACTATTTTTGTGGGTACAGCCAATGCAAAATACACTGAGATGACAAAAGTCATGAGATAGCAATGTGCACATTTACAGATGACAGTAGTATCATGTACACAAGGTATTAAAGAGCAATGCATTGGCAGAGCTGTTATTTGTATTCAAGTCATTCATGTGAAATGGTTTCTGATATGATTATTTCCAAACAACGGTAATTAACAGACTTTGAACCCGGAATGGTAGTTAGAACTAGATACATCGGTACATTCCATTTTGGAAATCATTAGGGAGTTCAATATTCCAAGGTCCACAATAATGATAATAATAATAGTAATTTTACTGTCATTTGGCCATTACAGCAATAGACAACATCAGCCATATAACACAATATAACTGTTAACTCAAAGAAAACAAGAGGCATGTCATTAATACTACAAAATTATATTACATTTGAAATACTCATTTATGTCATAGAATGGGTGAGCAACTAGCCATTCATACAGTTTTTGATTGAATGCTTGTTCAGGTAGTTCTTGTACATATTCTGGAAACCTATCAAATAATTTGTGCCCCATCAGTTCATAGCTGTTAAGTGACTTTGACAGTCTGTGGTAAGGAGTATAAATGCATTTGCTACTTCTAGTGTTGTAGAAATGTATATTTTCTCTATGTTTGGCTTCCACAATGGCTTTTTTTGTACTTATTCGTACATTGAACATAGGCTGATCTGGCGTGGTCTGTCTTCAGATTTTTTTGTATACTGTACAACAACATAACTTGGTTTTTCAGATTTGTTAGTTGTGCAGTATACCATGGGTTTTGTTTGTTTATACCCTTGCCTTTGGAGCCTTTGTTGATTATTTTGCATTTCTTTATTGGAATGCAGTCATTAAATTGTGACAAAAATGCTTTGAAAAACCTTTCAAATATTAGTTTTGCTGACAGATCTTTACATAGACTATAATTTGTGACACCAGACCTTTGGCCAAACTAGCCTCTGTTAGTAAGGGACTTACAAAACCTGTCAATTTTATCATTTGTGACCGATCTAGTGATTACCATTTTTGAGACAGACATATGTATGTTACTCTTATCAGCACAGAACCTACTTATATAATTGAATGATACAGAATCATGATCTGAGAATGAGAATACTGTCACATCACATGATTCTTCTGTAGCAGTGAAACTGACAAAGATATTGTCAAGGTGTGCTTCACCTCTTGTGGGTCTATTATTGATAAAGTGCAGATTGTACTGTCTTAGACGATTTTTGAGCTGAGTGACACCATGTTTGGCTGTTGTTACATCAAAATCTGCATTCAAATCTCCACCTATTACAATGTCATAATGTAACCATTTTGTCTTTCTAAATACATCTAAAAGCATGTCCAGTTTTTCTAAAAATACACTAATGTTACCCTTAGGTGATCTGTATAAGGCTGTTATCACTAACTTAAAATTGTCACTAACTATACCAGTGGCTTCAAAATTCTGTTCATCTCACAAGTAGTCTATATCCAACCTATTAATGGAGTGGCTGAGTGACTGGTTAGTATAGAATGCCACATCACCCCTTTTATGCACTTTTCTACAGTAACCATTTGCTATTTTATTGTTATCAAATTTGATAGCTGTAAGTTCACTCTCTGTTGCCCAGCATTCACTCAGACAAAAAATATAAAATTTTTTCTCTAGTCCAAAATTATTTACAATAAATTCTTTGTCTTTTACTCATTGAATATCCAGGTAGCAAATTTCAAGGTCAGAATTGTTATTGTCTTTAGAATGAACAGTTTGGTTAGGAGCTATAATATCTTTTACACTACCTATTTTGTCAAAAGTGTGCCCAGAATGCCAAATTTCATTTTGCTAACAGCACGACATCGCCTGTAGTGCCTCTTCTGAGCTTGTGACCATATCAGTTGGACCCTAGGTGACTGAAGAACCATGACCTGGTCAGATAAGTCCTGATTTCAGTTGGTAAGGGCTGATGGTAGGGTTTGTGTGTGGGCAGACCCCATGAAGACGTGGATCCAAGTTGTCAACAGGGCACTGTGCAAGCTGGTGATGTTTCAATAATGGTGTGGGCTGTGCGTACATGGAATGGACTGGGTTCTCTGGTTCAACTGTATTGATCATTGACTGGAAATGGTTATGTTTGGCTACTGGGAGACCATTTGCAGCTATTCATGTACTTCATGTTCCCAAACAACAATGGAATTTTTGCTGGGCCACAATTGCTTGCAATTAGTTTGAAGAACATACTGGACAATTTGAGTGAAGGATTTGGCCACTCATATCGCCCAACATGAATCCTGCTGAACATTTATTGGACATAATTGAGAGGTCAGTTTGTGCACAGAATCTGACAACACTTTCACAACTATGGATGGCTACAGAGGCAGCATGGTTCAATAGTTCTGCAGAGGACTTCCAATGGCTTGTTGAGTCCATGCCACATCAAGTTGCTGCACAATGCCAGGAAAAAGGAGATCCAACAGAATATTAGGAGGTATCCCATTTCTTTTGTCACCTCAGTGCATCTTATGCAGTTGTTGAGTATTTATAATTTAATATTAAAAATATACCAACCCACCAGAGTGATGGAGTGCAATGAAACAGCAATACCAACAAAGTAAGAATCAACATTCTGTCACATTATTGCAACACACTTGTTGAGAATATTATCACTGCAGCCTAATTGTAGTCATAATTGACAGCAACATCAAAGATTGATGGTTATGAGCAGAGTATATGACAAGAGGAAAGACAGGATAAATAACTAAACTTAAGTTTATAAAATATGGTGCTAAAGTATGGAAACTTAGATTGAGTTTATGCAAATTTAAATGACTTTATTTTTGTAATATATCCATTATGATAACACTGTTCTCCTGTACTCAAAACAGAGAAATGGGACAACAAACAGGAAAGTTGACTCCAAAGTAATCTTCTGTACAGTATGAAAAGAAATAGTTCTTTAAACTGATCAAAGAAACAAAGCCATGCTTATAAGAAGAGTTACAAGTCAACCACCAAACTATGCTAATGATTTATGGTCCTTTACAACTGAAGAGAGAAGAGAAACATAAAAATAGGCAAAGGTTATATTGAAGTACATTTTAGACATCACTTATAGTGGTGTGCCTGTGACAAGGTGGCAGTATGAATCGTTCTGTTCAGAAAGAAGGAAAATAGTTTTCGGCTTTGCCAGTGTGCTCTGACTCTCTCCGGCCCATGCCTGATGCTCCTGCCATTACCTACCCTGATAATTGGCAATGCTGGCCTGATGCTCCTGCCATTACCTACCCTGATAACTGGCAATGCTGGGGTGAATGGTTTACTGAACCACTGTTTCTGCATTTGACTCTCCATACTAGAATTTATGTGCTCTGAAAACTAGATCTGTTGCTTCCTAACATAATACTTGCCGTGCTTGCTTTATGCCACCCATAATAAACATTGTAAGGGCTAAGTAACCTCCCAACAAAAAACTATTATTAAAATCAATGCTAAATGTTCTACATCCACTCTGGAGTGCTCACTACAGATTGACACAACAGAATGTTGCTGTTGGCTGCAGTGTCACATGGTATAATGGTCCATGCCACTGTGTGTCACAGCACCACTTGCCTTCTGATTGCACACCACTAGCTATTAGCTTATTTCATAGATTAGTTGCAGAAAAATGTAATATCTCGACATCTGAAAGTCATATAACATATTTTCCACACTTACTCCCTTCCAGCTTAGACTCTCCAATCAACTACAGTTACTCTTTTTCATGGCTAGTGGTTTCTTGAGCATTCTTTCAGAGTCAATGACACAGCGACAGTGCTGACTCTGAGTACGTATAAGTTAGTTTATTTATTTATTTATTTAGCCATCCGTGGACATTTTAAAATGTCTGGATGTTGTCACTTTGTTACATTTGTATCTTCATACAGTTTGCTGTTACATGTAGTTAAACATTGTGACATATAAGTTATTTACAATCCTTATCAAAATGTTACATATAGTTAAATATTGTGAAACAAGAGTTATTTGCAATCATTTTGTACTAAGGAATTCACTTATAGTGTAAAAGCAATGTTCCTGCAAAAACAATTTAAGATTTTTCCCAAAGCGGTACATCTTATCTGTTTCTTTTATTTTCTGTGGCAGTTTATTATACAGTTTCACATGTTCATACAAGAAGCTATTTTGAGTCTTATGTTTATTCTGCCTGTCTAGGTGAAGACAGTGACTTGTTCTTCTACTATAATTTTGAAAACTGCTAGTTTTGCTAAATTTTTTATGTTTTTCTTGATGTATGCTATGGTTTGGAATATAAATTCAAAAGGAACAGTTAGAATTTCTAACATTTTGAAAAGTTCTCTGCAGTGGGCCCACTTACTGCTTTTCGTTATAATTCTTACTGCTCTCCTTTGCATTTTAAATACTGTTTGTAAATTCTGAGCACTGTTTCCCCATAAAATAATACCATAAATGGTTACTGAATTAACATAACTAAAGTATACAGTTCTCAAACATTCATTACTGCATGCAGATACAAGGACTCTAAGTGCATAACATGTTGTGGATATCTTTTTTGAGAGTTTCGTAGCATGTTCACTCCACTTCATTTGGCTGTCAATGTGCAACCCTAAGAATTTTGTTGTAGGTACATCATCTGTGGATAAGTTATCTAGTTTTAAATTTAAGGGACTCTGTTTTCTGTTCATTCTAAAGCATATTTCATTTGTTTTCTTTATGTTGAGAGTTACTTTGTTTTCCTGGGACCATTTGTGAACATCCTTCAGCACTTCAGTAGAATTTTCCAGCATTTGTGTTGGTGTCTTACTGGTGATTACTATGTTGCTGTCATCAGCAAACAATATCTTCTCTCCATGGCTGATGTGTTGTGGGAAATCATTTATATATGCCAGAAACAATACTGGGCCCAGTACACTTCCTTGAGGAACCCCAGTATTGATATATTGTGGATCAGATACATGTTTCTCAATGTATTTTGATCCACTGGAGACATGTGTGATCTCTGCTGACTGTACTCTGTTTCCTAGATATGAACGAAACCATTTGAGAACCACTCCCCTTACTCCTAGTGCCTCTAACTTGTGCAACAGCTTCTTGTGGTCAACTGTATCAAATGCCTTAGACAAGTCTAGGAAGAGACCAGTTACATAGCTGTTCTCATCTAGTGCTTGTAAAACTGTTTCTGTAAATTGTGCTATTGCAGATTCTGTACCTCTACCAGGCCTGAAACCACCGTGGTCATTGCAGAGGAGGTTAAATTTACTTAGATAGCTCATAAGCCTGTTTTTCATTATTGCTTCTGTCACTTTGAAAAAGCATGACAACAGGGCAATTGGTCTGTAGTTCTCAACTTGTTACTAATAAGTTAATGCTCCTATATTCTTTTATTGCTGCAGGTTACTATGTTGAGAAACGTGAACGTGGTGGTGAATGGATAAAAGTAAACAATTATCCAACACCAAACACCAGTTACACTGTTCAGGATCTTCGAGAAGGAAATAGGTATGAATTCAGAGTTGTAGCACTGAATGAAGCTGGTCCTGGCAAACCAAGCAAGCCAACAGAACCACTTACAGCTCAAGCACAAAGATGTAAGTAATCAACATTTTCTCACATCATTCCTTTAATACAAAATTCAAAATGTCATTTAATTTCATTAAATTTATTTTAAACTGACCATATCATTGTAATAGTTTTGGACATTTATGTCACCTGTTTATATTTCTCTTTAATAAACATGCAGCGATTTTGAAATGTTTCCAATTAGTTGGAAATTATACCAACAAATGCTGATTTTAAAAGAATATGTTTTCATATAATGGTAGTAGAAATGCACAAAAATTCAAGTTTACACATAAACTGTAGAGAAAGGGATGAATTTTAATCCAGTTTAAATAATTATAAATAAGTTATAAATAAATCTGTAAGTATTAGTTGAATTTATGATAAAATAATGAATAACAATAATTAGTCTCATATTTCTGTGTCTTTGAAGCTTACCAACTGTAAAAATAAACTTCCACTTGTTTCACTGATTTAGTGTCAATTAATAATTTTTTCATTTTAAAATTCCTAAGCATATGTGTTTGCACTCTAATGTGCCATAAAAATATTTTTGCTATTTCTTTAGAGGAAGTTCTAAGATAATTATATCACCATATTAGACATTACAAGCAGTTTTTGAAGCCACTTGGAACCATAGGACTCACAGGTGAAACATTAAGTCATACAAAAGTACTATACTTTTCACAAATCAACTTTCCAGACACACATCCTTGCTCTGATATTTGTAGTGTGACATCTTATCTCTCTCTCTCTCTCTCTCTCTCTCTCTCTCTCTCTCTCTCTCTCTGTGTGTGTGTGTGTGTGTGTGTGTGTGTGTGTGTGTGTGTGTGTGTGTGTGTGTGTGTAACTTATTGTTATAATTATTGTTATTATTTTACAGTGAAACCAGATGCCCCTGAACCTCCCAAACCAGATCGTGTAACTAAAGATAGTGTAACTCTATCCTGGAGACCGCCACGTAGTGATGGAGGTGCTAAGATTAAGGGCTACATTGTACAGAAGAAGGCAAAAGGAGATAAGGACTGGTCAGATGCTAGTGGAGCACCTATTCCTGTTACAGTCTTTAAGGTAAGATTGAAAGATCTGTAGACGGTGTAGTAGATGTAAAGCTACCAGCATATACAACAATTTTGCAGAAAGAAAATAAACAAATAAAACCACTGAAGATAGCACAAAAAGTGGTGAAACAAGTCTGGGTGAAAACAAAACTACAAATGGGTGAAAACAAAACTACAAAATAGTGCCTTCCACAAGGCAGAATCCCTCTTAAATTTTAACCTCTGTTTGATATGAGAGTTCAACAAAACCACAAATTACATTATACACTCCTGGAAATTGAAATAAGAACACCGTGAATTCATTGTCCCAGGAAGGGGAAACTTTATTGACACATTCCTGGGGTCAGATACATCACATGATCACACTGACAGAACCACAGGCACATAGACACAGGCAACAGAGCATGCACAATGTCGGCACTAGTACAGTGTATATCCACCTTTCGCAGCAATGCAGGCTGCTATTCTCCCATGGAGACGATCGTAGAGATGCTGGATGTAGTCCTGTGGAACGGCTTGCCATGCCATTCCCACCTGGCGCCTCAGTTGGACCAGCGTTCGTGCTGGACGTGCAGACCACGTGAGACGACGCTTCATCCAGTCCCAAACATGCTCAATGGGGGACAGATCCGGAGATCTTGCTGGCCAGGGTAGTTGACTTACACCTTCTAGAGCACGTTGGGTGGCACGGGATACATGCGGACGTGCATTGTCCTGTTGGAACAGCAAGTTCCCTTGCCGGTCTAGGAATGGTAGAACGATGGGTTCGATGACGGTTTGGATGTACCATGCACTATTCAGTGTCCCCTCGACCATCACCAGTGGTGTACGGCCAGTGTAGGAGATCGCTCCCCACACCATGATGCCGGGTGTTGGCCCTGTGTGCCTCGGTCGTATGCAGTCCTTATTGTGGCGCTCACCTGCACGGCGCCAAACACGCATACGACCATCATTGGCACCAAGGCAGAAGCGACTCTCATCGCTGAAGATGACACATCTCCATTCGTCCCTCCATTCACGCCTGTCGCGACACCACTGGAGGCGGGCTGCACGATGTTGTGGCGTGAGCGGAAGACGGCCTAACGGTGTGCGGGACCGTAGCCCAGCTTCATGGAGACGGTTGCGAATGGTCCTCGCCGATACCCCAGGAGCAACAGTGTCCCTAATGTGCTGGGAAGTGGCGGTGCGGTCCCCTACGGCACTGCGTAGGATCCTACGGTCTTGGCGTGCATCCGTGCGTCGCTGCGGTCCGGTCCCAGGTCGACGGGCACGTGCACCTTCCACCGACCACTGGCGACAACATCGATGTACTGTGGAGACCTCACGCCCCACGTGTTGAGCAATTCAGCGGTACGTCCACCCGGCCTCCCGCATGCCCACTATACGCCCTCGCTCAAAGTCCGTCAACTGCACATACGGTTCACGTCCACGCTGTCGCGGCATGCTACCAGTGTTAAAGACTGCGATGGAGCTCCGTATGCCACGGCAAACTGGCTGACACTGACGGCGGCGGTGCACAAATGCTGCGCAGCTAGCGCCATTCGACGGCCAACACCGCGGTTCCTGGTGTGTCCGCTGTGCCGTGCGTGTGATCATTGCTTCTACAGCCCTCTCGCAGTTTCCGGAGCAAGTATGGTGGGTCTGACACACCGGTGTCAATGTGTTCTTTTTTCCATTTCCAGGAGTGTAGATATGTGATAACAATGTGTTATATTTAGTGATGGTATCACAACAGGGACATTTGATAATGATCATTCATGATTTCATTAATTTTAACACTCACTGAAGAAAGCTAAAGAGAAGTGTGGAGATGAATATAGTGAAATTACTAAGTTGTCTTAACTGTTATGATGAAATCATCTTTATTTTGGCCTATATGTCACATTTTAGTCGCTGTGACATTTCATAAACTCTGTTTACAGTCAGTTGTACATGAACATGGCAGAACTTCCATTATAATTTAGCAGAAAATTTGGGCACTTGACATTCAAATGTAGTTTTATCAGTGTGGAAAAACCGTTCCAAAAAGTTAAGTTATTGTGTTCTTTGTTGACAATTGGATGATCATGAACCATCGTACAAATGGTAATTCATGGGTATTTAAAAAGAAAAGAATGCCCCATTGAGAACTCTGAACTTTTGCATCCCATAGCCAATGTCTCTCATTTACGTCTTCTTTCTTATTCTTTCATCTTACCTCTCACCATCATGCCTTTGTAATTATACTACTTTCATTATCCTGAACGTTATTTGAACTTTGATTTCTATATCTTCCTGTTTATGTGCTTTTAGTGTATATAACATTAAGATTTTCAAATACTTTAACAGGTACCAAATCTTAAAGAAGGGGATGAGTATCAGTTCCGTGTAATCGCTGTCAATGATGTAGGGCCATCAGAACCTAGCAGACCTAGTCAGAATGTACTTATTGAGGAGCAGCCTAATAAACCATGTATGGATTTGGGAGCATTACGTGATATTACGGTGCGTGCTGGTGAAGATTTCTCCATCCATGTGCCATATGTTGCCTTCCCTAAGCCAACTGCATCTTGGTTTGCAAATGATAATTTACTGGATGAGGCTGATACTAGAGTATTCCACCAGGTTAGTAAAATCTCTCTTTTTTTCATTTTTTAACTGCATAATAAATTATTGTATTATATAAGTGTCAATTAAGGGAAATTTGTGCTAATGTAAGTTTAATTCTGGCTTACAAATAAATAAGAATACATCTTACAAATAAATGAGAATACATCTTGGTACTCTGTGCATTGTTTCATAAGTCACTCATTTTTATAGCTGGCTGATGACTTTGCAAGCATTGTTGTCAAGAATTCTAAGAGATCAGATACTGGCCAGTATAGGCTTCAGCTACGGAACCCATCTGGATATGATACAGCTACAGTCAATGTCCGTGTGCTAGATCGACCTGGTCCTCCAGAAAATCTCCGTGCTGATGAATTCGCAGGAGATGCACTTACTTTATACTGGAACCCACCAAAGGATAATGGTGGTGGTGACATTACCAATTATATTGTAGAGAAGAAAGAACCAAGGTCACCAACATGGTCAAAAGTATGTTTCACTTAATCTACTTGATTTTATCTTCAATATAACTAATGGTGAAAAGTTAAGCTATCAGCTATATTATTCTAAAGATTCATAGAATCTGCTATTTTGTAAAACTATCACATGTTACTGGTTAAATAATTTAAAATCACTATAACAAGTCCTTTATCAATAATAAATGAAGTATTTTTTGGTGAATAACTATATTTTTTAATATTCATTTATTTTTTATTTCTGTTTACTACAGGTGAGCAGTTATGTGACTACACCATTCTGTAGATTACGAAACTTGGTTATTGGACATGAGTATGAATTCCGTGTAATGGCTGAAAACCAATATGGTGTTTCGGATCCTGCTGTAACGAAAGACCCAGTCAGAGCACGACATCCATTTGGTATGTTAACATGGCATTTGTTATGTATATCAGATAGTGTTTCTGTTCTTGGGATTGTCAGTAACATGGTTGACACACTTGAGACAATGAAACTGGCACTTTCCTTGCTATGAAAGACTTTGCATACATCAGATGGCTTTCTTTTGCCAAAGGAAGAATTTGTATACATCACTACACTATAGTTAAGGTTCATTTGCTGTTCTTCTTCCTGTTAATATTATTTAGCTTTCCTGGCACATTATCTGTCATACCATGTACCAAAACTGTAGAAGGAAAGGAAAATAAAGTATCAAAAGTCTGATATGGTAAAATCTGTGGAACAAGAATCATTGTAAATGATTTTTAAACTATAGTAATGAGATTATATGGAAATCCTTCAGGAAAAATGAATTATTTCCTTAAACAACTGGATTTGTGTTCAACATGATTACATCCTTGGATCAATGAGGTAATCATCTTGGGAGCCTTCAGTATCAGCTTTCTCACAGAGAACAGCAGTAGTGTTGAATCTGAACACATAAAAGAATTGTGTAACCTAATTTTAGTGGTCAGTTTCCTGATAAGAGTGACAGTAATAATAAAAGTCTTATTAACAACTTCATACACAATGGTAAGAGTGCCAGCTTAAATCTTAAGACAAGTCATAAATTATTTTTCTGAACTAGCCAATGGCTTTCAACAAAGGACATAATTACATCTACTTATGCAATACACTTGTACAGGTCCTCCAGGGTAATTAATAATTAATACATGGCATCCTCCAATAATTATTTGCTGAATGATATGAACAGTACCATTTTAAGACACAAGCAGCCACTTGGGGTACCAAGCAGAAAGTGGCACAAAAGGTGTAAAATTTGTATACAGGGTGTATCATAATTAGTAGCGAAGAATGACATGAGGGAAGGCCACCAAATAATATGTTGCTTGTGTGGAGAAAAAGTCTCGAGCTGGCCCTTAACATGAAGCATTGATCAAGACATCAGACTCACATTCAGTAGGAGTACATGTCAAATTCCCATCTGTCCATCCACTTATAAGTTTTTCATGGTTCCCTTAAATTGTGTAAGCTGAATGCTGAGATGTTGCCTTAGAAACAGACTTCCCATTTCCTTTCCCGGGCTTGTGCTCCATCCCTAATGATCTCCTCATGTATAGGACATTAAACCCTAATCTTCTTTCTATTCATTATTTACAACATATCATTTTTATTCAGTATATTGAAAATTAAATGTTCATTAGAAATTTAACATGTGTATCAATCACTTTGTGTCATCGTGTGAAACAGTTCTCCAAAAAATGCCAAAAAAGAATAATAATTTTCTGACTGAAGATCAGTTTAAATCCTAGATACTAAAATGTGATGTAATGTATTGTAGAAGAAAGAGAGAGAGTCATACAATCGAAAAACAGTTTTCTCAAGAAATAAATGTAACAGTATGGTACAGACTATACTGTCATGTTCATAGAAACAGCCTTAAAATCCTTAAAAGCTTGTGTATTAAAATTATAACTGGCAGTTCAACCTGCATAACAAAAATAATATGGGAGGCTGTAGAAATGAAGACAGGGAAAAGAGTAGATAATGGGACTGACATAGAATTAATACAGTATGCAACTTTTGATGTGTAACTGAGAATCACTTGTAAGTGCCTTCAGTAGTCAGTTGTTTGGAAGCAGCAGAGAATATTGGCTGCAAGAGTTGAATCTATGGATCTTCTTCAGTAAGCTGACCATAGTAAACAAAACTCCTGTTATGAAACTAAAATAATTATCAAACGCATGAAAGCTAAAAATTTTGTGAAAATTGATAGTAGTTGTATAAATATATGGAATTGTTGTCATGTTTTTTTATTAAGTGGTACATGATACATTGAAGTAATCATTACAGCAATAAATTTTCAAGAAAGATTGAAATACACTATTGAAAACCTACTCTTCAAGAAGGAACACAAAATGAATGTTCCAAAGTATCCAATTTTAGTTTCCTAAAAACTTTAGCAAATTGATTCGTATGAGTATTGTAGGATACCTGAGAAGGCACGAAATTCCTAACAAATGCTAGTTTGGTATCCAGTAAGCCATGTCAATGGATAAAGTTATATTCTACTTTACAAATCAAATTGTTGAATCAATAATCAGTTCATTACCACCCATCACTATCTTTTATGACCGGTCTAAAACTTTTGAGTGTTTTGCTCACAAAAGTACATGGCCATACCCTTAGACCCCATACACACAGAAACCAAAGAAGAATTCTGTGGTTTCTATAGGAGAATATCAGTGTAGATTAAGTCATATATAATTAACAGAAAATAGAGAGAACATTTAATTATGCAGGTGGAATGTCAGTTCAACTATAGCACATTCAGTTTTTGAATACCAAAAATTCTACACCATGTCCTCTGTTGCTTCTTGAACTCATAAATTGTATCCTCCTGTATTCATATGCCAAGATTAAAAGTACCAGCTCCACAGATCACCCAACACTCCTAATTGAAAAACAGAAAGCTGAAACTTTTTAATATCCACAAATTAGGTATTTGTGACACTCATATATTGGTTTATTCTACTAGACCTGAAACAGAAACACACTCTTCTCACAGTATCCTGCTTCTCAGATGGGTCAAGATGATATACACTACTGGCCATTAAAATTGCTACACCAAGAAGAAATGCAAATGATAAACGGGTATTTATTGGACAAATATATTATACTAGAACTGACATGTGATTACATTTTCACGCAATTTGGGTGCATAGATCCTGAGAAATCAGTACCCAGAAGAACCACCTCTGGCCGTAATAACGGCCTTGATGTGCCTGGGCATTGAGTCAAACAGAGCTGGGATGGCGTGTACAGGTACAGCTGCCCATGCAGCTTCAACACGATACCACAGTTCATCAAGAGTAGTTACTGGCGTATTGTGACGAGCCAGTTGCTTGGTCACCATTGACCAGACGTTTTCAATTGATGAGAGATCTGGAGAATGTGCTGGCCAGGGCAGCAGTCAAACATTTTTTGCATGCAAAAAGGCCCGTACAGGACCTGCAACATGAGGTCGTGCATTATCCTGCTGAAATGTAGGGTTTCGCAGGGATCGAATGAAGGGTAGAGCCATGGGTCGTAACACATCTGAAATGTAATGTCCACTGTTCAAAGTGCCGTCAATGTAAACAAGAGGTGACCGAGACATGTAACCAGTGGCACCCCATATCATCACGTCAGGTGATACACCAGAATGGCGATGACGAATACACGCTTCCAATGTGCGTTCACCGCGATATTACCAAACACGGATGCGACCATCATGATGCTGTAAACAGAACCTGGATTCATCCAAAAAAATGACATTTTGCCATTCGTGCACCCAGGTTCATTGTTGAGTACACCATCGCAGGCGCTCCTGTCTGTGATGCAGTGTCAAGTGTAACCGCAGCTATGGTCTCTGAACTGATAGACCATGCTGCTGCAAACGTTGTCGAACTGTTCGTGCAGATGATTGTTGTCTTGCTAACGTCCCCATCTATTGACTCAGGGATTGAGACATGGCTGCACAATTCATTACAGCCATGCGGATAAGATGCCTGTCATCTCGACTGCTAGTGATACGAGGCCGTTGGGATCCAACACGGCATTCCGTATTACCCTCCTGAACCCACTGAGTCCATATTCTGCTAACAATCACTGGATCTCAACCAATGCTGTCAGCAATGTCGCGATACAATAAACCACAATTGCGATAGGCTACAGTCCGACCATTATCAAAGTCTGAAACATGATGGTACACATTTCTGCTCCTTACACGAGGCATCACAAAAACGTTTCACCAGGCAACGCCAGTCAACTGCTGTTTTTGTATGAGAAATTGGTTAGAAACTTTCCTCATGTCAGCACGTTGTAGGTGTTGCCACCGGCGCCAACCTTGTGTGAATACTCTGAAGAGCTAATCATTTGCATATCACAGCATCTTCTTCCTGTCGGTTAAATTTCGCATCTGTAGCACATCATCTTCGTGGTGTAGCAATTTTAATGGCCAGTAGTGTAATATTAACAGAAACAACATGTAGATTCTTCAAAGTTTCTGATTCTCCACAATGACAATAATGAAATAGATCTTACCTAATCAGTGACCATCTTCTCCATAGTGGCCAACACAGCCATGAATTTATTAAATGAAGATGACTTTTTTCCACTAAGGCTGTGTTGTGTTTATTTTCAAAAACACTTGAGTGTTTAACTAGAACAAGTTGGTGTAAGTACGAAAATGACAGCATACTCACATGATGTGCTGAACCTGATCATGGAACAAAGACTAAGTTTCAATGAATACAGCTTAAGTGGGAAAAACACAACATTCATTTAAAATGCCACCTTCATTTATCCATGAATTGTTCAAAAGACTCACTCAGCAACATTAATATATAATTTTATATTTTATGCTCTGCGGACTCAAATGAGAACCCCTGGGGGAGGGAGAGTTGGACAGGTTTGTTCCCCCCCCCCCCCCCCCCTTCGCAAACCACTATTGAGAAAATTTAGAGAACCATCATTTGTCTACTGTAAAGTGACCTTACTGCCACCACATACATCTCACATAAGGTCATTGAGAGCATGATAATAGAAATCAGGGCTCATAGAGACGCAAATTGGTAATTGTATTTTCCTTGCTGCATTTGCGAATGCACTAGGAAAGGCAATAACTTACAGTGGTACAGGGTACCCTCCGCCATGCATCATTTGGTGGCTTATGGATTATATCCTTCAATGTAGATATGCTTCATTGTTAAAAGCATTTTACTCCACATAACAAACAGTATCTGTCATAAGCACAAGTGATCCAGGATTGACCAACATATCAACCTAAAATTTTTTGTGTGCTACTACAGTCTCATCAATCCCAAATAGTATACATTTCATTACAGAACTAGCTTAGGGATCAAGTAACATTGCATCCATTTTTCAGTTGTTCTGTTCAGATAATTACATTATCAAAAGTTAGATAAAAAATCAGCATTTCAGTATTACATTACAGTGCTTGTGAAGTGACTAAATATCCACTTCTGTTCCTAAGCATTATCCCTCTTAAATTTCTTTGTGTTTGTTCCTGACATATACTTGTTTTATTTATTATTGTAGATCCTCCTGGAGCACCTGGTGCACCACGTGGAGTTGAAACATCAGAAGATTCTATTACAATTGCATGGACAAAACCACGCCACGATGGAGGATCACCTATAACTGGCTATATCGTAGAAAAGAAGTTAATAAATGAAGACAAGTGGACCAAAGCCAATCATGTGCTGATTCAGGATCTAAGTTACAAGTGTGTATACATAGATACATAAATAATCCATCTATTTGTGTGGATAGTTTTGTATGTGTTTACAGTACTTGTATTTGACAGAGAGAGCTGTAAGATGTTGAAATAGCACTATCATGGTGATACAGTCCACTGTTTTGCTCTTCATTCTCTACTAAGCAATGATTAATGCACATAAAATTGTGCTCATAGTAATGTCTCTACATTATGTCCTTATTTTTTGTTGTGGATTTCCATGAAAATTAATGAGACATTAGAAATTATAAAAGGTTCAAGAGTGCAGTAAACTAGATGAATATGTCGCAATATTATTAAGTTATGTGGTTACCAGGGCTAATATTCGGTTTCATGAAAAGTATGACATGAACTTATTATAGTCAGGTGAACTATAATTGTTTCTCTAGATTTAATCTGTTCCCTGTATAATCAAAAATTCTTGCTATCACTATTTAAGCTGCATCTGTTAGATCTTTGAGCATTGTTCAAAAGAATACACAAATCCGTTTTTGATACATTCACTCTGATTTAAATTACTCTCTCCTACTTTGCAGCTGAAATGTCACTCAGATGTATTATAAGGGGTACTTCATTTGCTTAAACTATAGCAGAAATCAAGTAGAAATCATCAGTGAACATTTATGATGGTAGCACTTCGTATGTTTCATAGCAAAATATTATTTGTCAGATTTTGCCCATTCATATTATTTACTTTGTGATGAAAGATGGTAGGCATGTTTCTACATCTGAAAGATGATGTCTATTCAGATTTTGTACCAGTCACGTAAGAGTAGCACTAGTGTGACGATGCAAATCAGGTATGCTTTAAATACACGCTGTAACAGTCATGACTGTTAGCTGCCTTTGAGATTGAATGTGGTGAGTTCATGTTAGTCAAGACTGCTTTTAAGATGACAAAAAAGACACCGTAATCAACACCTCACTGAGTTTGAATGAAATGTAATATGTCTGCGAGAAGCTGACTGTTCCATCTGCAATGTTGCAGAAAGACTTGACAGAAATGTTGTAGCCACTGTATATGATTGCTGGCAGTGGTGGTCACAAGAATGTATGGTCACAAGAAGACCAGACTCTGGACAGTCACATGGAACTACTGAGAAGGAAGTCCATTGTGTTTGGCCCCACAGTGACACAACGAATTGTTAAAAACCGGTTACTTCAAGGACAGCTTCAAGTCAGACACCCTGTAGTGTGCATTCCACTGATCCGAAACCACTGCCGTTTGCGATTGTAGTGGTGTAAAGTGAGAGCTCAGTGGTGGGCAGGAGTGGAGGTCTATTGTGTTTTCTGATGAAAGCTGGTTCTGTCTTGGTGCCAGTAATGGCCTTGTTTTGATTAGCAGGAGGCCAGTTGAGGGCCAAAGGCTTGTTTCCCAACAGGATAATGCTCACCCACATACCACTTTTGTAACCCAACATGCTCTGCAGAATCTTGACATGTTGCCTTGGCCTGCTCAATCACCAGATCTGTCTCCAGTCAAGCACATATGGGACATCATCGGACGAAAACTCCAGCAGCATCCAGAAACAGTATTAACCGTCCCTGTATTGGCTGACCAAGTGCAATAGGCATGAAACTCCATCCCACAAACTGACATCTGGCAACTGTACACCACAGTGCATGCACGTTTGCATTCAACATTATGGTGGTTACACTGGTTATTAATGTACCAGCATTTCACATTTGCAATGCCTTAGGCCACACTTACATTAACTTGTGATCTTGCAATGTTAATTACTTACATATGTTACCTAGATAAATGCATTCTCAAAATTCATTACTCTACATTAATTATTTTTTGGTGTTGCTGTTTTTTCTATCAGTGTATATTTATGTATTCATATGGAAATTTGCATTACTATTATACGAGCATCAATTTATCCCCAGATATTGTTTTAATGTAACATGGCACTACTTTTCTCCAGGTTCTTTTGCCATAAGATCTAGAAACAACATATTATCATGCTTGCATATTATTGTAAGTTTGTTGTTACATATCATTATAATCCCCACACCCCTCTATTGCTGCACTGACCATTTCAGTTCCATGCATACTTGATTATTGTTTGTGGTGTAAGTGCAGAATTTCATTACATGTGTGGAAATGTTATTTAGGGGGCACATCACAAAACTACTGCCAGTTGTTCCTCCCTCCCTCCATCTATCTCCCCCCCCCCCCCCCCCTACATCCTCCTGCTTCTTTCCACTCCACGGGGAGGAATCCATGTACCTCTTCTGTCTGCATCTAGTGCACTCACATGGTCACAAGTGTTTATGCATTGTGCATCTGAACCTTTTAAAGAACAAATTACCATTAATTTGCCTTCCAGTCTTAAGTAGAAAAATCTGGTGTCAAATTCCTTCATCAGTTAATAGTTTTTTTTTTTAATATTTTGTATGACTCAGAATATTCTGACTGCCATGCACAAAAAAGGTACCAAAGTACATCAACTGATGTATGATACCTCCTGTTTTGATTCACAACTAAGTAATTATGTTGATATGTAACACTGGAAAATATTTTATGATTATGGAAGCATAATAACTTCTAATTCTGATTACTGATTGCGTACACATTACAATCAATCACAGACAAAGAAAGTTTCCTAAGTTTTGTGTATTATTGTAACTCTACCATTACTTTATCTTGTTTCAGAGTGGGCAGTCTGATTGAAAATCATGAATATGAGTTCCGAGTGGCAGCAGTAAATGCTGCTGGACAAGGCCCATGGAGTTCAGCCTCTGATGCTATTTGTTGCAGGCCACCTCCAAGTGAGTTTTGTTTCCAACCCCCTTCCCTTTTGTCTGATTGTATTGAAAATAATCACAGTATTTAAGATACATTACCAAAATAGTGGTCTGTTAGGTAACTGATACGCCTGTTGCAACATATTATATGTTCTTATCCAGCAGAAGATATGTATGATATTCAGTTTATAGCTGCCAGATGGATGACTGAGTCTTTTTTTTTTTTTTTACCCTTCTTTGTCCTTTTCATATCTCTAATTTTTTCCTTCTTCATCATGAATGTGACTAACAAGACTGTTAACGTATGTCATTGAGTATAAATTTCATATTACCATCTGTACAGATATTGTATTTAAAAAATGTACCATCATTTATTATGGTACTTTCATTTCTGAATTACAGATTTTCAGTTCAGATTCCGTGAGACTAATGAGTGGATTCGCTATGTGTAAAAGCAAAGACTAAATTTGACACAAGACCCAGTAACTTTTTATTATGTTTTTTTTGCAACCAAATTTCAGTTACTTCAACTTGGGATGAGACTGTTAGTGTGGTGACAGTGCAGGTAGAGGCTATAATGCACCATACTGTTCACTAGTTGGCTCTGGAAAAGAAACAACTTGACAAACTTTTGTTAGTGTTTTGCTATCAGTCACTGAGTTCCCCTAAAATTATAAAGTAAATAATTGAATGTGTACTTTAATACTAAAGAAGATAGATGCTATGAATTATTTAAATTATTTATACTTTGGGTG
The DNA here is from genome assembly GCF_023898315.1 of Schistocerca nitens. Classification (NCBI taxonomy): domain Eukaryota; kingdom Metazoa; phylum Arthropoda; class Insecta; order Orthoptera; family Acrididae; genus Schistocerca; species Schistocerca nitens. The sequence goes on along the minus strand of NC_064616.1, from coordinate 706,171,874 downwards.
AGTAGTACATAATATTAATACAACTCATCAACAAATTTATAATCTTTGTTAGCTGTGTTACCTTCTCTATTTTTCTAGCAATGTGACATGGTCTCTTGCAGTATCTGATGACACTCTGTGATAATCCATCCAGTGTATCTTGAATCATTGTATACATTTCTGAATCATTGCATGATGGAGGTACATTCAGTTGCATATCTCTAATTTGAATCTACCGTTTTTGTTAGAGAGAGAGAGTAATGCTGTGGACAACACTAAGGTGTCTGTGGCTATCAGCTGCTCGAGGGCATGCCTTGTCTTCCTATATCATGAACCTAAGTATTAATATCAAGGAAAATAAGACACAGGATTGCAATAAATTTTATATATTTTTCAGATGCCATAAACAAATACCAGGGATTTTAAGTAGTTTACTCACTGATATTGCACTAATCCTTTGAACTTTAATAAAAAGTGTGTGACTGTAAATCATGTTACCTGTCACTGGCCAAGTGACTTCCTCATGTGACCATTCCAATTTTTTTTGACATTGAAAGCAATACATAGAAGCCAAAATGAAGTTTATTTGAAGTGTAGTACCTCATCACCCAAATGTCTGCAATATACTGCAACAGCCATCACTATAAAATCCACTGCTTTCTGGATGTCTAAATTCTGTGAAACCTCTCTTTGTTTATTTGTTTGTTTGCTGTCCATATAACAATCGGTTTTCAGACATTGGCATAAATTTTAGTTCACATGTACAAATGTTTAGTTAACATACATAAGAGCATACATTGATATAGGCAGTGAAGATCAGAAATTACCATTTTTTGGTGCAAAAGCAAACTTATGCTATATACACTGTTTTACAAAGGGAAATTAGAACTTGAAATCTTCCGCTCAGTAACAGCTTTTCTCTGTTAATAAAAGCTTAAGTTTATTCTTTAAAGTGTTGAAATTATCTGTCTTGAAGTCAGATGGATGTTTGTTACAAAGGATGGTTCCTATCATATGTGGACTATGGTCTGGAGCCTTTTTTTTTCACTTGCAATTGTGCGATAATTTTCCTTTCCCCATGTATTGCACCTATTTACACTACTGTGTGTTACATTATACTTTGGATCTCATTTCACAAACATTATTGCTTGCAGGATGTACATAGAGTAGATGGTTAGTATTTTATATTTTCTGAAGATTTCTCTACAAGGCTGTCTTGTGTTTGTCTCAAGCTATCATGGTCCAGGAAGGCTGAGACCCTTTTCAGTAGATACACATACCTACTGATTTTCTTACAAATATGGTCTACATGTTCTTTCCATGACATGTGTTCCATCAACAACTATGCCCAAAACATTGTGTTTGTTTTTGTAGCTAAGAGCCAATGGAGGTGTAGATAGAGTTCTATTTATTTCTGACTGTACATAAGCATAAATTGCATTGTCATTGCCTTCTACTTATTTACGAGTAGCTTATTTGCAGTAAGATAACTTGACAGAAAATTATAATTGATTTCACCACTGTTTGTAGTAGTTTGCATATCATGGCCCAAGCTAACAAAAGATGTGTTGTTAGCATAGCTTACAACCTTGCAGTTTTGGGATTCGATTAAATCATTAACATACACAAGAAACAGAAAAGGCCCCAATATACTTCCTTGGGGCACACCACTTTAAAGTACCTTGTGGGTTGATTTGGTTGTTACTATCTGTTCATTCCTTTTATAAATTACTGCAGACAACCTAGTAGGCAGAGCAACCACAGCTATGAGTAGTCATCTTAGGTAATAATAACCAATTCAACTGCATTTATTCCTTTATTATTGGATCACTACTGGTTTCGTAGCACTAAAAACCATATCTTCAGGTGAGAATACAACTAAAACATTAGAGCAAAAAAGCTTGGAACCTTTTTATCCAACGTTTGTTGTCCGTCAGAACAAAACACCACTAAAAGGCAGCATGTCATAGAATAAAACGCCCGGATTCCAATGTAGTTGATGGGTCTGCTTCTTCAGTCTATACGGAATCGGAACCAGGAGACTCAAATTGATGTAATGTTACTTTCACTAATAATGTCCCAAGCTCTGAAGTTAATGATATTGGCCTACAGTTTCTTACATCAGGTTTTATTCCTTTCTTATACACCAGTAGGATTTCAGTGATTTTTTTAAGGAAAAAAAAAAAACAGGGAAATCTCCATGGCAGAGGGAGATATTTATTAGATATATCAGAGGCTTCACTTTCCTGCATTCCTTTAGCAGTTTAGGTGAAATGTCATCCCAGCCACAAGACATTTTAGCTAGAAGTTTTGAAATGATTGCTAGGTGGTCCCTCTCAGTAATGCCATGGATGAAAAAATATTGGCTAGGTGTTGTAGTATTTAAATTGAGTGCCCAGTCATGTTTCATTTGTGCCAATTGTATGAAACATATGTATGAATTTCTCACACACTTATTTTGGGTCATTTGTTATGTTGTCATTTTAATGTTATGCTGGTGTGTTCATGAGATTCTTTTTCTTTATACATTCTTCTTCTTCTTCTGTATACATTATTTTCCAGGCTATTTTACTAACACAGGTTGAGTTGCTTATTTGGTAGACCTATTCCTGAGTTTTAAGGTAGGTCAAAGAATCTCTGTATTTTTTCTGAGCAGTTTGTATTTTGTTAAATAGTAGTGTAATTTAGTATCTCTAAAGAGTGTGTAACAGTCTTTCATGTTCTCTCTCAGTTCAATGATTTATCTAGGGAAATTCTCAGCTTTGTTATTAATAGCCTTGTTTGCTAAAGGACATATTTCATTTAAAGTTTTATTGAATAGTTTATTGAAATTTTCCCATTTATCATTCACATTTGTTGCATTGGAAACTGCTTCCCATATTTCATTGCCCAATGCCCTCTTAAGTTTATTATAATTAAATTTTCTTTTATACATAACAGTATCACTTGTAGTTATATCTACACTCCCTACATCAACTTCCATAGCAGGGGCTCTGTAGTCAGATAAGTCATTTTCTATGGTGGTTATGTTGATATTCTCCTTTGTTATATTTGTGAGAATGTGGTCAATGTATGTTTGTGTTTCTACAGTAATTCTTGTAGGTTCTTAGGTTATATTATAATAGTTATAGCACTGAAGTAAGTCAACATAACATAAATAATCATTGCTATTATTTAAAGAGTCTATGTTGATGTCTCCAAGAAACAGCACGTTTTTCATACGCTGATGGCTTCTTCAGCAGGTCCTTCAGACAGTTCAAAAGTTCTTCATTACTGCTTCCAAGTGACCTATACAGAGCTGTTATAAACATACTGTTTTTCCCTAGTTTTAAATTTATTGCTGAAACTTCAAGTATCATTTCTTTACTCATATCATCAATCCATTTGATTTTTTCACATGCTATATTATTTCTGCTATAAATGCCAACCGCTCCATCTTTATGTGTCCTTCTACAATACAAGTTTATAAGTTCGCAATTTCTTAGCCTGTATCCATATGCTTCCTCTTCCTTGCAACCTACTTCTCTCTCTATGAAGAAATGTGGTTTGGATTCATTTAGGTACATGTCCAAGTGCTCTGTTTTATTCGTTATATACTTAACATTCTGGTTTGTAAGGATTAAATTTTTACATTTTACTCTAAAAAAGCATACCTATCACCTTTGTGTTTGATAATTTTGTTTAAGTCGTCTTTCTCTGTAATAATTTTGCTTATTTTCTCACATAAAAGTTTCTTCCCTTTGAAACAGAGATGCATCCCATGTCTGGTATGTAGGCATTTTTTTCATTTTACCTATATCCACTATTCTACATTTTCCAAATGGAAAAGTATATGTGATTTTTGTGATGGCTCATACTTTTCAAATATAAGTTTCTTCATATCTTTCATTAGAATGTTAATTGTTAGATGAGGACTACTTATACAATCATTTAACTTTCTGATTTGAACACTACTATTCGTGCAGACAGTGCTTTTTAGCAGTTTCCCCCCCCCCCCCCCCCACCTGAACACAACATGTGTCTATGCAAGCTGCCATTTTACCTACTTAAAGTCAATATGACATTACTCCAATCCTTTTTGTCTATGGTCTGTCTGGACCTACCAAACCATTATTGTCAATGGAAAAACGTAAACATAAATACCACTCAAAAACTGTTCCAAGTGGCCAACTGCTACACACAAGGCAATATGAGGAGTGGTCTATGATCATGAGACATGTGATCAGCATGTCACTAATACCTCCAGCCATTGTTGATAGTAGACGAATCCTGATAATGATGTTGCTTCTTTATTGAAGCAGTTCTTCATTTGACCTTATGAAGCTGAAGTGACCCCATTCCAGATTTTCCTACTTCAGAAAAATCTGAGGTGGCATGGGAGATCAAACATAGGCTATTTCATTCTAAGGGCAGCTATGCTAAGTATTTGTCTACAGAGGTGGTCTTTATCAATGGTGCATACCTAATTTGATAATCTGCTTCCAGTTTTACACAGTGACCACATCTGCATGGCACTCATATTGTGTAATGCTTCAAAATAATCGGATTCAGGTAATCTCATTATAAAGCATTTTATAAATATGATAATGGAAAGTTCTGGGTGGAACTAAAATACTGAAATGACTAAATGTAACATCTCATCATACAGTTGTAGCATTGACCAGTCAGCAGGCACATAAACAAGACTGAAAAATGTTGCTAAGCTTTCAGATGACATCCTTCTTCAGAGTTAACTGATGTAGAAAAATCTCTCTCTCTCTCTCTCTCTCTCTCTCTCTCTCTCTCTCTCTCTCTTTCTCTTTTCAATATTAGCCCCATAATTTTGTGTGCAAACTTCACTGAAACCTGCTCTGCCTCTGAAGCTGATGATGCAGTGCTGCATGAATACAATGTGTCCTCAGGCAGAATAACTAAATTGGTAGAATATCTTCTATAGTTGCACCTACATACCAACATTGAAATAATTTCCAGAATGAAATTTTCATTCTACAGCAGAGTGTGTGCTGATATGAAACTTACTGACAGATTAAGACTGTCTGCTGGACAGTGACTCAAATTGAGGACCTTAATATTCCCCAGGCAAGTGCCCTAGCACCTGAACTACCTGAGTATGACTCACGACCCAACCTCACAGCTTTAGAAGGTAGGAGATGAAGTACTGGCAGAAGTAAAGCTGTGAGGATGGGTTGTAAGTCATACTCAGGTAGCTCACTTGGTAGAGCACATGCCTGCGAAAGGCTTAGGTCAAGTCCCGGTGTGGCACACAGTTTTAATCTTTCAGGAAGTTTGAAATAATTTCATTGCCCCTTTGGACTGCAACTATTCTTGTGTCTTAAGACAGCATTTGCGAAGCAATTAAAAGCAGCAATGAGGATTGAAAGATACCCAACCTTAATCCTAATAGTTACTGTTCTTAAAAGCTTAATGACATTACTGAGAGAGCAACAACACTCGAAATGAGCACGTTGTAGTTTATAATGAACTATGTAAATGGTTCTCAGAAGGGCTGTTTGAGTCTGTAGAAATCCACTTTGTAAATGCAGAAAATGATCAGTAGTCTCAAAACATCATTAAAATGAGACTATAAAGTTGAACTTACAGGAGTTGGTAACTCTTATTTATTGCTGAGGTTCAACTTTTTAAGGATATTGTTGTTTCAATTGAGCCATTGTTGTTTGAATTGAGCTACATGATCATGGCTCTGTGAGTCAACCCACATATATAGAACAAGCCACTGGTTCCTTTCTGTTCCTTCCAAATGCCACAAAAGCTTTTGCACAATGCAATGTGATTAGTAAACCCAGCAGAATGGATACAATGGAGAATTTGACTGCAACACAAGCTCACAAGTTGAGACAGGGATGAAATGGTGAACAGCCAATCACGAGTTGAGGTTTTGAGTTGATTAGTATCTTATGCTTACATACCTCAATTGTAAGAGCAGTGCAGAAAGGGGCATCCAGCTTTAACTTTTCACAACTGATCAATCGGCATCATATTTACCTCGCAATTTCTGTAATAAATGAAGAAACACTTGAACTTTGAAGTACATTTAGTTAGTTTTCAAATGAGAGACAGAATCAAAAGTACTGAAAAATTATATAACCCTCTCTACATTTCACACTCACAAATGAATGATGGATGTTCTCCCTTCGGCATGTTATAATTTTACTATCACAGACCCTCATATAAACTGATATCAGTGTAACCAGAAATCATTTATTTTAAATGATTAATGGAGTAGTTAACAATTTTTAATGGATGAAAATATAGTTTTATGCATCTGTATTCTAAATGTAACTCTAGCAGATTATATTTTAGTAAGTTATGAATCGTATTAAGTGTGACTTCTTTCCTTATTCACAGGCTCACCTAAGATCACAAGCGATCTTAGCATCAGAGACATGACAGTCATTGCAGGAGAAGAGTTCACTATAACAGTTCCTTTCACGGGTAATCCGGTACCAAAACCCACATGGACCATTAATGGAGAAGAAGTCATTCCAGGAGATAGAATCAAATTTGAAACTACCTCCAACCAGACAGTATTCCACAATAGATGTGCAAGAAGGAGTGATATGGGCAATTACACTATACAGTTAGTGAATATAGAAGGCTCAGATACTGCTTCTTGCAAGGTTTTGGTTGTAGGTGAGTACAACTGACATATGCTTTTTTCATTTCTGAGCAACATTTTGAAACTTATGTCTGTGCACACCTAAAAACCATGATATTCAGAAAGCATGAAATAAAAAGAAAACTAAGTACATATTTGGACACATGAAATCAGTGTGCTATAATTTTACTGAGTGTGTAAATTTTTGTGTCAAATCTAAATGTAAACCTGCAAAAGATTATTCAAGTAGAAAATTACATTCTAATCATGATCATAGTAAATGTAAAGTTTGAGCAAAAAGTTGTAATAATTATTGAATTTCATGCACTGTTTGTTTCTGACTAACCTGATATTCCATCACGTGGCTTTTCAACTGCTTCTATTTTGCTAACTATATTAAATTTATGTGACTCTGCTTCAAGAAGCCTCAATATAATTTGCCTAACTCAGCAGTTTATTTACTTTAAAATTGATGCCTCAAATCATTTTCATTATATTGTGTTTTAAAAATAAACCGAAATGCAGTGAACTTATGATAACATTTCTGAAGTATTTTGGCAAGGACTCTTATTTCCATATCAAGAACTACATTCTTTTCATTTTTTCTGGCTGATAAAATCACCAGAATTCAATAAACAATCTAGGTGTTTGTTTTAAATACTATAATAACATTTTCCTCTTATAAAGTAAGAAATATATCATATATATCACATCAAAGAATTGATCTCTGCATTAAAAGATCCAAATTTTACAAGTTTATTATGTTTCAGTGAAGCGTATTTTTAATTGTGCAGAAAAGAGCACAACTCCTCACGCCCTATCAAAAATAAAAACTTGTACACATAGTCATTGTCATTGATATAAAAAAAAGTTAGGTTGAAGCATGACAGAACCTATGTTGAATAGTTTGTTAATGGAAAATAAAGTAAATGGAGTGTTTTTTATTACTCGGTTGTGGAAGATCAACTTATAAACCAAATTCATCCCAGCCAGTTACATGATTGTTGTCTTGCATATCAGTTTCTCAAACTAAATCAGAACCTTTATTAATTTCTTAGTATTTTCTATACAACTGGCATAATCAAAGTATACATTGGAGTAATGTATTTTTTTATTTTTAGCAACATTTTTAATACTCAGGCTCCTTTAATGGTTTTTGTGATTTATAAATACCATTTAAAATGATTAGTGGTAAATAAAATTTCAGTCCTCTTTTCTGTACTAATTGAAAAAGCAGGTTTCTGCATCTATGATACAATGACTGAGTAGGGTTACAGTACTGACACAGTTTACAAAATATGTATTGTTAATATCACAGTCAACTATGACTCAACAATATGAGGAAAAGGATAGGTTGCTACTCATTGTAAAGGAGACCTTTTGAGTTGCAGACAGGCACTACAAAAAGACTGTTACACATTATAGCTTTTGGCCGAAGCCTTCTTCAGCTAAGAAAATGCACACACACATTCACACAAGCAAGCACACCTCATGCACACATGGCCACTACCATTGGCACCTCTGACTAGAGTTTGGCTTGGAGCTGTCAGTGGTAGCGGTCATGTGTGCATGAGGTGTGCTTGTTTGTGTGAATGTGTGTGTGTTCTCTGCTGAAGAAGGCTTTGGCCAAAAGGTATAATATGCAACATTCTTTTCACCGTGCCTGTCTGGAACTCAATGAGTCATCTTTATGGTGAGTAGTGATCTATCATTTTTGCAATGCTATTGATATTCCAGCCTGCAGTTTCCATTGTTCAACTATAACTCAGTTATCTTTATTGGAATTATTCATTGTTTTCAGTTTTTTTGCTATATCACAATAATGCCACTGAATCACTCAAAAAAAAATAAATTTCTGTTTCCAGATAAACCACTGCCACCTCAGGGACCACTAGATGTGTCTGACATCACTCCTGAGACTTGTTCCTTGAGCTGGAAGCCCCCATTAGATGATGGTGGCTCTCCTATCACAAACTATGTAGTGGAGAAACTTGACCCTACTTCTGGAGTAAGTAATGTTCATAACTTAAATGGTGAATTTTCACCCCGATGATCTTTATGTCAGTGGACTCTTACACTCTCTATGAGCCAAAACTCAATCAAGCATAAGCTGTAGAAATTTTACACCAGCAGATTCAGAACAACTCTTAATATCCAACATTTAAAATGTAATTTTATTTGTTTACTAATTTTGGCATATCTGCAAGTCATCTTAAGATTTGAAGTGTAGAAAATTGCATCTAAGAAGTACAGAAGCGTAAATTTTTAATATAAAAGTTCTATCACATGATACACACTATAACAAAATAAATTGATTAGCATATAACTGCCATAAGGTTGGACCCATCATCATAATTTGTGTGAGAAGGATTGTTTGTTATACAATTCAATGTAGGAATGATGTAAATTATCCCAGAAACATATCTCAGTCATTCAAAATACTGTTATGCAAGAATACATAACAAGGAAATATAAGTTGAGACAAAAACTCTCATTCACAGTAATAGGTTATCACATGTAATGCACACTGACAGAACCAGACATTTTACATTAGTGGACACAGTGACCATATTTGCCGAATTACAATATTCTAAAGTAACATCAGGAGCAGTGACTGTTATGCACTCTGTAGAATGAGATGTCTGTTCCACACTAGAAACTGATACTATGTAACATCCATATGTGAACATGAACATCATGTCTCACTCATTACACGAGTCTCAGTATACAAGGAAGTGCTCATGCTATAGCAGGTAGAAGACTAACTGATGCTACGCGTCAAGACTTACAGGAAGTTCTGTCAGACAGTGCTAATAACTAATTTCTCTCTTAGCAGAAGTAGCAAACAATTAATATAATGACAACATGAATAACTAATTATATAAAATGAAAGAGTAAAATATACTTACTATTTGCTAACTGTCGGAAGCAGGGTGGCATGAAAGTGTTAGAAGTACCAGTAAAAGCTTAATTACATATTTAAATTTAACTAATTATTATTATACTTCAGTTGAACTGTAAGCAAGTGAGAAGGCATTGGAGAATACAGGCACAAATTCATAGTACTTTCTCATATAATAACATGATATGTGATCATTAATGGCAAGGTATTTAGCAATGTGCTGTAGTTTTGACATCAATATTCAAAGAAGAGGTGTCCGACCTGTATATTTATGTATGGAAGTAACAGAGGAATAACAATCAGCAAGCCAATACATTTACTTTAAAACAGGGCTCACAGGGCTTGTATATATTTTTGTTATGAGATGTAAAGTGATAAAAGCATATGCAGTTTTGCATTTGTCACTAAGAGGATGACATATATAATTGTAATTAAAGTACAGTATATTGATTATAAATAAATTTCTGACACATATTTTATGTATATGTTTCTAGTGTGGAACAGGCTCATCATTCTACATAGTGTATAACAGTCACTGTTTTTATGTTACTTTAGAATAATGTAATGTGGCAAATATTATCACAGTGTCCACATATGTAAACTGTCTGATACTGTCAGTGTGCCTTGCATATGATGACCTATTATTCTGTGTAAGAGATTTAGTCTCAATGTACATTTCCTTGTCATATATTCTTGCACTATAATAGTACTAGCTGAGTACCCAGCATTGCCGGGGTATGTATTAACTGCAATCTTCAATTAGTCCATTTCCAACTTCCCCCTCTCTCTATCCATCTCCTCTTCTCCCCTCTCTCTGTCCATCTCCCTCTCCTCCCTTTCTCTGTCCATTTTGTCCTTACATTCTCTCTGTGTTTATCTTCTCCTTCCCATTTCTCTCAGCCTATCACTTCCTCCCCCTGTCTCTATCCACCTCCTCTTCCTCTTTGTTTCTCTGTCCATTCCCTCATCTCCCCTCTCAGTCCAGTTCCCCCTCCCCCTCTCTCTGTCCATCTCCTCCTCACCCCTGTCTGTGTCTATCTCCTCCTTTCTCTTTACTGTCTATCCATCTCCTCCTCACCCCTTCTCTCTCAAGTTATCATGCTCACATCAATAGGAGACTGATGATTCTTACCCTCACAGTATTTCTTTCCAAAATGTAACTAATATGTGTACCAAATTTGGCTGAAATCACTCCAGAGGTTTATGATGAGCTTTTTACTCATGTACGCACATTTAAAATATATTTCACATATATTTAACATGTTTCACTCATATTTGTACACATGTCTCCCCTCTATCTCTAGCGAATTTCACCCTGCAGTTTCATTTTCCTGCAGCTCAGTGTTTATGTCATCATATATCCTGAACCATATGCTGTACACTGGCACAATTGTGCAGGTACATCCAGTGATACACGTTGCTAAGGTCTGCAAAATGTGTTGTGCATAGAGTTCATGCTAAAGAAGTAATAAATTAAAACATCATGCACAATGCGGCAATTTTTCATGCATCTCAATATTTGACAACATATCTGCTGAACTGTGTGTCATATATTTTTGTAGATACATTTAGTTGCAGATGTGGATAGTGTCTGCCAAAACTGTTGCCAATAGAGGTAGTAGCAGCAAATTAATAAATTTAAATGTCTTTCATGATGTGGCAGTTTTTTACACATCTCTTTGTTTATGATGTCACATCTCCTGAACTATGTGTCATACAATAATATAATTTTGCAAGTAGATTCAGCAATGTATGTGACTACTGTCTGCAAAGTGTGTCACAAACAAAGTTAGTAGTAAAGAAGTAATAAATTAAAATATCATGCTTCATTTGGCAGTTTTACTGAATGAATGATGCAAATGTCGTAAGTAATGAATTTTTCTCCTTTCATCATTTTATGGGGATTGGTAGTGAGAAAATTTGGTACAGGTTGAAATTATGTGTAAAGACTGTTGCAAGTCTCTAAGTGCTCCCATTCTCAAATACTGGATGACCAAAGTTTGTGTTTTGCCAGGTAGTGGGCTGCACTGCTTTTTCACCCTCCCCCCTTTGATAGGTATGTGTTTTTTACCTGCACAGTGATTCTTTCCAGACAGTAAGTGGTAGGTATACCAAGTTTGTTTGAAATTTCTCCAATTTTTGTAATATGTACAGACTGTCATGATTTAAATATGTTTTTAGGATAATTTACACCTTTCTTCCATTGTTTTTATAACAAATGATGCTGCTTACACAAATTATGACGAGTTTTACACCAATCAGTTTATGTTGATATGGTATTATCATGTGAGAGAACTTTAATACTAATGGCTTAATCTTCTGTACTTATTAGCTGCAATTTCTGTATTACAGATGTGAACATGGCTTGTCAATAAGTCAGAACAAAAAATAAAATAAAATAATTCATAATTTTTCTGGATCCACAGCTTTAACACAACAGATTGCTTATCTCCAAATTTGACAATGTCAAATAATAAGAATTTTTACATGTTTCTCTGTTAATAGATAGATAAAATAACTCTAAATTCCAGGTAAACTAAGCTGTATACGATATTTAATAGTCAGTGTCATCATCATTGGATGATCTTGGCATAGCATGAAAAGAATGAAGATAAATCTTTTACAATTGGTGGCAATGTTACTGTTTTATGCAGTGGTTGATGTACTTCTGATACTACTCCACCTGGATTTTGTTATGAATGTCCAGAGGAGAGATTCTGTGACACCTTATAATACTACTATATCTTTGTTGTTATGGACATACTATGATTTATGTTTGAGATATGTAGCATTTTTATGTTCTCTTCAGAAGCATTAATAATGACTAAGAGGTTAAAAAAAAAATTACATGATATGTGTTTCTGAGAGACTATCAACCGTTGCTTCCTTTCTTATGCCATGACCTGAATTGATGTACTTTCTGTGCTGGGACATTCCTTAGATTTTGAGTTATATAATTGTGAGAAGCTTTGATTATACTCACATCAGGGTTGATGGGTAGGTGTTTTATTTGGTAAAATATTGAGCATTTGATTATATTTCATACTGAAGTGTCTTGTATTATTGGTAATGAGAAGGTATAAGGAATATCATTTTAATAGATGGCCATGTCAAAAAATAATGTATAATTTATTTTCTTTTAAGTTGTGGACCAAAGTAAGCAGTTTTGTTAGAAGCTGCCACTATGATGTCATTGGGTTGGAACCAAACAGAAAATACAGCTTCAGAGTTCGTGCAGAAAACCAATATGGTGTCAGTGAGCCACTGGAAACAGATCAGCCAATCACAGCAAAGTTTGCATTTACGGTACCAGACCCACCAGGACAGCCACGTGTAACTGACTGGGAGAGTGGAAATATAACTCTGATCTGGGACAGGCCATTAAGTGATGGAGGTTCCAGAATTCAAGGCTACAAAGTTGAGTACAGGTAATTATAATGTTTCCTGTGAGAAACTTTTTTCTGTATGTTTTGTAATATTAATTCTTTATTTTAAATATGTTGTAGTAACTAACATCTCTTACTTTGAAAATTATTTACAAATTGTAATACTTACTGTGTTCTTTTTGTACAGAGATGTGGCTGAAGATCCTCAGTGGCGAGTTGCCAACGACTATCTTGTCAAAGACACAACATACACTGTCCATAGTTTGCTGCAAGGCAGAGAGTATGAATTCCGAGTCAGGGCAAAGAATGCTGCAGGATTTAGCAAACCTTCACCACCATCATCACGCTTCCAACTGAAGGGCAAATTCAATGTTCCTTCTCCACCAGGAACACCAAAAGTAGTGAAAGTAGGAAAGAGCTATGTCGATCTGACCTGGGAACCACCCATATCTGATGGTGGTAGCAGAATAACAGGCTACATTATTGAGCGCCGTGAAGTTGGTGGACCTCCATGGGCTCGCTGCAATGAATACAATGTTACAGACTGTAGTTACACTGTTCTAAACTTAGTAGAACGGGCAGACTATGAGTTTAGAATATTTGCAGTCAATGCTGCAGGTCGCAGCGAACCTAGTTCCTGTACGACACCAGTCAAAATATGTGAAGTTGAGGGAGGGGAAAAACCGGAGTTTGTACGACATTTACTTCCAACTACTGTACCACTTAATAGTTCTGTTGTTCTTGAATGTGAAGCAACTGGCAAGCCACCTCCATCTGCAAGGTGGCTTCGTAATGGGCGAGAGATTATGCCTGGTGGAAGATTTCGAATGGAGTCCAAAGGTGGTGTATTTAGACTCATTATCTCAGAAGTTTGGGAAGTTGATGATGGTGACTACACCTGTGAAGCAAATAATACTATTGGCTTCGTTACAACAACTGCCAGATTAAAGATTGGAGGTAAGCACTACTTGCAAGTATATGTAGTTCAATTCGTTGAATCCCTTAATGAAACTCTCTGTTTAGTAATTTAATAACTTAAAAACAAATCTTAATGATGAAGTAATCTTAATGGACAGAATACATTTGTTGAACAATTATTAACAAATAAGCTTCACATCACATATTTTTATTGTAGTGTTAATATACATGCCTCAATGTACAGGCACTCATTTGATAGTACACTAACAATTCATGTACATGTGGCTTCTAAATTAGTCAAAATTCCTAAATTAATGGATTAAAAGCTGGTGGGGTGGGGATAGGGAGTGGTTGTAGTGGTCAATACTAACATTAATTTGAACAGTATTGTACACTTCTAGATATAGTTCCAATGAAGTCACGTGTTTTCCTCCCTCTGGACTGTGCATAAGCTCATCTTGTCAGTTATAAGAGAATCTGCAATTTAAAGTGCAAAACAGGCCATAGTGCCTCTGGGCTTTTTACAAATACACAAAAATCTGCTTGTTAAAAAAACTACAAGAAGAAAACCACAAGTGTTTGCTTTCAGGTAGGATTTTGCATTGTTAGCTTGACACAAACCATCTGAGTCAACAGTAAAATCAAACACTGTGGAATAACATTCTGTACAGCACAACCAAATGTTGTCTTGTGTATCAATGCATATGGATTTCCTCTCAGTCATTACCATTACAGGTCTGCGAGCTGATACCATATATAATGAATAAGAAAAGAGAGAAGGTTTTTCCTGTTTCCACAGAACCATGTGACATAGATTTATCTAGTTGTTAGTGTGTAATGTAGACAAGCAGCACCTGTAACTGTGTGATAATCAGGTTCTCTTGGTAATTACAGCTGATCTCAATATAGTATATATCACACACATGATTAAAATGTAGATTTTTATCATATCATATACATATATTCAATATTGTCTGTTAAAATTATGAAATTGCTTCATGCTTTTCATAAATGTATGAACAATTGATTGTAAATGTGGACAGCACCACTTGCATTTTACTTGATATTTTTCTGACATGATACATATTTAGTTTGATTTTGTTCTTGTAATTGGAGATCTCAAGCAGTTATGTTAGGTTAACAGCATAATTTGTCATGAATTTCAAAATAGTTGCTCACTTGCTGCTTACTTATTGATAATATTTATATGTAGGCTGATGCAAAATGATAATTGAACTTCTTCCTTTTGGCAAATAAAACCATCATTTTTCTTATTTCATTATTTAAAAGTTGCAGGAAAGTCAAATAATGTTCATCATTGTATGTTAACATCCATAAAACCTAACTCATTTTGCCAAAGTATTTCTTGTGGCCTTTTCTTTGAGTATTTTTGCCATGAGCATTCAAACTGTTATTTTCAAACACTTAAATACAAGAACAAAAGTACTGAGTACAGTGAAGTGTATTGTTACCTATCATAGTAATATAGTAAGCCTACTTACACCAGCAAAAATAGATGTACGTAGGCTTACTGCGTAACAAGTGCAGACTTTTTTTACATATGTATGTGGGCTATACAAAATAACTGTCAGAGCCATTTGCATCTTCATAAAGTGTGAAAAGGCTATATCATGACTGAATTAACAAAACTAAATAACAGACATTTCCAATTTTTAAGATTTTGATCAATTGGTATATTTGGTAGCACACCTGCTATTACTAATTCTTTATTAGTGTAGAGATTGTCTTCTGAAACACTGAATATTTTCATCAACTGAAATCTTGTCTCAAAATTGCTTTCCAACACACGGAAATACATAACAAGCAGTAACAATTTGCAGTTGCTCTGTGCAATTTTGCATTTACACAGCAAATCATCCAAGTGTCAGTTATGTGGTACAGTTTCTTTGGTAATACGTCAAATGAGCATAAAAGAAAGAGCTATGCTATGAGACCACTGTTGCTTTCCTTGCTGTAATGTGTAGCACCAAATGGAGCACTCGCACACACACACACACACACACACACACACACACACACACACACACACACACACACACACACACACACACCTTAGTACAAACATATGTGTTATTTCATACCAAGTTGTTATACTGTAATGGGCAACATTATGTCAAAGGGAGCAGTCCAATAGATAGTTGAGGTTTATCACTTGAAGTCAGTTTGCTGTAAGACACAAAGGAATTAAAGATGTTAACTGCCAGTGGGCATTGGTTTATATCAACGGTGCAAGTTGAAAATTTGTGCTGGACCAGGATTCGAACCTTGATCTCCTGCATAAGACAGATGTGCTGACCACTACACCATCTGTACACAGTGCTTACCACAACTGCACAGACTACCCTATCATGCCTCTCATCAGACCCATGCAGTTATAGTGACCACTGTCCAGATGGCATTGTGGTCAGTACATATACCTAGTAAGCAGGAGACTGAGTTTTGAATCCCAGTCCGACACAAATTTTCAACTTGCCCCATCGATATAAATTGGTGGCCACTGGCACATAATTCCTTTGTGTTTTGATTCATAGTGGCTGCAGGATCAAATTGGTGTCCGAAAAACAGGCACTACATATATATCTATTTAACATTCAGCAACATAGTACTTAAGAGTTGTGCTTAATGTAGTTAAAAGAATCAGCACTGAAACTACAACATTTTTGTAATGATATCAAACAAAAATAAAAATATTTAATCACAGTTTACCATGTATGATTGATTTTTCAAATTAATAATTGGGACATTCAGTGCAAAATGCCACTGTACAAGTGTTAAACAACTTTATTAATTGAAATTTAGAAAATTAATTTATTAATTATGGAATCACAAGACCATAAGAGCATTTTGAACGACACCAACATTTATATTGGGGAATTAAGCTTTTCATCCAGCTTTCATGTTCACCCACAAGAAACTATTGCTGTACTTTCCCTTCTGTCAACATAATATCTCCTATTTAATTAAGTTAATAGTCACACTATACCCTGAAGTGATATTTCCAGGATAATTGCCTTATACAAGTTCCAACTTCACTGCTTCAGTAATTCATCTTGTTGGAGGAAAGAAATGCCTCTAAAATTTATAAACCAGAAAATATATTCTAGCTGTCAGTTGATGTTTATGAAAAGTTGTTTATGTTAATGAAAAGGTCCTGGGAGATATTACTAACTTCCAAGGCTAGAAGCTTCAAAAATTACACCCAATAACTTATATTTATTGTATTATATTTTTGGTATTGTCTCTGAAAGTATAATTTAAATATATTTTTATCTCAATTTTTAGTTTTTTTGCCAGGAAAAAAGTTCTATTTATGATTGTTGTCAGAAATATTTTGTGCAATATTATTCTCTTCCAATGGCTGATTGTTTTAAGTGGATTTGTTTTACATATTTGATGTACTGATCAGCTAATAGTTGAGGAATAAAACTCATAATTCCATTATCTTTCAGCACCACCGAGAATTGATAGGATGCCAGGTGACTTGTATCTGCCAGAGGGTGATAATACAAAGATCAAAATCTATTACTCTGGTGATCAGCCTATGGAAGTAACTCTCACCAAAGATGGCAGAAAGATTGATGAAACAACTCACATAAAGTACACTGTATTCGATGAATACCTCATAATATTTATCAAAGAAATAGTGAAGTCAGATGCTGGAACTTACACACTAAATGTGAAAAATGATAGTGGAAGTGTGTCTGCTTCATTTACTGTTTATATAACAGGTAAAGGAACGTTCTGATGTAATTTTAATATATTTGTTAAAAACTTTGCATTAGCATTTCAGGTAGTATATTTAACCTGCATTTGCAAAATCTACAGTGTATTTAAGCAAGCACACTAAGTTTTCATTTACAGTTTTTAACTAATAATTTTTGTAATCTTATAGGGTTGCCAGGTCCACCAATTGGTCCTCTGGATGTGTCTGATATAACTAAGCATACTTGCACACTCAGTTGGAAGCCTCCAACATATGATGGTGGTCTTCGCATCACCCATTATGTGGTGGAGAGGCGAGACATATCATTGTCCCACTGGATCATTGTATCTAGCTTCTGCAAAGATACAGTTTTCACTGTCCAAGGACTTACTGAAGGTCAGGAGTATCTGTTTAGAGTTATGGCAGCCAATGATAACGGCATGGGCCCACCTCTTGAAGGCACTAATCCAGTCAAAGCAAAGGCTCCATTTGGTGAGTACTACAAATTACTTCACATCAACTTTGCATTTTATGTGCTGTAGGTACAAGGAATAATTTTTTCATAGCTCTGTGTACTTCGTTACTATTTCCTGTAATAGGGTAGCTATTTCTATTGTTAAAATGCACTGGTTGTATATAAATATATGTTTATGCATTTCATTTGCTTACTATCTGTCTCTGTTCCAACATAAAGATCCACCTTCTGCACCTGGTGTACCAGTTGTAAAGGAGGTTGGTGGAGACTTTGTCAATTTGTCATGGGAGAAACCAGAATCAGATGGTGGTTCTCGAATCCAGGGTTACTGGATAGATAAACGTGAAGTTGGCAGTGAAGCATGGCAAAGAGTAAGTGCTACTCTTTGTGTGGCAACCACAATTAACATTTCCAATCTTATTGAAGGCCGTCAGTATGAGTTCAGAGTATTTGCACAAAATGTTGCGGGCATAAGTCCACCCTCTACAGCATCTACATCTGTGAAAATAAAAGATCCACATGGTAAGACATTGCATAGTTTTCATTCACTAAGATTGGTACTTGCATCATGTACAGTGCAATTATATGAATTGAATTTGTTATAGCTGCTCAGCCACCAGAAATTGTGAAGCCGTTGAGGAATGTGAGTGCAGTACAGAATCGAAATGCAGAATTCAAATGCACCATCACTGGGTCACCAAGACCAGTTATTACATGGTTTGTACCATATTATTCATTATCTGAAACAAAATGTCTTTGACATAGAATTAATAGTGCCACATAGATAAATTATCTGTATCTGATACTAATTGAGATGAAAAAAATGTTTGTCATTTAGGTATAAGGGTGCAAGAGAGCTTTCACAAAGCATGAAATATCATATGCTAACTGAAGGTGACAGCTATTCACTGATAATTAATGACATTTTTGGGGAGGATGCTGATGAATATGTATGTAGAGCTGTGAACAAAGGAGGAGTGAAGTCTACCCGTGCAGAACTCTTCATTATGAGTAAGACAACAATCTGAAGTATTACTAACCTATCAGCATGAATAATTAACTGTTTTTCTTTTCATCAGCAAAATCTTTTTCTCCCTTTGTGTTTGTAGATACCACATCAAGTGCATGAGATGTCTCTCTAATTCTCCAGTAATTTTCATAGGAATGTATGTATTATTTCTTTAGTTTCATGATGTTTATAGGTGAGATCTCATACATTTTGCCGATGTGTTAATTCATTCATTGTGTACTGTAAATCCCATTATGAAGGAGAATCTTCAGGGGTATACAGTAAAGAAAGAGAAGCAGTATTAAAAACAAAATATCTACCTTATATTAGCAATAAACTCTAACTGCAGTTGCAATGAACACCTGCTCTTTGTCTTCTTGTACTGCTTGTTTCATATTTACATGACCAAGTCAATTATCATAACGCTACCTGTGGAAGCAGTGGCTACTAAAAATTGTTTTGGTTATACTTTGAATTGTTAGGATTTTCAATTTCGTGCCTTATGAGTTTTAACTTGTCACATACATTATAGTTTGGTATCCAGCTGGAGCCCAAGAATTTAACACACAGTTTCATTTAATATATGAAAATTAATGTCTATTTCTGGTCTAACATTCTTTTTTTATAGCATAATGTCAGTTTTTGTGAGAATGGGACATAAAGATGTTTGCTGTGAACCAGTTATAAACTTTTCCGGGAATGATATAGTTTAGGCTCTAGATTTGTATGTTTATTTCATCAGAAAACATGACAGCTTTTAAAAATTTAGAGTCACTGGAAGGTTATTTGTGTAGTTTATGTGTAGGAGTGAGCCCAGTATTAAACACTGTAAGATATCATGCTTAGTCTTTCCCCATTTTGGTATTAGTTTAATATCAGTGATGTAGTATATTAATCTAACCTCAGCCTTTTTTTTAGGAATAACACACATCCATGCCACAGGGATTCTATTGTTGCCATAACATTTTAGCTTGCAGTGTAGAAATTTAGAGCCCATTCAATAAAAAGTCTCACTGCTATCATAGAATGTACATACAGGATAATCACTTATATTTCATTTGTAATATTGTTCATAGATTTAAAATACTCTGAATGTGTCATATCTGTCTATACCATTTTTGATAGTATCGAGTCATCTTCATCATCATTTTCATGTAAATGTTTAGTTAGTTCTTCTTTCCTCATAACCTTTCACTATTCTTTAGCAACGTATTTTGAAATGATTGTTTAAATTTGTGTGATTTTAATTCCTTTACAGCAATGTTGTCTTTTTGGTTATTGCTTTGTTCGCCTTCATTGTCCCTCATAGCTATGATTTTGCAACATGATCCCTTTATGATGTCGTATTAATTTTATTGTAGTGTAGTTTAAGAGTGAATTAAAGAGTATTTTCACAGGGCTCTTAAAATTAATGTGCTTGCCTATAATATAAGTAATATTAACACTGTAGCATTCTCATATTTCATACATTTAAGGCATTCTGTTGTGTTGTACGTAAACAAAATGAGCATCTCTGGCGCCATTTAATGTCCTAGAAACTTCTCTCTATCAAATCTATGGAATGTGGTGCATGTAATGTATAAGGATTATCCTCTTCCGTAACAGTATAGCTTGACATGTTCAGTTTCGTGGCAGCAGAGCAAGCTCAGGTGCTGCTGAAGTTGTACTCTATGCACAATCAGTCTTTTACTTCCTTTCAAGAAGAAAAAGCATTGGTGTAGTACTTGACTGCCGAACATGTAGCTCCCTAATGGTATGAGGGATGAAGGAGTCCACTACACGCAGCAAGCAGCTACACGGGTAGCAGGGGTTGTGTGGCGTGGACGTGGCAGTTTTTTAGGTTAGATGGCCTCGGGCAAGTAGAGAAAGGGCAGCAGCCTCAAAGGGTGCGGGGCAAAGTCAGGACATGCGGGGGCCAAGCAGCAATCGGTATTGTAATTGTCAACTGTCGAAGCTGCATTGGTAAAGTACCGGAACTTCAAGCGCTGATAGAAAGCACCGAAGCTGAAATCGTTGTAGGTACAGAAAGCTGGCTGAAGCCAGAGATAAATTCTGCCAAAATTTTTACAAAGGCACAGACGGTGTTTAGAAAGGATAGATTGCATGCAACCGGTGGTGGCGTGTTTGTCGCTGTTGGTAGTAGTTTATCCTGTAAGTGAAGTAGAAGTGGATAGTTCCTGTGAATTATTATGGGTGGAGGTTACACTCAACAACTGAGCTAGGTTAATAGTTGGCTCCTTTTACCGACCTCCCAACTCAGCAGCATTAGTGGCAGAAAAACTGAGAGAAAATTTGGAATACATTTCACATAAATTTTCTCAGCATGTTATAGTCTTAGGTGGAGATTTCAATTTACCAGATATAGACTGGGACACTCAGATGTTTAGGACAGGTGGTAGGGACAGAGCATCGAGTGACATTATACTGAGTGCACTATCCAAAAATTACTTTGAGCAATTGAACAGGGAACTGACTCGTGGAGATAACATCTTGGACCAACTGATAGCAAACAGACCCGAACTTTTCGACTCTGTAAGTGCAGAACAGGGAATCAGTGATCATAAGGCCGTTGCAGCATCCCTGAATATGGAAGTTAATAGGAATATAAAAAAAGGGAGGAAGGTTTATCTGTTTAGCAAGAGTAATAGAAGACAGATTTCAGACTACCTAACAGATCAAAACGAAAATTTCTGTTCCGACACTGACAATGTTGAGTGTTTATGGAAAAGTTCAAGGCAATCGTAAAATGCATTTTAGACAGGTACGTGCCGAGTAAAACTGTGAGGGACGGGAAAAACCCACCGTGGTTCAACAACAAAGTTAGGAAACTACTGCGAAAGCAAAGAGAGCTTCACTCCAAGTTTAAACGCAGCCAAAACCTCTCAGACAAACAGGATCTAAACGATGTCAAAGTTAGCGTAAGGAGGGCTATGCGTGAAGCGTTCAGTGAATTTGAAAGTAAAATTCTATGTACCAACTTGACAGAAAATCCTAGGAAGTTCTGGTCTTACGTTAAATCAGTAAGTGGCTCGAAACAGCGTATCCAGACACTCCGGGATGATGATGGCATTGAAACAGAGGATGACACGTGTAAAGCTGAAATACTAAACACCTTTTTCCAAAGCTGTTTCACAGAAGAAGACCGCACTGCAGTTCCTTCTCTAAATCCTCGCACAAACGAAAAAATGGCTGACATCGAAATAAGTGTCCAAGGAATAGAAAAGCAACTGGAATCACTCAACAGAGGAAAGTCCACTGGACGTGACGGGATACCAATTCGATTCCACACAGAGTACGCGAAAGAACTTGCCCCCCTTCTAACAGTCGTGTACCGCAAGTCTCTAGAGGAACGGAAGGTTCCAAATGATTGCAAAAGAGCACAGGTAGTCCCAGTCTTCAAGAAGGGTCGTCGAGCAAATGCGCAAAACTATAGACCTATATCTCTGACGTCGATCTGTTGTAGAATTTTAGAACATGTTTTTTGCTTGTGTATCATGTCGTTTTTGTAAACCCAGAATCTACTCTGTAGGAATCAACATGGATTCCGGAAACAGCGATCGTGTGAGACCCAACTCGCTTTATTTGTTCATGAGACCCAGAAAATATTAGATACAGGCTCCCAGGTAGATGCTTTTTTCCTTGGAAGGCATTCGATACAGTTCCGCACTGTCGCCTGATAAACAAAGTAAGAGCCTACGGAATATCAGCACAGCTGTGTGGCTGGATTGAAGAGTTTTTAGCAAACATAACACAGCATGTTGTTATCAATGGAGAGACGTCTACAGGCGTTAAAGTAACCTCTGCCGTGCCACAGGGGAGTGTTATGGGACCATTGCTTTTCACAATATATATATAAATGACCTAGTAGATAGTGTCGGAAGTTCCATGCGGCTTTTCGCGGATGATGCTGCAGTATACAGAGAAGTTGCAGCATTAGAAAATTGTAGCGAAATGCAGGAAGATCTGCAGCGGGTAGGCACTTGGTGCAGGGAGTGGCAACTGACCCTTAACATAGACAAAACAAATGTAATGTATTGTGAATACATAGAAAGAAGGATCCTTTATTGTATGATTATATGATAGCGGAACAAACAGTGGTAGCAGTTACTTCTGTAAAATATCTGGGAGTATGCGTGCGGAACGATTTGAAGTGGAATGATCATATAAAATTAATTGTTGGTAAGGCGGGTACCAGGTTGAGATTCATTGGGAGAGTCCTTAGAAAATGTAGTCCATCAACAAAGGAGGTGGCTTACAAAACACTCGTTTGACCTTTACTTGAGTATTGCTCATCAGTGTGGGATCCGTACCAGGTCGGGTTGACAGAGGAGATAGAGAAGATCCAAAGAAGAGCGGCGCGTTTCATCACAGGGTTATTCGGTAACCGTGATAGCGTTACGGAGATGTTTAGCAAACTCAAGTGGCAGACTCTGGAAGAGATGCGCTCTGCATCGCGGTGTAGCTTGCTCGCCAGGTTTCGAGAGGGTGCGTTTCTGGATGAGGTATCGAATATATTGCTTCCCCCTAATTATACCTCCCGAGGAGATCACGAATGTAAAATTAGAGAGATTTGAGCGCGAACGGAGGCTTTCAGACAGTCGTTCTTCCCACGAACCATACGCGACTGGAACAGAAAAGGGAGGTAATGACAGTGGCACATAAAGTGCCCTCCGCCACACACCGTTGGGTGGCTTGCAGAGTATAAATGTAGATGTACATGTAGAAATAACAAAAAAGAGTTGCTGAAGTACCCATGAAAACCCCCAGTTATTTCTCTTCCAGAATGACCAAGATGTAACCATAAAGATAAGAAGACACCTTGGCACAAACATGTGAAGATTTTGTAGAAATGTACCTAGTTTCATTCTTGTATGACATTCCATTTTTTTTCTCTAGAAGTTAAGATTTTGACATATTTTTAAGAACTGTTAATTTTTTCAAAGTGATATCTGAAGCATGAATTGGTTTATTTAACTTTGAAGTATAACTGTCTCTTTGTTGTATGAATGCATGCATCCATAATATGTTTTGACAACATTTTGTCTTTTTTCTTCTCCTTCAGCACCACCAAAGCTTAATGTTCCACCGCGATTCAGAGATTCAGCATTCTTTGACAAAGGAGAAAATGTGGTCATTAAAATACCTTTCACTGGTCACCCTAAACCAAGAATAACATGGACCAAGGATGGAGAAACTATCGAGTCTGGTGGACATTTTGCCCTAGAAGTTAAGGTAATCTTTTGTTTCAATTCTGAATATACTTGTAATTATTCCTTACACATTTCATGATTTTTTTCTTAATTATAATGATTATCAATAAAAATAATAGTTCTGCAAAATTGTTATGCATATGTGATTAACTATGAAGTCTAAATTAATGATATGGTTATAATAGAGGGGAACATTCCACGTAGGAAAAATATCCATCCATACATATACAGACACAAGCAGACATATTTAAAGACCAATATGTCTGCTTGTGTCTGTATATGTGTGTGTGTGCGAGTGTATACCCGTCCTTTTTTCCCCCTAAGGTAAGTCTTTCCGCTCCCGGGATTGGAATGACTCCTTACCCTCTCCCTTAAAACCCACGTCCTTTCGTCTTTCCCTCTCCTTCCCCTCTTTCCTGATGAGGCAACAGTTTGTTGCGAAAGTTTGAATTTTGTGTGTATGTTTGTGTTTGTTTGTGTGTCTGTCGACCTGCCAGCACTTTCATTTGGTAAGTCACATCATCTTTGTTTTTAGATATAACTATGAAGTCTGTACTTTATAGCCACTGACATTTATAAATCTGATTAAATAGTTTGTGATGGAAGCATTTAGTTGCTGACAATTTATCCCATTTCTGTTCTAACTATGTAACTCTTCCATATACTTCATTATTGTATATCATCCTATATTTCAAGTAGACAGACATTATAATAAATAAGGCACTAGTAAGTAGTACTCATGGTGTGAAGTGAACATCTCATCTCAGTATCTGTCTCATATTTGTATGTGTGGTATTTTATGGAGCATGATTAACTTTTGTTATTGTACTTTATACTCATATAATTTGACTGTAAGTACAGCAGATATCCAAGGAAAATATTCACAGCAACTGCATAAATTTAGAAATATAGAGCTACATTTTCAGTTAGGGTAAAAAATTGTGATGATTTAATAGATTTGTGATCTATTGTGTGTTAATTGGCTGTGTACTGTTTTTTCTAGGAAAGGCATGCTGTGCTAACTATTCGTGATGGTAGCAAACTCGACAGTGGCCCATATCGCATTGTTGCAGAAAATGACTTGG
The DNA here is from genome assembly GCF_023898315.1 of Schistocerca nitens. NCBI lineage: Eukaryota > Metazoa > Arthropoda > Insecta > Orthoptera > Acrididae > Schistocerca > Schistocerca nitens. The sequence goes on along the minus strand of NC_064616.1, from coordinate 706,146,570 downwards.
GAATGGATTCAGCAATAATCAAAATTCAGATTAGTGGTAAGCAAAAACTTGCATTTGTCTTAAAAAGTAACACACCATTGTTTAACAGCTTTCTTACTCTTACAATAATGTAGAACAGGAGATAGAAAATATCTGTTCCAAATTATGTCTATCTAGTATTACATTTATTAGCAAACATTAGAAACTGAAATGTGCTTCTTAAGTATATGTGGCTTGAAGAATGTTCAAAGTCACTTCTACAGATTTAGGTTCTTGTACGAGGGGCATTTGAAAAGTCTGTGCAAAAATAGAAACTACTTACATGTTTGGGGTAAACCTTTTTTTATTTTTCGACATAGTCTTCTTTTAGACTTATACACTTCGTCCAGTGCTGTTCTAATTTGTTGATCTCTTCTGAATAATAGGAATTGTACAAGTCTGCAAAATAGCTATTAGTTACTGCAATCACCTCCTCGTTTGAATAAAATCTTTGTCCTGCCAGCCATTTCTTCAAATTGGGGAACAAATAGTAGTCTGAGGGAGACAAGTCTGGAGAATAGGGGGGATGCGAAATGAATTGGAATCCTATTTCCATTAATTTTGGGACCACAACTGCTGAGGTTTGTGTTGGTGCATTGTCGTGATGGAAAAGGACTTTTTTGCGATCCAGTCGCATGCGTTTTTCTTGCCGCTCGGTTTTCAAACGGTACAATAACGATGAATAATATGCACCTGTAATAGTTTTACTGCATGATATTGCCTTTAGGAAGAAGGATATATGAAACAACTAAAAGGGTTTTTCTTCATATCCCTGTCACTTGTTCCATGGTACCATCATTAAAATTACCAGACTATTTTATTTATATGTCAAGTATTGTATTTATGAAGATTGCAATAAATTTATTTTATTTTATTTATTTATTTTTCAAAATGTGTCCACATAAATTTTCTAGTCTGCTTTTTAAACTCGTGATTTGTTCAAGAATTTGGAATGTCACATGATTTTGGTTATTTAGTTTCAAACTGTCATATTAATTTAGATTTGTGAAAACTTTGGTTTTGGAACATTTTTGTTTGAACCCAGAATACATACTTGCAAATGAGCTGTAATTGGACTTCACTGTGTCTGCAGGTCTTTATTAATTATCATATAATTAATTACTCATATTATGTACAATATTTCAGATCGGCCAGATCCACCTAGGTTCGTCAATGCAGAGAACATTGGACATGACTCCCTTGCTCTCTCATGGCAACCTCCATCATGGGATGGTGGCAGCAGTATTACGAACTACTTGGTAGAGAAGCGTGAACATCCCATGTCCAGCTGGATACGTGTTGGAAACACCAGGTTCACTACAATGGCAGTTACGGGTCTTAGCCCTGGTCATGAGTATGAGTTCAGAGTGTATGCTGAAAATATTTATGGAAGAAGTGATCCAAGCTCAACATCAACCCTCATAAAAATGAAAGACACTGGAAAGAAGATTGTTAGGAAGAAAAAATATGAAGGTACAATAGCTTAATGTGAATTAGTTCTCTGTGTTCTTCTGCTCCTGCTACTATTATTAACGTGACTCTTGGCAAGTATTTATCAGGTCATCACTATCAAGATCTCAAAATTCTTTACGAAAACCATTCTATTGTTTCATATTTGCTAGTATGTAAGTAGAACTCTGATGGAGTTCTTCCATATTAAACTAAAATTATATTTAAGTTTTCACTTCCATACTCTTAATTTATCTTGCAGTTGATGCCACTGGTAAGAAGATCAGAGGACAAGCTGATGGAAAAGTGTCCGATTATGACCAGTATGGTATGTTTTGCTGAATGGCAGTTATGGATACTTCTTTTTCTAATATTTTATGAAATTTCTGTAGTATGTTTGTAGATTACACCATTCATAAATTCCCAAAATATTTTTAAGAACTATGAGGTAACACAAATTCTACTAGAATAGCAGATACTTGTTTAAAATTTAAAGTATTGTAATGTAGCTTCTCACATAATGATCATCTCATGTATACTTAATCATGATGTAAATGACATCAAAACTCATCCATAGAATATATAAGAAAAAAGGCTACATTATTAGTAATTTGACGTTTCATACATGTAATGAAATGTTACCTCTGTTACAGTCTTTGATATCTACTCTAAATATGTGCCACAACCAGTGGAAATTAAAACGACTAGTGTCTATGATTATTATGACATTCTGGAAGAAATTGGCACAGGAGCATTTGGTGTTGTGCATCGCTGCCGTGAAAGGAAGACTGGCAACATTTTTGCAGCAAAATTCATTCCAGTGTCCCATGCTATGGAGAAGGAACTGATTAAAAAGGAAATTGATATTATGAATCAGCTGCATCATCCTAAACTTATCAATTTACATGATGCATTTGAAGATGATGATGAAATGGTGTTAATATTTGAGTTGTAAGTGTCAGTGGTCATATACTTCTAATAAATCAGACAAAATTCTAGAGATTTCCTCAGTAACCAAACATATTAATATCAAATATTAGGTTTTTTAATTAAAACTTTCCCCAGATATGTATAAACATGGAACTGCAGAATAAGTTTTGAAGGAGCTGTTGTACAAATTCAAATGACCATTGGATCCTTATGCTTATGGTTTTGTTTATATTGTCAAAACAGTTCCTGCTGTCAGTCATCTACTAATGACAAATGATAAAACGTTTAATTTGTAATTGAATAATCTTTTCCTGCAAACAGTTTGTCTGGTGGAGAGCTGTTTGAACGAATCACTGCTGAGGGTTACTCAATGTCTGAAGCTGAGGTCATCAACTACATGCGGCAGATATGTGAAGGTGTCAAACATATGCATGAGAAGAATATAATTCATCTAGGTAAGCTGACACAACAACAATAATGATAATGATTATAAACAAATGCTCTACTTTATGTTTCTCTCATGTAATGGACAGAGCAATGAAACCAACAATAATATGTTAGATATAAAACAATTACTGATAGTTCAGCATTTGGATATTTTTCTTATAGCGGTTTCATTGTGAATTTTACAGAATGATTGATGTTGCGTAAGCTGTCATTTTACTGTTCTTGTGATTCATGATTATACATTTTGAGTCTCACTGTTTCCAGATATAAAGCCAGAAAATATTATGTGCCAGACAAGGAACAGCACAAATGTTAAACTCATAGACTTTGGATTGGCAACAAAGCTGGATCCTAATGAGGTAGTCAAAATATCAACAGGAACAGCAGAATTTGCAGCACCGGAAATTGTAGAAAGAGAACCAGTAGGATTTTACACTGACATGTGGGCAGTTGGTGTACTTGCATATGTTCTGTAAGTAATGTTAAAACTGAACAATCTTATACTTGCAAAATATCAATCTGCATTCTGACTGTTTCTTTCCAGCCTTAGACCAATAATGATCTGGGTCATTTATTGTTACAGCCTAAGTGGACTGTCACCTTTTGCTGGAGATAATGACATTGAAACACTGAAAAATGTTAAAGCTTGTGACTGGGATTTCGATGAAGAGGCATTTGCAAATGTATCTGATGAAGGCAAAGATTTCATTCGAAGGCTTTTAGTGAAAAATAAAGAGTAAGTCTGTGCTAATAATCTCGCTAGTTTTCTTCAGTCAAATAATTTAATACATTCATGAAATAAATTGTAGATTGGATTTCTCATTAAGTAAAACTATTGTTTGGTTTGCAATTCTTATCTAATTTTTTATTTCAAATACAGGAAAAGGATGACTGCTCACGAATGTCTTCTTCATGCCTGGCTTACTGGTGATCACAGCAAACGCACTAATGTCATCAGTTCCTCAAGGTACACGAATATACGTGACAAAATTAGAGCAAAATACACAGATTGGGATGCATTCATCCTACCTATTGGTAGGCTTGCAGAGTACAGTTCTCTACGCAAACTGTTGGTGGACAAGTATCGCATTCATGACACTTCATTTGGTAAGTATTTTGTATCTTGGATGAACAAGAGTAGCTCAAGATATTAAAAATAGAATGTAGACTGTGCATGTTAATGTAATCAAGTAGGTTTTAAAATATTTACAGGAATTTTAAACAAATTCACATCACTCATTAGTGATATAGAGAATGGAGCTAGCTTGTGGAACATCACTTACATAGGAATGTGTTAACTCACAGTCTTATTGTGTGTTGCAGACCGCAGACAAGCTGCCCCAAGGTTCGTAATCAAACCACAAAGTGCTTTTGCCTATGAGGGACAAAGTGCTAAGTTCTATTGCAGAGTAATTGCAATAGCCACACCAACATTGACGTGGTACCATAACAATGCTGAACTGAAACAAAGTGTAAAATTCATGAAGCGTTATGGAGGTGATGATTACACATTCATTATCAACAGAGTTAAACTGGAAGACAGAGGAGAGTACATAATTAGGGCAGAGAACCACTACGGCTATCGTGAAGAAGTCGTATTCCTCAATGTCCAGCGTAAGCATGAATTTCAGTGTACTGCATTTTCATTAGTAAATACTGAAAATAGTACATTAATAGTTAAAAATGATTAATGAACTATGTATAATGAGCTACATTTATTACTAGTTTAACTTGTGTTTATAGAATGCTTAGAGAAAACTGCTAGTGCTATTACCATTACTTATATGTTTATCTATGTGAATTATGACATACTGATAAGTTTTTTTGAGAATGTTTGTAAAGCATCTCCTACCAAAATACTGGCTGATTATTTTTGATACATATTTAGAGATGTATACATTCATAATAACTTTCCAGCCATTCCAAAAGAGATTCCACAGTACAGACCTGAAGTCCAGCCTGTAAGACGCCGTGAGCCGTTGTCCTATGCTCTGTGGCAAGATGAAAGAGAGAGTGCACCAAGTTTTACATTCCATTTGCGACCCAGGGTCATGCAGATACGACAGACTTGCAAACTGCTGTGCTGTCTCAGCGGAAAACCAGTACCAACGGTATGACTTTTGATAATATCCACACCTGGGGACTTAACCTGATGAGTGTAGGAATAAAATTGCTTTTCTGATGTGTTAATTAATTTAGCTGTCTGAGATAATATATTCCAGACAGGTTCTGAAAAAGAAATGAATTTGGTGTGTGTGTGTGTGTGTGTGTGTGTGTGTGTGTGTGTGTGTGTGTGTGTGTGCGTGTGTGCGTGTGTGCGTGAGAGGGGGAGTGAGAGAGAGAGAGGGGGGGGGATATTTATTTTCTAGTAGTACATTATATGAAAAAGCTCAGGTAGTCATGCACTGTGCTACAGAAATCTCTGTTTGCATGATGACTATCTTCATTCATCACAAAGTAAATATATCAAAATTTCTGTTTTCTTCACTGTAAACTTGTGTATAGGAAGAGAATTAGTAAAATTTGCATCAAAATTATTATTTTATAGAAAAAAACATCATTTTAAATTTTGCAGAATGAAATATATCAAATTTAGTAGCATCCATTTTAATAAAAGAAAGAAGCTATTAACATTTTTAGTTCAGTCCTTAACTTCCATACCATGAGGTCATGGAGAGAAAAGATTTCAATTGTGCACATTAAGTAACTGCCATTAATACCACATGTAATAATATTTTCTATATTAATTGTGAACTCATTTGTTGTGCACAATTTGAGAGTAGCCATAGTCTGCTGATAAAAATTTAATGCTTGGAAACTGAAAACAATGTACAGTGTGTCAATTTAACAAAAACCAAATGGATGGAGTGGTCTATATAAAGAACTTCTACTCATATGATTTGTGATCTTTTGCTGTATTAAGCACATACCCAATGATAACTACATGATACTGTTACCATCTGCAATCATACAATGTACCACATTACAATATTAAAAGTGTACCAAGAACATTTACACCATCAACTATTACCGTATTTACTCGAATCTAAGCCGCATTTTTTTTCCGGTTTTTGTAATCCAAAAAACCGCCTGCGGCTTAGAATCGAGTGCAAAGCAAGCGGAAGTTCTGAAAAATGTTGGTAGGTGCCGCCACAACTATCTTCTACCGTCGAATATATGTAGCGCTACACAGGTATGCTTTGAAGGCACAGAGATAAATACTGGCGCCAAAACCTCTGCGTCAGTAAATAAATTAAAAAAAAAAAAAAAAAGGTGGAAGACGAGCTTTTTTTTCTCCGCCCCCAGTTTCGACCACTGCATTTTCATACATTATCCAACGAAGTAAACACAAATTCCGTATTGTTCATCTTCGAAAGTAGCAGAATTTCAATGTACTACGAAAATCCGACTGGCAAGACTGTTGCTAATAGGAACCTGATGAAAAGTGAATCACATGCAGTATTCTCTTCACCATAAGAATAATAGGAATATAAACATTTTGCCATGTATTCTTTCGTGTTTGCTGCTATCTCATTTAAATCCTGTCTGCCTAATAAACTACGAAACTAGAGTGAGACAACAGCAAACGCGGAAGAATATACGTATCGTGTCATGTTTATATTCGTATTATTCTTATGCCTAATAGTGATACAGTCAGAAATGAAGCACGGCAACTGACTAGATTTTTAAATCTAAAATGACTAATTTCTGTGCAGAATTTGATGTACTAAAGAAGCGGCCGCAAAGATTTTCAAACAGAAAAATTTTCGCCTAACTCTCATTCAGAACATGTTCTATCATACGCAGTCTATTATTTGGTTCTTGTTGATCATTATCAAAGAAAGCAGCAGTGTAAGTAACAACAAGTAGCAGTCACTTGCCATTGTTTCGCTAATGAGACAATTCCTCTCTTTTTTTTAATTGTAAGCGGCGGTAGCGTGCACAAAAGCAAGCCATGCCGCGGGCGGCGACAGGCCGTAAACACGCACTATCAGAATGCGACAAACAATGCATGACGCAGTACAGTAATGCATTTTCAGCTTAGAGTGACGTAAACATCTACAACAAAGAAAACGGCACTTATCAGATCAAAGCAAAATAAGCAATCGATTCAAACCAGACGAAGCACGTGAAAAAGGAAGGGTACCCGTATAAATACGGACGGAGCGCCTGACGCATAGCAATGGCTACCTGGTAAAGCTTAACTGCTAAGCTTACGACTCGAACCAAACTATTGTAGCTGTATCGTCTTTCATTCGACCTAAATTGTGTCTCATATTACAATGGACCAACTTTGTTTCGATTTGAAGGTGTGGCCTAAAACTTTTCTCTCCCCTTGAATTTCGAGTCTCAAAGTTCAGGTGCGGCTTAGATTCGGGAATTTTTTTTTCCTTGATTTCGAGTCTCGTTTTTCAGGTGCGGCTTAGATTCGAGTGCGGCTTAGATTCGAGTAAATACGGTACTTGAATTAATAAATAATAGTATTATCAATATAACCCCACATATCAGAATAGTTTTGGAAGATACTGTAGTGCAGCCAACTGGCCAGGCCTGTACATTACGTGAAATATAAGGGAACAGCTAGCAGGTCCAGCAACATTCATACAGTTTCAACAGCTAGTAATGACAACAGTGCCATGAGTATCTAGTAAGCCTTACTATGGTTACTGTGAATGACATTGGCCAGAGTCACTTTCCCTCAACCTGTGCATATGGAGTCAATCAAATTATATTTGACATTTGGTGCATACTTGTTTGTGCCATACAATAAACCTTCTTTGTGGTGTATGCATGCTTATTCTTGCAATGGTCCATGTATTGCCAATAATCAGTGTATATTAATATTATACACTCAAAAAAAGGAGGAACTGCATTTTAAACAGATCCAATACACCGATGACATAATGCATCTGCAGAATACATGACTTCACCTTGTTACTTTACTTTACTCACTCCTCGGATAACTAATATTGTCTCATCTCTTTTAAACATGGACTTGAAATTTAAAATAGTGGGAAATGTTATCATATTTATTTGCCCTCAGATCAACTTTAAAAGTAAGCAGAAATAAGTTTTTGAGATTGCATACAGTGAAGGGAAATTTGAGTGTACATTCAAACGTATGTATTGCACATATATCCACATACTATGGCCACCTGATATCCTCACATTAGGTGACTACACACTTATACATCAACTCTTTATATAGTATTTCAGTCTTCTTCCTCTGCTAGAGGCATTTCCAAATACTTCTAACAACCCTGCTCAGCTAAAACATTATAAACTCTACTGTAAAATTCTTGCCAAAGTAATTAAAAACTCTAAAAGTATGTGTATAGCATCTGAAATTACTAATTCTGAAAATAAAATTAAAACAATCTGGAATGTGATAAAGAGAGAAACAGGGACTGTAAACTACACCAAAGACAAAAATATTGTTTTAACTGTTGACAACTCAGAGATAACTAATAGTGAGGAAATTGCTGAAATCTTTAACCAACATTTTTTAACTGTCCCAACACAGATAGGTTGCCATGGTTCTGTAGATAAAGCTGCCTGTATAATGAAAAATAATTTTCCAGAACCTTTCAGTCAAATAAGTGTGCCTCCCATTACTGCCAATGAAATAAAAAAAATCATACAGTCTTTGAAAAATAAACATTCTGCTGGTATCGACGATATTTCAAGCAAGCTGTTGAAGGCTTGCTGTAGTGAAGTGACCGAAGTCTTGGCTCACATCTTCAACACATCCATGCAACAAGGAGTGTTTCCAGACAGAATGAAATACGCTGTTGTCAGGCCCCTGTACAAAGCAGGGGATGCTACAAATGTGTCAAACTATCGCCCTATCTCTCTATTAACAACATTTTCAAAAGTCCTAGAAAAAGCTCTGTACAACAGGATTGTGGCACACCTTGGTGACCTGAACATCATTAACAGTCAGCAGTTTGGTTTTCAAAAGGGAGTTTCAATAGATAACGCAATTTTCTCATTCACAAATGATGTTTTAGAGTCTATAAACAGAAAGAGGCTGCCAATTGGTGTCTTATGCGACCTATCAAAGGCGTTCGACTGTGTAGATCACCAGATACTCCTCAAGAAGGCCTGTCATTATGGAATTACTGGACCTGTAGGGAACTGGTTAAAATCGTACCTCGAAAATAGGAAGCAGAAGATTACTCTAGATATTTCAGATAGTGTATCACAATATATAGTGGACTCTGAGTGGGGAATTGTGCAGCAGGGAGTGCCACAGGGATCAGTGCTTGGGCCCTTGCTGTTCCTCATATATGTTAATGACCTGCCTTTATCCATCAATAAGCAGTGTAAATTTACAATGTTCGCTGATGATACGAGCATTGTGGTGGATAATGTGTCAACTACTGACTTAGAGTCCGAGGTCAATGATATCCTTAAAGAAGTTCTGGGTTGGTTTAGTATTAACTCCCTTTCAATAAACCTGAAAAAAACCAATTTTATCCAGTTCCAGACAACCCACAAAAACCCAAAAGAAATAGTTATCACACAGAATGATCAGATGATAAAGCAAGTGTACTTATCAAAATTCCTAGGCGTATACGTGGACAGTAGGCTGAACTGGGAACATCACGTTCTACAAACACTAAAACGGCTGACGTCGGCAACATTTGCTTTACGAATTTTGTCACGCTTCAACGACATTACCATCTCAAAGTCAGCTTACTTTGGCTATTTTCATTCAGTCATGTGTTATGGCATCATCTTCTGGGGCAATACACCTGCCGCAAAGAAAATCCTCACAGCACAAAAAAGGGCAATAAGAATCATTTGTGGTGTACCCCCACGAACCTCATGTCGAAATCTGTTTAAACGACTTGAAATACTGACAGCAACATCTCAGTACATATATTCACTGATGTGCTTCATAATAAATAACCCCACTCTGTATGAAACAAATTGCCTACATCATGAACATAACACCAGAAGAAAAGAGGATTTCCACTGTGAGTTAAAGAGCTTGACACTTATTCAGAAAGGGGTAAAGTACGCTGGAACGAAAATTTTCAATTCCCTACCCAACAGCATCAAAAGTATAAGGAGTAGTACATCAGTATTTAAACGTAGCTTGAAAAATTATTTACTTGAGACCTCACTTTATTCACTAGAGGAATTCTTTCAGAGAAATAAGTAAAACCCAGATTGGAAAGATGTTTTTAAATTTTTTGACACTGTTTACTGTTAAACTAATGTAATAATGCCCTAATGTAAAAATTCCTGTTTTTCTCATTTCCATTTTTGGGTCACTTTTAAACCCAAAGTGGGAAGTTTTGATTACTGTTCAAGGTTAAAATAGATGCAATAATGCCCTAAATATGAAACTGCTATCTTCACATTTATGTTGACTAGTTTTAAGCTAATAAGTATGACTTTTGTGCACTGTTATTAATACTATAACAATGTCTTTATTCTATGTATTTTATTATGTACATTGACACGTTCCACATCTGAGTGACTTGCTCACATGTACAGATCTATGGAACAAGTATATAAATAAAATAAATAAAATAAAAATAAATTTCAGTGGTTCACTGTGCATCCTTAAATATCTGTAACATGCCATGCAGGAAACAACAATAATAACATTCTTGTATAAAACACATAGTTAATATAGTACACATAACATTTTTGTACATGCTTTTATTTATACACAAAAAATATCTCTCTTGAATGGTTAACTTCTGAATATGCTTTTATACTGGTAAACAATATGAGACCAATTAACACTAAAAGTTATTGAAGAATATGATTGCTTCTCTATACTCTTCACACCTTTTCAATTTGTTTAAAGCATTTTCTGTGGAAGTGGTGAATACTCTTAAATCTAATTGGGCTGCTGTTCCGCATATCAAATGCAACATTTTAAATATATATACATTTATATCTACGTGTACTCTTGTGGATATGTCTACATTATAAATTTTCCTTTCTTAAACATATATAAATTGCACAAAAACAAGAAAAATGCACCACCCTCATTACTTTCATAGTTTTTGTTTTCTTTATCATAACTTCCTCTTTTAAAATTAAAATAGTCTAGACCATAATAGAACATTTATTAAAAATAGCAACCAGTTTCAGTCAAATAGCAACCATCTTCAGACTGTATGCACTTAAATGTAAGTATAATATAGATTTAGAAGGAAATCTAATAATAACAGTTAATGTAAGAGACATAAAATATGGGCAAAATTAAAATAAGTTATACCCATGGTGGTGGTGGTGAATGGAGCAGGTGTCTTGGATGCACAAATGTCAACTGCTGGTTATGGTAGAGGGACTAAAGGTTAAGTACTCGATGCTCAGGCTACCATTTATCACATTACTTCAATAACAGCCAATCTGGCTAAAACACACAGCTGATAAATCCTATAGCAAATACCTAGACCCTGGTGTTTGCAGAATATCATGTGCTAACTGTGATCAACAGTATATTGGCCAAATAATTCAAAGCTTTAATATCCATTTTAAAGAACATAAATCACACATTTCCTTAGTAAGTTGGCATTTGGCCGACATGTAACGCATCTCAACCACTCTGAAAAATCTGTTACGAATAACTTAAAAATTCTTCACAATACACCATGGGAACTTTTACAGAATACCTTGGAATGCACATTTTTAACATAAACCTTTGTTCATATTGAACAGCAGTTAGACTGCAGAGAAATAATTTTTATAGCTCATTGATGGCTTACTATAGAAAGCTTTTGCTCTCTTGTTCTTAAATTTCAATGACCAGTTACTTTCTCCCTTATGATTATGATTTTAATTTTATTATATTTTTAGTCCACTTCACACATGCTTTTCAACTATTTTATCCTATTTATAATTTTAGTTTCGTGAGAGATAGTGGCTCTGTTCATATTTTTAGTATTTGACCCATTATTTTGGACCTTGTAATGCATTGGGTTTCCTTGGCGCTTTTATGCCATTGGCTAATTTTTACATAACACACTACTTTACACCTAAAATTACATATGCTTCTATAGCCAATCATCATGGCACTGCTGATCTCCATGTAATATACTGCTATATACTTAATATTACATATTCTTATGTTGCCAGTCATCATGATGGCTACATCACAGTGTTCTTCAGTGGTTTTCATGCACATGAACTGCTTTTCTTGCCTTCATGCTGGTACACTGTGGCGGCCAGTTGCTATTGCGTCTTTGGCATCATGCTCCACCAACCCTAGATGATGCATATCAATACCTTCATGCAGTATCCATGGAAACCAATGGTGTCACATAGCTCTGCCTTTGCTATGTTAATATTCTATGAGTTTTCTTCAAATACCCATAGCGAGCATTTTGTTTCCTGACAGCCAGTTTCAATTGGCTATTCTCCTGTATATTCTCGTGTCTCTAGTTAAATGTAAATTGACAAATTGTTTTATATAGCAGATATTTATGTGATGTTACATAACTTTTTTATTATTCTTTGTACAATTGTTTTATATGTACATTATTTGTGATTATGCTTTTCATGTACTGTATGCCTGACTGCCTATTGCTGATGTAATGCAATAAGCAGTCTGTGGAGCATCCAATATTTAACCCATAGCCTCTCTACCCTAAACAGCAGTTGATACTCGTGCATCCATGATAACTTCTCTGTTCATCACCACTGTATGTCATCATGAGTAGAACTTATTTTAATTTTGGTCATATTTTACATACCTTGCATTAACTATTATCATTGGATTTCCCTTGAAATCTTTATTCTACTTACATTTCATCATATATGGCCTGAAGATGGTCGCTATTTGATTGAAACCAGTTGCCATTTTTAATAAATGTTCTATTACAATCAAGACTTTTAACTGTAATTTTAAAATATTCCATTGAGAAAGCTGTTTATCTCCATAAAAATGCTTTCAAAAATTAATAAATCTAACTCAAAATTCTCTCAGCTGCAAGAACTCGCTACTTAAGTTCACCTGTGTAATCATGATTAAAGTAAATTTGCATTCTCAGATCAGTTCAAATAGTAAATTTGCATTCTGAGACCATATTGAATATTATCCAACAACAGATTTTGATTTTGTGGATTTGCAAATATGTGCACTTTTGAACAATCTACCTTTATTTTTTTTTTTTTTTTCATTTTTATTTCACAGTTAAGTTATTGCTTTAGTTTCATTGACTAATATTTCTTCATTCACTTCTCCCACTGAATATAAGCCCACAAACATTTACAGATATGGAGGTGGTGCAAATCTTATTTTGAGCAGTTTATGTTTTATTGCAATAGATACAAAGATGAATTTTCTTTTGATTAAAATTCTTGGCAGGCTAGTTGTTAAATAACCAAACTTGATTTCTCTTTAGGTAAAATGGTACAAAGACAAGAGAGAACTGTCCAAATATGACTACACTATGACACATGCAGATGGTGTAGTAACAATGGAAATTGTGGACTGTAAACCAGAAGATTCTGGGAAATATAGATGTGTTGCCACAAATATTCATGGGACTGATGAAACAAGTTGTGTTGTTATTGTAGAAGGTATGCAAAAAGAGAATTTATTTTAATTGATTTTTTATGTTAAGTATCATACAACAACTGACAAGGAGTATTGATAGATTAAGATATGACAATTTCTAATTGTTCATAAAAATACTGATGTGCCAGGAAAATGCATGTAATAGTGGTTGTCCTTGTTTTAACTTATTTGACTGAATTAGGCTATAAGAAACATTCATTAAATATTGTTGAATTTTTACTTAATGTTATGTTCACAGCAATTTTTGAGTACAAATTACCAGTAGTTCTAAGTTATTGCATTTTTCTTTATTCATAACTCTTTCCAATGCTTAAAATTTTTCTATGTTCATGGGACGTTGCAAATTGAATCTATTTGCCTCTCATCATAATTTTTTTGCTGGTAGATGTTCTTAATTTTAAGAACGTATAGGATTCAACACATAAGTCTCAACATTTGCTATGTTGCGTTCCTTACTTAATTTGCTTTTCCTCATGTCATCCATAGGAAAATGCGGTAAGCATTCAGTTTTTCAACATGTACTGTATTTTATTGTTTGTCCAATGAAATTTAAATGTTAAATATGTTTTGTTTACCTGTCTTATTTCCCTGTTTTCTTTTTTGCTCTCTGCACAACTTCTAATATCTTAGTAACAGAGTTCCTAACACATCAAAATATGTGTAAATAATATTTACTTTCATAAGCCTTCTCAGTTATCATTGCATTTTATGAGCATTGGAGCTCTTGTGCCAACTCTCCTGCACCAGGAATTTCTGGTACCAATTTGTAACCAGAGGTGACATACTATATTGTGTTAGAAATATTTTATAATACCAGAAAAGAGTGGTCTCCAATTATTGAACAACACATTTCAGATATGATGCCTTAAGTATAATTATGAGAAAGACAGGTTATGTTCATCTGATCTCATGGATAGTAGAACACTGAGGCTTTGCTAAGCCTGATTGGAAACTGTGTTGCATTGCTAGTACTTATATGGCACTGTGTCTTATGGTTACCTAAGTGGGCAGATCACATGAGTTCCTTTATAGTCAGTTAGTTGATTCACACATTTTTTGTCGTAAATCCAATAAAAAATACCATTAAACATAATGCCCTTGCTGACAAATTTTTGTTTTATTTTGTCACTGTACCAATTTTTTTAAATCATTTTTCATCCATATTATAAGCGGTTCAGACAGTTTTGTTTTGTCTATAAAGAAATCATTTGTATGATTCAGATCTACATTTCTTGCCTGTTAACTATTTCATCCATTTCTAGATCATGTATTAATACTTAAAAGTAACAGTTTACATATTTTGAAGTGTTGTTTATGTATGTATATTAGTCAGTGCTGAAAAACTGATAGGTGCTTCAGTTTGTAGAATATTACTGAAGTGTAGTAGTGTAGAAATATAATTAATCAGTTTGAAAACTGTATTTATTCTTCCTGTCCTAGGCTATGGATCTACTGCAGAGCAAACCGAGTTAGCTAACAAACTGATGTATTCTGGAGGTAACCTTTCACTTACTAATAATAGTAGTATTAACAATATATGGAGATCTTCTCTAAACTATCCATCTTTAATTGTAAAGTATACAGTAGTAGCTATACGTATTTTGATGTCTTTTAAAAGTTGCAAACAATATTTGTGGTCAGTTACTACTGATTTCTCTGTCTGAAGCTTACTTCAATATAATTAAAGAGAATTTTTAGACCAGACACATCTGGTCTAAAAACTTTCTTTAATTAAACTGCTGTGATCTTAAGATGGAGAAACCAGTGAAATTGATCTTAACAGCTGCTGCATAAGATGGCCATGCAAACAAACATAATATTTATCATATATCTTTATTAAATAAGTGTACATTTAATAACAGTGCTTGAAAAAGGAGACTCTAAATTTGCATAAAGAGAATCATTTTATAATATCTGAATACATGTTTAGTCCCATTTTGAAATTATAGATACTGAAGAGATGTATTCATTCAAACACATTAATGAATTGGCTTTCTACCATGAGGAGACTAAGAATAAATATTAAAGTGTAATAATTCTTATTAATTTATCAGTGACTCTGGATGTAACTCATATATGGCAAGAAATTATCTAAGCCTAAAAAGCAACAATATTTTTGTGGATAAAAGTTATTGTTGCTCTGGACATGTTTCATATAAATTAGCAAGAAAAAGAATTAATCAAAACAGATGTATCATCCATCTAATAAAGAATGCTACAACCTTGTGTAGTTAATTGAAAATAAATGATTGTATATAGGCATTATTGGATAAACACTTGTGGATTCTAGTAAAAATTCATATTTGAAGCTAAAATTATATTGAATATTGTGCAAATAAGAAGCTAATGTTACTATTGTAGAATAAAGGAGGGTTAATGTGATTTTTTCTCCAACTGAATTAATGGAATAGCATGTTTTAGAATGGAACTGATTTTTGTAGTTCCTTTAACATAAAGTAGGCCTATTTAGTGGGATAATAATTTAAAAAGTTCATTGCTAGCAAAAATTTTCTCATAACTAGATATTTGATTTGATATGCAGTAAAGGTTTCTCTTATTAATTAAAAAAGAAAATAATTCAAAGAAGAAATCTCTTACAGAAAAAGATAGAACATAAATATCTTGAAAAATTTAATATCAAATACTTTTATACCAACTTCGACCATTTACAATGTATTTGTCTCCTAAACAAACCGTATCTTCTGCCACTCTTTTATTTTCATGCATATAACTGCTTAATTCTTTTCTCCCAAAATGTTATTGTAATATCCTTCTGTAAAATCTGTTTTCCTGTAGGTACGTAATGTAGTTTAGCTAATTAAATTTAATGAACGGTGGTTAGGAATACATATTCTTTTACTCTTTCCTGTTGTAATGAGTGATAAATTCCTGCTTTATTTCTTCCCCTTCTGATTCTTATTACTGTCTGTTTTAATATTTCCTTCTTAGTCTGGAAAACACATTCCCATTAAAGCATTCCAGTCATTGTTATGAACATGACACACCAGAATGAATTTTCACTCTGCAGTCAAGGGTGCACTTATATGAAATTTCATGCCAGATTAAAACTGTATGCTGGAGCATGGCTTGAAGCCAGAATCCTCCCCTTCTGCAGAAAAATACTCTACTGAGAGATAATGGTAGAGCATTTGCCTGTGAAATGCAAAAGTTCTAGGTTTGTGTCCGAGTTTGCTACACAGTTTTAATCTCCTCCAGAGTGAAAATTCATCCTGGGAACAGTCTCCTAGATTGTGACTAAGCCACTTCTCTGCAATACCCTTTTTTCCAGAAATGCTAATCCCACAAGGTACACAGCAGGACTTCTGTGAAGTTCAGAAGGCAGGAGAGAGGTGCTGGTGGAAGTAAAACTGTGAAGGCAGGTCATGAATGCTTGGATAGCTCAGTCAGTAGAGCATTTGCCCAAGAAAGGCCTGACACATAGTTTTAATCTGCCAGGAAGTTTTATATTGACACTCATTCAGACTGTTGAACATTCATTACTCCTTTGACAGATCGGCGATATATTGAACAACCGAGCCGACCTACAGCAAGCCCTTCTGTATCTGTCCGGAGATCCAGCTACAGAGCCTCAGACACTTACAGCAGTTCTGATTACCGTAGTAGTACCAGCTCATCGGTGAAACAGAGTTCAACCAGTCATTCAAATTACAAGGTATGTGCAAAGCTAACATTACAAGAAAAAATAAAATTATTTCATAACAAACTTATCAAGATTTTTTTTTTATTTCTACTGAATTCAACGCCAAAATATTATATTAAAGCCAATGTTGTGCATTCCACAAATTGTTTCAAGCAAATGGTACAGGCTGCTGAATATTTGTTCATTATGCAATGTCTGTAACTGGAGAAACAGCAAATTTGCCTCCATCATTGTTTATATTATTTTCTTTTGATTTTCTGTCCTATTCATGGAGATTATTGTTAAATTCTTCTCTCTCTACATTTTATTGTGAAAACCTGTTGTCTAATTTCTTTTCTTGTGGGTAGATAACATAGTAAAGAAAATTACAGGAATTTAGTTTTAATGAGGTTATTTAAGTTTGGTTAAAATATTGCTATTCCTTTGGCAACACTGCTATACCTAGTAAATTACTCATATATTTTTTAATCCAGCTGCTGGTATAGAAACTCTTATTTTATTTATTTTTTCACTTAACGCATATTTCACAGGGCTGTACAGTGATGAGATTGCCATATCTAATGGAGTGTTTCAGACTTCCAAAGATGAGACATAAATGATAGAATACATCCAAGTACTCATATCTATCCTGGAAATTTTTCTTTCAGTCTCTTCACCTTAAAAATTTCACAGCAAGAGATGTGTTAAATAATATTAAAGTACAGCATTTGCTACCTTAATGACCAAAATGGAAAGTTAAAACAGTATGCAGTGCAGTTGGAAGCCAGTGTTGAGTAAACTACAAAGACAGATACAATGGATTTCAGAAAGTGATATTTTACACTTGTGAAACATGAGGTCCCAAGATGCCTTTGAAAATTTCATTATAATTTTCAGTTATAAACAAATACTGTTAAGCAAAATAAAGTTTTAGTCTAATAGTAGGCACAGTACTTATAAAATATCCCATTTTTACCAAGTAAAGAGTAATATAAATAATATTTCCCAAAACTTCTCAATTAATTGTGAATAATTTTGTTCCTGCAGACAGATCATAAACCATTCTTTGAATCATTTTATGTTTCCTACAACAGCAGAAAATTACATTTAGTCAGAAATATAAATAACTATTGAGAATTCCAGTGGAGTGCCAGTACAGTAAATGTTATCATTTATTTGATGGATAAAACTGCTGAGGCACACAGTTAATATAATGTTTGCCTGATGCTTACACTAAACGCAAACCTAACGTATAATGAACAGTACATAACATAAACTGATCTAAAAAAGTAACTCTCTGTTACATTAAACAGAGCACCCCCTTACCTGTTTGCTGAAGTAACCAGATGAATTTCAGGTGGCTGATGAAAATGTCAACACCAGAATTTAGCCAGTATGGGAAGGGAGGCTCACAGCATTCAGTCTCTGATCGCCAGACCCATTGTCAATGTCATGTCACCAAATCATTTCAAAGTATATCATATACTAAGGAATTTGGCATTATTGGTGGTGGTATGTTGTTGGATGGAGTTGTTAAGCTTGGCAGACCTCTTGATACTATTGTAGAAGACTGGGATGTGTCCCAGCTCACACATTGTTTGATTCCCTACTCACCCATAACAATCACACTATATTGCACAAGCTTTCTTACTATTATCCATGTGATGAAGATACACATTCTTTATGTGGCAGATTTTAGGAGAACAGTGTCAAATTATCTCTACTAGAAACTTGTCTAGAAACTTTTCCAAAACAGTAATTCAGATTCCTATATTGTCCATAGCACTCATTGATGGGTATAGGATTGATTCTGAATGACAAGTACATAGATATTTGATGTAGTCTGTAGAGAAAGTAAAAGCTTTAGATAATATCCATTAGCTGTGTACATTAGTGATATATACACTGTGTATAATATAATATTTCTGTCAATTGAAAGGTTGTCTGGATAATATTATTTCAGTATAGGTCTGTCACTTTCATGTATTTTTTTTTTTCAGTTGAGTTGTCTAAATAAAGACCAACTTGTAGTTTCTTCTGACATGATGCTCCATATCTACTCTAGTTTTTGAGTTTCCTGCCTATGAATTTTATACATTATCATGCCTGTCAGTTAAATTTTTTGCCTCATACTTTGTTTTTAGTCTGCGGCAACAATAGCTATGAGTGCAAGTTCATCAGAGAACAAGACAACGCAGTCTTCTGACAAACGTGTCATGAAGAAGTATGGCAGTAAGCTCGATGCAACAGGCAGCCCATCGAGGTCCAGAAGTGCCACCAAGGAGCTAATATGTAAGTCAGTCATACTTCACTTAAAATTATTTGCAGTAACTCTTTTGTACAGAGCATTTCATTTAACACAAGAGGCAATAAGTTTAGCAAAAGATTTACACACAAATTTAGCTTACATATTGTACTCGTATAACAATTCCACAAAATGTCAGTTGGAGTTATTTTCTTGACATGATTGCATGTATAGAGCAACAATTTGTATTGAAAAAACCAAAAGCAATAAAATATGGATAAAATCATCACTTTATTCAGGAAATTTACTACCGGTATCTAAAAATCTGTTATCAGGCATTGGTTAATCTGCACTTTCATAGATTTCAAACTGATATATCGTAATTACATACAGTGTCTCAAAACATTATCTGCTTTGTACATTTTTCCAGTTATTATTTTTACATAATATTTGGAACAAGATAGTCAAAACCAGATTTATAGTATCTTCGTAGGGGGAATTCAAAGCAAGCAATTAAGTGTTAAGACAACTGTCAATATGTGCTCATATAATGATGCTCTGATAGCTAGGATAAACAAAATATTTTCGTGAAACATCTCTATGGGTCAGTTAAGGTAAGATATTTTAAAGATAATTTACAAAACATTTACTGGTACAAAATGTAGAAGAAAGAAGATGCAAGTGCCGCATTTAAATCATACATGTCATTTTAATTTTGTCCATATTTTGCAGCTTCAGATATGCCTGTATTCAATACACTGGAAGTATGAATTAAAAAACACCTTCAGTCACAACTTTTTGTGTTGTATTAAGTACACGATGCATTTCAGACCCTGTTGGTTCATCATCAGGTGTAATTTGTCTTCACACATGCTTTATTTTTTTCTCTTGAATGAGGTGAAATGCATATTTCTGTCATGAAAAGGTCTGATGTTAGGTTATGAATTTTGTAATTCAAACACAGAAAATATGTGTGAAATAGTGGAAAAGATGAATGGTGTAAACTTACCATATAATCCAAGAAAAGTGTTTTTAAAATTTTAGCACCATCATACATTCTTTTCTCCTGTGAAAAACCATGCATCATTAGTGGGATTCGAGTATCTCATAAATGAAAATATGCTGTCAGAAACAACTAGAGAATGTAAGCTGCCTGGTATAATTTTGCACAGAGCATAATTCAATCATAGCTAACTCATGGTTTAAGAACCATGAGAGAAGGTTGTAGACATAGAAGAGCCCTGGAGACACCAAAAGGCTTCAGATTGATTATATAATGGTTAGACAGAAGCTTAGGAACCAGATTTTAAATTGTAACACAAATCCAGGGACAGATGTGGACTCTGACTGCAATTTGTTGGTTATAGACTGCAAATGAAAACTGAAGAAACTGCAAAAAGGCTGGAACTTAGGGAGATAGGATCTGGATAAACTGAAAGAACCAGAGGTTGTAGAGGGTTTCAGAGTGAGCATTTGACAACAACAGGGGAAAAGAATACAGTAGAAGAAGAATGGGTAGCTTTGAGAGATGAAAAAGTGAAGGCAGCAGAGGATCAAGTAGGTAACAAGACGAGGGCTAGTAAAAATCCTTGGGTAACACAAGAGATGTTGAATTTAATTGATGAAAGGAGAAAATATAAAAATGCAATAAATAAAGCAGGTGAAAGTGAATACAAACGTCTAAAAAATGAGATTGACAGGATGTGCAAAATGAGCTAAGCAGAAATGCCTAGAGGACAAATGTAAGGATGTAGAAGCATATACCACCAGGAGTAAGATAGATACTGCCTACAGGAAATTAAAGAGACCTTTGGAGAATAGAGAACCGCCTGTATGAAAATCAAGAGCTCAGGTGGAAAACCAATCCTAAGCAAAGAAGGGAAAGCAGAAAGGTGAAAGGAGTATATAGAGGGTCTGTAGAAGGATAGTGAACTTGAGGTCAATATTATGGAAATGGAAGAGGACATAGAGGAAGATTAGGAAGGAGATATGGTACTGCGTGAACAATTTTACAAAGCACTGAAAGACATAAGTCAAAACAAGGCCCCGGGAATAGACAAAATTTTGTTAGAGCTACTGATAGCCTTGGGAGAGCCAGTCCTGACAGAACTCTTCCATATGGTGAGCAAGGTGTATGAGACAGGTGAAATACCCTCAGACTTCAAGAAGAATATAATAATCCCAATTCCAAAGAAAGCAGGTGCTGACAGGTGTGAAAATTACCGAACTATCAGTTTAATAAGTCATGGCTGCAAAATACTAACACAAATCCTTTACAGAAAAATGGAAAAACTGGTAGAAGCCTACCTCGCGGAAGATCAGTTTGGATTCCGGAGAAGTGTAGGAACATGTGAGGTAATACTGACTGTAAGACTTCTCATAAAAGATAGCATTTGTATACTTTGAGAAAGCTTTTGACAATGTTGACTGGAACACTCTCTTTCAAATTCTTAAGGTGGCAGGGTTCAAATACAGGGAGCAAAATGCTATTTATGATTTGTACTGAAACCAGATGGCAGTTATAAGAGTCGAGGGGCGCAAAAGAGAAGCAGTGGTTGAGAGGTGAGTGAGACATGGTTGTAGCCTGTCCCCAGTTTTATTCAGTCTGTATATTTACCAATCAGTAAAGGAAACAAAAGAAAAACTTGGAGTAGGAATTAAGGTGCAGGGAGAAGAAATAAAAACTTTGAGGTTTCCCAATGACATTGTAATTTTGTCAGAGACAGCAAAGGACTTAGAAGAGCAGTAGAATGGAATAGACAGTATCTTTAAAGGAGGATATAAGATGACCACCAACAAAAGAAAACCAGGGATAATGGAATGTAGTCGAATGAAATCAGGTGATGCTGAGGGAATGTAAATAAGTTTTGCTGTTTGCGAAGCAAGATAACTGTTGATGATCAAAGTAGGGGGGGGGGGGGGGGGGGTGCACAAATGTAGACTGACAATGGCAAGAAAAGTGTTTCTGAAAAAGAGAAATTTGTTAACATCGAGTATAGATTTAAGGGTCAGGAAGTCCTGTCTGAAAGTATTTTTATGGTGTGTAGCCATTTATGGAAGTGAAACATGGACGATAAACAGTTTAGACAAGAAGAGAATAAAAACTTTTGAAATGTGGCTCTACAGAAGAATGCTGAAGATTAAATGGGTAGTTCACATAACTAATGAATAGAAGGGGGGGGGGGGGGGGGGGAGAAATTTGTGGTACAACCTGACTAAAAGAAGGGACCAGTTGGAAAGACACATTCTGAGGCACCAAGGCATCATCATTTTAATACTGGACAGGTGGGGGTTAAAATTCATAGAGGAGTCCAAGAGATGAATACAGTAAGCAGATTCAGAGGGATTTATTAGGTTGCAGCAGTTACTTGGAGAAGAGGCTAGCACAGGATAGATAGAGTAGCATGAAGAGCTGCATCAAACCAGTCTTTGGACTGAAGACCACAACAACAACAACATATATGCATACTGAAGTGATTAATGAAAATTTATGTCAAGGTCAGGATTTGAACCTGGGCCTCCTGCTCAGTAGGCAGGTGTGCTAACCACTGTGCAACCCTGGGACAGTGGCTTTGCACAACTGCACTGTGTACTCTAGCACACCTCCCACCACAATCCAAATTCCCATTCATACCTCAGCTCATTTGATATTCCCCCTAAACTCAAACAGGATTGCAGAGGATTCCATGTTTGAATCCCAGCCTTGGTACAAATTTTCGTTCATTGCTTCTATCTGCATATATGGATCATAGATGCTGAGACTTGAAAAGTTCTCTGAAACCATACAGTTTCATTTGATATTTAACTCTTTATAACACAATTTTTGGTAGAAAATCTGCAATTTATAGAAGTAATAGCGGAGTTCAAAAATTTTACGTGACATATTTCATTGAAAGAATGCAGGAAGTGTTGATGTGTAGGTCACTGAAAGTAGATGTGTAAGATGTTTATCACTGGGCAGAAATTGTTATAGATTTTCATTAGATCCAGTTCAGAATCTGTTTGTGCTTGCCTCATAAAATAATAATAACAACAAAAAAACACTCTATAAGTCATGATGTTGTCAAGATAATGATTTACTTATGCTTATCCCAGCTTGTATGATTTTTAATGTTTCTCACGAAAATAAAGTGTTCCTTTCCTAACATAACTGCCTTTTATGTGCCATGTTAGTCTTTGAGACACATGTAAGCATCAAACACATTTGTAGAATGTCAATTCTTGAAACTATGATTCACGTATTCATGACTATTATACATTAAACAGGTCAGGGAATACACTAAATTTATAACTAGTTCTCAAAATTATGTTCAACTTGGAACAGAGTAATTCATTACAATGTTTGTTTTCCCTTATCAAAGATTATTTAACGATATCATGTTCAAAAATACATAGCAAAATTTGTATTCAACAAATCAAATCAACTCTCATTAAATATATTATCATATTTCTAAGGAGCTCAGTGGTGCAATGGCAGATATTAGTCTGGAATCCACTAGAGGAAAGAATTTTGCTTTCCTCATATGTATGTCATCTCATAGATAATTAAAGTAACATTTTCACTTGGTGGGTCACTTTTCAATGACAAACACATACAGTTCACAAAAAATCTTAGATTTATCTTTCCTACTATACTTTAACAACACTGAGCTCTACAAAACAAAGAACAAATGGCACATTTATTGATATACTGTGTTGATATTGTCATAATGTTGAAATTTGGGGCACATTTATGTGTTTGGTTTTCCTTTCATGTATCTTATTTTATTCATTTCCATTGTTCTGATTTCATAAAGCATCTCTACTCATTTTTATTTCAGTGCCACCTGATGATTCCTTAATGTGTGCTCCTGCATTTACTAAGAAATTGGAAGATCTCACCATAAATGATGGTGATCATTTGCAGTTGAGCTGCACTGTCACAGGAGATCCAGACCCCCAGATCACCTGGAGTAAGAATGGAGAGGTAAGATGTATGACCATTATGCAGACTATAAAACTACAAAAGTGGTCACTTATAGCATCTAATATTTCTCTGATATCAAAATATAACCATAAACTTGAGTTTCTGCATCATAACATATCTAAATTAGGATGGATCTTGTACTGTGACATACTAATAAATTTCAGTGCAAATACAGAAGAGATATGAAATTCTGTTGCATAAGGCAGACATACTGTGAGGTGAAATCTTTGGTTAGTGAGTTGGACAAAGTGTGGACAAATCAAGGGAATAACAGTTGTTTGTAACATTTTGTCAAGTGATTGTATGCAGTGTGGGTTCAGACTTCTTGTATTATCTGCATCACTGTGGAACTATGAATTCTATTCTGTAATTGCACAGAACATTCATATTGCTTCTCATCTTTAATACCAAAAGAAATTCACAGTTCAATTTACTGCTTCTGTTCATCAAAGTGAAGTATACATTACAATTTATCTGGTGATATAAAGTGTCAGCTGACAGATACTGAATCCCAGTCAAGTGAATGAACTATTATTACATACTTATGCCCCTGTTACATGAGTTAATTTACTGTACTGGCAAGTTGTAATGTAGATATGACTACACATTTTCCTCTCAAAGAAAGTAAAGAACATTTGAGCACAGAGGTAGTGCAGATGTTTGCAGCCAGCTGGTTATTCATTGGCTTATGTTTCATAAAATGTACCAGCTAGCCTATTGAAGTTTGTAGCATGAGTGAGAAAATACAAAAGCTTCACTTGCGATGTAGTACTTGGCTGTTAACCCCATGTTGCACATAGTGCTCAGAGCCATTTGAACCATTTTGAGCCCATGTTGCATGCATGGAAAATAAGTTTCTTGTTGTATCATGGTCAGTAATTATTATTCTGATGAGCATATACTACTCATAAAGTTTGTGAATACTGTACTGTGGAGTTATAGATAAAACTAAGCCTGGCCTGGTTCTAGTTATTCAATACAGGAAACAGGTATTTACATCTAGTGTCCTATCGAGACATTACTAAGATAATGTCCACTTTCACTTGTGGTTATTGTAAAGTTATATGACATTCAGAAACACACTTTTCCTTCTTCATTTCATTTATTTATTTATTTTATTTTTTTTCCATTGAAATAAAAGGTCACTTATAGCATAGAAAATATTTCTAACAAATTTTAACATCTTGCAATCAAACATTTCATTATAAATTATTAGTGTATGTTTGATATAGTTGTGAAAATCAATTGAACATCGATATTATAAGATACAGATACTATGTAAATGACAACATTAACCATTTCTTTACTTTTTATTTGCAGACTTTGACTTCTTCTGACATTATTGACTTGAAGTACAAAGGAGGCATTGCTAGCCTCACAATAAATGAAGTTTTCCCAGAAGATGAAGGAGAATACTGCTGTGAGGCTACAAATTCCATAGGGACTGCAAAGACAAAGTGTAAACTCAAAGTTAAACGTAAGTAACATGAACAGAAGTGTCAGATGCCTGTGAAATGCAGTTCCTCTCTACTCCTGAATGAATAGTGAGTGAGCGAGTGGATGAGTGGCTGTGAAGAGGAAGCAGTGGGGATCTTTCACAAGTATTAACAACATCACAAATCAGATCGATTTCAGTTTATATGATCATCCTATAAGTGTTAACAGTTTCCCAAGAAGAGCCAAGAAAGAGGAATAACAAAGAAAGTGTCATTAATGAACCTATGTGAGCCAAAACATTATGAGTGTTGCCCATCATGAGATTGAATGCTGCTTTGTGTCATTGTGATCACATGGCACAGTACGAAAAGTATTTAAGTGGAGCAGAAAAGCATGAAAAATCATTCCAGCAACTATAAGAACCACAAATGTGGGAAACCCACTGACACAGGACAGATTGTTATGGCCTGGCAACTGGAAATGACCATCTCAGAAATTGCAAAGCTGGTCAGTTATTCACATGCTACTGTCATGAGTATCTATGGAAAGCAGTTGAAGGGTGTGGAAACTGTGAATAGATGACAAGGCGTTCAGCACCCATGCTTTGTCACAGAATGTGGAGGTCAGAGACTTGCCTTCTCTGTAAAGTAGGGTAATCATTGTACTGTGGCAGGTCGGGTGACAGAGTACAGTGCTGGTGGACGTATGTTTCGGAGCACACTGTTCAGTGCTCATTGTCGAACGTGGACATCTGCAACAGAAAACCTCTAGTATTTCCCACATTGACTCAGTGAGGACATCATATATGATTTCAGTGGGACAGGATCGTCAAAATTGGACTATGGATCAATGAAAATGTGTCACCTTATAAAGTGAATATGTTTCTTGTGACACCAGGCCAAGGGTCGTGTCTATATATTCCAGCATCCAGGTGAATGGGTGCTCAAAATAGGCATTTTGCTATGGACACAGGCCAGTGGGGGCTGTGTTATGCTTTGAAGGGAGTCATTCACCTGGGCTGTTATTGAATATGGGTAGTAACTGAGGGCACCATTGCAGCAGCGATCTACATGAACTTTATTTTGGACCTCCTCCATCTGCACAATGTGGTACACAACAGTGATGGCATCTTGCAGCAATATAACTGTCCATGTTATAAAGTTAGAATCACGCTGTAATGTTTTGAGGAGCATGACGCTGAAACTGATGTTGTGTCCAGCAAATTTGCCTGTTTTGGACCTGATGGAACTAGGATACTATCAGGTGTCAGTTCTGTGCTCAGAAATGACCAGCCCATAATTTGTGTGACCTGTGCATAGACATCTGGTAACATGTACCTCCTGAAACTAACCAAAGACTTGTCGAATGAATACCACACAGAATCACTGCCCTTCTGTGTTCCAAAAGTGAACGAACACACTATTAAGCAGGTGGTCATAATGTGTAAATTACTGTGAGTAGCAGATCTCAAATTTAATAGTTTAGGATAGGATATTATGCACAGAAGAATGCTGAGAGTTAATTCATACTGAACTGACAATATATCAGGAAACTGGGTAGTGAAGTGACGTACTCTGCTTTCTGCCTGTAAATCTGCAAGTGCTGCACATTTGGTGTTAGTCAACTGTAAATTCAGCAAAGATCTATGTAATTCAGTTATTGCAAACAGACAAAATTTTCAACATCATAAAAAGGATCATTTACAGACTGTGCAACAGAGGCCCTATGAATGTTACTGAATTAATTAAATTATTTCAGCAAGTATGATAAATCACTGTTAAAAGCCACAATTTCCTAGTATAAGATCAGATGTAATAAGAGTTTATATTCACACCTTAAGGAGCCACATGCTGTGACCAGAATGTTACCTGTCATGTTTCCTTTATCTGAGTCCATAGTTTGTTGGTACTGTCTATCTGAGTACGTTATTGGGACAGTTGCCAAGTAATCGCAAAACATGCATGTCCACACAGTGAAATACATAACAAACAGGTTTACAAAAGATGAATTTTTTCTGTGATTGGGTGTTCTAAACGCCATATGGGTGGACATTGTCGTATAAGGTAGTTTGAGAAATGTAGTAAGGGAAAAGTATGACTTTGACCCTTACAGCAACTGTTGCAGCATTGCTGCTTGTATTATAGCACTCAAGATATTACAAGGCATTGGCATCATGCAAAATTATGCCCAATGTTCAGACTGTATAATGCTCCAAAGTTTGAGCTGGGACATGAATAATAATAATTGTAACAATAATAATATTTATTCAACATCAAATAATCAAATATAATCCTTAGAAATAATACAGTTTCAGGACAGTATAATATTCTTCTTCTAAATACATCAGTTTATAAGTTATAAACTAAAGATTTTACATTTGGTAATTACAAATGTTACAAACATTGTTGTTATCAACATTAGGTCAGTTGCAAGTTACTTAAAACTATTAGCTTGAGTATATGGACACAGCTGTTGGTTTATGAGGTGGCAACAGGTAACATTGTTCTCTCTTGTCCTAGTTTCGAAAGTGTTATGTGTGCATTCGATAACCGTTGTGTTCCTAAATATATTTTGGAGGATAATACTGGGCAAATGACACATATGATAATGCAGTGGGCCTCAGTTACCATGGAATTGTGAGTGACGGACCTGGATGAAATTTCACATAGATGGTCATCACTAAAAAGAATGTGACCATTGTATTGGTTTTTAGTTCAACTTTCAACAGTTACTGTGTGAGATGGTGTAATGGTTAAGGCACCTTGATTGCATTCAGTAGAAACCAGGTTCCGTTCCATTCAACCAAACCTAGATTTTAAAATTACACAAGGTCAGTTCCAGGGAGGTACTTTTGCAAAAGGCATAGCCCATTTCCTTCACTAGCGTTATCCAAACATAGATTGTGTTCCCTCTCCAAAGACACATCATCAGTGGTATGTCAAATCCTAGTGTCACTTATTTCTGACTCCATGGCTTTTTGAAAAACTTATGCAGAAGCTGTGTTGCTGAAGACCTAGTGACTGTAACCAGGTAGCAAACCAGGCCACTGGGAGAAGGTGTCATGTTTCAGATTTCTGAATTCAGATTTTCTGAAAAAATAAATAGCATTTCAACATTATAGATACTTTTATTCATTTCATGTGGAAGAGACTGTGTATGTAACAAAAAAATCTCATTTTATTTAATCACTAATTAATATGTATTTCATTTTTGTCATATAAACACAATTTTTTGTATTTGCAGTAAAGACAAATAATATTATTCTATAACATTAACCTGATTGTATTAATGCATAATGTATCTCTTAGATGTTTGAGTAAAATTTTATACAAAGTTAGAAGAAACACAAGGTTTTGCTCACCAAATGCAGTAAATAAATGTCAGGTTGGGCATCTGAACAGGTCAGTCCATTTCAGGAAAGTTGCCCAAAAACCATTGTTTTGCAGATGCTGCTTTATAACAGGTGCATTGTTATGATGATACAAACAATTATCATCTCTGGAATATTCCTCTCCTATTTGCGGAACACAATGCTGTAAAATATGTTCATATCCTTCCACATTTCTTAAGCTCAATTATGGGGATGACACTCTGACCACGAAAAACCCTCTCATATTGTTAACAGCATCTTCTGTGTACTTCCCTGTTTGCAGGTAATGTTCTTCAGGCATTGACCAAACACAGATCAGATTGCCACAGGGACAGCATTGATTCATCTCTCCAAATTACTCATTTCCCGTCATCCACTGTCCAGTGGCATTGCTCTGTACAGAGCCTCAAATGCTGCTTAGCATTAATTATAGAAATATGTGCCTAATGAGGCGCTGCTCAACTATTGTACCCCTTCTTTGTAACTTCCTATGTATGATCTTTGTGTTACTTGAACTGATAGTAGCAATTTTGAACTCATCCTTCCACTGATTTCATGCAATTTTTACAACCTTCCTGTGCAATGCTTGATGTGCTGTCCGTTAGCATGCGAGCTCTGTCTGGTCTCAGCTTAGCTGTCATTGTCCCTTTGCATTTCCACTTCACAGTCACATCACCACCAATCAACTTGGACTGGTTTTGAAGGATTGACATGTCCCTGATGGATTTGTTATTCATGTGACATTCAGTGGCCAAGTCCACATTTGAAGTAACTGAGCTGCCCTGACTGACTTATTCTACTATTACTGCTTCTCTACTGACAGCATATTCCCAGCCTTCATTTATACTATTGGGTCCACCTCTTGTGACATCTAGTGATTGATTTCATATTACATATAGATGTCAGGATACTTTTGGTTGAATGATGTAAAGCACATACATGCCACAATCACCTACTGCTGAAAGATGATGTTCCAGCATGCTCAATACAATCTCTTGATTTGGCAAATTCTTTTGTACACGCACCTATCCAAACTCAAGTAGCCTAGTCCCTACCTTTTATCTTTTCCACATTTGCCTCCCACCTTGTCAACAAGAATTTTTTTCTTTGCTTTGTAATGTCCTCAAAATCCAAAACTTGTTATGGGATATAATTTCGCCAGTGCAACTGCATTTCTTTTCACATCAAATGTTACTGCTGATCACAACTTCTGCTTTATAGTTTCTGGTTCATATGCTGGATCTTTTACAGTTCTCTACATTGTTTTCTCAATCCACTTGCACAGATTTTGAGTGTGATAATGTAGTTGATGTATAACTTATGGACTCATACCCAATTTCATAAACTTTAATTAAATCTGGAAGAATGACTGGAAGAATGAAATTTTCATAAATAATTTATTCAACTTTGTTGAAACACATATCCCTATACACAATGAAGAGCCAAAGATACCATCTGGGGCCCCCACGAGCACACAGGAGTGCTCCAACATGATGTGTCATGGACTCAACTATGTCTGAAGTAGTGCTGGAGGGAATTGACACCATGAATTCTGCAAGGCTGTCTATAAATCCATAAGAGTATAAGGGGGTGGAGATCTCTTCTGCACAGCATGTTGCAAGGCATCCCAGATATGCTCAGTAATGTTTATGTCTGGAGAGTCTGGTAGCCAGCAGAAGTGTTTAAACTCAGAAGAGTGTTCCTGGAGCCACTCGGTAGCATTTCTGGATGTGTGGGGTGTCACATTGTCCTGATGGAATTTCCAAAGTCTGTCAGAATGCAAAATAGGCATGAATGGATGCAGGTGATCAGACAGGATGCCTACATACATGTCACCCGTCAGGGTCATATCTAGACATATCAGGGGTCACATATCACTCCAACTGCACATTCGCCACACCATTACAGAGCCTCCACCAGCTTGAACAGTCCCCTGCTGACATGCACAGTCCATGGATTCATAAGGTTGTCTCCATACCTGTACATGTCCATCCACTCAATCCAATTTGAAATGAGACTCATCTGACCAGGCAACATCTTTCCAGTCATCAACAGTCCAATGTGAGCATTGACTGGCCCAGGCAAGGCATAAAGCTTTGTGTCATGTAGTCATCAAGGGTACATGATTGGGCCTTCAACTCCGAAAGCCCATATCGATGATGTTTCATTGAATGGTTTGCACACTGACACTTGTTGATGGCCCAGAATTGAAATCTGCAACAATTTGCAGAAGGGTTGCACTTCTGTCATGTTGAAAAATCGTCTTCACTCATCATTGGTCTCTTTCCTGCAAGATCTTTTTCTGGCCACAGTGATGTCGGAGATTTGATGTTATACCAGATTCCTGATATTCATGGTATGCTCATGAAATTGTCATACGGGAAAATCCCCACTTCATTGCTACCTCAGATATGTTGTGTCCCATCATTCATGCACCGACTATAGCACCACATTCAAACTTGCTTAAATCTTGATAATTTGCCTTTGTAGCAGCAACTGCGCCAGACACTTGTCTTACATAGGCATTGCCGACTGCAGCACCATATTCTGCCTGTTTACATCTCTCTATTTGAATACGCATGTATGTACCAGTTTCTTCGGTGGTTCAGTGTATAATCTAGAACTCTCTAAATGAATCTTCATCAATTAAAAGGTATCTTTCCAAAATAACCACACTCACAGTGTGTAGTATACTCTTTTTTGAGTGTATTAAATATGCATTGAGTCAATGAGCTGTTGTTTCATATTCTTACTCATGATATCTTGAGGATCTTCAATAAGGTATTCTACCAGAAAAATAGTTGAAGATAGTTGATTTTGAACAATTCCAGTGTTTCAGTAACACACTTGTTCAAATTAATGGAAAGAAACTCAAAGTAATTGCTGCACTTTCTCATCTGACAATGTTATAGAGAGCAATGTTATGACACTGGGCCCTCATTCAAAAATCATATCTTCCCATAACTTCTTGCTTGTAATGTATGAGCCTTCATAGCATAGAATACTACATTTCTTCCACAGCTTTTTAGCGCTTTGTCTCATGTTACAGAAATGAAGTCACATGGTAGCTCAGTTATCAGTCAACTTCAGAAATTAGTACTGATTAATGTGAGGCTTAAGAGGTAACAGTTTGTCAGCTAATGCCTCTGTAAGACATTAAATGACACTCCAGCTTACTTCTGTAATATAATATATGTATGTTGTGATTTGAAAAGGTTTCAAAAATAACAGAGTTGTTTACTTTTTTGCATGATCCATGGATCATATTAGTGTCAATTCACTATAAAGTGGAATGTGTCAGGAGGTGTACAAATAAAAATACATTTTATTTGTGGAAACATAACTTAATGCTGACCATCTACACAACTGTATTTTCTATCTTAATATACCAAATCTGATACATGTAACCCACACACATACAGATACTATGTATTTAGAAGATCATCTATGGAGTGGAAGAAGTTATGAAGCAGAAATGATTTCAGTTTGTTTTAAAACTTGCAGTATCTGCCATTACATTTTATTTACAATGAAGGTGGTCAAATATTTTTGTGCTGTCTACTTTGCTACTTCGTGTGTAAGAAGAAGGTTAATTTGTGGATAGTGGAGGTTATTTTTGCCCCAAGCACTATGTTTATGAATGCTACTATTATTTTAGATTGTCTCTCATCATTCACAACAAACGTCATAAGAAAGTAAATGTACTGTTTAGAAAGATGTAATTATAGTAATAGCACATTTTAATCACTTATTGCCATTAGTTATGTTTGCCAGTACATTTTCTTTGGATGATAATTCATTATGAATTTTTCTTACTCATACTTTATGCTGGGTTTCCATGTGCACTGAAAACTTTCACATGCCGACCCCCAACAATCAAAATTTGTTGGCACAATGTCCTATAAACAATTGAAGTAATTTGTGTGGACACAAGTGTAGTAGAGATAGTTTCAAGTAAAGAGTTTAGCTGTCATTGAACAAAGAGGAACCCGATTAATTTCATGATCTCCTACAAATTTATTTCTTTTTCTACCTACACACACACACACACACACACACACACACACACACACACACACACACACACACACACACACACACACTTGTATATTTGTGTGTAGCAAATAATTATTTATTAATCTCATATTGTGAGATTTTAGCTTTCATGGAGAACATATCTGCAGTACATTGTTTCGTATGTACATTGTGAAGCTAATGGGTGTTGCTTTATGATTTCAGCAATGGAGTCAGCTGCTGGAGCCAAGAGCAAAGGTGGTGACTCTGCTCCAAAGATTGTGAGTCACTTAGAATCTGCATATGTCAAAGATGGAGAGCCAGTTACATTGTCCTGCAGGATTATTGGTAAGTATTTGTATACAGTTTAACATATTACCCACACTCAGACAGCACTCAAAAACACATATTATGTGGAAAGTACTTCTGATACATCTCTAACCCACTTTAGTTTCACAGGCAATCTCAGTTAATTCCTTACAGAGATATATATACTATAAAATAAAAGTGCTGACTACATGTTTTGTTAGGTAACAATTTCATTGAATGACTCCAGTGATTGAAGAGTTATTTGTGCTAAGAATGTTTCAATACAAAGCAAGCATTCTCTTGTTTCCTTGTAACTAAACACTCATTCTGTATTTCATACTTAAGATAATAGAGAAAGAGACCCTACATAGAAAAGTTGATGGTAACTTCAGTACCGATTTCATCTGAGTTATTTATCAGAACATTAGTAGCAAATTGGTAATTCATGTTCGGTTGTTACAGGTGCGAAAAAGTTTGATGTAATTTGGCTCCACAATAATAAAGAAATTAAGCCAAGTAAAGATTTTGAATACACAAATGAAGCAAATATATACAAACTTAATATTGCTGAAATATTCCCAGAAGATTCCGGCACTTACACATGTGAGGCATTCAATGATGCTGGTGAATCATTCA
This sequence comes from Schistocerca nitens, assembly GCF_023898315.1. Taxonomy (NCBI): domain Eukaryota; kingdom Metazoa; phylum Arthropoda; class Insecta; order Orthoptera; family Acrididae; genus Schistocerca; species Schistocerca nitens. The sequence goes on along the minus strand of NC_064616.1, from coordinate 706,112,560 downwards.
GCAGTTGTACACTTGTTGTACTAGGTAAGTGCATGAGTACTTTAATAAATACAGCATATATTTAAAAACTACTTCTCTGATAATTGTATGATAATTATAAATCAAAGAATAATCATTTATCATTATCTTAATTCGTACAAATAATTGTTGTGCCATATCACCTGCAATTTCAAACCATTAAAATGAATAACTGAGAACACAATGAAGTCACATTCACACAAGTAAGGCAGTTGGAAGAGACTACTCTAAAAAGGTTAAATGTTATGCTTATATCATAAAAATGGAGTAATGTTATATAGCAATATCCACTGTTAGATGTTCAACTTTATGCTATTACATAAATACTGCATGCTCTAAGAACAGCAAAAATATAATTAGAAAGCTGGGTAAGAAGTGGATCATATCAAACATTAAATGACCAAGAGAGGAACTGTAATTTTTGTGTGAGTAGTACCAAAACAAATTTAAAAAATAAAAACTCAACTAGTAATGAAGTCTTCAGGAACAGAAAGAGAGCTTACCACAGATTATTAAGAGAAATCTAATACCATACTTCAAGAAAGGAGTTGAAAGTTCACATTATATAGCAAAGGCTGTGTGGACTTTCATAAATGCAGATAGAAAAGAAGTAGCACGAAGAATGGAAACATAATACCTAAAAGGAAGCAATTAGTATAACCCAGCAAATCACAGACCCATCACTATAACTTCAGTGTTGTCAAAAGTAATTGAGAGGGTAAAAAAAAAAAAATTATACACTTCATCGAAAGGAATAACATCCTAAGCAATGCCCAACATTTCATACATGTAGATCAACCAACTCAACAATTGCAAATTTCATGAGGCACATAGTGACAGCATTAAATGGCCAAAAGAAAGTTTGTGGTTTGTTCCAAGATCTATCCAAAACTTTCGATTATGTATGTCATGATACACTGTTGCAGAAACTTCAAACTTCCTCAATACAATATGAGAGGAAAAGTAGCTGACATTATATAGTACTTTGTTAAAAACAGTGTTGTAGAAAGTGCAACTCAGTAGTTCAGCAGTAAAAATCTGTTCATAACTGAAAAAAAATAACAACGTACAATGATAGTCATGCCAGCAGAAATGTGCACACTGAAAATCAGCCTTAAAGTTGGGAAGGAAGGCCTACAAGAGACAAGGCATTACTAGTTCTTCAGTGTGATAGTAGACAAGTACTTGTTCTGGGAAAACCACATAAATAATTATATCCAAAAATTAGTTCAAATGTCTTCCTAATGAGGAAGATGTCTAGGACAGTAAATGGAGACACATTACTAAAGATGTTCTGTGATATCATATATACATTCTTGTCACACTGCAGACTGTTTTTGGGTTGTGCTGCCAAGACTCATATAAAAAGACTGGTTGCTCCAGAAGAATGCTGTAAGGCATATTGTAAAATTACAGCCACAATAATTTTGCAGAAAAAAAACTTGACCTTGAAATCTTAACAGTTCCACCTATATACACACTGCCTGACAAAAAACTGAAGAACCAGAATGTGAAGGGAAAAGGAAATGAAACTTCATGGGTTGAGAGGGTATATGATGTTATTTCAGAGATAACAAAATCAAGTCAAATTTACAAAGAATTTGGCTGTATGAGCCCACTTATCAGTATTATGTTGCTCCCTCCTGGCCTGGAGTATGCATTTATTTGGCTTGGAAGGGTGACATAGAGCCATTGTATCCCTTCCAAAGGCAAGATGACCCACAACTGTTATAACTGCTCCTCGATATCCTGGATACTGGCACTGGGATGGAGTTGATGCCTGAGCTGGTCTTTCTACATGTGTTCTATTGGCGGACAGGTCTGGCAATCTTGTTCATCATGGGAGTTCCTCAACAATGCACAAACAGTACATTGAGATTCATGATGTGTGGATGAGTGTTGTCCTACTGAAAAATGGTATCACAATACTGTCATATAAAAGGTAACTCATGAGGATGCATGACGTCCATGCCATACCATTGTGCTGTCACAGTTCCATCAATTACTACTTGCCATGATCTTAAGTCATACCCAATGGCCCCCAAACATCATGACAGCAGGAGTAATACCAAAGTGCCTATCCAAAACATTGAAAGAATGGGACCTCTACCCAGGTTACCCCCATACTTGTCGATGATAGTCATCACTGAACACAGTGCAAAACCATGCATCAGCAGTCTATGCTTCCTGGTCACAGAACTACTGCAAACAGAGTTGGTTGTGTTATGTTAGTGGCAGCCCACACTTGGAACCTTAATTCCTTAGTCCAGATGCTGCTAATCTCATATCAGTGTTGCAGGGAGTCCATTTCTTGTTATTGGGTGGCAGGTGCAGATGTGAAGAGTTTCAATGTGCCTGGTGCACAATATGGCAGTCCTCAGTTGTGGTGGTCAGATGTGGTCAACCTGAACCTTGATGATGAGTATGCTTGACCTCACGTCCCCATGCATCCAATATCTGGCCACAGTCGCATTCAAATGCTTAAGAAATCTGCATATCCTAGATAACAGAACGCAGCATGTCATTCTCAATGGAGAGAAGTCTTCTGAAGTAAGAATGATTGCAAGTGTGCCACAGGGGAGTGTCATAGGACCATTTCTATTCACAATATACATAAATGACCTTTTGGATAACATTGGAAGCTCACTGAGGCTTTTTGCGGATGATGCTGTGGTATATCGAGAGGTTGTAACAATGGAAAATTGTACTGAAATGCAGGAGGAGCTGCAACAAATTGACACATGGTGCAGGGAATGGCAATTGAATCTCAATGTAGACAAGTGTAATGTACTGCAAATACATAGAAAGAAAGAGTCTTTATCATTTAGCTACAATATAGCAGGTCAACAACTGGAAGCAGTTAATTCCATAAATTATCTGGGAGTAGGCATTAGGAGTGATTTAAAATGGAATGATCATATAAAGTCGATCGTCGGTAAAGCAGATGCCAGACTGAGATTCATTGGAAGAATCCTAAGGAAATGCAATCCGAAAACAAAGGAAGTAGGTTACAGTACACTTGTTCGCCCACTGCTTGAATATTGCTCACCAGTGTGTGATCCGTACCAGATAGGGTTGATAGAGAAGATCCAATGGAGAGCAGTGCTCTTCGTTACAGGATCATTTAGTAATCGCGAAAGCATTACAGAGATAATAGATAAACTCCAGTGGAAGACTCTCCAGGAGAGATGCTCAGTAGCTCAGTATGGGCTTTTGTTGAAGTTTTGAGAACATACCTTCACCGAGGAGTCAAGCAGTATATTGCTCCCTCCTACATATATCTCACGAAGAGACCATGAGGATAAAATCAGAGAAATTGGAGCCCTCACAGAGGCATACCGACAATCTTTCTTTCCATGAACGATACGAGACTGGAATAGAAGGGAGAACCAATAGAGGTACTCAAAGTACCATCCACCACACACCATCAGGTGGCTTGCGGAGTATGGATGTAGATGTATATGTAGATATTGCATTATTTAACAAGCCATCCAAAAGGAGACCTACAGTGAGGCCCGTCAAGTGATGATAATGGTCTCTCACTTGAGTATGTCGCATATCTGTGTCCTTGATAGTGATCACTCAGCATCTGATGCTGCTCGTGCCTCTTATATACCTTATTGGTCCTAGTAACTGCAGTAAATCTGAACTTCACTAATGCACTCTGGTGGCCAATGTACATATCACAGATCATTGCAACTTCAGTCATTTACATACCGATTGATGGTGTGTATGAGTACATGTACTAAATTATTTTGACATCTGACAATATCTTCATGGTGCTTCACTTCTGTTAGACAGTGCATATGTAAAGTGATTTTGTACTTGAAGGAACATTGCACCATAGCCTTCAATAAAGACCAACATGCATATGATTAGAAACAGGAATGCTTCCATATGTCAAGTAAAAGACTGAAACTAATGGATAAGAACCCTGCAGGAGCATATTGTATTTGTTACAATAAACTCCCATGTGATATATAGAAAAGTATATATAAAAGTATTGTCAGCATTTAAACAAAAACTAAAATGTTGCTTGACTAAGATGTGTCCCTACAGTATATCAGTGTGTGACTAAAGTGAAAACTTGGTGCCAGAGTGCAAATTTACCTCATACAGTTATATTAGCACATTTCTTATGTGTGGTTTTCTTTTTGTGTGTATTTAAATATTGCCATTGTTAGTAGACAAGCATGAAATAGTACTATAAAGTATGTGGAAGAATTATGTACAATACAAAGAATAAATCTCCATGAACACAAACTGTGTATGTGGATGCAAATGATATATATGTGCTTACTGATTTTGTGAGTAGTATCAATATTTCTCTCTGCATTTGTATACATCTAGAAGTCCAACCAGTCCACAAACAAATACCTCTGCTGTTTCTTGCTTGTTTTTAAACTGTTATATCTGACATCATATCATATAAAGTGGTCTAAGGACTGATAAATAAATAAATCCATAAAACCACGTAGGAAAAAGTCTAATATAAATTTCAGCTGACAGTACTTTGAGAATGATGACTGTATATATCATTGAATACTAATATGTACGTGTAAAATAATAAAAGGCTAAATTTGGCATTCTGGCCCTAAACAGGCCCAACTGACCATCATATCATGATCTGACAGTGACATCATTGTATGTGGTATCGAGGGCCATGTGGTCAGCACCTTTTGTTGTTGGGTTTCTTGACCCTGGAACATCTACTAATCAGTTGAGTTGCTCCTCAGTTGGCTTCACAAGGCTGAGTCCACCATGTGCCATTCGACCCTCTAAGGAAAAAACCCCTAGTAGTACTGGGTACTAAGTTGACAAATTGAGAGAGATACTCCAAAATGGTAAGACAGTTTACTCATATTCTGGAGGAGCCAGGATAAAATCCCAGTCCCTCATCAGTATTTAAGTTTCCACAATAATCCCTAATCTTAAATCATTCCAGAAAAAGTTCTGGTTCTTTCTCCATCAAAGCTACAGCCTATCCCTCCCTCGAAAACTCAGTTCATTTTGTTTCTTTAATAACCCGAATAACCTGTCAATGGAGCATTAAATATTAAATCCATCCAATAGACTGTAAGTTGTCTACAATTCTGAAAATTATAGAATGGACCGCAGTACATTTGACTGCATCAATGTGCAATCAAAATTCTAGCGTACTTCAGGTGGTCTTGGGAACTTTGAGTCTGCACTGTAAGTAGAACCTGACTCCCAGAGAAAGTGATAAATTATAAAATATAGTACATATGTTTTCTGTCCATTATTTTTTTTATTGTTGTCTAGATACAACTGGCTTAATTTGTATCTTACACAATGTTTGTGTAAGTCCACAGGTTCAGTAGGTTAGTAGGTATCGTTTACAATCAGCTTGTGTTATAACATCAAGTTTAACAAATATATTTCAGAACGACACAACACATATAAGTCACAGAGTAAGTTGACAAGCAAGACATGTGTACACGTTAGCATTCGAATGAGCACTGAGTCCCAGTCTAGCGGCCGCTGCTCGGCTGGTGGCTTAGGTGGCGCAGCTGCTGCATGGCTGGCAGACAGCGCCGCACATAGAGGACGCGCGTAGTTGCGCGGCGCTGCTTTGAATGATCAGCGAGTAACAACACTTTTCCCCACTTTGAAATTGTTGCACTGGTCTTGATGGAGGTGTCCTGGAGATGGCTAACGTCCATAGGCGTTGTTTGACTCGCTGTAAAGTCTCGAGGAGGAGGCTTCCCGTACGGACGGAAGTGTCCCCGATGATAATGGGTCGAGATGACAGGAGACATAGGGGTCGAATCTGCTGGGGCCCCCTGCACCAATCTGCCCGTTGCGGCAAGTCCAGTTGATATGACAGGAGACATGGGCGATGTGTCGGCGTCTGTTGGAGGAGGAGGAGAGTAGATTTGCTCTGACAGAGGATGGTCATCCGGTTCCTGCATGGGCACGTCTCCTGGTGGCGTCCGTTCTTGTGCTGGCATCGCGATGACGGTGAGAGGGCTGCGTTGTGAGTATTGAGAGATGCCAAGATCCTGAGCGTCAGGTAGGGCCAAAAGTGGTGTAGCGGCATTCGGAACAGGCATTGCTGGCACACGAGGCCGAAGCTGGTCCAAATGACGCACTGCAACACCCGTGTCCGTCTGGATTTCATACAGGCATCTGCCACGGTGTCTTAAGATGCGGCCCGGGCTCCATTTTGGCCGCCTGCCATATCCCTGTACCCAGACGAGGTCGTCGGCGGTGAACCGGCCAAGGGAAGGCACCCACGGCCGTGAGGTGGGAGGCCGCAGAAGATGAAGTAGCGTGCGGGGCTGTTGGCCATGTAAGAGCTCAGCCGGGCTGTGGTCGCCCATGGGGGTGAAACGGTAAGACGCCAGAAACTGGAGAAGTGCATCATCAGCAGCAGAAGAAGTCAGAAGTTTCTGCATCTGAGCCTTAAATGTGCGGACCAGTCATTCAGCCTCACCGTTGGATTGTGGACATGCATAACGCCGTGACGAGCACAAAAATCTGCAAATTCGGAAGAGGCAAATTGCGGACCATTATCACTAACAAGAGTAGAGGGGAGGCCTTCCAAAGAAAAAATGCAAGCGAGAGCACTGGTGGTTGCCACGGTGGTAGGCGACGTGCAACAGACAATGAAAGCAAAGTTAGAGTATGCGTCAATTACGAGGAGCCAATAAGTACCTAAAAAGGGTCCTGCAAAGTCAGCATGAATGCGCTCCCAGGGCTTCTCAGGCGAAGGCAACGGTGACAAAGATGACTTCGGGGCAGCGGGCTGTGATGCACAAGGGCCGCAGGCAGCGACCATGTGTGCTATTTCAGAGTCAATGCCAGGCCAGTACACATGATGGCGCGCCAGAGATTTTGTGCGAGACACACCCCAGTGCCCTTGGTGAAGGAGGCGCAAGACCGAAGCGCGCAAAGACGCAGGTACCACGACATGCGAAGCATTGTCAGTGGAGAGGAGGATAACACCATCCCTAGCCGTGAGACAGTAGCACAAAGCGTAGTAGTTCCGCAATGGATCAGAAGTCTTAGCGGACGGGCGATCTGGCCAACCCTTCTGAATACAGCATAAAACCCGGGAGAGGGTAGGGTCAGAACTCGTAGCAGCCGCCAGCCTGTCCCCAGTGATGGGGAACCCGTCCACAACCCACTGCTCGGCAACATCCAGGTGGAAACACAAAAGTTCATCCCTATCGAATTCCTGATCAGGACCCATGGGAAGGCGAGACAGAGCATCAGCATTTGCATGTTGAGCTGTTGGCCGGAAATGAATCTCATAATTGAAACGAGACAAGTAAAGAGCCCAACGCTGGAGGCGGTGTGCAGCCTTGTCGGGAAGTGACGTTGATGGATGAAACAAGGAAACAAGTGGTTTGTGATCCGTAACAAGATGAAATTTTGAACCATAGAGAAAAACACCAAACTTATGAAGAGCATTAATAATGGCCAAAGCTTCTTTTTCAATTTGAGAATACTTTTGTTGGGCATCCGTGAGCGTTTTGGAGGCATAAGCAATGGGTTGTTCCGAACCGTCAGAAAAACGGTGCGCAAGGACTGCACCAACCCCGTATTGAGAGGCGTCTGTGGCAAGAACAAGATGTTGGCCAGGTCGATAAGTAGCCAGACACGGGGCCTGTTTCAGCATAGTCTTCAATTTCTGGAAAGCCGCATCGCATGACGCAGACCAGTGAAGAGACACGTTTTTATGCACCAGGCGATGCAACGGCTGAGCCATCGAAGCCGCAGACTGTAAAAACTTGTGATAGTATGCTATTTTCCCCAAGAAGGCCTGCAGTTCCTTAACAGGTGTAGGGCGAGGAAGGGCATTGATCACAGCGACAGTTTGCTGAAGCGGACGAATACCATCCCGAGAGAGTTGAAACCCCAAGTACGTGATAGATGCCTGAAAAAATTGTGATTTCTGAAGATTACACTTAAGACCGGCAGTCTGTAAGACATGAAAAAGTGTGCGGAGATTTTGAAGATGTTCTTCAGTGGTGGAGCCAGTGACAACAATGTTGTCCATGTAATTGATACACCCAGGGACAGGGAGCAATAATTGTTCCAAGAATCGCTGAAAGAGAGCAGGGGCGCTAGCAACCCCGAATGGCAAGCGTTGGTATTGATAGAGGCCGAAAGGCATGTTAAGGACCAGAAACTGCCAGGAAGCAGCATCGAGAGGAAGTTGATGATAAGCTTCTGACAGGTCAATTTTAGAAAAATACTAGCCTCCAGCAAGTTTAGTGAACAGTTCTTCAGGACGGGGCATAGGGTAAGTGTCGATGAGGCATTGAGCATTTACAGTGGCTTTGAAATCGCCACAGAGACGAATATCACCATTTGGCTTAGCAACGACGACAGGAGAAAACCACTCACTGGAAGTGACAGGAAGCAAGACCCCTGAAGTAGTGAGATGATCCAACTCCCGTTTTACCCGATCATGAAGGGCCACAGGAATGGGCCGAGCCCGAAAAAACTTAGGCCGAGCAATGGGTTTGAGCGTGATATGAGCTTCAAAGTCATTTGCAGAGCCTAACCCAGGAAAAAAAGGGATGAAAATGTCGTCGACAAGGAATCCAGTTGAGCATAAGGAATAGCATCAGAGACAATATTGACAGAGTCATCTATGGAGAACCCAAAAACGCGAAAGGCATCGAAACCAAAAAGATTTTCTGCGTTGCTCTGGTCGACCACAAATATGGGAACAGTGCGAACGACGGATTTGTAAGATACCTCAGCATTAAACTTTCCCAAGAGAGAAATCTTCTGTTTATTGTACGTCCGTAATTGCCGAGTGACAGGTGACAGGAGTGGAGAACCCAACTGAAGATACGTCTGAGAATTAATTATAGTGGCAGCCGAACCGGTATCCACTTGCATGCGAACATCTTGACCAAGGATTTGGACAGTGAGGAATAACTTCCCTGAAAGGGAAGAAGTGCAACTGACAGACAACACAGAATCAGAATCAGCGTCATGTTCATGAACATCATGTATGCGGTCGGATTTGCAAACGGAAGACACATGACCTTTCTTTCTGCAATTGTGACACACAGCCCAACGTTGGGGACAATCGTCGCGTGAATGTTCCGTAAAACACCGCAGACATCAAGGAAGTTGCCGAGGGTTTTGCTGCAGTTTCTTAGCGGGTTGTTTACGGCTAGGCCGAGGCTGCGCGTGGGAGCGCACTGCGGCCACGTCGGCCGGCGGGTACACGCCGCACGCGTCGTCAACAGCGCACAGAGGTTGTATTTCCCCGACATCACCCCACGCCTCTATTTGCGCCCCAGCGGCACGAGAAATTTCAAAAGACTGCGCAATGGGGAGAACTTCATCTAGAGTCGGATTCGCCAACTGAAGGGCATGTTGCCGAACTTCTTTGTCGGGCGCCATCCTGACAATAGCATCCCGTACCATGGAATCGGCATAGGATTCTTTGTGAACGTCAGTAACAAATTGACACTTTCGACTGAGGCCGTGAAGTTCAGCAGCCAAGCGCAATAAGATTGATGTGGCTGTTTTTGACAATGATAAAAGGCAACACGAGAGGCTACCACATGCGTTTGCTTTTGAAAATAGACAGACAGAAGTGAGCACATTTCAGCAAAGGACAAAGATGCAGGATCCTTCAAAGGAGCCAATTGCGACAACAACCGATACATTTGAGGTGAAATCCAGGAAAGGAACAGAGACTTACATGGTTGTTCGTCCGTGACATGAAATGCCAAGAAGTGCTGTCGAAGATGTTTTTCAAAATCAGACCAGTCTTCCGCCGTCTCGTCGTAAGGAGGAAAAGGAGGTACAGCCAACGACGAGAAACACTCCGCATTTGACGCCGCGACGAAATCGCGAATCGCCGCTGTTAGAAGCGTTTGCTGTTCAAGGAGATTTTGCAATAGTTGCTCGACAGTAGCCATGGAACCCTGTAGGTCAACGGTGAAAAGGAAAAATCCCATCCTCGTCGCCAATTGTTATAATGTCAAGTTTAACAAATATATTTCAGAACGACACAACACATATAAGTCACAGAGTAAGTTGACAAGCAAGACATGTGTACACGTTAGCATTCGAATGAGCACTGAGTCCCAGTCTAGCGACCGCTGCTCGGCTGGCCGCTTAGGTGGTGCAGCTGCTGCATGGCTGGCAGACAGCGCCGCACATAGAGGATGCGTGTAATTGCATGGCGGCGCTTTGAATGATCGGCGAGTCACAAAAGCTTGTCTGCTGCACAAATAAAATATCAATTGCTCTCTTATTTGTAAGCATTTTGAGCTCTAACACTATGCTCTGTGATCTGTCAGTCATATAAAATCTCAAGAGAAAATTTTCACAATTTCAATGAGTAAATGAGGAAATGTATGAATTAGTAGTCAACTAGCTTAATCTGAGTGTCAAAACCAACAGAAAACTTTTACATTTTTCAATATATTTGTTTAAATGATTCTTACTGTTTCCACACTATATCTAGTACAATACACACACAAAATATGACACTTCTGATAAAAATAATTGTGATGTAATGGATAAGGATTGTCACACTGCATTGATAGACTGGAGTTCAGTTTTGATGTTGTTTTTGTTGTGTCTTGACCATACAGCCTAGACACAATGCTGTAGCCAATAGGGCACGCAATGCTAACGCAGACGGGCGTGAAGTCTGGAACATGAGACTTATAAATGAATAAGAAGAAAAGTACGTAGATGCTTGTTACTTAACTTTTAATTAGTCCTTGGAATACATCTCTCTTGAATATTAGTAAGCTATAGGCACTGATACAAATGGCGCCTTGCTAGGTGGTCGCCAGTTAACTTAGCAGAGGGCTATTCTACTGTCTATCTCTCGGCAAATGAGAGCAAGGCTTAGCACGTCCAATCGCTAGCTATGTTGTCCGTACAACTGGGGGCGAGGTCTCCTCAGTCTCTCGAGACCTGCCTTGTGGTGGCGCTAGGTTTGCGATCCCACAGTGGCGACACGCGGGTCCGACATGTACTACAGGACCGCGGCCGATTTAAGTTACCACCTAGCAAGTGTGGTGTCTAGCGGTGACACCACAGTTTTCACTTTTTTTCATATTCTACCTTTTTTACTGTCACAAAATGAATTGCAGCCTGAAATTAGGGCTAAATATGCAGTAAAAGTTTATGTTGTGCTAGTTAAAACAGTTGATCTAATACTTACCATTATATTTATTGTTGTGTGGTGTAACAATGGAATTTGGGAAATAAGGTGATGGTTATTGGCATCTGAAACTTTAAATTAATCCCTCAGGCATGCTCAATTGGAAAAGAGTTGCCCATGAAAGGCAAAGATCCAGGTCAACAGATTATTTTAATATTGCAGGAAGGTTCATAATTACAATATGCTACAAATTTAAGTTGCACAAATATGCAAAAAAAGACTGTGTTGTATTCTGCTGTTATGGAACACTCTCAAGATCAGACAAAATCTTACAGATTATAAAAATATGCCACAGTGACCCTTACAATGTTGTATTTCATGTGTTTCAGTTCCTAATGAGGAGCCAAAGAGTCCAGTTTTCAAAACATTCCCACAGTCTGCCACAGTGCAAGAAGGTGAAAGTGTGAGGTTTGAGTGTGAGACAGAGAAAGTTCCAGTCAAAGGTAAACTTCATCATTTTACACAGTGATTTTTGTTTTAGACTGAGTTATACCAAATTCTAATTGTCATAATTGCCCCTTCATATAATTATTTTTGAAGTATATCTTCTGATTTTGTAGACTGTAGGCCTTTCAGTGGCACATGTGACACGTGGATTAGTGTTTATTGATGCATGTTCCTTTAATTTAAACTATACTTGATCACTTTCCTTCATCCAATTGTGTTCAGCTTCCCATCTGTACATCAGATGAAATGACATTAAAAAATTACAGATCCATATTTGACGGAAATCAAGAGTTGTTGCATTCATTCCGTCACATGCACACTTCACCAATTTTATGCACTTGTTATGCTCTATAAATTTAGAATCCATTGTCACAGCTGTCTGTATATTCCATAATTTATTGTGAATTCTTAAGATTAAATTTTTGCTAGCACTTATTGACAACCAGCTTCTCCCTAGTGTGAGGTAAAATGTTTCAGTGTAATGACTGTACTCAGAGCAAAGAGAATTCAGTATGTGTAGTAAATATGGAAAAGGGAACTCGGGTGATTTGTTGAGTAGCATTGCTTGAAACTGTCTCTGATATTGTGCCTGCTCTGGTAAACAGACTGTTGATTACTGAATTTCTTTACCAAAGTAATTTTTTGCATGGGTTGTTTTTATGTTAAAAAAGACACTTTATTTTATCATTTATTAAATAGCTGATTTGACCCCCTTGGGCATTATCAAGCTACATCATAATAAAAGGTATTATGCTTATAGCATTTTATGCCCCCCTTGAACCATGGACCTGGCCGTTGGTGGGGAGACTTGCGTGCCTCAGCGATACAGATAGCCGTACCGTAGGTGCAACCACAACGGAGGAGTATCTGTTGAGAGGCCAGACAACGTGTGGTTCCTGAAGAGGGGCAGCAGCCTTTTCAGTAGTTGCAGGGGCAACAGTCTGGATGATTGACTGATCTGGCATTGTAACAATAACCAAAACGGCCTTGCTGTGCTGGTACTGCGAAAGGCTGAAAGCAAGGGGAAACTACGGCCGTAACTTTTCCTGAGGGCATGCAGCTTTACTGTATGGTTAAATGATGATGGTGTCCTCTTGGGTAAACTATTCCGGAGGTAAAATAGTCCCCCATTTGGATCTCCGAGCGGGGACTACTCAGGAGGACATTGTTATCAGGAGAAAGAAAACTGGCGTTCTGCAGATCGGACCGTGGAATGTCAGATCCCTTAATCGGGCAGGTAGGTTAGAAAATTTAAAAAGGGAAATGGATAGGTTAAAGTTAGATATAGTGGGAATTAGTGAGGTTCAGTGGCAGGAGGAACAAGACTTCTGGTCAGGTGAATACAGGGTTATAAATACAAAATCAAATAGCGGTAATGCTGGAGTAGGTTTAATAATGAATAGGAAAATAGGAATGCGGGTAAGCTACTACAAACAGCATAGTGAATGCATTATTGTGGCCAAGATAGATACGAAGCCCACACCTACCACAGTAGTACAAGTTTAAATGCCAACTGGCTCCGCAGATGACGAAGAGATTGAAGAAATGTATGATGATATAAAAGAAATTATTCAGATAGTGAAGGGAGACAAAAATTTAATAGTCACGGGTGACTGGAATTTGATAGTAGGAAAAGGGAGAGAAGGAAATGTAGTAGGTGAATATGGATTGGGGGGAAGAAATGAAAGAGGAAGCCATCTGGTAGAATTTTGCACAGAGCATAGCTTAATCATAGCTAACACTTGGTTCAAGAATCATGAAAGAAGGTTGTATATATGGAACAAGCCTGGAGATACTAGAAGGTATCAGGTAGATTATATAATGGTAAGACAGAGATTCAGGAACCAGGTTTTAAATTGTAAGACATTTCCAGGCTCAAATGTGGACACTGATCACAATTTATTGGTTATGAACTGTAGATTAAAACTGAAGAAACTGCAAAAACGTGGGAATTTAAAGAAATGGGACCTGGATAAACTGCAAGAACCAGAGGTTGTAGAGAGTTTCAGGGAGAGCGTTAGGGAACAATTGACAAGAATGGGGGAATTAATACAGTAGAAGAAGAATGGGTAGCTTTGAGAGATGAAATAGTGAAGGTAGCAGAGGATCAAGTAGGTAAAAAGAAGAGGGCTAGTAGAAATCCTTGGGCAACAGAAGAGATATTGAATTTAATTGATGAAAGGAGAAAATATAAAAAAACAGTAAATGAAGCAGACAAAAAGGAATACAAATGTCTCAAAAATGAGATCGGCAGGAAGTGCAAAATGGCTAAACAGGGATGGCTAGAGGACAAATGTAAGGATGTAGACACACATATCACTAGGGGTATGATAGATCCTGCCTACAGGAAAATTAAAGAGACCTTTGGAGAAAAGAGAACCTCTTGCATGAATATCAAGAGCTCAGATGGAAACCCAGTTCTAAGCAAAGAAGGGAAAGCAGAAAGGTGGAAGGAGTATATAGAGGGTCTATACAAGGGTGATGTTCTTGAGGACAATATTATAGAAATGGAAGAGAATGTAGATGAAGATGAAATAGGATATATGATATTGCGTGAAGAGTTTGACAGAGCACTGAAAGACCTAAGTCGAAACAAGGCCCCGGAAATAGACAACATTCCATTAGAACTACTGACAGCCTTGGGAGAGCCAGGCCTAACAAAACTCTACCATCTGGTGAGCAAGATGTATGAGACAGGCAAAATACCCTCAGACTTCAAGAAGAATATAATAATTCCAATCGCAAAGAAAGCAGGTGTTGACAGATGTGAAAATTATCGAACTGTCAGTTTAATAAGCCACGGCTGCAAAATACTAACACGAATTCTTTACAGACGAATGGAAAAACTGGTAGAAGCCGACCTCGGGGAGGATCTGTTTGGATTCCGTAGAAATGTTGGAACATGTGAGGCAATACTGACCCTACGACTTATCTTAGAAAACAGATTAAGGAAAGGCAAACCTACATTTCTAGCATTTGTAGACAAAGCTTTTGACAATGTTGACTGGAATACTCTCCTTCAAATTCTGAAGGTGGCAGGGGTCAAATACAGGGAGCAAAAGGCTATTTACAATTTGTACAGAAACCAGATGGCAGTTATAAGAGTCGAGGGACATGAAAGGGAAGCAGTGGTTGAGAAGGGAGTGAGACAGGGTTGTAGCCTCTCCCCGATGTTATTCAGTCTGTATATTGAGCAAGCAGTAAAGGAAACAAAAGAAAAATTCGGAGTTGGAATTAAAATCCATGGAGAAGAAATAAAAACTTTGAGGATCACCAATGACATTGTAATTCTGTCAGAGACAGCAAAGGACCTGGAAGAGCAGTTGAATGGAATGGACAGTGTCTTGAAAGGAAGATATAAGATGAACATCAACAAAAGCAAAACGAGGATAATGGAATGTAGTCGAATTAAATCGGGTGATGCTGCAGGAATTAAATTAGGAAAAGAGATGCTTAAAGTAGTAAACGAGTTTTGCTATTTGGGGAGCAAAATAACTAATGATGGTCGAAGTAGAGAGGATATAAAGAGTAGACTAGCAATGGCAAGGAAAGCGTTTCTGAAGAAGAGAAATTTGTTAACACCAAGTATAGATTTAAGTGTCAGGAAGTCGTTTCTGAAAGTATTTGTATGGAGTGTAGCCATGCATGAAAGTGAAACGTGGACGATAAATAGTTTATACAAGAAGAGAATAGAAGCTTTTGAAATGTGGTGCTACAGAAGAATGCTGAAGATTAGATGGGTAGATCACGTAACTAATTAGGAGGTACTGTATAGAATTGGAGAGAAGAGAAATTTGTGGCACAACTTGACTAGAAGAAGGGATCAGTTGGTAGGGTATATTCTGAGGCATCAAGGGATCACCAATTTAGTATTGGAGGGCAGCGTGGAGGGTAAAAATTGTAGAGGAAGACCAAGAGATGAATACACTAAGCAGATTTAGAAGGATGTAGGTTGCAGTACGTACTGGAAGATGAAGAATCTTGCACAGGATAGAGTAGCATGGAGAGCTGCATCAAACCAGTCTCTGGACGGAAGACCACAACAACAACAACAACAACAACAACAACAGCATTTTATGTTCCACACATCAATGTGGAGGAAGCAACATGTGATGGTATCCCTCCTAAGAGCCCTAAACAACTGTAGCAGGTACAGAAACAACTATCTTAGGATCGAAGTCCACATATAAAACAGGAAAAAACATAACCCTTATGCAGGTTTTGTCATTGTGCCAGTGTACATAACACATTAAGGTGCATTAGTGTAACTGTTGAAATGAAAACACACAAAGTGTGGTCAGTGGCCAAAAATCAAAGCAGTTGCATTTCAGTGAACTTAGCAGCATAACTGCATTGTGTAGAAAACCTGACTAACATCGTATTTTCTCAGGCTGAGGATAAATTTCTTAAATTTAGTGTGGAATCTAAATTCAAGGACACTCTGGTAAAAAACCTAATTGCCAACACCAAAATGGCATTTCTCTGCTGCATATTTGCTAACAACACATCCACAAAAGACTACTGATGACTACTGACTTTGAAAAGAAAAGTCATATAACCACAAAATCATATTGTATGTCAAATTTTTGCAGTAAAGTTCCTAATACTAACACTAAGCAGCTTTGACCATCTGCATTAAAATCAAAAGAAAGTGTACTGCTATAAAGTGTATTCCTCTGTGTAGTTCATTTATATTTCAATTAAAATAAAAGCATTATTATGTGACTCTTCTGTGAGGTTGATGAATGGAAATCATTACAAAACTAATGCACACGTAGCTTTTTACTTATCAGTTTATCTTTAAGAAAAATGAGGAGATCTCATACAATCAAAAATACTTCATGAGAGAAAGTCACATGTTTCACATTATGCACCATTCTCATGTTATGTAAATAACATATGTTACAGAATTCAATGTCTTGTAAATGTATATTCTGAAAGCATGCTGCATGTTGTTAAATAACCATTATTTTGGCCAAATACTGGGTTAATAGATTTGGGGATTTCTTTCGTGATACAAAGGTTGCTGAGGTTGGCAGTGGTATTTTTCCTTACAATTCAGACATTCCATTCTGCCTACTCCATGTATCAACAAATTTATACAGGCTTTGTGGCCACTGTGTATTCCTTGTAAGGGTACAGTCTTACCTTATATTTGTGATAAATTGTTGTCAACATAGATTTTTCAAATATTAATCAAAACAATATTCTCCAAGTTGAACATGTGTATGTAAGTTCCAAATTCTACTATATGACATTGCTACAAAATCAATCTCACTCTGGATTTCTTGAGGCAGAGATGGTTGTTATTGGCTTTTCAAGACCAATTATTAACTGAAATGGTAATTCAGATTTAGATTCAGTTTGCAGTTATTACTTTAATCAATATAAATTCTTCATTCATCTAGAAAATCACAAGCACACACACTGGCGTGCACATGCACACACACACACACACACACACACACACACACACACACACACACACCTGCGCACGTGCGTTACATATAACATCAAAATGTACTGTAATAATAGTACAATAAACTAATTCTATTCGGTCTTGCTCTAGGAGCAGCAGCAGTTTTTGAACATTCTTGATTCAAGTCAGACATACTTCACATGGTCTAAAAATTCTGTGACATACGAATTCCCTTCGGGATTTATAAAACAGTGAAAATGAGTAAATAACTTTTATTTTATGTGAAAAATTATCTTACATTTGTATAGCACTATTTGTAATGGAGGTTTTAAAGGCTGATGTCCTTACTGAATGGACATGAAGTTTATCATAGTTGCCTGGTATTGTGTTCATGTATATTAAAGTTTTTAATTATCTCTTTTAAATTCTTTCTTACATATTTACATGTCTCTAGAATAATAAAGCAGGGAAGTAGGAGCATTAAAGTCTTTTGAAGAATGCTGTGGAACTGGGCAAAGTGTGCAATTCGAACAGTGTGAAAGTCTGCTTTGTGGGCAAGTAAATGTAGGTTGCAGCATACTTTCTTCAGTGCTGCATTCGCTTTTGTTACGTGTGTCTGTCATTTAAAATCACGTGGAAGCCATATGTCTAAAAATTTTGTTTCCGCTGAGGGTGTAATTGCACTGGAGTTGATTATCACGGAGGCTTTTCCATTTCAACAGAAGTTTAGAATAGTTGGTTTGGGTATAGAACCAGTCATTTAGCTGGTCTTCATCTGAGAAGAAGGTATTTATTTGTGAACCAATGCTTAGATCTTAGATCTGGATTGGGTCGTCCATGTGCAAAATGAAACTGGAAGGTGCAAGAATGGATTGTTGAGGGACTCCACTTTTTATTTTTCCTGCATCTGTTAAAAATTGGTTCTAGGGCTATCACGTGGATCATGTGTTATTACTACTTTCTGTTTCTGATTTGTTAAGTATGAGGAGAACCATTTTAATGCAGTGCCTCTAATGCTGTAGTTTGGAGCTTTTTCAACAGAATTTTGTTATTCAAGATGTCAAAAGCTTTGCTTAGGTTCAATAAAATACCAGCAGCATTTTGTTTTTTGACCATTGCTTCTAGAGTGTTTTGCAGAAAAATATAGATTGGGCTAGCTGTAAATTTACTTTACTGGAAGCCATACTGGGCATAAATGAGGAGTTAGTTCTTGTCTATACATGATTCTCTCAGTGATTTAGACAAAACTTGATAATAAAGATACTGGTCTGTAGTTTTCCAAACTTGCTTTGTCACTTTTTTATGAATAGGGATCACTTTGGCAATTTTAAGATAATCAGGAAAAGTTCCTGTCAAAAAGGATAAGTTGATTACATCAGCAAGGCATGTTCCAGAATTTATAATACATTCCTTTATGAGGAAATCTGGAATACCATCAATTCCTGAGGAAATTTTTTTGAAGGTTTTTTGCAATGTGAATAGTTTCATTTAGGGTTTTTTCATAGAAATAGATTATGTGGGGCAAGAATTTTGCTTTGTTCTGGTCGTTGTTTGAGCATTTCAATCTGTTGGGGGTCAGTAACTCTCTTGTTGTCACAATTCAAGGTGATATTTTCCTTTTTTCAATTTCCATCCTGCTTTAGTAGTTTGCAATTACTTTGCATTTATTTCCAACTTTGGTATAAACTTACTGTTAGCCATTATTTTTGTGTGGCATACAACTTTTATATAGATCTGAATGATTTTATAATATAACTGTAAGGAGAAGGTATATGTTGTGGCTTCTTCTGCAATTTAGCAATTTTCTTTTTGTATTGCTTGAGAATTTTTGCCTCTTGTTATCCATGTATTTGATTTTAGATTGTATTCCTTCACACCTGTGTTTTGAAAGGAAGTCCTGTTTCAGAATAATAGTGGAAAATGCCAGAGAACTTTCCAAACTGTTTGTTGGTCTCATGCATCTGAGAAACTACTTCCCACCCTTTTCTTGATAATGTTTTTACACTCTGTGTGTTGAACCTTCTTGCAGTCACAGTTCTTTTATGGTTTTGTCTCGGCAGTAAATAGCCTGAGAGGGGTTACCTCTTGGGATTCATGGTCACTAAAATTTGTTTTTATGCATTTTGAAGTGCATGTTGTGTTTGCAAATACTTGGTCTAGAGCAGTAGCAGTAGTTTTGTAATTTTTGTTAGGGTTATTATTGTTTGTTTAAATCAAAAGTATCTGTTTGTTTGAGAAATAGATGTTTTATCCTGCTTGTTCCATGACAATAAGTACTGAAAACAGTCAATAGTTTTGCATTTCAACACACTTTTCATTAAAACAACAGTGCCTCCATTTTTATGATTTCTTCTACAGAAGTAGTTTGCAAGTGTATAGCATGATATCGAAAATGAAGCAATCTGTTCTGGCTTTCATCAGTGTACGGAGAGATGTAGGACACTGACAAAATTAAGTTCAGTATTTATCAAAACTTCAGTGTCGAATACCTTGTTTGTGACTGACTGGACATTGTGGTGGTATAAATAGAGATATGTATCACAGCTTGTCTAGTAGATTTTAAATTAACATCCAAAGTTTCTAAGGGCATTGTAATTACATCACTTTGTTCAGAGAGAGTCTGTCCTTAAAAAATCAGCCATGCAGGTGCATGGAGTCTTATTGTCTCACTGACTTCAGAGTGCTTTCTGCCCTTGGAATATTCATCCATATGGCTGCCTCATTTCTGCTGTTGTTGTTGGATTCTTGCACCCCATCATTTCCACAGATTCCAAGATAATTGGCTGCTTCCATTTCATAGTTTTCAGTCCCACCTGGCTTACAGCTAAATGGTTCTTTTCTGACCTTGAGAGTTATCACTTCTGTTATCACACATCGCTTTTGTCCTTGAGAGGTATGACTTCTGAAATATTGTGCTCCAAGCTTAATTTTTTATCAGCTGTTTCTAAAATCTTGCTTGTAATGGAATTCTTTCCCACTGTTGAGATGGAGGCTGTGAGTTGCATGAAATCTTTGTCCAAGTTCACTTATATCCATGAATATTGCAGTCTGGCTGCTTAGCTAAGTGGTAATGTGTTTGCCTGCAATGCAATGGGCCCAGGTTCGACTCCCAGCTGGCTTGGAGATTTTCCCCATTCGTGAACTGGGTGTTGTGTTTCCCTCATCATCTCATCATCACTGATGTGCAAGTCACCCAGTGTGGCATTACCTGAAATAAGACTTGCAACCTGGCAACCAAACTTTTCCGACAGGGGCCTCCCGGCCAACAATGCCACACCATCATATCATTTTTTTTAAAATAAATATTGCATTCTTAAATCAGCTGAATATATTTTGAACCTCTTTGTTTGCTTTCCATTCTTCATTAATTATCCACTACCAGTTTGATAGGTCATGGCAATGTGCAGTATCATTAACCTGTCTCTTTTCTCACACATGACACCAATCAAGCAGCGTCTTATTCAAGCAGCATTTTATTCTATTTTTTGGTCTTTTAATGACCAAATATCGATTTCTTCTATGTATTTCCATCGATAAATCCATATTTTATAACTCTATTCCAGCACAAATGTAAGGAAAACTCAGGTTTAGTTGCAGAGTTTCTTGTTGTGTAAGATTGTCTGGAAATATGGTTGAGAATAGTTAATTAATAAAATAAAATTGTCAGAAAAAGGTCACTTTTTAATGAGGAACTTTGAGCTTTCATACAACATCCAAAGTGCAAGAGCAGTAGAACATTATCTGTGAGATGTTTCAGACAGTGCCAATTTTCTGCAAGCAATTGTGAGTTCATACACTGTGTAAGGTATTGGCTGCACCCCAATCCCATTTATATAAATTTCTGTGAATAAATTATTTTTAAAACATTATCCTAGGAGTTTTTTGGCTGAAAAGAGAGATGACAGATATCTTCTGTAGTGGTTGCTGAACCAAATAACAAACTGCACACACTACAAAAGATTACAGAAATGTATGTCTTGTAATCTTCTATGTTTATCATATAATTGAAAACTGAGCAGGACTGAGTTTGAAAACTGGCCACAACATTACAGCACTGACAGCTGATTCTAATAATCAAATGTTATTTTACAGTGACATGGTTGAAGGATGGAAAACCTGTTGATGAACAAAGTTCAAATTACCAGTTCATTATGGATGGCAAAAAGAAGTTCAAGTTTGAGATAGTAAAATGTACATCTCTGGATGTTGGACAGTACACAGCAAAAGCTGTAGGGAAGAAAGGAGAAACTACAGCTGCATTTGCTCTCAATGTGTGCCCTCCTGGTGAACTCTGAAGACCATACCAGTAGTTGTAAGCGAAGTACATTGTTGTTGAGGTAATTCAATTAGTATTTTGATATTGATGATCTACATTAAATTATTATTGCCTGTATTCTTGTAATAGTTGGTAATTATCAGTTTTAAAATCAGTTATGATAAATACCATAAAATGTGCACAGCAGGAGTTGGAGAAAAATAGTTTTCAGTGTTAAATTCATTTCTTTTGTAATCACAAAAGTTAATCACTGGTCTGATGCTTCATAATGCTTTTGACACCAGAACCACAACAGTTTAAAACTCACAGTCGATTCTGTTCTGTGTATTCACAAAAATAGGATAATGTGAGCATCAAGATGCTATTCACCAAACAGAAGATACATTGAACAGCAGGCAGGCATCTTGTTATTTGAAATAAAATTCTGCTTGTCTAGTTTATATATTGCTCATTGTAATGCTCGTCAGTTTCCAGTGTTATGAAATGTTCGTTACTTATCCTCAATGCAGTGCATGAAATGAAACTTACCACCCATACCCCTTCATACAACTGTCTCCATGTGGACCTCTCAGTGCCCTTTCTACTTTCCAGTATTAGCCTTTCTTGCCCTTCTAACATTTCTCATATTTACTTTATTTGCTCTCTCTCCCTCTCCCTCTCCCTGTCCCTCTCCCTCTCACTCTCACTCTCCCTCTCCCTCTCCCTCTCCGTCTCCCTCCTCCTTCTCCCTCCTCCTTCTCCCCCTCCCCCCCCCCCCCCCCCCCATCACTATTTTGAATGGTTTGCATTTTGTTTTTGATTGTCACCTACATTTTATATGAAGTGGAAATGAATGATTTATATTGCTTGTAAATAGCATTCATCTGCATTAAAATATGATTTTTCTTTTTCAGTCTCTGTTTAATGCCATTGTGTTCCTGAGGGAGCTTGGAAATGTCCAACTTGGATGAGCTGAGTGACAGCCTGTCATGAAAAGTGCAAAAATAAATATATACATATAAGTTATCATATATTTATTTAAGATAAAACATTGTTCCTTTATCCATATATTCATACATTGTACCATACTAATTGTAAAAATTATTTGCCAGCATCCTCAAAGTGACACACAAATTAAATTATTGACTGAACATCATGCATCATGAAACAGTTTTCTACCCATCACCAACATAAAATCACCGACATTATTTAAATATAGCATATTCATCATATCACATCCATTAATTTGTTAATGTAATTTCTCTGTCATTTTAGTCTGAATTGAAAACTGTTGTCATCATGTATGATGGACTCTAGTCAACTGAAGTTTGGTCCCTAAATGTTATGCAATCAGAAATGGATACACACAGGTATGTCTGTGTGGATGACAACACGCGTGTGCAGCACGTGCATTTCGGAGTATGATTGTGAGTGTGAAAGGGAGTGAGGTTGGTTCTGGATGTGTGTGCATGCATGCATGTGTGTACATATATATATGTATATGTGAAAGTATTTTTTTACTGATTGCTTTAAGAAATAAATATTTTTATTAAGACCTGAATTTTAGTAAGTATGTATTATTAAATTATTTTGTACAATTCATTTGTATGTAAATGGATGAAGGGCATTTAAACTAGTGATGTTTGTACTTCGATTTACTTTCCAATTGCTTAAAACTATGAAAACTGTAGCTTTGTTCGTATGGAACTGGGTGTTATTCTTCTGTCTTTAGAGTTCCTTTTTCTCTAAACATTGTAAAAAAAACTAAACTGTCTATTTTATGTAAAAGACAAGAGTTTAACACGCAGACTTCTGTATCTTGTAATGTTTGTGTACTTATTCTCAACAGAACTCACAACTCTGTATAGTTCAATGGTATGGTGTATGAATAAACGGTAATGTGAACAGACAATATCATGTATTTGAATATATATTGTAATATCATAACCACACTCGAGTCCAAATCTGAAAGAGGGGCCATCAGTGAAATACAACACTTAGACTGAAAGAATGTTTATTATGAACACCTATGTACAGTGCAGAGAGTGCAGCTATGTATACAAACAGAATATTCCAGCAAACCTTGAATATTACAGAATATACTGACATTAAAAAGGAATATATTTCAAGAACTTTGCAGAAATAACAAATAATTGCTGGTGGTCAGGTTTCAGCTGGCAACTCGCAGGACACTAGCCATCGATGCTAACCACTACACCACACTGCATGCACCTCAGCTCATGGCATTGCTCCTCTCCTGGAAAAACAGTGACCTACTGTCCACAGCTCGTGGTCTTGCGGTAGCATTCTCGCTTCCCATGCACGGGGCCCCGGGTTCGATTCCCGGCGGAGTCAGGGATTTTCTCTGCCTCGTAACGATTGGGTGTTGTGTGTTCTTCATCATCATTGACTCGCAAGTCGCCGAAGTGGCATTAACTAAAAAGGACTTGCAATACGGCGGCCGACCTTCCCCGCATGGGGCCTCCCGGCCAACGATGCCATACGATCATTTCATTTCAGTGACCTACTGTTTCAGAAGTTCTCATTGCAGCTAACTGTAGCACCCTGCTTCTAGATCCTGTCAATGGTCCTCTGCATGATGGCACTGGCGGATGCTTGCATTCTGGTCATGTTACATTGTCTTCACTATGATTAGGATTGGGAGGATTGGAGGTAGACACTCCAGTCGA
The DNA here is from genome assembly GCF_023898315.1 of Schistocerca nitens. Classification (NCBI taxonomy): domain Eukaryota; kingdom Metazoa; phylum Arthropoda; class Insecta; order Orthoptera; family Acrididae; genus Schistocerca; species Schistocerca nitens. The sequence continues at coordinate 706,088,552 of NC_064616.1, read as the reverse complement.
AGCTTTGTGATCGTTGGCTGGGTCTTCAGTTCCGTGATCCTTCCATCATCGATATGCATCTCTAGACTGTAGTAAGGCTTCACACAGAAGATGTGTTTGCACTGTTGTCTTCTTGATGAAGGGTCATAATCCACAACTTCACATGTGAATCTAACAAGTGACAAAGGACAAAATACGACCCAAAGTAGCACTTCAGTAACTTTTTCTATAGTTCCACATCTCCTGGGCTGTGTCTCACTGGCCATAGTTTGGCATTATACAGCTCTCGGTCTTCATCCTGAGTGTCCATGGTCCTTAGGTGAGCCAGCTGTCTTGCTTCTTCACTCCTGGTGAAGATGTGTTTCATATAGTTATCCTGTGTATCTTCTAGTTGAAATGGGATTAGTGTATCCATTTTTGTTTCGGTCTCACAAACATGGAACAGAAAGTATAGTATGATGAAGCTTGCAGAGTCTTTTTTTGCTGTGTTTTATGTGAATGTCACAATGGGGAGTATTGTATCCCAATCTCCCTGTTCGACATCAGCATATCAGCAAGCACCTTATTTAGGTGTTCTGTGAAATTACTTCTGATACTAGTCATGAATGGAAAACTTTTTCACAATCAATGATCAGAGATCATCACATGGGATGCTCTGTACTTCCAAGTAACTTCAGAAACTTCTCCTGTAGGTTTACTCAAATTCAGTGGAATGGCTCTGTTGCCAGCGGGACTGGTACCAGATGCCCCAGAGGTAATTGTGGCATGTGCTTCCATCACTGGCATTCCTTATGTTAGCTCACATAATGTCTAATGGATCAGTAGAGACCTGACCAGTGATACCTGTGTCTCATTCTGTGTAGAATCTTCATAAATCTCAGGTGACCAAATGTTGAAGTGTCATAGAAATATGTCATGATAGCTGTCCATAGATGAGTTGGGATGATGAATAACCATGGATCACAGTACTTTTTATACAATGCTGTGTTTGGTAACTGGAATTCCTCTTTGGTCATGTCCTCCTTCTTCAAGGATCCTATGGTTTCCAGCAGTGCTGAATCTTCCCTCTGTTGAGCAATGTCATTTAATGCAGCAATGACTGAGATTTTGTCCACATTGCTGTGTTCCATTTAAGGGTTCCTTGAAAGGTAGTTGTTGTGCTTGTGTCTGCTTTGGTATACCACTGTGATGTCGTACTCCTGAAGTCTTGAGTGCCCATCTAGCCAGTCCATCTGATGGATCCTTCAGGCCAGTCAGCATGCATACAGAATGTGCTTGTCACAATGGTGAACTGTTTGGGAAATAAATGCATGGCTCAAAAAATTGCAAGGCACTCTTTCTCAGTTGTAAAGTAGTTCAACTTGGATTTGTAGAGTACTCTGCAAGCATAAGCTATCACCTTTTCAGTGCCTTCCTGCATTTGCACAAGAACTGTACCTATCCTATAGTCACTAGCATTGGTGTGAAAGTGTGTCTTGGTATTCTTGTAATACAGTGCTAGGCCTGTAGAAAATGTTAGCACCTCCTTAAAGACAAGGAAAGATCTTTCTTGCATCTCATCCCAGAAAAATATGGCATCTACTTGCAGTAGTTCTCCCAAGGGATGTGCCTTGATATAGAAGCCCTTTATAAATTGATGGTTGTATGAGCACATTCTGAGAAATCTTCTCACATCACAAATGTGCTGAGGAGTCATAAAATCTGTGACTGCTCTTTATTTTCTCTGGGTTGGGCTGGTCTCCTTCGCCATTTACTACATGCTTCAGATTTTTATTTCTTTGGTGGTGAAGAGGCATTTTTTCAGGTTCAGGAGGAAGCCTGCAGTCTGAACACACTTCTACAGGGTTGTCAGATGGCTTAGATGTTCTCTAAATGTCTGAAAAAATGACAAATGGCATCTATCACTCATTTAAGGTATCAAAACAGGTAGTCCATCATATATTAAAAATGTGGCTTGACTGTTACACAGTCCAAACGGCATACTCCAAAGCCATAGAGGCTGTCGGGAGTTATTAAGGCTGCATATTTCTGGTCAGCCTCATCAACCTCAATTTGCCAGTAGCTTCTGCATGTCCATGGCTGAGAAATGCATCACCCCTTTCAAGTAGGCTTCGGGTGTGTGCAATGCTTGGCAATGGATAGACATTTTTATTTTGTGATTTTGTTCAGTCATCAGTATTCAGTGCAGAAACACCATGTCCAGTCCTTCCTCACGATGTGGGTTGATGATAGGAGAGGACGAAGGACTCTCTAAAGGTCTAATGATATCATCTTGCAGCATCTTCTCCACTTCCTCCTGGCTTATATGTTGTCCAGCCACCAAAATGGTATATGAGGGGTGGCTAATTGGTATATGACCCCCCAGTGTTGATACAATGTTTTATCATGGGCTGCTTGGTCTGCCTTTTCCCCACCGAATTTGACAGCATCTGAAACCACGTGCATAATGGCTGTCACTCACTAATAGTGTTCCTTGGTCAGGCCAGGTTCTATTGGCAGTTTGATTGTAGCTTCCTCTCCTGAGTTGTCTGGAGTGGTGGCGGAGCATGATTCTTAGTTGTTGACACTAAACTGCCCTTCTTGCACTGGTTCAGCTGTCACCACACACTTACTTTTAAGGATGACTAGTGGCTACTCATGACAATTAGTGATTCATAGCTCTTCTTGACCACTTGCAGTGCTTATGATCACTGCTGGCTTGTAGATTTCGTTTGCAAGCCTGGCTAGCTTTTTGCAGTCAACAAAAGCTTTATAATTTAACTGAGCATCATGATTGATGACTGGAACTCATTTGGTTGATGATGGTAGGATAACAACATCTTCAACAGCTAACAACCACACAGAGGCATCTTTGTTATACGTGCTTATTGGAACAGCTTCACCAATCTGGAGCACTGATCTTCCTCACTCTTTGACAGTTAGTGATGCGTGTAAGAAGTCCAATTCAAGAATGACATTGTTACTATAATAGATATTTTGTGATGGTTGATATCTGATGGTATAGTAGTCATCAAAAATTCACCTTCTTTCTCAGTGATAGTGTACAGCATGCCCAGGGTTTCCACAGCAGAAATGCACTGATGTGTTGTATTCTTCCCTCCAACTGTGTGTTCTTTTGTGGGGTGTTATACTTGGCGTAGGAGTTGGTTGCACATGCATTGTTGAGGTGCTGGGTTGTTGTTTGGGCTGCGGCAAGTGTCCAAGTTGACCAATTCCATTCTTCCTGGTGCATTTGGCTGGTGGTTGAGATTGGTGTTAAAGAGCAATACACCTCTTCTTCAACATTTTCTGTTATCTCCTGACAAGTTGAGTGAACATTCACAGCTGCCATCTCTTGCTTAATTGGTTCGACAGTTATGATTACATTTAATGCTGTATCTCTTCTCTCACTACCTTGTGTATAAGAGAGGTGAGATTGTGGTGGTTTTCTACAACTGCCATGGAGCCAATATTCAGGAGTTGGTCATATTTATTTCATCTGATTCTTTTCTGCAGCATTTCATCAATGCACTGGCACCACTTGATGAACTCCTGTATTGTGACATACTTCATTAGAAAAACTTGATAAATGTCTTCTGAAATTCCCTTCATAAAATGTGAGATTTTGTCAGCTTGTCATGTCTGAATACATAGGCATAGGGCCAAAGCATGTGTATGTAGGTCTGTGTCATTTCCCTACTATGTTGGCCCTGTTCTTCAATTGTTCTTCCATTAAGTGGACCTTCCACTAAGCAAACTTGTTACTGATTGTCACCGAACGTTTTATTCAGTTCGGCCTGGAATTTATCCCAGGTATTGAGCTTCTATTCATTATTCTCAAATGACTGCTGGGCTGCACTGATAAGTAAAAGTATAAGTTTGCCAAACACATCCTGTCATCCCACCTGTTGTATCTGATGACTCAATCGAAACCTTTCAGCCATTTCATCAGATCCAGTGTCTCCTGAGAACACCGACTGACATGTTTTGCAGCTGACTTACTGCTGGCTTGGAATCCATTGGTCTCCTGACTATACAGACCATGGGAATATTGTACTGCTTGTATTCTGGTTACTGTCTGTGTAAGTGACAGCTTTTGAAATACCCAACATTTCCACCAAACAGTGTCCTATCATAAACACATTCAGGTTCAAATCCAAAAGCAGGGTCATCAATAAAATACAGCATACAGCACTGAAAACATGTTTATTATGAACACCAACACAGAGCACAGAGAGTGCAGCTATTTATACAAACATAGAATATTCCAGCAAACAACTGATATTCCAGAGCATTCTGCAAATGATAAATACTAAACAAACAAATAACTGCTAGTGGCCATGTTTGAGCTGGTGACCCGCAACAAGCCAGCCTGTGACACTAACCACTATGCCACACTGCATGCACTAGAGCTCACGGCAATATTTATTCACGCTTTCCAAAAAAAAATGGCTCTGAGCACTATGGGACTTAACAGCGGAGGTCATCAGTTCCCTAGAACCTAGAACTACTTAAACCTAAGTAACCTAAGAACATCACACACATCCATGCCCGAGGCAGGATTTGAACCCGCGACCATAGCGGTTGCACGGCTCCAGACTGAAGCGCCTAGAACTGCCCGGCCATACTTTCCATGCACAGATCTTCATCAGTACTCTTAATTACATAAAATGTGTTGCCATTCACACCTATAACTCACATATCACTCCATATCTTATTGATAGAATGACTCCAGACTACTCTAATATTATGGTAAAATTTTAAATTGTATTTAGATCATCTCAGCATTTCAGTTTGCTATTACAGAAGAGGTTGTACAAACTTCTGATAACTGAGTAATGAGGTGAACACTGAGAAACAGTGTTTGAGTAAACATTCAAAAAAGACCAACTACCCAACTGACTGCTCTGGGATACTGAAGAACTATGTAAAACTCATTCTAGAAGTGGGAAAAATGACCCTGTGATAAAGATTTATAACTGGCTGCTTGAATGAAACAGACTTCGTAAAACCTTTTTTAAAAAGAGGACAAAATGGCCATGGGGCAAGAATTTATAACTGTCTGTCTCTCAAATTCAATTTTTTCTGAATTTTGCTACTTTTGCACGTATTCAATGTAACACAATTGGCCAGAATTTAATTTTAGATCAGTGAAAATAAGAGTATCATACCAAATCATTAAACCAAACCAAGTGACACTGTTAACAGAGCTGCATAAATATTTTGGACAGAGTAGTATTTTGTGTAATAATGAGATTGGTTAACTGTGTGGAAATTATTGCATATTAATCTTCTAACAACATTAAGTGACAGTAAGTTGTTCTCCTCCTCTAGCCGTCTGTCTTATGAATTGATGCCATCTGATGCACATCAAGTTTAAAATGAAGTTGAATCCAAGTAAGGTGTTGCCAATACTCTGAACAATCATAGCATATGTGGTAGCTGTTTCCTTTTCTTTTTTTTCATCCTTGAATTCTGATTTAAAATATTTCTCCCATAAAGAACCTAGTTTTTATACAACCAGGCCTAACAACTATGGCAAAGAAATTTTTTAAAATTGTTGTTGTTTTCATTAATGTTTTATATGCTACATATAAATGCATTTATTTAATTGGGTAGATAAAAAATCTGCTCACCAAGCAATGGCAGAACACACACATAAAAGACAGTTGTGATTGACAAGCTTTTGGAGCCAGTGGCTCCCTCCTCAGGCAGAAATGTTGAAGGGGAAGGAAGAAGGGTGGAGGAAAAGGACTGGAAAGGTCTAGGAAAAGGGGTAGATTTCAGGAAAGTCACCCAAAATGGCGGGTCAGGGGAGACTTACCTTACGGGATGAGAAGGAAAGACTGATTGTTCTTTCCTTCGCATCCTGTACAGTAAGTCTCCCCTGACCCACAGTTCTAGAAATCTCCCCTGACCTATGGTTCTGGGTGACTTTCCCAAAATCTAACCCTGTTCCTAGACCTCTCCAGTCCTTTTCCTTCACGCTTCTGCCCTGCAGCCCTTCTGCCTGAAGAAGGAGCCACTGGCTACGAAAGCTTGCCAATCGCAACAGTCTTTTATGTGTGTGTTCTGCTGCCACTTGGTGAGTAGACCTTTTATCTATACAATTAAATAATTTTGTCAATAATTGATTGTTTTTGTTGTTATGTAAATGCATTTGTGTTATATGCATTATATTTATAATTTTTTAAACTTGCTATAATTTGTCATGACATTAGTTGCCTGCTATGTTACTACCTTGGTAGTGTACGGCATCACTGAGAGTTGCCTACTTACATTCCTTTCACTTTCTGCTGCATGTTAATGGTCCAGTGGACAGTACTGCAGTTCACTCTTAGTGAAACCATGCTAGTAATTCACTGCTTGTGGAGGCATCTTCTGGCATTTTCTACACTGTATACATACAATATTTGTTCATGACAATGGTGTCAATGCCCTTAAACCTGTAAATAAGGAGTAAACTATTTCTTTCACTGAAGTTGTTAACTAGGTGCTAACTGCCCTTGAAAATAACTGCGGTATCTGTCATACCTTGTGATCTTAGTCTCTGACTGTATACCCTTTAACTTCCAACTTGCATAACTGATATTTTTTGCTTGCCCAACCCATCTTTATCTGTACTCAAGTCCTATTTAAGTAACAGGATACAGTTCTCAGTCTCAGTTACAAATAGGTGCTCTTTACTAAAGTAAGTTCAGACTGGTGTGCTGCAGGGCTTGGTCCTTTGTCCATTTCTTTTCCTTGTTGTGATTAAAGATTTACCTTCCCATGTAGCAACTGCTCCAGTTTCATGTCATGTAGATGACGACACTACTTAATGCACACCACAACACTAAAATTACATTAGGCAGCTGAAAGAAAAGTAGAACTAGCACTGAATTAGTTTTATTGTAATTAACTCCTCTAACAGATGTAGTCACTAATGAGTATCAGAAGATGTCATCATTTTGCCTTTCCTAGTCACAAATCTCCTTTGGCATACTCATTTGAAGACATACCTGTTACTGACTTGCTCAATTTGTGAAGTTCTTTCTCTGGAATAAATCATACAGTTTTTCTGTAATTGTAATCATCTGTTTGTCTGTACATGTACATCACATCCACCGTCCTCTATCCCATTCAGATAATCCCTTCATGGTGCATCTTTTTTTTTCTCTCTGGGTGTATCTGCTTATCTCCCACCATAGTTGAGTGCTCAGATTTTGAGTGATATATGGGTTATATACATGAATGGCAAAAAATTTAATGTAATTAAATGTTCTACTGAAGATCTTTGTAGAGGAAGCATTGTCAGAACAATTTCCAAGATGGACATTGTAACAGCTTTTCAGTTGTATTTTATGTGTTACTGTTGTTACTCATCTCCTTCATTAGACAGTGTTTTTTGGTCTGTAACAGGCAATTTCAGCTGTGCTGCATCAGTGTGGTCTTACTAAAGAAGAGATTTTACATATTCTGGAGAGCTCAGATATTGTATCAGAAAATGATTTATCAGGCTCAGATGGTGATATCTGACAGAATCAACAGACAATGAAAGTAGCATGACTGAGGAGGAGTTATCATCAGTAGATGTCTTCCATCTCAATTCTTTCCACAACACTCTCAGGAGTGCACTAGTGAAGACAGTGAAGATGGTACCCACAGATGAAACAGAGTTGAAAGTAGCTAACATGTTATTCCCTGGGAGGCGGCCTGCTTTGAGTGCCCTGAAGGAGTGAGGGGGAAGGGGGTGGGGGGCACTGCATATCTCTGCTACTGAGTGGGTTTATTTACTTATTTATTTCATCTTCAAGCATTTTACATGCTATTGATGCTAATAGTATGTACAAATTGAATAATACATAAAGGTACATATAATAATAAAGAAATAGTTAAATCATGTAGATTTGCATTCAAACATACAATGAGTATAAGTTAAAAATTTAGATTTTCCTTTGCACAATCAAAAAATTCATCTGTGGCATTCAAAGCTTTCTCTTTAAGCCAGTTTTGTAGAACATTTCTAATGGTTTTTAATGAGATATTGTGTGCTTCTGGTGGCAGTGCACTGAACTGTTTTACTCCAAGGTATGTGTAGCTATTGTGAGTCTTGCTTAGTCTCATAAAGGGTTCGTCAGTCTCATCTTTGTGTCTTGTATTGTGATAGTGAAATGATGGTCGTAATCTGTAATTCTCTTGGTTTTATTTTGTGTAGACTATGTAACTGAATATTAATAGTGATGGGACTGTCATGACACCCAGTTTCTTGAAGTTAGATTAGATTAGATTTACTTTCATTCCAATTGATCCGTAGTGAGGAGGTCCTCCAGGATGTGGAACATGTCAGAAAAACAACAATACATGACAAATATTTACAACTAAAACAAATAAGCTAATGTACCATTCCACAGGTCCCAAGTGGAATGATCGTCATTTTTAATGAACACTGAGAGTCATTTTACAAATACTAATGCACTGAATTTAAAATAAAAAAGTTTTTTATTTATTTATAAGGTAATACAACTACTGTAATGCTTATTTACAATGAACACATTACTGCACTGAAATGGTGCAGAAGTTAGATTATACTAACACACACACACACAAATTTTCAATGAACACATTACTGCACTGAAATTGTGCAGAAGTTATGTTGTACTTATATACACTCCTGGAAATGGAAAAAAGAACACATTGACACCGGTGTGTCAGACCCACCATACTTGCTCCGGACACTGCGAGAGGGCTGTACAAGCAATGATCACACGCACGGCACAGCGGACACACCAGGAACCGCGGTGTTGGCCGTCGAATGGCGCTAGCTGCGTAGCATTTGTGCATCGCCGCCGTCAGTGTCAGCCAGTTTGCCGTGGCATACGGAGCTCCATCGCAGTCTTTAACACTGGTAGCATGCCGCGACAGCGTGGACGTGAACCGTATGTGCAGTTGACGGACTTTGAGCGAGGGCGTATAGTGGGCATGCGGGAGGCCGGGTGGACGTACCGCCGAATTGCTCAACACGTGGGGCGTGAGGTCTCCACAGTACATCGATGTTGTCGCCAGTGGTCGGCGGAAGGTGCACGTGCCCGTCGACCTGGGACCGGACCGCAGCGACGCACGGATGCACGCCAAGACCGTAGGATCCTACGCAGTGCCGTAGGGGACCGCACCGCCACTTCCCAGCAAATTAGGGACACTGTTGCTCCTGGGGTATCGGCGAGGACCATTCGCAACCGTCTCCATGAAGCTGGGCTACGGTCCCGCACACCGTTAGGCCGTCTTCCGCTCACGCCCCAACATCGTGCAGCCCGCCTCCAGTGGTGTCGCGACAGGCGTGAATGGAGGGACGAATGGAGACGTGTCGTCTTCAGCGATGAGAGTCGCTTCTGCCTTGGTGCCAATGATGGTCGTATGCGTGTTTGGCGCCGTGCAGGTGAGCGCCACAATCAGGGCTGCATACGACCGAGGCACACAGGGCCAACACCCGGCATCATGGTGTGGGGAGCGATCTCCTACACTGGCCGTACACCACTGGTGATCGTCGAGGGGACACTGAATAGTGCACGGTACATCCAAACCGTCATCGAACCCATCGTTCTACCATTCCTAGACCGGCAAGGGAACTTGCTGTTCCAACAGGACAATGCACGTCCGCATGTATCCCGTGCCACCCAACGTGCTCTAGAAGTTGTAAGTCAACTACCCTGGCCAGCAAGATCTCCGGATCTGTCCCCCATCGAGCATGTTTGGGACTGGATGAAGCGTCGTCTCACGCGGTCTGCACGTCCAGCACGAACGCTGGTCCAACTGAGGCGCCAGGTGGAAATGGCATGGCAAGCCGTTCCACAGGACTACATCCAGCATCTCTACGATCGTCTCCATGGGAGAATAGCAGCCTGCATTGCTGCGAAAGGTGGATATACACTGTGCTAGTGCCGACATTGTGCATGCTCTGTTGCCTGTGTCTATGTGCCTGTGGTTCTGTCAGTGTGATCATGTGATGTATCTGACCCCAGGAATGTGTCAATAAAGTTTCCCCTTCCTGGGACAATGAATTCACGGTGTTCTTATTTCAATTTCCAGGAGTGTACAAATCAGTTGGTTTTACTAAGAAATTCATCAATGGAGTAGAAGGAGTTGGCCACCAATAAATCCTTTAGGCTTCTCTTAAACTGAATTTCATTGGTTGTTAAGATTTTTATGGCTGCTGGCAAGTTATTGAAAATGTGTGTTCCTGAATAATGCACACCTTTTTGTACAAGACTAAGTGACTTTAAATCCTTGTGAAGATTATTCTTATTTCTAGTATTGATTCCATGAAAAGTGGCCTGCAAGATAGACTGTTTTAAAAAATACCCACTACACATATGATAGCCTTTTTCTACTATATAAAAACTCAGTTTGACCCACTGGAGCTGCCCCAAGGCAGTATACAGTATGTTATGTGGCTATGAAAAAATGCACAATAGGAGCTGAGCATCATGTTTTCACTCGTACATGCTCTAAGTTTATGTAACAGCTGCATGACTCTTGATACTTTAGTGCATATACAGGGTGTTACAAAAAGGTACGGCCAAACTTTCAGGAAACATTCCTCACACACAAATAAAGAAAAGATGTTATGTGGACATGTGTCCGGAAACGCTTAATTTCCATGTTAGAGCTCATTTTAGTTTCGTCAGTATGTACTGTACATCCTCGATTCACCGCCATGATTTCATACGGGATACTCTACCTGTGCTGCTAGAACATGTGCCTTTACAAGTACAACACAACATGTGGTTCATGCACGATGGAGCTCCTGCACATTTCACTCGAAGTGTTCATACACTTCTCAACAACAGATTCGGTGACCGATGGATTGGTAGAGGCGGACCAATTTCATGGCTTCCATGCTCTCCTGATCTCAACCCTCTTGACTTTCATTTATGGGGGCATTTGAAAGCTCTTGTCTTCACAACCCTGGTACCAAATGTAGAGACTCTTCGTGCTCGTATTGTGGATGGCTGTGATACAATACGCCATTCTCCAGGGTTGCATCAGCGCATCAGGGATTCCATGCGATGGAGGGTGGATGCATGTATCCTCGCTAACGGAGGACATTTTGAACATTTCCTGTAACAAAGTGTTTGAAGTCATGCTGGTACGTTCTGTTGCTGTGTGTTTCCATTCCATGATTAATGTGATTTGAAGAGAAGTAATAAAATGAGCTCTAACATGGAAAGTAAGCGTTTCCAGACACATGTCCACAAAACATATTTTCTTTCTGTGTGTGTGAGGAATGTTTCCTGAAAGTGTGGCCATATCTTTTTGTAACACCCTGTATATAATAGATTTTTGTTGGATTACTTCCAGGTGGCTTGTACGTAAAAAAATTAGCTTATATCTGTACAATTGCACAGGGCCCAAATGATGTTGATCCAGTAATGATGATACTGCACATAAATTTCTTGAGTTTCAGTGCTGTGGGCGGGGGGGGGGGGGGGGGGGGTGTTACTCAGTGTTCTCAGTGTGTGGTGTACTTTTAATGAACTGATTGTCCAGTGTTATATGGCAACTATCTGAGATGCTGCCTAAAGCTTTCAGTTTTGACAGTTAGTAGCTATCTTAAAAAATAAACATATCTGTTAATGTTTCAGTACAACAACAACAGAACAAACGTTACAAGTTTGGTCCAGAAAATTATTTTCCCTTCACTAGCGACCAGATTTCTCATTATCTTCTATTCAGGCAAGGAATGGAAAGCAACTGGAAATGCATGTGTTGGTCAAACTAATCAGAGTTTTGTGTTGAGGATACTGGAGGTACCTTACGTATGGTACCATCCTCTTCCATGGATATTATCTCCTCTCCAAGAAATAGTGTAGCCTTCACCACACATCAGCTTGACTGTGAGTGGTGAGTCAAATCAGCAATAGCAGCAAGTACAGTACATACTATCGAAATTTAAATGGCAATTTTAAATGGGAAAAAGAAATATTATGATATTGTAATACAGGTCAAAATATGAACTTTATTAAAATAAAAGTATTTACACATGCATTTGCATTGGCAGAATAACTATAATTATTTATTTAGACAAGTAATAGTGAAGTGTCTTTTGTTTGGTGAAGATGCAACGTTTCCTTGCGGCAATGTCACACCACCGTCTCAGGAGCAGTAGGTCAGTTGGTGTTGCCTGAGGCTGTTGTTCCACCTAGCATATGGCCGCCTTGAGAGCAGCGTAGCCATCGGCGTGACTCATCGTTGGTGCAGCCTCTGCCTCGTCGTCCTCATCACTCTCACACTGCGATGGAATGTTAACCATGTCAATTATAGAAGAGTCTGTCACTTCCAACTGTTCGTCCAAATTTAACCACTCGCCTACTTCCACCTCTTCTGCCTTTTCACACCCTGGAAATCTTCTGATTAAATTACACAATGGTTGATCGTCCTCATCTGCTAAATCTTCAGTTTTTGTGTCTGGCATACTTTCATATAGAATTTTCCTCCATGACTTAGAAATTGTGTCTCACTTTATTTCGCTTCAAGATTCGCTAATCCAGTACATGACGTCTTTCAAAGTCACTTTCTTCAAAGCTCCTACAATGCTTTTGTTGTCTTCGGAAAGCAGGATTGACTGTAGCAATCGCCGTCGATACTTTTTTTTAGACATTCCAGAACGCCCTGATCCATGGGCTGAATGAGACAGGTAACGTTTGGTGGGAAAAACAAGGTGCGGATACCGTTGCACTGCAGTTCTCCTGCACTTGGATGTGAGGACGCATTATCCATGAGCAAAATTGCTTTGCATGGCAGTCCCCTTGCAGTCAGGTACAAATGAGTTAAAAAACCAGTTCTTGAAGATTTCCTGATTCATCCAGGCATTACTCTCATGTGTATAGACAACCGGAAGAGCTGAGATGGATACATTGTTGTGTCTAGCCAAGACAGCCTAGACACAATGAGAGGAAGCCGAAAGGCACGCGCTTAAACTCACGCAGGCTGGCGTGAGGTCTGAAACAGGATACGTAATGAATGCTATAAAGAAAAGTACGTAGCTTCTGGAATACTTAACTTTAATCCACATTTGTAGAACATCGCTCTTGATGGTACATTAATAGAATCTCAATATCAATTGAATACGGTGCATTGCTAGGTCGTAGCAAATGTAGCTGAAGGCTATGCTAACTATCGTCTCGGCAATTGAGAGCGTAGTTGTCAGTGAACCATTGCTATGAACGTCGGCTGTACAACTGGGGCGAGTGCCAGTACGTCTCTCTAGACCTGCCGTGTGGTGGCGCTCGGTCTGCAATTACTGACAGTGGCGACACGCGGGTCCGCCGTATACTAACGGACCGCGGCCGATTTAAAGGCTACCACCTAGCAAGTGTGGTGCCTGGCGGTGACACCACATTCCTCCCCCGCAAATCGGCGAACGGTTGTGTCATAAGGCTTCCGCCCGCCGTGGGGAGGACCCCATGTTGACGTATGCGAAGAGGTGGGGAGCCTAACAACAGGCGAGGCTGTGCCACACGCACCCTGCCATTCGGTCCGAGGGGAGCTAGGAAACGCCTGAAAACCTAGTCCAGGGTGCATGTCAACATGCGGTGTATGCGCCCGTAGAGAGACAGGAGGGGCCGAAGGGTCGACATCTGGTCCGGAGCGGGCAAGAGTTCCATGTCGGAGGACAGCTGGTGACGGGAAGCGATCGGCAGTGCGTGACCCAGGGAGGCGCCCGGCGGCTGCAGCGACGCGTCCACTGCGGGTGGCGTCGGCAGGAGGACCGGCGGCGGCGGCGCGTCGCCATGGGGCAAAATGGAAGGCATCGTCGGTAACACCTGGGGATGAGGCGAGCCAGTAGATGGGTCCCCAGGGCGCTGACCGGACGGCACCGTCGCTGAAAGCAGACGGGGAGCGGCAGAACCCGTGCGACGACAGAGGCGCAGCTGATTCAGATGCCGACGCACCTCACCAGAGGCCCCCAAAACCAGATACATAGCGCGGCCGAGGCAGCGAAGAATGCGCCCTGCGAGCCAACGCCGTGAACCTCGATAGTTGCGATAGTATACAACGTCGCCTGGAGCAAAAGCAGGTGGCTGCCGCTGCACAGGAACCTGATGCGGCGGATGCAGCAAGACATAAAGGTTCGATGAGGACGACCGTGGAGCAACTCAGTCGGCGAGCGACCATCTCGGGGCTGAGAGCGATACGAAGACAAAAAGAGCAATAACGCATCCTCCCGAGAATGCGACGCTTTCAATTTCAACATCTGTGACCTGAAAGTCCGGACCAATCGTTCAGCGGCACCGTTTGACTGAGGCGAAAACGGCGCAGATGTCAGATGTTGAATACCATTGGCCTTGCAGAATGACTGAAATTCTGCGGACATGAATTGTGGGCCATTGTCGGAAACAATAGTCTGTGGAAGACCTTCAATGCAAAAGATAGCAGATAACGCTTGGATGGTGGCAGATGACGTCGTGGAAGACATCCGGACAACAAAAGGAAAATTACTGAAGGAATCGACAACAACCAACCATCGAGCATTCCAAAATGGACCAGCAAAATCTATGTGCAAGCGTTGCCAAGGGGAAGTGGCTTTCGGCCATGCAAAGAATTTCCGCGGTGGTGCGGATTGTTGTTCGGCACACGCCATGCAAGAAGAGCACATGTTCGTAATCGCAGCATCGATTCCGAACCAAGTACAGTGCTGACGAGCAAGTTGTTTCGTTCGCACTATACCCCAATGTTCTTGGTGGAGAAGCCGTAAGACAGAGGACTGTAACGAACGTGGGACCACGACCCGGGACTGATCATTATCAGAACGCAACAGCAAAACACCACGTCGAACAAAAAGTCTCTCCTTGTGAGCAACAAATCGGCGAACCAACGGATCCTGGATCCGTGACATTGACAAGGGCCATTGCGTAGCAACAAAACGCAAAATGGTAGCAAGGACAGGGTCAGCAGCTGTGGCTGTAGCAACACGACGAAAATCAATCGGAAACGATTCGACCACGTCATCGGTTTCCGCATCAATGAACATGCAAGCAAGTTCGGAAGAATCGAATGCTCTATCCTCAGCAACAGGCAAACGGGACAACGCATCGGCGTTTCCGTGCGTAGCAGTGGACCGATGCAAGATATCGTAGCGGTACTGCGAGAGGAAAATTGACCAGCGAATGAATTTCTGCGCTGTACGTGGAGGTACAGGCTTGTTCGGATGAAAAAGCGACGTCAAGGGTTTGTGGTCTGTGATGATGGTAAAGTGACGACCATACAAGAAATCATGGAACTTAGTAACACCACAGTCTAACATAACAGTCGCGACACTTCGCCTCGATTTTGTTGCCTTCAGCGCCAGCAGCGCCCCGAGCGGCCGGTAGGTTGAACTGTGAGTTCGGCGTGATCGTGAAAGCGAATAGTGATTGTTTATTTTGATTTATACAATAGTCTTTACCATCGGGAGCGTTTGTAACGCAATAAATTGCAGCAACAACAGGAAGAAGACACCACAGCTGTCTTTTTAGGTTTCCTAAGGATCCTGAGAGGTATATACTATCATGTTACTAAACTGTATCATCAGGATTCACTTACAAACTACATGTGTATTAATGATTAATGTTTCGTTTTAGGAGCAGAAAATGGCTAGTTAATACAGACGAGAAGACCTTATGAAAAGAGGCCCAGTTTACCTGTATAATAATATTAGGTTTTGTTCGCTACATTTCGAACAAAACCAGTTCATGAACTCGGACAATAACAAACTCGCGTGGAATGCAGTACCCACACTGTTTGACATTCCAAATAAGCCACCTCAACTGACGATGAAGAGGAAAGTGCCACAAAGATTCGACAGTCAATCTAAAGCTGTAAAACAGTTGTATGACACAGAGGCAGCCAGCTCATCTCTCCATGTATTAGTGCCAGATTGGTGAGAATCATCAACACAGACCTGCTTTGACGATGAAGTGGTTAGATTAAGTGCATCTGTTCGTGTCTTACAAAAGCGTGTGTAGTGTCAGAATGTGCAGATCGCTAGACTTCGAGCGAAACTATTATGGGACAAGGAAAGCGCCTACAGACAGATTGTTTGAAAATCATTCAAATATTTGGTTTTGCGTAAAATGTAATGTAATCAGCTCATTATAATGTTTTCAGCATATTTCTCCCACTGTTTGTCAGTTGCTTGTCCCACTTAGAATAATATAAAGACGAAGGGCGTACTTGTGGCAACAGGCGACAATGACAAACACAGTCGGCCTACCGAAGGATAAACGAGCTGTCGATCGCTTTTGCATGTAGAGGTACATGTCTGTGCTTCTTACATGTGAATCTGTGTGTTTAATTTCTTTTGATATCAACGTAGTAAGCTTCAATTCTGTCCAATGTCACAAGTGTTTCTTCACGAATGTATTGTAGCTTGCCACTCTATTCATGGTTTTTGTCCATACTTGCTTGTATTTTAGAATCGTTTTTAGAAACATTTATGCCTTCTGATACTACACAAACCATTGGAGGAAAGAAACTAACTCGAATAATTCGGAAATTACGTAGGAAATGGATGCAAACAAACATTATGCTTACGACGCGTCTGACGTTCACCTTACCCGCCGCTTGGAGCGATAGTGTCGCTCCATCTGTCAAACGGCAACAACTTTTACAGCAGTGGGTGTCGCGACTGTTATGTTAGACTGTGGTAACACCAAATACGAGAGCCAAAGCTTCTTTCTCGATCTGTGAATAATTTCTTTGCGCAGACGAGAGCAATTTTGACGCAAAGGCAATAGGGCGATCGTGCGATCCATCTTTGTGTGCAAGCACAGCACCGATCCCGAAATCCGATGCATCTACCATCAACAAAAGGGGTTTCTGGGGATCAAATGGCGTAAGGCAAGTATTTGAAAGCAACGCCGATTGCAACTGGCGAAAGGCGCGTTCGCATTCCGTCGTCCAGACGAACGGAACACCTTTACGGCGTAAGCGATGAAGCGGAGCTGAAATGGAAGAGGCGTGACGCACATATTTATGATAGTAATTGATTTTTCCCAGCACACTCTGTAGCTGCTTCAAATTCTGCGGCGAAGGCAAGTCTTGTATGGCACGGAGGTGCTCTGGACTCGGATGTATGCCTTGGGCATTGAGTACATGGCCCAGGTAGGGTAAGTCACGAGCAAAAAACACACATTTGTCCTTCTGCAAGCGAAGACCATTTTGTCGCAAGACCTGAAATTATGTTCTGAGATTGGCTAAATGTTCTTCTTCCATCTTTCCGGAGATCACAATATCGTCCAGATAGTTTGCTGCAGTAGGGACCGACGCACAAACAGTTTGCAGATATTGCTGAAACAATGCAGGGGCGGACGCACACCCGAATGGCAGTCTTTTGAATCGATACAAACCAAGATGCGTGTTAACCACCAAGACGCGCTGGGATTCGGCGTCCACTGGTATTTGCAAGTACGCATCTGCTAGGTCCAACTTCGAAAAATATTTACCCGGGCACAGTTTGTCAAAAAGATCTTCCGGGCGGGGTAAAGGAAAAGTTGCTATCACTAGTTGTGGATTCACCGTTGCCTTGAAGTCCACACAAAGTCTCAATTTTCCGGAAGGTTTTGGCAAAATTACTAAGGGTGAGGCCCAGAGAGAAGCCTGCACACGTTCAATTACACCTTGCGATTCCAAATCGTGTAATGTTCTTGCAACCTCATCACGCAATGCGTGGGGAACATTGCGCGCTCTGAAAAATTTCGGTTGCGCGTTTACTTTCAGTTCCAAATGTGCTTTATAGTTCTTAGCGCAACCGAGCCCCGGTGCAAAAATGTCTGCAAATTCTGCACATAGACGAGAAACACTGTCTGAAGGCACAGTCTGGTTCACTGATAGGACCTGATTTACTATAGACCAGTTAAACAACTGAAATAAATCTAAACCAAACAAGTTCACAGCAGCAGAAGAACGAAGTACGTAAAATGACACAAGTTTTGTTTGTCCCTTGTACGTTGCAAGAAGGCTGCACTGTCCTAACACAGGGATATTCTGACCGGAATATGTAGTTAGCTTAACATTTGTGGCACGCAAGGGAGGTGTGCCCAGTTGTTTGTACGTGTCTTTATTGATCAATGAAACAGCAGCTCCGGTATCGAGCTGGATGGCCGGACGCGGGATTGAACCGTCGTCCTCCCGAATGCGAGTCCAGTGCCTAACCACTGCGCCACCTTGCTCGGTAACAGGATACGTAATGAATGCTATAAAGAAAAGTACGTAGCTTCTGGAATACTTAACTTTAATCCACATTTGTAGAACATCGCTCTTGATGGTACATTAATAGAATCTCAATATCAATTGAATACGGCGCCTTGCTAGGTCGTAGCAAATGTAGCTGAAGGCTATGCTAACTATCGTCTCGGCAATTGAGAGCGTAGTTGTCAGTGAACCATTGCTATGAACGTCGGCTGTACAACTGGGGCGAGTGCCAGTACGTCTCTCTAGACCTGCCGTGTGGTGGCGCTCGGTCTGCAATTACTGACAGTGGCGACACGCGGGTCCGCCGTATACTAACGGACCGCGGCCGATTTAAAGGCTACCACCTAGCAAGTGTGGTGTCTGGCGGTGACACCACATACATTCTTGAATGCTCTTGGCTTTTCAGACTTCCCAATCACAACTAGTTTTAGTTTGTGGTTTCCAGTTGCATTTGAAGCTGCCATAGCTGTGAGAAGCTCTTTGCTTTTTTTGTGCCCAGGAGAACTTTTTTCTTCACAAGAATCAAGTGTTCTTGCTGGTAACGTTTTAAAATTTAGCCCAGTTTCGTCACAGTTATATATTTGTTCATTAGACAAATTTTCATCAGTTATGATTTTTTTAAACTCGATGATAAATTTTTAAACTCGATGATAAATTTTTAAACAGCCTGAGCGTCACCAGAGAGTTTCTCTCCACATATGTCTTGTTGACGCACCCCATACCTTCCGCAAATCGCTGCAGATTTCAATGCTGGGTCATCAACAAATGTCAGCGTGCGAACCATTCAACGGAACATCACCAATATGAGCTTTTGTAGCTGAAGGCCCACTCGTGTATCCTTGATGACTGCACAACAAAAAGCTTTACACCTCGCCTGGGCTTGTCAACACCGACATCGGACTGTTGATAACTGGAAACATGTTACCTGGTCGGACGAGTCTCAATTCAAATTGTATCCAGCAGATCGATGTGTACGGGTATGGAGACAGCGTTATGAATCCATGTACCCTGCATGTCAGCAGGGAACTGTTGAAGTTGGTGGAGGCTCTGTAATGGTGTGGGGCATGTGCAGTTGGAGTGATATAGGACCCATGATATGTCTAGAGATGACGCTGACAGGTGACACATACGTAAGCATCCTGTCTAATCACCTGCTTCCCATACGTCCAGAAATGCTACATAGTGGCTCCAGGAACACTCTTACGAGTTTAAATACTTCCACTGGCTACAAAACTCCCCACACATGAACATTATTGAGCATATCTGGGTTGCCTTGCACCTTGCTGTTCAGAAGAAATTTCCACTCCCTTGTATTCTTACGGATCTATGGACAGTCTTGCAGGATTCATAGTGTCAGTTCCCTCCTGAACTACTTCAGACATTAGTTGTCCATGTTGCAGCACTTCTGCATTGCTCGCAGGGGCCCAATACGATATTAGACAGGTGTACCAGTTTCTTTGTGACTTCAGTGTATGTCCAGCATTTAGCATACATCCACCCTGCAAGTTTTCTATCCCACACACTATGGTGACAAACTTTAAGATGATAAAACTACTTCCTTCTGCGCAAAGTAAATCATAGACTCTTTGTCATACATGCGCAATAGACTTTCTGGAGGTGTATAAGACCCAATGCTCACATCCAATTACGGTTCTGAAATTATGCTATGTTCACATCATTCCTACGAAATGATCGCCAGCAATGGAAAATGCATCTTATGAGGAAACAGACAAATACACAGCACCATTGTTTGACATGTGAAATTGCACTCCATGCTGGAATAACTCTATAAACAGGACAACTGTCAAGCAAATGTACACACACACACACACACACACACACACACACACACACACAGGGTTTGCAGTAACTCACAAACCTCTGTCTGCGATTTAGAAAAAGAGCTAAAACATTTTACATACATCACTTATGCTAATAAATCTGAAATATTGTTCAGATATTGGGCATCTACGCCAAGGAGATATCGGGAAGAGAGAAATGATTGTGGAACATAAATGCATTCCAAGGGCTACACGATTCTCCCCGTAATCATGCCATAATGCTAGAGCTGTCCAGTTTCCAACCTATTATTAGTCATGTAGAATGCAACGTTGTTAATATTCCAATGTAAGAAATATATTTCCAGCGCATGACATACATTCAACACGTAAGTTTTTCTACGATAAAGTACGGTGACAAACTGTAATGTGATGAAACATCTACCTTGCATACCAAAGAAAACACCAGATTCTTTGTTACACAAACACTACACAGGTTTCTAGAGATGTATGACGCCTGCTGTTTACAAAGTTCAACCCAGATTACGATTCAGATATTATAATATGTTCACAACAATCCTACAAAATGATCGATGGCAGCCGAAAATCCATATGAAGAAACAGTGAGATCTTAGGAGGAAATAAACATCAGGCTCACTATAGGCACAGTCTAATTGCAGTTTATCGCTGTCGCTGCTAAGCTTCCTCTTGCACGTACACTACTGGCCATTAAAATTGCTACACCAAGAAGAAATGCAGGTGATAAACGGGTATTCATTGACCAAATATATTATACTAGAACTGTCATGTGATTACATTTTCACGCAATTTGGGTGCATAGATCCTGAGAAATAAATACCCAGAACGACCACCTCTGGCCGTAATAACGGCCTTGATACACCTGGGCATTGAGTCAAAAAGAGCTTGGATGGTGTGTACAGGTAAAGCTGCCCATGCAGTTTCAGCACGATACCACAGTTCATCAAGAGTAGTGGCTGGCGTATTGTGACGAGCCAGTTGCTCGGCCACCATTGACCAGACGTTTCCAATTGGTGAGAGATCTGGAGAATGTGCTGGCCAGGGCAGCCGTCGAACATTTTCTGTATCCAGAAAGGCCCGTGCAGGACCTGCAACCGATCATGCATTATCCTGCTGAAATGTAGGGTTTCGCAGGGACTGAATGAAGGGTAGAGCCACGGGTCGTAACACAACTGAAATGTAACGTCCACTGTTCAAAGTGCCGTCAATGCGAACAAGAGGTGACCGAGACGTGTAACCAATGGCACCCCATACGATCACGCTGGGTGATACGCCAGTATGGCGATGACGAATACACACTTCCAATGTGCATTCACCGCGATGTCGCCAAATACGGATGTGACCATAATCATACTGTAAACAGAACCTGGATTCATCCGAAAAAATGACGTTTTGCCATTCATGCACCCAGGTTCGTCGTTGAGTACACCATGGCAGGCGCTCCTGTCTGTGATGCAGTGTCAGGGGTAACCGCAGCCATGGTCTCTGATCTGATAGTCCATGTTGCTGCAAACGTCGTCGAACTGTTCGTGCAGATGGTTATTGTCTTGCAAACGTCCCCATCTGTTGACTCAGGGATCGAGACGTGGCTGCACGATCCATTACAGCCATGCGGATAAGATGCCTGTCATGTCGACTGCTAGGGATACGAGGCCGTTGGGATCCAGCGCGGCGTTCCGTATTACCCTCCTGAACCCACCGATTCCATAATCTGCTAACAGTCATTGGATCTCGACCAACGGGAGCAGCAATGTCGCGATACGATAAACCGCAATCGCTATAGCCTACAATCCGACCTTTATCAAAGTCGGAAACGTGATTGTATGCATTTCTCCTCCTTACACGAGGCATCACAACAACGTTTCACCAGGCAATGCTGGTCAACTACTGTTTGTGTATGAAAAATCGGTTGGAAACTTTCCTCATGTCAGCACGTTGTAGGTGTCGCCACCGGCGCCAACCTTGTGTGAATGCTGTGAAAAGCTAATCATTTGCATATCACAGCATCTTCTTCCTGTCAGTTAAATTTCGCATCTGTAGCACGTCATGTTCGGGGTGTAGCAATTTTAATGGCCAGTACTGTAGAAGTTACGGTAAGATGTGAGGCTGTACTGCTCATGTGCGGAATAATACTGCCATTTCGCCTTTACACGACGTCTCTAAAAGTCCTCCTCTTCCCATTATTAACACGTAATTTTATCGATTTCACTCAATACTACTGGTATTTTTTTCTAATTTGAAGTATTCTCAGTCAACTTCCGTAATTTTACGAGGTTTTCGCTATTTTACATATTTCACGGGTTCCCTCAATTTTCACGTATTTCACTTCAGTTTTACGTGATAATACCAAGTGTTCATAGTATGAAGGCTTTCACGACTGGACGACATATCTTCTGGTGAACTTCCGGGATGTAAGGTCGTGGCCCATGAAACTCTTCAGATCCTAACGGTTCGTCCAAAGCTGCGCTGGACATCTTCAGAGGGGTGTTTCTCCTCCGGTGAGTCTTGCAGGCTGACTGACGGGTCGGAGTAAGATGGGGCCCCTCCACGCCCGCACCAACGTGGTGACCAAACCAAAAGTTCTACTGTCACCTCCGTAAAACATGTTAGTTATCTAGTAAGTGGATCACAGGATGCAGGGCTGTGGTGTTGTCCGTGCGTCTGGGTAAGGCTACGCATTAACACGGTCCATCAGGTGATAGATAGTGGACGAAACGCGAGTGAGGGTAGCGATTTGAAGAGCAGAGGGAAAAAAGTGCCATGGCTCGTGCCGTGGGAAAAAAACCTCTGCGACAGTGGGATGGGTAGTAAGAGCAGTAGTGGCTTACTAGCTGCGATAGCTCATGCAAGGTTGGATTTGTTAGTATGGGTATCATGCATCATTACCGTGACAAGCGATGGCGATGTATCCCAGTGGCTGCAGCTGCTACATTCCTGGAACATTCAAGATCGTTATACAGTAGTGGGAGATCGGCCATAGATCGTCTCACTGTGTGGGGGATGTGTGGAGCCTGTTTGCATGCGGTGTACGGTACGGCTTCCCTGTGTGGTGCCAGTTATTCGGCAGTGTATTTCAGCTGGATATCCAGTAATAGCGTCTGATTAACAGGGGCTCGCCTGTGCCGTTATGTTTGCGTATGCTTGGCCATAGATGTTATGCCCTTACAAGTATGTCTTTTGGTCTTTTATGTTTCCATCTATGGTTATGGTCGTAGTTCCCCAGATTCAGAATAAACGGGTTCTGCGAATGTCTGGAGTTTCTGTATAGTCTTGTGGTGAGTTTGTGGATTACCTCCGTGAGAGTCTCAAGTCGGTATTCCCGGTGAAGGTCCGCGATGCGTGTGTATCGTGGAGCATTGCTTATGATTTTGAGTACTTTGTTTTGTATGAGCTGCAGACGGCGCAGGCGTGTAGGCGCAGCGTATCCCCAGACAGGAGCTGCGTACGTCATCAGGGGTCGGATAAGTGTCATGTACATGGACCTCGACACCCTTCTGTTCAGTGTGCTACGCCTGTTGAGCATAGGATAGAGCTGTTTGAGCCTCGCGCTAGCTCGGTTGGTCATGTGTTGTATGTGGTCCCCCCAGAGTAATTTCCGGTCCAGCCAGACACCGAGGTATTTGACTTTCTCGCGGAAACGTATTGGACGTGCATGTAGGGTTATTGGTCTGCAGTAACGGTGTTTGCGCAGTTGCTTCGGTCTTCTAGTGAACAGAACGGCTTCGCACTTGTCGACGTTTACTCTAACACGCCATTTCTCCAACCAAGGCTCGGCCACTCTGAGTGCAGTCTGTAGGCGTGACGTAATGTTTGATGGTTTCCAATCTTGCGCAAGGATGGCTGTGTCATCCGCGTAGATTGCCATCATTGTGTTGTGTTGGTTGGGAGATCGTTTATGTAGAGGTTAAACAGTAGGGGCCCTAGGATGCTTCCCTGGGGTACTCCCGCGTGTATACCGTGTCGTGTTGATTGTTTTCCCTGCACATCAGTGTTGAAACTCCTGTCTGTGAGGTATGAGTGTATTAGACGCAGCAGCCCGTCGGGGAATCCCGCGTCGCTGAGTTTGCGGATGAGGCCGTTGTGCCATAGACGGTCGAAAGCCTTTTCGATGTCCAGGAACACTGCCCCTGTAGCTTTGTTTATGTTGAAACCATGTGTTATATGTTCAACGACCCGTAGGAGTTGTTGTGTTGTGGAGTGGTGATTCCTGAAGCCGAATTGCTCCGGTCTCAGGATGTCATTTGTTATGCAGTGCCTAGTGATGCGTTTGAGAATCACCTTCTCAACAATCTTACTGAGCGAGCTCAGAAGGCTGATGGGTCGGTAATTTTGTGGGAGGCTGTGGTCTTTCCCCGGCTTCCTGAACATCAGGACCTTGGCTGTCTTCCAAAAGGCGGGGAAGTGTTGGTGTTTTAGTATGGCATTCGTTATGTGTGTTAGGTACTCAGTTGCTTTATCCGTGAACTCCTGGAGGACACGGTTTTGAATGCCATCATGACCAGGGGCTTTCCTAGCGACGGAATGCATTATAGCCCAGGAGACTTCGGCTGTGCTAGCATGTCGAATGTCGTCGCGCGATGGTTGGGCTAGAATGCGTGTAACCTCTTGGTCAGAAGCAAGTGTGAACACTGGATCTGATGGTACCAGGTTCGGTGTGAATGACGCTGCGAGTGTTCGGGCCATTAGTTCTGCTTTCTCTTCCGCTGAGTATGCAGGTCCGTCGGGCCCTTGAAGCGTTGGGGTGTATATTTTCTCCCTGGTGAAGTGTCGGGCTAGTTGCCACACGCCAGGTCGTGTGGTGTCCAGCCCTTCGAGTTTTTGGTTCCACTGTTGTGTTCTATGTGTTTGTATTTTATCATGTATGATGCCCTGTAGTCTGTTAATGTGCCGTTTGAAGTACGGACGCCTGGTGCGCTGCCATTGTCTCCTGAGGCGATTCCTCATTGAGATTAGGCCCAGGATTTCCTGGGACAGGGCCGCACTGCGTTGTTGTGAGGTGCGATCAGGTATGGTGCCTGCCATTGCGTCCTGGACGGCGTTGGTGAGGGTTTCTACTGCCTCGTCAATTTGTGCTGTTTCATTAATTTCGTGTATAGGTGGGATGTGGCTATCGAGCGTTTGCTTGAACCTTGTCCAATTCGCACGCCCGTAGTCCAACATCTTGCGTTGTTCCATGTGCTGCAGTGTTTCCTCAATGTATAGTATTACAGGTTGGTGGTTTGAGGGCAGATCGTTTTCAACGGCAACGTTGAGTGTCGTTGTAATGCCCTTGATGAGGGCCATGTCTATCACGTCTGGCCTGAGTCCCCTCTGATAGGGAATGTGCGTCGGTTCAGTCGGCGCTAGTATAATGTAGTTTCTGCCAAGTGAATGTTCGTACAGTTTTTTGCCGTTGGGATTTCGTATACGTGAATTCCATTCTGGGTGTTTTGCGTTCAGATCTCCAGCGACTATTACTCGCGGTGAGATGTTGAGTAATGTGCTGATATCACGTGTTGAAATGCCTACAGGGCTGTTGTATACCGATATCAGTGTGGTGTAGGCTCCGTTGAACTTGACTCTGACGGCCGTAGCCTCGATTTTTTCCAGTTCAGGGAGCTCTATGTTTGTGTGCTCAATGTCTTTGTGTATGACGATTGCAGTTCCACCTGCCACGGCGTCGCCCGGTCGGTCGGTACGATAGACACAGTAGCCAGGAAAGTTTAATTGTTTGTGCGGTTTAAGTTTAGTCTCGCTCAGTAGCGCGACAAGGATTCCCTTACGCTCCATGAACGCGGCAAATTCTGCCCTTTTGTTGTGGATCGAGTCTGCATTCCAGAACAGGATCCGTGATAGTGTGTGCGGGTCTGCGTTATGGGCCAGGTGTGGTATATTATTCATGTAAGAGTGTGAAAGAGTGTTGTGATGGCAGTGTGTATGACAGCCCAGTATTGCCCGGGTTCGGCGCTCATGAGCTGGGTGATGAGTGTAGTGACGGCCATCAGCACCTTGGTAAGGATTTCAATGGTCGTGTGTCGGGGGAATAGTGTTTCCAATATTCCCCCAGGTGATGTGTTGGTGTTGGGTGTGGCAGCCTGAGGTGCTGTTGTGGGGTTAGCGGCCGCTTGTGCGGGTATTGGTGTGTTGTTTGGGGCGGCATTTGTGTTTTGTAACAGAGGTTGTGGCGCCTGCGTTACTTCTGTGGTGAGGGGGATGGTAGTGTGAGTTACAGTCTCGGTGTCTTGTTGACTGTTTTCCTGTGTGTTGCTGTTCTGTTGTTGCTGCGTGGCCTGTTGTGGTGATTTCGTGTTCCCCGCCCTGTGTTTGCGTGTACGTCTATTCCTCCTCTGGGCTTGGGGTTCGGGGGGTTCTTGTGTGGATGTGTTTTCCTGTACATGGTGCGTTTCTTCGCAGCTCGTGATTTCCGGGAGTGGGGTCGTGTTGTTTGGGGGCATAGGTGTTGGTACCGATGCTTGTTGGGTTTCAGGTGTTGTCTGTGGCTGTTGTGTGGCTGTTGTAGCGGTTGTTTCACGTGTGTGTGTAGGGCGCTGAGGTTCCGCAGCCTGTGCCGTTCCGCCAGGGCGTGCAACCGTGGCAAACGTTACGCCGTTCCTTACTGGGTTCGGCGCTGGCCTTGGGCGTGGTATGTCGTACAGTACCCTGATTTTGTCTTGTTTTCGCTTCAGCGCCTGTTTGTATGAGTTGCACTGTCTGAAGTTGGCCGCATGGGGCCCACCGCAGTTGGCACAGCGTCGCTGGTTTGGTTGTGTTTGTGTGCAAGTGTTGGATCTGTGGTTGCCAGCGCATCCGCGGCAGCGAGTTGCCAGGCCGCAGCGGAGGGCGAGTGGCCGAACCGCTGGCAGTTGTTGCATTGTTGGGGGACGTTGGGTGGTTCGTAAAGTTCTACACGTACGTCCATCCGCAGAAAGCTCTTTATCTGCAGGATGGCGCGGGAATCAGCCGTGTCGGCTAACTCAACCATGTAGTGTGGTAGCGGTGCGTGTGTACGGAACCCTGTCATCCGGGAGGCACTTTTACAGTCGAATCCCAGATAACAAAGGGCCGCATGTACTGTCTCGTTGGGGGTGCTGGGGTCCACTCCCTTGATCACGTACTGCTGGGTTCTCTCGTCCAGCGTTCTGTACGTGTAATGTTCGATCTTCCGATCTTTGAGGAAGGTCAGAAGATCTTTGTATTCGTTGTCTGTGGCAACGTACAGTGAGGCCCTATCCCCTGAGTACTTTGCATGTAATGTGCTGTTTATGTGCCTCTCCGCGAATGCAGTGTTAAGGGCACTAAGGTTCCCGTAGTTTTGTATAACAACTGGGGGGAAACCAGTCTTGTGTTGTGTGGGCACTGTTGTGGCTTTGTGTGCTTTGTTGTTGTTCGCCACAACTGTGTTTGCGTTTTGTTGTGTGTTAATGTTGCTAGCCTGAGGTGAGCTAGTGGGTGTAGGCAACAGCGCCTTTCGGTTGCCTAGCGAGTTTGGTTGCTCGCTTGTTTGTGCTGGTGTTTTTTTGGGTCTGCGTTTTGGGCCCTCCACCTGCCAGGGCTCTGTGTAATAGTTTTCTGTGTCCACATCCGCCGTCGCTGCCTCGATCTCTTGAGGCTGCGGCGTCGGTGGGAGAATGGTGCATGACTGTCCAGTGACAGGTGAGTGTAATGTGATGCTAAGTGTACTTGTTTTTGTGGGAGAGACGTCCGCCCCGAAAAGTTTGGTGATTAGCCGGCGCGACTCGAGCTGCTTTTGCGCTTTCGCGCCAAGCTGTCGAGCGTCGCCAGCCCTCCCTTGCCTTCGGTAGCGGGCGGGGCGCGAGTTCCGGCGGGTGCAGTCGATCCTCGCGCCTCTTGTGTTGCAGTCTTGCTGCGGGTGACAGCAGGGGAAGTGCTAGTAGCGTCCGCCATCTCGCACTTAGGATTATTTATTGGGTGGGAAGGGGGAAACGACAATTTTACTTTTCTCGAAAGGCGAGAGAAGTGTTGCTTGTTCCCTATGGAAGTGGGTGGTCCCTACTTTACGCTAACATGCGCTGTTCGTGCAAGCGCGGCACCTAAAGGAGGTGCGGAAGAAGAATGGCCTGCAGCACGCGGGCTTGGTCCCGTGAAGGAGCCCTGGTACTGTCTCAGAGTCCCTAAAAGAACGTGAGAATCACCTTGGGGGCGTTGGGTAACCGGAGGCTACCGGGAGCTGCGAGCCGAAGCTCTTTCGCGGCAGTCCGCGACTGGTTGCGCGGCTTTGCGTCGAAGGGGAGCGGGCTCAACCCTTCGGCACTCGGCCGGTAGCCGCTGGGCGGCTGCGCCGGGAGCGGCTGATGCGCACTCCCCGGGCTTTTTTTTTTTTTTTGTCCTTTATTGTAATTTTTATCACCTTACATAAGGCGGGCTGGCAGCAGCTGAGTACGCCGCTCTTCAGCCTTGAGATTTACAATAAGTAAGAAATAGAGGGGACACAGAGAATACAATCAAAAATGGCGGGCAAAACAATGTAGACACCAAAAAACAAAAAACACGGAGCCGTTCACGCCTGATGAGAAAACATCACTGACACTAGTGGACACGGCGCACAAAACAGGGACGATGGCGATGGTACACGTGAACAGTGGCGGCGTTCCGGCGAACAAACACTAAACACAAACGAAGACACACACACGAGACACTAATGGCGATGACCTCCGGCGCGCGAATGTTCACTATGCGTGTGCGAGTCCGGGGACCTGCCAAGAGAGGAGGAGGAGGAAGGGGAAGGGGAGTGGGAGAGCGAGAGGGGAGAGCAGAGATGCCACGGGCAGGGGAGAAAGGGGGGGAGGGAGGAAGGGGGAGGGGAAGCCCGGGGGAAGAGCGGTGGAGGGAGGTGACGGGGAAAAAGGAAAGAGAAGGGAAGGGAAGGGAAGGGAAGAGAAGGGAGGGAGGGTGCCTAAAGGAAAGGACACAGGAAGTGGGGGGGGGCAGGGTCAAAGTTGATAGGAGGGGTAGATGGAGGGGAGGAGGACATCATCAGGGAGGGGGAGCTGGCGGAAGCCACCTTGGGAGAGGGTAAGGAGGGTGGAGAGATGGAGACCAGGTGGGACATGGGAATACAGGCGCGGCAGCGGGCGGGGGTGGGAGAGGATCGGGGAGACGAGCGGGTGAGGAGGGTCGAGTTTACGGGAGGTGTACAGGATCCGTATCCTTTCAAGGAAAAGCAGGAGGTGGGGGAAGGGGATGAGATCATACAGGATCCGCGTGGGGGAGGGGAGGCGGATGCGATAGGCGAGGCGGAGAGCATGGCGTTCAAGGATTTGGAGGGATTTATAAAAGGGAGGGGGGGCGGAGATCCAAGCCGGATGGGCATAACAAAGGATAGGGCGGATGAGGGATTTATAGGTGTGGAGGATGGTGGAGGGGTCCAGACCCCACGTACGGCCAGAGAGGAGCTTTAGGAGATTGAGTCGGGCGATAGGACGGCCATAGATGGTGATGTAGAAATCAAGGAGGCGGAAGGAAGGGGTGGTTTTGCCTACAATGATCGCCTGGGTTTTGGAGGGATTGACCTTGAGCAACCACTGGTTGCACCAAGCGGTGAACCGGTCAAGATGGGATTGGAGAAGGTGTTGGGAGCGCTGTAGGGTGGGGGCAAGGGCAAGGAAGGCGGTGTCATCGGCAACTCCCCGGGCGACTGAGAGCGACTTATATATCGTAGAAAGTGGGCGTGACCAAGAGTTACAGGTGATACGCAGAGATAATCTTTATCAGAGATAAAACTTAACTATCGATCGTAATCTCGTCACGGATAAAACCACAGTCTAACATAACAGTCGCGACACTTCGCCTAGATTTTGTTGCCTTCAGCGCCAGCAGCGCCCCAAGCGGCCGGTAGGTTGAACTGTGAGTTCGGCGCGATCGTGAAATCGAATAGTGATTGTTTATTTTGATTTACACAATGGTTTCTACCATCGGGAGCGTTTGTAGCGCAATAAATTGCAGCAGCAATAGGAAGAAGACACCACAGCTGTCTTTTTCAGGTTTCCTAAGGATCCTGAGAGGTATATACCATCATGTTACTAAAGTGTATCGTCAGGATTCACTTGCAAACTGTATGTGTATAAATGATGAATGTTTCGTTTTAGGAGCAAAAAATGGCTAGTTAATAGCAGACGAGAAGACCTTATGAAGAAAGACCCGGTTTACCTGTATAATAATATTAGGTTTTGTTCGCTACATTTCGAACAAAACCAGTTCATGAACGCAGACAATAACAAACTCGTGTGGAATGCAGTACTCACACTATTTGACATTCCAAATAAGGCACCTCAACTGACGATGAAGAGGAAACTGCCACAAAGATTCGACAGTCAATCTAAAGCTGTAAAACAGTCCTATGACACAGAAGCAGCCAGTGCAACTCTCCATGTATTAGTGCCAGATTCGTGAGAATCATCAACACAGACCTGCTTTGACGATGAAGTGGTTAGATTAAGTGCAGCTGTTCGTGTCTTACAAAAGCGTGTGTAGTGTCAGAATGTGCAGATCGCTAGACTTCGAGCGAAACTATTATGGGACAAGGAAAGTGCCTACAGACAGACTGTTTGAAAATTATTCAAATATTTGGTTTTGCGTGAAATGTAATATAATCAGCTCATTATAATGTTTTCAGCATATTTCTCCCACTATTTGTTAGTTGCTTGTCCCACTTAGAATAATATAAAGATGAAGGTCGTACTTGTGGCCACAGGCGACAATGACAAACACAGTAGCCCTACAGAACGATAAACGAGCTGTCCATCGCTTTTGCATGTAGAGGTACATGTCTGTGCTCCTTACATGTGATTCTGTGTGTTTATATTCTTTTGATATCGACGTGGTACGCTGCAATTCTGTCCAATGTCACAAGTGTTTCTTCACGAATGTGTTGTAGCTTGCCACTATATTCATGGTTTTTGTCCATACTTGCGCTTATTTTAGAATCATTTTTAGAAACATATATGCCTTCTGATACTACACAAACTCTTGGAGGCAAGAAACTAACTCGAATAATTCGGAAATAACGTAGTAAATGGATGCAAACAAACATTATGCTTACGACGCATCTGACGTTCACCTTACCTGCCGCTTGGAGCGCTAGTGTCGCTCCACCTGTCAAACGGCAACAACTTTTACAGCAGTGAGTGTCGCGACTGTTATATTAGACTGTGGATAAAACTGTCTAGCAATTCTGTAGTGCTACTGTCCAAATATCACTAAGTTTCATGGTCTCTTCTTTCCGATTAAAATTATCCGTATGTTTATATATTTCAATTGCTTCTCTACAAAGCCGTGGGTAATAGTTCGTCGTCGTAGATAAAATTTTTGTTTCGGAAAACCTCACTTGATGATTTCCTGACTGAAAAGCGTGTTCTGCTACAGCCGATTTATCTGTTTTTCCTAATCGGCAAAGACTTCTGTGTTCTTTTAACCGTGTATTTACGCTTCTTTTTGTTGTTCCAATATAAACTTTTCCACATGTACACGGAATTTTATACACGCCACTGGCTGATAGAGGAGCGCGTTTATCTTTTACAGACCGGAGAACATGACAAATTTTCTTCGTTGGTCTAAAAACAGGTCTAATATCATGTTTACATAAATCTTTCCAATCTGATCCATTACTTTCTTTATGAAAGGGAGAGAGACTGTATTCTTCCATCTCTCAATTCCTGCCTGTCGTAAGAGGCGACTAAAAGGAGTCCCTCCCCCTCACGGGGGTAGTTAGCGCCTGCGTCCGGAGATGGACGGTTCCACGAGCTCTATTTGCGGTCATTTTGCTTTTTCACTTCTCGTTTCTTCCTTCCTTTAGTTGGTTCCTTTCTTTGCTCTTCTCCACCTCATTGTCTTCCTTACTCTTTCTCCTGCTTAATCTCCTTGCCTTCTCATTGCCTTCTTCTCCTTGCCTTCTCATTGCCTTCTTCTCCTTGCCTTCTCATTGCCTTCTTCTCCTTGCCTTCTCATTGCCTTCTTCTCCTTGCCTTCTTATTGCCTTCTTCTCCTTGCCTTCTCATTGCCTTCTTCTCCTTGCCTTCTCATTGCCTTCTTCTCCTTGCCTTCTCTGGTCTCCGCCTCGGCATTTGAGACACTGTCCTCTCTTTCTCTCTCTCTCTCTCTCCCTCTCTCTCTCCTTTTTCCTCTTCTTCCTTCCTCCCTGTGCGCGCCTGAAGGCCGACCCACGCGTTCGCACGCGTAGCCGGTGACGGGGAAACGCGTAAATTCCCCGCCCTGGGTAGACATGTAAGGCACGCGCGTACCCCCTGGTACAGGCCAGGCCCGGGGAGGGGTGATTGCCTGAGCTGATACCTTCTGACCATGCCGATTGGTCCCTCCGTCTGTTTCTCTGGAGGTGTGACCTGAGGTGTAAACATTCACCTAAGGCGGGAGTGCCCTCTGAGAGGGTCCCCACAAGGAAGGAGCGCGCCATCGGAGACGCTGGCAATCATGGGGGATTCCTCCGCAATGGATTTCCATCCATCTCTCTCGACTTCTGCCCAAAAACGGAAACGTGACTAGCTACCAGTGACAAAAGTACTACCGCCTGCCCCACAGTTCCTCGTCGTTTCTCGATCTGAGGACGGAAAGGATTTTTCCTCTGTCAACCCTTTCACAATATATATAAATGACCTAGTAGATAGTGTCAGAAGTTCCATGCGGCTTTTCGCGGATGATGCTGTAGTATACAGAGAAGTTGCAGCATTAGAAAATTGTAGCGAAATGCAGGAAGATCTGCAGCGGGTAGGCACTTGGTGCAGGGAGTGGCAACTGTCCCTTAACATAGACAAATGTAATGTATTGCGAATACATAGAAAGAAGGATCCTTTATTGTATGATTATATGATAGCGGAACAAACACTGGTAGCAGTTACTTCTGTAAAATATCTGGGAGTATGTGTGCGGAACGATTTGAAGTGGAATGATCATATAAAATTAATTGTTGGTAAGGCGGGTACCAGGTTGAGATTCATTGGGAGAGTGCTTAGAAAATGAAGTCCAGCAACAAAGGAGGTGGCTTACAAAACACTCGTTCGACCTATACTTGAGTATTGCTCATCAGTGTGGGATCCGTACCAGATCGGGTTGACGGAGGAGATGGAGAAGATCCAAAGAAGAGCGGCGCGTTTCGTCACAGGGTTATTTGGTAACCGTGGTAGCGTTACGGAGATGTTTAATAAACTCAAGTGGCAGACTCTGCAAGAGAGGCGCTCTGCATCGCGGTGTAGCTTGCTCGCCAGGTTTCGAGAGGGTGCGTTTCTGGATGAGGTATCGAGTATATTGCTTCCCCCTACTTATACCTCCCGAGGAGATCACGAATGTAAAATTAGAGAGATTAGAGCGCGCACGGAGGCTTTCAGACAGTCGTTCTTCCCGCGAACCATACGCGACTGGAACAGGAAAGGGAGGTAATGACAGTGGCACGTAAAGTGCCCTCCGCCACACACCGTTGGGTGGCTTGCGGAGTATGAATGTAGATGTAGATGTAGATGTTATCCAGAAGGACGTCGATGCCATAGCCGGATCTGTCAAATCTTGTACCAGGTTGCGTAACGGTACCTTATTACTCGAAACTGACAGCGCCTTTCAGGCACAAAAATTACTTCGGGCCACACTCCTGTACACATTCCCTGTCCGGGTGGAGGCTCACCGAACTTTGAACTCGTCTCGTGGTGTGGTCTATACTAGATCCCTCGACGGCTTGACTGACGAGGAGATTCAATCTTTCCTCGCTGAGCAGGGCGTGACGGCTGTCCACAGGGTCATGAAAAAGGTCAACAATGACCTTGTACCGACCCGGACACTTTTCTTGACCTTCGATAGTGTTCAGCTGCCATCGCGCATCAAAGCGGGCTACGAGGTTATTTCTGTTCGCCCCTATGTCCCAACACCTACGCGCTGCTACCAGTGTCAGCGTTTCAATCACACTCGCCAGTCTTGTTCCAATGCGGCTAAATGTGTCACTTGTGGCAGGGATGCCCATGAGGGTGACTGTCCACCTCCGTCTCCTCGTTGTGTGAACTGTCAGGGTGACCATGCCGCATCCTCCCGCGACTGTCCTGTCTATAAGGAAGAACGCTGTATCCAAGAAATTCGGGTCAAAGAGAAAGTGTCCACCTCGGCTGCTCGCAAGCTATTGGCTAGTAGGAAGCCCACGCTGCTCCCAGCGGGGAAATACAGTACTGTCCTCGCCTCTCCTCGGACTACCAGGGAGGTGGCAACCCAGACCTGCGATCTGACCTTCGGCACCACGGTCGTCCGTTCGGCCAGTGCTAAGATCGCGCGGTCGACGTCTCCTCTTCCTCCCATCACCCCACAGACACCAGCCCCTTCATCAGCTTCTGCTAAGACGAAGACCCAGAAGTCAGATGCATGGGCCTTCAAGAAGGAACCGTCCCGTGCAGACTTCCTATGTACCTCAACCTCCCACCCATCGACCAGTACTTCCACCAAACGACCTTCCAAGAAGGCTAATAGGAAGCACAGTTCTCCTTCTCCGCCACGGCGCATTTCTTCTCCTGCGCCACCCAGCGGTTGCCGCCCCAGGCCGTCATCCGTTTCGCCTGGCCGCACCGCTGGTAGCCGAACATCTGGCCGTTCACCGGCGGAGGAAGCTCCCCCTCCCGGCCATCTTCCCAAGATGGCCGATGAACCTATAGACCCAATGGACGCTGACTGTCCGCCTACTGATAGCGGCGGCAGTGCTTGCTCGAAGCCAGGCCCTCAGCGGCCTTCGAGGTGACCCCTTCTTTCATCTTCCCTTTTTTTTTTCTTTCTTACGATGGCACTTATTCACTGGAATATTCGCAGCATTCGCTCCAACCGAGAGGACTTGAAGTTGCTGCTCCACTTGCACCGTCCGCTCGTCGTAGCCCTCCAGGAAACGAAGCTACGCCCATGCGATCAAATTGCCTTGGCACACTACACCTCTGTGCGTTTTGACCTACCCCCTGTGGTAGGTATCCCAGCTCATGGAGGGGTTATGTTGCTGGTCCGGGATGATATTTACTACGATCCCATCACGTTGCACACCAGCCTGCAGGCAGTTGCCATCCGCATTACTCTCCCCACTTTTACATTTTCCATTTGTACCGTTTACACTCCATCGTCGTCTGCCGTTACCAGGGCAGACATGATGCAACTTATTGCTCAGCTACCTGCACCGTTTTTGTTAACTGGAGACTTCAATGCCCACCATCCCCTTTGGGGCTCTCCAGCATCCTGCCCGAGGGGCTCCCTGTTAGCAGACCTTTTCAACCAGCTCAATCTTGTCAGCCTCAATACTGGCGCCCCTACTTTTCTTTCGGACACATCTCACACCTATTCCCATTTAGATCTCTCTATATGTACTCCCCAACTTGCACGCCGGTTCGAGTGGTATGCACTTTCTGATACATATTCGAGCGACCACTTCCCGTGTGTTATCCATCTCCTGCAGCATACCCCCTCTCCGTGCTCATCTAGTTGGAACATCTCCAAAGCAGACTGGGGGCTCTTCTCTTCCAGGGCGACCTTTCAGGATCAAACATTCCCAAGCTGCGATAGTCAGGTCGCACACCTCACGGAAGTCATTCTCACTGCTGCTGAATATTCCATCCCTCACCCTACTTCTTCTCCACGTCGCGTACCGGTCCCCTGGTGGACCGCAGCATGTAGAGACGCTTTACGTGCTCGTCGACGTGCTTTACGCACCTTTAAACGCCACCCTACAGTGGCGAATTGTATCAATTATAAACGATTACGTGCCCAGTGTCGTCGTATTATTAAAGAAAGCAAGAAAGCCAGCTGGGCTGCTTTCACAAGCACCTTCAACAGTTTTACTCCTTCTTCTGTTGTCTGGGGTAGCCTGCGCCAGCTATCTGGCACTAAGGTCCACTCACCAGTTTCTGGCTTGACGGTCGCGAATGACGTCCTTGTGGTCCCTGAGGCTGTCTCCAATGCCTTCGGCCGCTTTTTCGCAGAGGTTTCGAGCTCTGCTCATTACCACCCTGCCTTCCTCCCCCGCAAACAGGCAGAGGAGGCTAGGCCACCTAACTTCCGCTCCTCGAATCGTGAAAGTTATAATGCCCCATTCACCATGCGGGAACTCGAAAACGCACTTGGCCGATCACGGTCCTCCGCTCCAGGGCCTGATTCTATTCATATTCAGATGCTGAAGAACCTTTCTCCTGCGGGTAAAGGTTTTCTTCTTCGTACTTACAATCGCATCTGGATTGAGGGACATGTTCCCGCATGCTGGCGCGAGTCTATTGTTGTCCCGATTCCTAAGCCGGGGAAGGACAAGCACTTGCCTTCCAGTTATCGACCCATCTCGCTTACCAGCTGTGTCTGTAAAGTGATGGAGCGAATGGTTAACTCTCGATTGGTATGGCTGCTCGGGTCTCGACGCCTCCTTACCAATGTACAATGTGGATTTCGTAGGCGCCGGTCTGCTGTTGAACATCTGGTTACCTTGTCGACCCTCATTATGAATAACTTCTTGCGGAAGCGCCCGACCGCGGCTGTGTTCTTTGATTTGGAGAAGGCTTACGACACCTGTTGGAGGGCGGACATTCTCCGCACCATGCATACATGGGGCCTTCGCGGTCGCCTCCCTCTTTTTATTCGTTCCTTTTTAATGGATCGACAGTTCAGGGTACGTGTGGGTTCTGTCCTGTCAGACACCTTTCGCCAGGAGAATGGGGTGCCACAGGGCTCAGTTTTGAGCGTCGCTCTCTTCGCCATAGCGATCAATCCAATAATGGATTGCCTCCCAGCAGATGTATCAGGCTCCCTTTTCGTGGACGATTTTACCATCTATTGCAGCGCGCAGCGTACGTGTTTCCTGGAGCGCTGTCTTCAGCGTTCTCTTGACCGTCTTTACTCCTGGAGTGTCGCCAATGGCTTCCGTTTTTCTGCCGAGAAGACGGTCTGTATTAACTTCTGGCGCTACAAAGAGTTTCTCCCACCGTCCTTACGACTCGGTCCCGTTGCTCTCCCATTCGTGGAGACAACAAAATTTTTAGGTCTTACATTTGACAGGAAACTTAGTTGGTCTCCACATGTGTCTTATTTGGCTGCCCGTTGTACCCGTTCTCTCAATGTCCTCCGTGTTCTCAGTGGTATGTCGTGGGGAGCGGATCGAACCGTCCTACTTCGCCTATATCGGTCGATCGTCCGCTCCAAGCTGGATTATGGGAGCTTCGTATACTCCTCTGCACGGCCATCCATCTTACGCCGCCTCAACTCCATACAACATCGGGGTTTACGACTTGCGATCGGAGCGTTTTATACTAGTCCCGTCGAGAGTCTTCATGCTGACGCTGGTGAGTTGCCACTCACCTACCGGCGCGATATACTGCTTTGTCGGTATGCCTGTCGGCTACTGGCAATGCCCGACCACCCGTCTTATCGTTCCTTTTTTGATGACTCTCTCGACAGTCAATACGGGTTGTATGTCTCCGCCCTGCTACCCCCTGGAGTTCGCTTTCGTCGCCTCCTTCGACACCTTAATTTTTCACTCCCTGCCACCTTTCGAGTGGGCGAGAGCCACACGCCACCTTGGCTCCAGGCTCAGGTTCGCGTCCACCTTGACCTCTGCTCGCTCCCGAAGGAGGTTACCCCCGGTTCAGTCTACCACTCCCGTTTTGTCGAACTTCGTTCGAAGTTCATTAATATGACCTTCATTTATACCGATGGCTCTAAGACCAATGACGGGGTCGGGTGTTCTTTTATTGTTGGGGCACAAAGTTTCCAATATCGGCTCCATGGCCATTGTTCGGTCTTCACAGCTGAGCTCTTTGCCCTCTACCAGGCTGTCCTTTACATCTGCCGCCACCGACATTCTGCATATGTCATCTGCTCCGATTCCCTGAGCGCTATCCAGAGCCTCGGTGATCCGTACCCGGTTCACCCTTTTGTGCACCGGATCCAACGCTCTCTTCAGCAGCTGGCGGACGTCGGTTCCCCGGTTAGCTTTATGTGGGTTCCTGGCCATGTCGGTATCCCTGGGAACGAAGCTGCAGATGCCGCGGCCAAGGCTGCGGTCCTCCAGCCTCGGACAGCTTCTTGTTGTGTCCCTTCGTCAGATTGTAGCAGGGTAATTTGTCGGCGCATTGTATCGCTGTGGCATGCCGATTGGGCTGCACTTCCAGACAACAAGCTTCGGGCCTTGAAAGCTCTTCCCGTGGCTTGGACGTCCTCCTCACGCCCTTCTCGGCGGGAGGAGGTAGTTTTGGCCCGGTTGCGAATTGGCCACTGCCGGTTCAGCCATCGCCATCTGCTGACGGCTGCGCCGGCGCCGTTCTGCCCATGTGGGCAATTGCTGACGGTCCGCCACATTTTAACGTCGTGTCCGGATTTTAACACCCTGCGTCTCGATCTTGGCCTGCCATGTACTGTAGAAGCCATTTTAGCGGATGACCCACGAGCAGCTGCTCGCGTTCTTCATTTTATCAATTTGACAACCCTCTCAAAGGACATTTGATTATGCTGTTTTCTTTTTTAATCCTATGCCTGTCAGTATGTCTTTCATCGTGTTTTCCGTTTCGTTGCTGTTTTAAACTTGTGACTCGCGGTGCATTCCTACAGTAGTCTGGGCGCTAATGACCGTTGACGTTGTGCGCCCTAAAACCACAAAAAAAAATTTAAAAAAAAATAGAACAGCACATCACTCAGACAGTGCAGTATAGCACTATACTCAAACGCATCCAGTCACTTCCAACCACATATTCTACAGCTGCATTGCAT
Organism: Schistocerca nitens; assembly: GCF_023898315.1. Lineage (NCBI taxonomy): Eukaryota > Metazoa > Arthropoda > Insecta > Orthoptera > Acrididae > Schistocerca > Schistocerca nitens. Next base: position 706,049,865 of record NC_064616.1, on the reverse strand, counting down.
TTGCCCTATTTTCTCTATGTCTGTGTTATGGATGGCTCCCATGACCCAGAATAGATCCGAGTTAGCATTTGATTGTGGGTCCACCATGCTTTATATACAGAGCGATGATTGGATGCTGATCCACAGTACGATACATACAGGATAGGGTTTGAGAGTGGATCCACCACATGTTATACATGGAACGGTGTCTAGAGATGGACCCACAGTGCACTACGTCTGGTATAGGGTTCGAAGTTGAGTCCATCATGCCTTATGTCTCGAGATGTGTTCTGTGTCCAAAGGAAGATCCACCAGCGGGAGGACTGGGTAATGGGAGCAATCTGCAACATATACATACATAAAATAGAGCAAATGCCCTGCAGCTGTAGAATATGTGGTTGTAAGTGACTGGATGTGTTCGAGTACATTGCTAGACTATACCGTGTGACTAATATACAGTATAAAAGGAGGTGTGACAGGTGTAGTGGGCCACTTGGGTTGGTTTTTATTACTGAAGAATCTAGAGAATCTTGTTACAAATATTGGTAATATAAATTATATCGTTGATGTTATACTTTTTAGCTAGATGAATTTAAATGTGCTTACACCCACTGTGGAACCATTTTGCGAAGAATATTTCGCTATTTGCAGAGCTGTAGCACAGTCGAAAATAACATACAATTATTTGGAATCAAAACATTGTGATTGATAATATGCATACCTAGTCTCTATGTGTGTGTGGAGCTGTCAGCGGTGGATGGTTGTGGTCTGAATGCATAACTTACTAACTGGTCATCTGTAAATGATGCTGTTGAGGAGACGCACTCTGTAGGTAGAGAAGGGAAACTCTTATGGCCCAAGATGTTACCTACAGTCAACACACTGTTAACTAGTGAACAACTTATTACTGGGGCAATAAAAATAAACACCCGAAAGCTATAATTTGTAGATGGCCCGACAGGGTTGTAGGTGCATATCAGAGTTGGAAGGTACTGTAATGGCGGCTTATGCCACCGAATGTATCAGGAAGACCAAATGTAGTGGGAAGACACCAAATGTAGTGGATGGTTGCCAGGAGGTGCCATATTAAAACTCGGCGAGAACTTTCCAAATGATTTCTTTGTTTCCACTACAGTACCCCATTCACCTCAGTCCACGTCGCAGGGTCCCACAATGCTGAGGCCACCGCCCCAGTGACCCAGTGCAACATGCTGCTGTGTGTTGGCTCAGCGGTCTTCTTCCCCGTTGACTCGTGCTCCAAATATCACACAAAACTAACTTTCCCTATCCTAAACGGTGGTGCTGCTACATTATTCCCCCCTTTGGAAAGACCCGGTCCCCAGGTCGTCCTTTAACTAACTCTTAAACTTGTTTGAATTGGCACTTATGACATACTTACTTACTATTAGAAAACTTAGATGTGGTCTAGTGCTTCTAAGCACATGACATGACGGGAAAAACATAAAAAAATCCTTAATGGATGACCACTCTGCTGAACGCTCGTTCAACCCCTTACCTACTCTCTTTTTCTTCCTCTTTTCCTTCCTGTGACATGCCTGGAATCACATCGGGGCAACCCTTAAATGGCCGTAACCACCCAGTGTGTACTATCGTTGTTCTAGTTGGTAGCTGAAGCTTAACATGAACGGGAGATGTGGTTTCAACAACTTGGTATGGCCCTTGATACCCCGTGAGGAACTTCTTTGTTATCCCTTTTTGCGTATAGGGCTGGACAGCATTACCTTTTGCCCCACTCTATACTGTGGTGAACTTCCTTTCCGCTTTACTGCGTCTTCCTGCCTTTCCAAAGCCTTTGTACTCGCCTTTTGTACCCGTTTCCAAACATCTCGAATTGTTCTCGCTAATTAACGTACCGATTCACTGGTCCTTCCTTTCTGTAGCCTCACTAAATCATCAAACGGTGACGGCATTTTTCGCACGTACACTACCTCATGTGGAGACAAACCGGTATTTGTATGGACTTTTGCATTGTATGCACTTACAATATGCTTCAAATACTCGTCCCACTGATGGTGATGAGAATCCACATAAAAACTCAGCATCTTCCCGATTGTTCTGTGTACCCGTTCTGTCATCCCATTCGCCTGCGGATTCAACGTGCTCGTTCTCAACTTCTTTATGTTCAACAATTTACATAGTTCCTTCATTAAACCCGACATGAAGTTGGTCCCTTGGTCAGTAATTATTGTCTCTGGTACACCAAACTTCAAAATCCAGTTATTTACTAACGCTTGCGCGACCACTGCTTGCTGTGGATTTGGCATAGCCACCGTCTCCACATACTTTGGAAAATGGTCTATTACTGTCAGAACGAATCTGTTCCCTGATTGTGTTCGCCTAAAAAGTCCTAAGACATCGATCCCAAGCATAGAGAATGGACATGTCGCTTCTGGTAATCGCTGTAGCTGTATCTGTTTCCGACTCAAATCTGCTCTCTGCGCACATGGTATATAATTCTTTATATACTGATCCACATCTTCTTTCCTACCTCTCCACCAGGACCTCTCCGCCACTCTCGTATTCGTCGCTCTATACCCTCCATGACGCAGTTTCGCTGGCACTACTACCCTTGGCCCTAACTTCGTTTCCTTGCACAGAAGACCGTCGTACATATTAAATTGTGGCTGTGTCCGATACAATTTACAATCGTTGTCAACGTCCTGTAATTTTTGCCATACTGCTAGGTCATAACCTATGACTTCTACTTTTGCCACTTGCCTACTTAGTGCATCCACATTACCGTGCTTCTTCCCAGGCTTCAGCACCACCTCGTAGTCGAATTCACTAAGCCTCACAGCCCATCTAGCAAGTCTAGTGGACGGATCCTTCAGCCCTCAACAACCACTTCAACGCAGCATGATCTGTCACTACGCGAAATCTTCTCCCATATAAATAACTTTTAAAATATGTGATTCCATAGATTACACTAAGCATCTCCCTCTCTGTTGCTGAGTAATTCTTCTCTGCTGCATTCAACTGCCTAGACGCACGGGCTACAGGATGTTCTTTTCCATCAATTTCCTGACTAAGAAAACACCCTAATGCTTGATTCGATGCATCGCATGCTAGTATAAAATCCTTTTCAAAATCTGGAAATACAAAAACCGGACTTGATGTTAACACTTCTTTCAGTTTCTCAAACGCTTTCTGACACTCTTCTGTCCACTCAAATTTCACACCCTTCCGTAACAATCCCGTCAACAGCTGTGCTAAATCTGTAAAACCCTTCACGAAATTTCGATAGAAATTGCAAAGTCCGATGAATGACTGCACTTCCTTAACTGTTTTCGGTTCCCAAAAATCCCTTACAGCCTATACCAACCTCCGATCTGTTCGCACTCCGTCCTTACTGAAAATATGGCCCAAACATTTTACTTCTTCTAATGCGAAATGACACTTCTCTAGGCTCAATGTCAAACGAGCTGCTCTGAACCTCATAAAGACTTCCCTTAACCGCTGTGTATGTTGCCCCATACTACTTGAAAACACTATAATGTCATCCAGATAGACCAGACACTGCCATGGTTTAAAACCCCTCAAGACACTGTCTAGCAACCTCTGAAACGTTGCCGGAGCGTTTTTCAAACCGAATAGCATTCTAGTGTACTGGTGATGGCCTCCAGGTGTAAAGAAAGCAGTTTTTGGACAATCCTCTGGAGCCACCTCTAACTGATGATAACCACTTGTCAAATCCATCGTAGAAAAGTACTGGCACTGTCCTAAGTGATCCAAAGTCTCAGATATGTTTAGAATGGGGTATGCGTTGGTTACTGTCTTATTATTGAGGTATCGGTAGTCACAATAGAACCTGTATTTCTTAGTTCCATCCGTAGATTTTTTTTAGGCACAATGACAATGCCCGCTCCCCAGCAACTATTACTATGCTCTATAATACCGTCCGCAAGCTGCTGATCAATGAAATCCTCCACAAACGGCTGCAAATACCTTGGTATTCTGTATGGTTTACAGTAAATAGGTGCTTCATTCCCTGTTGGTATCCCATGTTGAACTAATGGAGTTGCTGGTAACGGCCCTTGTGGAAAAACAAGTCCTTAAATTCCCACAATAATTATTCCATATGCTCTCTTTCTCCTCCTTTCACCGAGCGAGGTGGCGTAGTGGTTAGACACTGGACTCGCATTCGGGAGGACGACGGTTCAATCCCGCGTCCGGCCATCCTGATTTAGGTTTTCCGTGATTTCCCTAAATCGCTCCAGGCAAATGCCGGGATGGTTCCTTTCAAAGGGCACGGCCAACTTCTTTCCCCGTCCTACTCTAACGCGATGAGACCGATGACCTTGCTGTCTGGTCTCCTTCGCCAAAACAACCAACCATCCTCCTTTCAAATGCTTAATTTTGTCACGCAATGCAGTTCTATCGGCAGTTAGCGGTTGATCGCTTCGCCTACCTCTCGAACACCAGTCTTCGTCATCTGGCACATCTAACTTTGCTACACTACATTTCACAAAACAACCCAGTGAACCCAAATCTTCATTAACCTCCAATGGTTCAGTAACACATACTGTAGCCGCAGGTAGATTCGACTCCACACTTACCCAAAGCGACTTCCCGGTGCCACTAGACACACACTCATTCGAATTAAGCCTTAATGCAAATGTACGAGGTTCAATTGGTTTGTTCATTACGTTGAACGCCCCTCGCGACAGCCCTGCATTGACAACAGATTCCCCTAGCGGAAATAACATTCCACCAAGTTCCACAGTTCATTGTCAAAGGTCAATTTTGCCATGATGTTGATGCAAGAAATCTATTCCTAGGATCATGTCGTAGCCCTCACTTACCCATGGTACTACCTCCATGCAAGCATTAAATCGGACTTTCCCTATTCGAAAGTCAACTGTCACTGACCCCAGAGGTGTGACCTCCTCATCCCTCACTCCACGCAACCTATAACGTGGTGGGTCTAGCGTCCTTCGTCCGATTATATTTCCAGTAGTCACTGACACTTGCGCCCCTGTGTCCAAAAAAAATCTTAAACGTTTTAGTTCCTATGGATCCAACTACTGAACATTCCACCGCTGCATACGTATTCGTAGCATTGAAATTAAACAGGAGCCCCTTTACGTGGGTCTTGGGCCCCCTCTGTCGTTTAACGATTGTCCACCTCTCGTATCTCCACTTCTCCATCTTCCACGCTGCTGATTTCCACTCCTTCCTCTATTCCTTGGCGACTGGGTACATTGCCTCAGCACATGTCCCATACGACCACACTTTAAACATTTCACACCCGCCATAAACACTGTTTGCCTCTCGCGTGCCCCTGTTGCCACGTCTATTTCCTCACATTGAACTGCCAGCTGAATGGCCGAATACAAATCTTTCGGAGTCCCTTCATGCACTTTCCGTGACATATGCGCCGGTAACCCTCTCAAAAATATATCAAGTGCTCTTTGCTCAGACTCCTGCAACAGAACACTATTCGCTTCATCGCTCTGACCCAACTCGTAAGTATACTCATTAATTTCCCTTATCCTGTCCGCAAATTTCTCCACTGTCTCCCCATGCCTCTTAGTAATTGTACTTACCCTCACCCTAAAGTACCGAGCGCTATTTTGTTTCTTGTATCTTTGTAAATGCCCTTTCTTTAAACTGCTTAAACTGTCCTGCCTTCCTTAAGGTCTCAGAACACCTTACATATGTTTTCGCTTCACCTGTTAATCTAATCTTGGCTGTATGTAACAACTGCTCATCAGAACAACCATTCATCACCACTGAAGTCTCCAAGTCCTCCACAAACATACGCGCATCCTCAGATGCCTTGCCAGAAAACAGAATAATCAAACTTGCGGCGGCTGCATCAATCTCCTTCACCCTAGGCATAAACGACTGATCAGATGCGGTTTCCCGCTCACTTCTAGATGTTAATTCATTTCTCAACAGCGTATTGCCTGCTGTCAACTGTGCTACTTTTTCCAACAAAATCCGCGCCACTTGTGGTTCCGACACACCTTGCCTCCTTGACCCTGCCACTGTGTTGCTTTCGTTCCCAGTTAGTCCTTAAACAAATCGATTAAGTACAAGAATAATCTGACTTCCTACAGCTCCATATCGTCATACTCAGTATCATCATAAATTCATAAACATATACAAAAGTAATCGAATGCCACCAAGCAAAAATCTTACTGCCTCAAATACACTAACACTTACTCTGACAACAAAAAATACTATGCCCACGAAAACATGTACAATGTGGCTTGCCAGGAACCATACTCGAAAAAACAAAAAAGAAAGAAAACGTCCAACGCTCAAAAAGAACAATTTTGGCAGCACTCACCACATCTTGTGACCATAATGCAGGTGGTGGGCTCGAACGTCATACTGGACAGACGACGTCCGCTATCATGACACTAAATGTAATGGCTGATTGCCAGGAGGTGCCGACAGCCGGCTCAGCAGTCTTCTTCCCCATTGATTCAGCGCTGCTCCGCCGGGAGCTGTAGGCCGGCCCCGCTGCTGCTTCTTCCTCGCTGGCGTAACTGAGAACGCGACGGCAATGACCACCCGCGATCTGGCGTCCGAATCTGCTGCCCTTGCCTCGGGAAGTGTCCAGCGTGTGTCGGAAGCCGAGACGACTGCCCGCAGTATTGAGCTGACGGGTGGCCCGCCCTGGCTGGCTGCGGACCCCGCATCGGCCCCAGAGAGTCGAACCAACGACCCGGCGTGGACTGGGACGCTGGCGCCCCATCTGTTGCTGTGCGTAGCCCGGTGATGTGATACGCCCCGCCGTCCAGGAGAGCTGCCACACTTGAATGAATCTCGTTAGAAAATGGCACCTATTTATACTTGGCTGTGCGCCATTGCTTTGCCAAGAGCGCCGCTTTGCATCACGTATGCATAACACTTAGGTTGGCCAGTGGCCCTCTTCTGCTTGTGACTTGCGCCATGGAAATGGCTGTGTGCGACCTCTCCGGCAGTTCTACGCCCTGTGGCCTCTATTTGCCTTCGCAACTGCTGGTATGCGTAACTTACTACAATCTGGCTCGCACCTGCCTGTAAGTCGTGCTCCAAATATCGCACAAACCTAACTTTCCCTACCCTAAACGGTGTTGCGGCTGCAGATATATATATATATATATATATATATATATATATATATATATATATATATATATATATAACGAAGCACATCTAGTAAGCTCTAAGAGAAAATACTTACGGAAAAAAAATCCGAGCAGCAATAGAAATCAACTCTGTACAGATGCCAAATCCTTGTTGCAGACCCCTATGTGATGGGGTGGTAGTCAAATGAACATGTAGAACTGTGTCCAGACTTAAGACTCTGTCAAGTGCAGCACTACAGGAGTCTGCAGACAGGCTCTCTGATGGGTCACATCAGTACACACAATTGTTTCCCGACTTTGATTTTCTAAAACATCCACCATCTGCAACACTCATTGAATCTCTTATAGGTATGAAGTGACTGTTATTATACTTTTCATGATCATCCTATCCAAAATGCATGCATGTGGATATTCAAGGAGAGGGGAAATCTTAGGACTGTTTAGTAGGTTGGCATATAAGATGCTCAAATATTTCCATAGAAAATCAATGAACACGTGGGTATGTTAGCAATAAGAGCATATACAAATGGCAAAGTGTCAAAAAATATGAAAAATGACATAAAATTGGTAAAATTGAAGGAACACCTGGTATTATCACGTAAAACTGAAGTAAATACATGAAAATTGAGGGAAATACTATGAAATATGTAAAATAGTGAAAACCTCGTAAAATTACAGAAGAAATTAGAAAAAAATTATCAGTAATATTGAGTGAAATCGATAATATTGCTTGTTTTGGAGGAGGAGAGTGAACTGATGCTGCATATAGGCCTAAATACCTTAATAGTATAAAGAGAAGGAAGTCTAGAGACAACAATATTGTCTCACACTTGAGCAATACAGCCTCACATCGGACCATGACTTCTATGAGCAAGAGGGAGGCTAGCAGGAACGGTGGTAAACTGCAGAGAGACTGTGACATCTACTCTGGCTAATGATCATGATATTTATTTCCTTGTAAGATCTCACTGTTTCTTTGTATGCATTTTCGGCTGTCAACAGTCATTTTCTACGGTGGTTGTGAACATATCATAATTTCCGAACCGTAATTGTGCTTGAACTTCCTAAACAGTAGGCGTCATACAACTCCGGAAACCTATGTAGTGTTTGTGTAACAAAGAATCAGGTGTTTTCTTTGGTATGCAAGGTAGATGTTTTATCACCTTACAGTTTGTCACCGTACTTTATCGTAGAAAAACTTGTGTGTAGAATGTATGTCATGCACTGGAAATATATTTCTTACATTGGAATATTAACAACGTTGCACTCTACATGACTAATAATAGGTTGGAAACTGGACAGCTCCAGCATTATGGCATGTTTAAGGGGAGAATCGTGTAGCCCTTGGAATGCATTTATGTTCCACAATCATTTCTCTCTTTCCGATATCTCCTTGGCGTGGACAACAAATATCTGAACAACACTTCAGATTTATTAGCACAAGTGATGTATGTAAAATGTTTTAGCTCTTTTTCTAAATCGCAGACAGAGGTTTGTGAGTTACTGCAAACGCTGTGTGTGTGTGTGTGTGTGTGTGTGTGTGTGTGTGTGTGTGTGTACATTTGCTTGACAGTTGTCCTGTTTACAGAGTTATTCCAGCATGGAGTGCAATTTCACATGTCAAACACCAGTGTTATGCATTTGTCTGTTTCCTCATAAGATGAATTTTCGATTGCTGACGATCATTTCATAGGAATGATGTGAGCATAGCATAATTTCTGAAGTGTAATCGGATTTGAGGACTCGGTGCTATACACCAACGAAAAGTATATTGTGCATGTACACTCCTGGAAATGGAAAAAAGAACACATTGACACCGGTGTGTCAGACCCACCATACTTGCTCCGGACACTGCGAGAGGGCTGTACAAGCAATGATCACACGCACGGCACAGCAGACACACCAGGAACCGCGGTGTTGGCCGTCGAATGGCGCTAGCTGCGCAGCATTTGTGCACCGCCGCCGTCAGTGTCAGCCAGTTTGCCGTGGCATACGGAGCTCCATCGCAGTCTTTAACACTGGTAGCATGCCGCGACAGCGTGGACGTGAACCGTATGTGCAGTTGACGGACTTTGAGCGAGGGCGTATAGTGGGCATGCGGGAGGCCGGGTGGACGTACCGCCGAATTGCTCAACACGTGGGGCGTGAGGTCTCCACAGTACATCGATGTTGTCGCCAGTGGTCGGCGGAAGGTGCACGTGCCCGTCGACCTGGGACCGGACCGCAGCGACGCACGGATGCACGCCAAGACTGTAGGATCCTACGCAGTGCCGTAGGGGACCGCACCGCCACTTCCCAGCAAATTAGGGACACTGTTGCTCCTGGGGTATCGGCGAGGACCATTCGCAACCGTCTCCATGAAGCTGGGCTACGGTCCCGCACACCGTTAGGCCGTCTTCCGCTCGCGCCCCAACATCGTGCAGCCCGCCTCCAGTGGTGTCGCGACAGGCGTGAATGGAGGGACGAATGGAGACGTGTCGTCTTCAGCGATGAGAGTCGCTTCTGCCTTGGTGCCAATGATGGTCGTATGCGCGTTTGGCGCCGTGCAGGTGAGCGCCACAATCAGGACTGCATACGACCGAGGCACACAGGGCCAACACCCGGCATCATGGTGTGGGGAGCGATCTCCTACACTGGCCGTACACCACTGGTGATCGTCGAGGGGACACTGAATAGTGCACGGTACATCCAAACCGTCATCGAACCCATCATTCTACCATTCCTAGACCGGCAAGGGAACTTGCTGTTCCAACAGGACAATGCACGTCCGCATGTATCCCGTGCCACCCAACGTGCTCTAGAAGGTGTAAGTCAACTACCCTGGCCAGCAAGATCTCCGGATCTGTCCCCCATTGAGCATGTTTGGGACTGGATGAAGCGTCGTCTCACGCGGTCTGCACGTCCAGCACGAACGCTGGTCCAACTGAGGCGCCAGGTGGAAATTGCATGGCAAGCCGTTCCACAGGACTACATCCAGCATCTCTACGATCGTCTCCATGGGAGAATAGCAGCCTGCATTGCTGCGAAAGGTGGATATACACTGTACTAGTGCCGACATTGTGCATGCTCTGTTGTCTGTGTCTATGTGCCTGTGGTTCTGTCAGTGTGATCATGTGATGTATCTGACCCCAGGAATGTGTCAATAAAGTTTCCCCTTCCTGGGACAATGAATTCACGGTGTTCTTATTTCTATTTCCAGGAGTGTATAACAAAGAGTCTATGGTTTTTTTTTTTTTTTTTTTTTTTTTTTTTGCTGCAGAAGGAAGTAGTTTTATCATCTTAAAGTTTGCCACCATGGTGAGTGGGATAGAAAATTGGCAGGGTGGATGTATGTCAGATGTTGGACATCCATGTCCTGCATTAGAGTATTAAGGGCGTAGCACATCACATAGCTTAAACATTATAACACGTTTAAGTGCAGAACCGTCCATCATCACGAGTGTGTGTGTGTTATGTTTTATGATCTCTCTTGCTAATACCTTCTTGGTACTGATCCCAGACATGAGAATAATACTACATAACTGATAGCACAGTTGATTTATGAAAAATGCTTCCAATTGCATCCACCAGGAGCTCCATCATACATAAACCACATGTTGATTCTTAACCGCCTGTTACATCACCACAACACTCGCATACCTGCTAAACACCGATAAGGGGTTCTAACCTCCTTGAAATGCACCCATCTGAAGAGATCTTGTGCACTTGGATAGGTGCTGAGAATAAGATTGGTGTGGGACAGTCTTCGCTGAATAGTAGTTACGGATTCAGCTCACTCTGTTACTTCATGAGATGTGGAGTGTAGTGTGTATAGCACCCTCCTTCTTCTGGTCAGTTACAAATCATGTCAACGATAATGTTGCGGGGAAGGTTGGTCAAATACAATGTGACGAGATCTTTCAATATCCAACTTAATTCTAGGAATGGGTTGACTGAAGATATAGAAATATGTAGATAACCTAACTGCATCAGTATAGGACGCTGTCTGGTAGACTTTGGTGTATACATCCGAGAATTAACAATGAATGGACGTACTACACAGTCATCTATCTACATTCGCAATCTGGTATATGGTACTCGCAAAGCAGTGGAGGGGTGGTTTAGCGATGATACAGAACCTGGGAAGCATACAGCCATGTCACTGGCTGGCACTGAAATTACAGAAAAGCTGGTAATATTGCTAAAATTGCTCGCACTATCAACTGTGGTGCTTATTACAGTACATTGACGTTGTCTTTTCCATCCTATCCGTCCACTAGTGCACTGTTGATTACAACACAATGATTCACTGATATCACATACTTGAGATGGAGAGAGTCTTGGTGTTAGCGACACGTTCCATCAAAACAGTGATCGTGTACATGACTGCAATATAAGGAATCAATGCTCTTGTTCTCTTTGAAACGGAACATTGAGACATCTGCTATGCTATCACCGTGGAAAATTTGATTAAATGTAGACAGTTGTTTTGAAAAGCTCCACAATGCCGCAAACTCTTCCAGTTTCCATATGTTGCAATGTCTTCCACATTTTTTTCAGTAAGAAACACAGCCCATGTCTCTTATTTAAATCATTCTGTGTGCTGTGAAAGCAGTATAGTTTACACCATGTGATGTCCAGCTTTCTGTGAGAGCTAATGGATGAAGCGTGTTATTGTTGGTTTACCATCTGACACAGACCTCAAAAGTCGTGTTGGAAAATGTTTGGCGGAGTACAAAGATGTTGTCACACACTGCTTGGTTGTGTACTTGCGTCAAGGGGACGCTAAAGAATTGGCTTTGCTGATGGGCCACGTCGTGCCATGACGTCGTCTCCCACACCAGCCAATCCAGATTGTTGCTACTTTCTGAAACGCACTGTTCTTTAAACGAGGCCATTCGTCTGTCGATACATTGTGTGGCTAACTCGTTATAGTACTTCACTGTTGTGTGTTCTAGGCCTATGTTTATAATGGCAGATTCCAACACGTGTTTTGTGTGCGATAAAGCATTTCGGCTTCGAAAAACTGTATACCCGCACATCAGGAAAATGCATGATGTAGAGCCAAATACAGAAGGTAAGATTAAGTGCCCACAAGACGACTGCAGCTATTCCTTCAATATATTGGCTAGTTTGAGAGCACATGTGGAGGAAAAAGCACATGGTTCGAACTGCGGATGAAAAGACTGTATTCCAGTCAATGGACGGTAAGAAACACCGCATAATAATAAGTTTTTACTATTCAATAGTAGGATCGTTTCTGGTAAAACTACAAAATTTCGTTCTTTGTGCATTCAGTAATCTGGTGCAATGTTGTACTGCAAAGTTTCTTTCAGTTCACATGAAAGGATTATTTGTATTAACGGCCTAGTCTTAGAAGACATTTAAGTCATAATCATTGTAATCCACAATGGGTAATTAACAAACCTTATTTTTACTGTCCATAAATTGTGAAGAAATTTTTTTTTTTTTTTTTTCGTATTCCTCAACGCATGGAACCCAGATTGGAATCCAGTTTCATGTGTAACAGATTTCTCTTAGAAAAGGAACAATTTAGACATACCGGGAGATGGTGAGCAAATTCTAAAGCTGTGGGAAGAAATTGCTGTCACTTGTTAACTCTCGCTCCAAGAAAGGTCAACACTGTGCCAGCAATGAGAAGATGCCAGTTCAACGAACATCTGACAAACAGAACTTCATTCCAAAAAGTGTCTTTGGTAAACCAACCCTGGCTGAAAAGTCAAATGTTGCTAGTGCTTTGGTGCAACCTGACAGTGAAGTGTTGAGTGTACATGGTGGCTTTGATCACACATACTCTAAGAATTAAATTTATCTGTCCTACAGTTGTGTGTGCATGTTTGGGTATCATGGTTTATAGGCCTATTGGGGAAACTCGCCATGTAAAAAAATGAGTAACGCATCATACTCGGTAACTCAGGGTGATGTGGAAATCCGAGTGTACTTAATAAAGAAAATGTCAGTGTTTGTGTGTTTCTTTTGACTCATTTATCCTATTGCATATAGTTAACAAAATGTAACTGAAATATCTACTAAACCGTAACATTAATTGGACTATGTACATAGTCATTTCAAATGGTTTTGCTATTTTCCACAGGTAAAGTAGGAGTATTCACCAGAATCCTACAGTACGAATGTTTTCCAGTTGACAAATGAATGAAGTCAAAAAGCAAAATTTGCTTGGACAAGCTAAAAATTGTTTATTCAGTTCCAGTTATTATTTTTTATATTAAAACAGTTCCTGAGAGTCTATTTTGCTGACTTTCTTGGTCTAATTTTCTATATGTAACATGTCAGTTATGACATGCTTGGTGATGAATGTTTTGTCACCAGGCATATGGCATCAGGTGTGTGGCTTTTAGTGACAATACTGCAGTCGATGTGTTAACAGCTTTTTGGGACCTTGAGCATGAAGTATATGCATCTAGAAGTCTTGTTAAAAAAGTGCAGCCAAAATTCTAATGCCTGTCTGAGGAATTTTCCTTTAATGGAATGTTTTTGCCCAATAATTCAGTTAATGTCTGGTAATTACTTAATGTGGTAAGTGCTATGTGGCCAACACCAGCCACAGCAGAGCCGTCTGCCATGGCTGCTGGCAACTTTGTGACATTTAAGGGATAATATACAAAAGTGGGCTGTGCAAGAAGTTCAAACTAGTTTTCTTTGGTTAAAGCAATTAAAATAAAACTTGTGAAGCATGTTGAAAATCACATACTCCTCACCATAATTTAAATGTTTACATTGAAATGGTTCTGACATGTGCATAATATATGGAAATGTTATATTTTCTTGAAACCTTAAGAACCAAACCCGTTGGTTGAATTAACATATGAGTAAACCCATCACAATAGCACCTGTAGTTACAGGATAAATGAACATGTACAGTAAACTTTTCATACAAATTTTATTATAAAGCTTGCAAAGGTTATAGAAAAGATGGACAACAAGATAAACTTGTGTAGGCATCATTGTAAATACATTTTTACTTCAAGAAAGCTGAATCGGATAATAATCTCAAGATGCCTTAAATTGCATGACACATATCACCAATCTAGTAGAAGCCGACCTTGGGGAAGATCAGTTTGGATTCCGTAGAAATATTGGAACATGTGAGGCAATACTGACCCTACGGCTTATCTTAGAAAACAGATTAAGGAAAGGCAAACCTACATTTCTAGCATTTGTAGACTTAGAGAAAGTTTTTGACAATGTGACTGGAATACTCTCTTTCAAATTCTGAAGGTGGCAGGGGTAAAATATAGGGAGCGAAAGGCTATTCACAATTTGTATAGAAACCAAATGGCAGTTATAAGAGTTGAGGGGCATGAAAGGGAAGCAGTGGTTGGGAAGGGAGTGAGACAGGGTTGTAGCCTCTCCCTGATGTTATTCAATCTGTATATTGAGCAAGCAGTGAAGGAAACAAAAGAAAAATTCGGAGTAGGTATTAAAATCCATGGAGAAGAAATAAAAACTTCGAGGTTTGCCGATGACATTTTAATTCTGTCAGAGACAGCAAAGGACTTGGAAGAGTAGTTGAACGGAATGGATAGTGTCTTGAAAGGAGGATATAAGATGAACATCAATAAAAGCAAAACGAGGATAATGGAATGTAGTCGAATTAAGTCGGTTGATGTTGAGGGTATTAAATTAGGAAATGAGACACTTAAAGTAGTAAAGGAGTTTTGCTATTTTGTCCCCTGCCTCAAAGCCAGAAATGTGCTACAGTGGTCTGAGGAGCATGATTGTGTACTCACATTCATGTCTTGGCCATGAAATTCTCTTGATGTGAATCCAATGGAACTCATTTGGGTTGCTATTAGGTGCCATCACTGCATACACAAATCAGCAGACCACTGTTTAAGGAAATTACATGACTTGTGCATGAACATCCAGTGTAACATACCTCCACAAACCAACCAACAAACTATTGAATCTATGATATGCAGAATGTGTGATGTACTGCATTCCAAAGACGGATCAACAAGTTATTCAGCAAGTGGTCATAATGTTTTGGCTTGTTGGCTTACACTGCAGTTGCTGAGAAGAAGCAGCTATCAAAAGGTCTTTTATTACATGTGGAAGTAAAAAAATAAGAACACAAAATGACTTAAAAATAATAAAAATATGATGTATTGAGTATTCATGTAATTGTAGGTATGATATAGTACAATTATTGAAAAATTATCACCTATTCCCGTACCAATCCAGTATCAGTACCTCATTATATAACTCTCCTTACTTACTAGTTACATCTCAAATGCAATTAATATTTTAAGATATGGTCCTGTTTTGTAAATTACGCAATAACTTCAGCCATAATAACAAACCCTCCACCATCATTCAAAGATCATTATCAAGTTGGTAACATACTAGTTCTTATGACAAATTCTAGGTCTGGGCACATTGAAAGTTTTGACAGAACATCTACAGTTAGACTATAAAATATATGATGATTGTAAGAACTATTTCTGTGTACTGGGCCCTGACAGGCCACTCATCCTCTGCCAATGGCATCAGTTGGATATGGGCTCAGCACACCTCTGGTGTTGTCAACTTCCTACACATTGGAGTCGCTTCTTCTCATTCAAGCAGCTAGTCAGCTCGCACCATGGGGCTGATTGCACCTCATTCCAGCCTTCTCACCAAAGAAATATCCCTAGCAGTACCAGGAAATGACTCTGGATCCTTCACATAGTAATCACAGATACAGACCACTTAGCTACAGAGGCAAACAATAATTGTAAGACCTATGGAATAATTTTCATCACTGTAAACTGTCTGCTGTTTGTTGTGTAATACTGTTATGTGGATAAAAAATTGTGACTAATACTTTATAGGCAATAATGAGGTAAAATTTTATGCCATAGTGAAATATGTGGAACTTCTTTACCCTACATATGATACTAAGGTCTCTTTTTCAATAGTTAACCTGTAAAAATAGTGTTTAAATGTGCATGCAATATGATGTTCACTACGGTTTGCATTTTTGTATTATAGTACTGTGCCTATCCTGTACAGGGATGCATCTATTGCAACACCAACTGTTCGCCTGATGTGAGTGGCATGAGAGCCAGTGTGGGGCATAACTTTGTTTAAAGGGATCTAAATACTGCCTCTCAGTCTGCCAACCAACGAAAGGCAAATACAGCTTCATGGATGCATCTAGGGCAAGTTTGAAGCGCAAGTGACACAAGCCGCCAATGGGCTGCCTAGCTGACAGGTGCACCAGAGGGTCACAACTGCAAGTTTTCTGTACTGTACATACTACAATTAGTAGCAGCCACTTGGGTTGCTAAGCTGAGTGGGGCACCCAGGCGCAAGATTTGTATGCAATGTGTATCAAAATTATTACAAAAACTGACAAAATTAAAAATATATAATGGAAAAGGGAGAGGTGGGGTGCATCAAATGATAAGTCACTTATGTAAGAAATTGTTCTCGATCCAGCCACGGGTGCTTACTTTGTGCAGCATTGGGAATCTCAATGTAGACAAATGTAATGTGCTGCGAATACACAGAAAGAAAGATCCTTTATCATTTAGCTACAATATAGCAGGTCAGCAACTGGAAGCAGTTAATTCCATAAATTATCTGGGAGTATGCATTACGAGTGATTTAAAATGGAATGATCATATAAAGTTGATTGTCAGTAAAGCAGATGCCAGACAGATTCATCAGAAGAATCCTAAGGAAATGCAATCCGAAAAAAAAGGAAGTAGGTTACAGTATGCTTGGTCGCGCACTGCTTGAATACTGCTCAGCAGTGTGGGATCCGTACCAGACAGGGTTGATAGAAGAGATAGAGAAGATCCAATGGAGAGCAGCGCACTTTGTTACAGGATCATTTAGTAATCACGAAAGCGTTACGGAGATGATAAATAAACTCCAGTGGAAGACTCTGCAGGAGAGGCGCTCAGTAGCTAAGTACGGGCTTTTGTTGAAGTTTCAAGAACATACCTTCATCGAGGAGTCAAGCAGTATATTGCTCCCTCCTACGTATATCTCGCGAAGAGACCATGAGGATTAAATCAGAGAGATTAGAGCCCACACAGAGGCATACCGACAATCCTTCTTTCCATGAATAATACGAGACTGGAATAGAAGGGAGAACCGATAGAGGTACTCAAGGTACCCTCCGCCACACACCATCAGGTGGCTTGCGGAGTATGGATGTAGATGTAGAGTATAGTAGCTCATCTAGCACAACAAGACCTACAGTTATGTTAAGTTTTGTGGGACTGATAAAACTTTCATTGCTTACCTGTGAGCTTTATAGGTTAAATATCTATCACATTAAGCACATAAACATGATATTCTATCTGTTCTTGAAACAAACTCATTTCTTTAAGTTACATTCTAAGCTTATCACATCAAGTTTAGCAAAGAACTTCATGACATTATCCAAATGACCTTATGGTCACTTCCTTTCACAGTAACACCATTGAGACAGTTCATGCAATGATGTATATTAGAAATAAAATTACAGTACAGGCAGCAGTTTTACTTTTATTTTAAATATCACAATTGATTTTCGCCCCCAAGGCCACTCTACATATCCTGAGAGAACAAAGAACAACGGATGATATACATGTTGTTTTCGTTGTTCCAGAAACTTTTGGAATACTTCCAGAGCACTTGACATTCCAAGAGATAAGCTATATACAATAGGTTTTAAAAGGCATATATATTAGAGCAGTTCTCCATAATGCCTCCTCTAAGGGAAGTTGTATGCATCCATCCTTGAGGTTAATTTTAGAAAAAACTTTGTCACCTAATAATTTAGCTAAAAGTTTATCCATGCATGGAATGGAGCATGTGTGTAATATTGCTGAGGCATTAATTA
This sequence comes from Schistocerca nitens, assembly GCF_023898315.1. Lineage (NCBI taxonomy): Eukaryota > Metazoa > Arthropoda > Insecta > Orthoptera > Acrididae > Schistocerca > Schistocerca nitens. Next base: position 706,031,943 of record NC_064616.1, on the reverse strand, counting down.
TATTTTGGAAATCTCCACAAATTCTTCAGGATCCATTAGGTTTCTCTCCGATGTTACACTAGTAAGAAATGAGAGTGATACACCAAGTGATTAATGTGCAGAATGACCTGTTAGCATTTATTATCTTAATATTACAAATTCCACAAACTAATATCTGAAAATTTCATGCTACAACAAAATACTGATGCATAGATTACACTGCCTGCTTCAGCAGTTTTCATTAATACAATTAGCAATTATGTTATCTCGGGATAATGACAATAGTTGCATAGACTCCTTGATAATACTGTTGTTTCTCATACATACAGATACCTATCTTCATCCACAGCTCACTACCCATGACTTACATATGGTGCTTCTTCACGATCAAACTTAAATATAGTATCTCTTTTGGCAAGAGAAATAATTACAGTACTTATGCCGGTTCATAACATCCTGTGAAGAATTCACAAATGAAATTTCTAAGAAAAACATAACATCATAATTTGCTGGTACATTTAAGATACTAAACAAACATTAAAATTACATTACTTGTGTATCAGTAAAAGCAAAACTCAGTGCTCAGTGGTAAGAACTTACAACAGGCATACTAGTCAGCAAGTTCGAAATGATAATTTAAGAAAAAACTTTAGTGTGTCCAGCACAATTTAAATTTAAAAATCCTAAGGCAACAGTATCTAATACACAATTGTAGGTACAAAACAACATCCTACATCTCCTGGACATGAAATATACAACTTACCCTATAATAACCTTAAACAAAAATGTCATAATCTGTGAGGGACTATAATTAATCTGGCATGGTGCCCACTTGCAAGCTTTGTTCTGACCAAATACATGCACAAGGAAATACAGTCAATTGGGAACCAAATCCAGGACTACCATGACAAGTCAAGACAAATGCTAATATCCAAATGCATGGCCAGAGTTCCTTAACCCTTTCTGGCCTGACAGGACTTGAAAGTCCCTTGACTTTCTAGAATTACATAACAGCAAGGAGTAGAATTCATGCACTGGTGTCCTGTCTGGGCAATTGTGTACCTCTTCCGGAGCACAGGAAATTATGGCTGTGATAGTTCAATAAATCTGTCCACAGAAGATAGAAAACAATGACAGTCTGTCATATGCACTGTGTTGTTCATTTAATTGTAAGAAAGTTTGGGTCCTGCAGATATGAAAGGAAATAATTGTGAGGGTTTTGATGTTTATGACCTGGATTTGTATTGTTTTAGTTAATGTAAATTGAGCCTTATGGGATGCAAAGTTTTACTTGTGTTTTGTACATAAATTAAAACAAATATATCCATATCTGTGTATTACAATGCACTACGCACTATTTTCATTGCATTGATAAAATTATCCTGAAGTATTAAATCCTTTGGTACACTTTTTCATAGTTTGGGCAGAAGAGAGTTAAACACAACTCATCATCTCATATAACTCAAACCAGGTTATATGTCATGAAACATCACTGCCCAGAGCCTAGTCCCAAAGTAGTGTAATCTTCTTACAAAGTTCAAACACTTGACAAGAGAGGACAGACAAATCCATAGTGTTACAATCAGCAAGCACATAGGTAATGAGCAAAACAGAACATACCAATTTAATTCATGGAGTTGTTGAGTGCACTGCCTCTGTTGCACACATTTCCTCCTCATAATTACTTTATTCTAAAACAAGCGCACCAAGCTTTCATTGACAATGTCTTGGTCTAAGACATCCATAGTGCACTGCACTATATATGAATTCCAGAACAACTGATGATAAAAGTCACATTGCAAGTACCAATACAGCAGATTGGCAGTGACACACACCCCCTCTTCCATTGCAGTACAATGGCACTCTTGATTTTTTCACATTCTTGCCACTTGCCAAACAGTGTTCCTTCTCAATTAGGCAACCTTCCCACTCAGATGTCAACACAACACTGGCTAACATGCTGCTCCACCGAACCTCCTCAGCTTCGGTGTAAAGGACACCAACAGGCTCAAAATTAAGGATCGTCTTCATGGGGCTCAATCAAAACCTGCCAGTTTTGAATCAAACAAAAAAGTCTGTTGTAATTGCAGCTGGTGATAAATGTGTCACATAACAGCACAGTGGCTACTATGGATATGACTCAGTCAGTAGTGGAAATGTATTTGATAACTCCAGTCACTTGTAATCTGTCAAATTCTTGTTTTAGTGATTCTGTGAGAGTGAATGGAACTTGGTGAGTCCTACACATTTTTTGTGTAGTTGCTGGAAGGAAAGGAAGGAAGACTAGTGTTTGACACCAATTTACAACAAGATCATTAGAGATGGAGCATAATCTTGGATTGGGTAAACATGGAGAAAGAAATTGTCCAAGCACTTCAAAAAGAACTATTCTAGCATTTCCCATAACTGATTCACATACAAATACAAATCATGGAAAACGTAAATTTCAATTGCTAGGTGGGGATTTGAACTATCGTCTGGCTGAAAACAAGTCCAGTGTCCTATCACTGTGCCACCTTTGTTGGTGGTAATTGATAGTCTAATAGGCATGTGAAATTTAGTCATGCATTCCAGCCTGGGCTCGAAAAGAAGTGGAAAATCTTGGCAAAGACCCTTTATTTCAGTGAAATGAATTGTATCAGGCATTATATTTACTGTGTCTTGTATTGAGAAACCAAATACCTTTAGGCCTCGAACACAAAGATGTTTTTCACATCCAGTAAATTGACTACTATAAGCCTATCATTTGTGGACTGTTTATTAATAGAATTTTGAGGAACACTTACGTTTTACTGGAATCTTTTGCCTGCTGAAAGACATGAGTCCACGTGCTGTGGCCAATAAGAATGGGGCTCCTGACTACTGGAAAGTGTGCAAATTGATAAAAGTAGCAACAGCACCTATATCACCATCAAGTTCTATATTGTTATCCCGAATGTGTAGGAAAAAGAAAAGTTTTCAGTCCAGTTTTGTGCCAGGAGTATATTGCATTTAAACTGAGTTTTTTTTTTTTTTTTTAATGTGTATGGGTGTGTGGGGTTGAGTGAGTGAGGGGAAAAAGGCAGTAAGGATTGGAAGGCAGGGTTGGGAAAGAGTTTCTCATAGCTGGGAGTCTGTTCTACCAACCCCTTCCAATCTACTTGTCCATATCATTGTGCACTGCACACAACTCCACCCACAGTAAGGTAACATATTTTGCATAATTTCATTCATTTAAGTCCTCTGGGATAATATTCTCAGGTAACTCCTCACTTAGGCAAATAGTATTCATTGCTCAATGGATATTATGTATCAAAATTATGTATGTATTGAAACATGTGCAACTTGCAAGGGTATCTCTAAGCTACTGGTATTATCAACCACAACCTCACAGTACCTTTATTCACTGGTGAAATTTACTGTAAAAAGGTCTCACAGTTTAAAAATAATAGAGATATTGACAAATACAATACCAGAAGAAAAAATTGTCTGCTCTTCCTCCTGCTAAACCTAGCTGTAGCACAGAAATGACTGAAACATAGCTACAAAACTCTTTGATAATCTGCCCATGGAAATAATATGTATGTTGGTGAGCAAAAATGTTTCCAAGTGAAGATAGTTGTTTCTCCATTATAGCACTTCCTGTACCACAGAAGACTTCTTGAGTGGAAATAAACAGTCAATGATAATCATGTAAATGGCTAGATATTTTTTAATTGTTCCTCTACTCTTTTGTTCAACTGAAATCTTCCACATCATATTATTTCTCATGGCTATATGTATGGAATGCAGAGCTAACTAACAATATTTTGGCACATCAGACCAGAAGGCTATCTGCAAGTTAATGTGTCATCCTTGCTGCTGATATTCAAACCTGGAGTTTCCATATTTTGATTTTTAACAACATTTTGGCTTTTCCTTCTTGCACTGTACAGAACGCTGACTGACTGCTGCCTTACTTCATGTTTGTTCAGAATCATCTGCAGAGGAAAGAGAGGGCCAGTTCTTGAGGATGGTATGTTCGTGTGATACAACTCTTTCCTGGCCTATGCCACATCAAAAGTCTGAGATATGTGCAGCACTTCCTCTAGGCAGCTATTGTAATGTTTCCTGCCAAATTTTCTTGTCAAGGGCATAGCCTAAGACAGTATCACAGATCAGAAAGTCTTTATAAGCTGTTTCTAAGTTGTTTCACACATCCCACAATCGAATTCATGTTTATGGCTAATGCCACAAAAACTGGCAGTTTACAAGTGCTATGATTATCCTTCTCATTTGTAAAGTTGGTGGGCATTTGGTCAGGGCACTATAACATTCATATGGTTACAAAAATGGTTGCTGAGTAAGTCACACATTTCCTGAAATGACAAGTCCACTGGTTCTGCTTTGGGAATTCATTTGTGGAAGATGCAGCAAATCTCAAGATTAGACAGTGTCAAGAAGAAAGACTTTTCAAGCAGTGGATCTGATACCTGGAATGTCTGAAAGTTCTACTGAAGCCACCAGGCATATGAGTCCCTATCTAACTTGGCCACATTGGAGGGTGCAAACACAATGGGCAGAAACCCAGAAATGGCTTGTGGGCTGCTCACTTAACGATGTGGCCTACTGTTGTTGTTGTAAAAGTAGACTGAGTAAGAGCTGCTACTATTCAATTAGCTATTGAGAATGTTTCTGCTAGCTGAATGAGATTTTCACTCTGCAGAGGAGTGTGCGCTGATATGAAACTTCCTGGCAGATTAAAACTGTGTGCCCGACCGAGACTCGAACTCGGGACCTTTGCCTTTCACGGGCAAGTGCTCTACCAACTGAGCTACCGAAGCACGACTCACGCCCGGTACCCACAGCAGTTTTAATTTGCCAGGAAGTTTCTGCTAGCTGTTCTACCATCTTTACTAACACTGTATTCATAGGGAGGCACATATTGAATTCAAATAGCCTCATCTCTAATGTATTATCCATGGTGCAGTTTATTCTACAATCACTGTTATGTAGCAGTAGACCAGAATCATCATGCAAGCATTCATAATACAAGGAATGTCCATTATAAGAATTGCAGTGGAGGCAGGCACAATGTAGGTTGGTGTAGAAAGGAGTCTGATCTCTGTTTTATCAGGATTAAGAATGCCCTGTGGCATGCCCCATGTCATTACAGTCACTGATCATGCAGCACCTTTAATGCTGCTGTCTCCATTCCTTCAGGATCACTGATATTACTATACACTGATGTTACAAAGTCAGCAATGCATGACCCTAAGTCTTGTAAACAAAGAAAAACAAGCAAAGAAATTACAAAGTGCTGCTTGCTTCTTTTGTATTTATGCTGCATCAGTTCAGGGTCGGTGTGGTTATGAACGGATTTGGCACAGTTAATTTAAGGGGTGGATGCATGCCCTTTCTGCTGGTACCCCTAGAGATGGGATATATGTACTGCAACTGTCTGCATGTAGTGCTATTCATGTGAAAGTGAGCAAAAGTTTTCAAATGTTTGGAGATCATATAACTGAGGTGGGACTTGGGTACCATACTGGTACTGATCTAGTCAGATGTGTGAAACCACCAAAAAAACACATGCACACTGGTCGTCATAACAACCCTCATCATTAATCAACCAGGCAGATTCAACATGGACCTGGCACACATCTCCATCCCAGAAGTGGTGCTTTAACATTCACAGCTATCCAGGCAGGTTCCAAACAGGGGCATTAAAAATACTGAACTAAGCACAAAGTTTAAACTCTGGCTACTATTAATGTTGCTGCTGACTAGTCCTAATGTTGCGGTGGTACATGCTTTTCTTCCACCAGTCTGAGAATCAGCTCACCACTAATTTTTGGGGTACCTGCAAGTATGGGACATGTGGAGGGTGTATGATGAAAACTAATATGTTAGTAATTTTTTCAACCTCGTTTTGTATTTTACTTTGCAGTAGTCCTGGAACTTATTGAACCTGGTAGGTATGCAGTGTAGTGTCCTGCTGAGTGGCATATGAAGGTTGTGATTGGTTGGCATCCTTGAAGTAACATTGTTTATTGAACATCAGCTCAGTTCAGTACAATTCGAGAACAAAGTCTACACATGAATAAAATGAAAATCTCCTTCCGTGATGACAAGAATACAATGGAAATGACCTTCTGTGATGATGCATAACTGGTGTCCACAGGGGTGACATCTCCGACTGTTGGAAGTGGTGATGAGCTGAGGAACTGTGTCTTCTGGAACAGTGGTCACCTGGCATTGACTGGGAGCCTGGTGAAGTTGCAAGGCAGCACTGTTGGCTGGCTTGCATAAGCGCCAGGCAGCAAGGTCCTTAGCGTAGTCTCACAGTATGGCTGGTGATCCATCTGGAGGCCAGAGCTAAACTGGCCATCAAGGGGCTTGGTAATGACATAGGTACTTGGATGGAGGAACACAGGCACAGTATCACATGAAAATGTGACTGTGCAGATGTGAGTAGGTCTCCCGTGACAGCAGCACCGTTTATCGTGATCTCCACGTGGCGTAGTGGAGCAGCCTGTACCCCCAAACACTGTGGCAGCCACAGGAGGCTTGGCAGTAAATATTTCAGTGAATGTGTTGGTAAATGGCTGTCTCAGGTAATGCAGTAGCCGTGCCTGACCTGTAAAGCATTTCTTTGAATGTGATGGTCGAATATGCAGGTGCTCAACCCTTCGTATACTACACCCCTTCCCCCTTGAAGGAGATGGTGCAACGATCTCAGAGAAATATGGCAGCCAGGGAAGGAGGCTCCAGGCAGCCACCATAGTGAAATGAAACGAGATAATCAGGAACTGAAGAATGAGAACAGTCCCATCAAATGAAGTACAAGGAGTCTGCACACAGATGGAAACAATCTGCCGGAGGCAGCAGCAGGAAAGGCATGGGCAGAGGACAAGGTAGTGGTATGGAAACACAACCCAGGCCTGGAAGAACATAATGGGGCTGGCAGTGCCCACAAGGACAGCTGACTGGATGCAGGTTGTGGAAGAGGCAACTGTGGTGATGGTAGTGCCCGGGACAATATCAAGTGGGCTTGATGAGACTGTGGTGGCTGTGTCACCATGGAGAGGACCTGCTGTGAGTGGTCCACATGTGAGAGCCACAAGAGAGGTGGCCAAGAGAGGGATAGTGATGGGAAAACTGATTTGTTTTAACAACTGGTTTAGCCAATCGATTTTTTTTTTTTTTTTTCAGTTGAGTGGAACAACTGAATCTCTGCAGCCATGTCATCTATATGAATGGCTTTCACTCACTCTCCAGGTCTGAGAGGTTTTTCAATTAATTTGAACATGTACTGACACAAATAAGTCTCTGACAGTTACATCTGTCATATGAACAATGTTGTTTTCATTCAGTCGCTGTCTGGGTTTGAGTGATTTCACTTATATATTTCTCAGCTTTTACATGCATTATGACTAGGGTTGCCAACATTTTTAGAGAAAATTTGATTTCAAGGAGAGGTGAATGAAAACTATATTTCTAAAAATATTAGTTAGTTTGTTGGGGGAAAACTTCATTTTACATTTTTTACATTAAAGGACTCACAGCAGACCATTACCAGATACTGCTTGAGCTATGAACACCAATTACACCTTGACTACACTATCATTCTCTCCCTTCCAACTCACTCTCTCTGGAAATTTGATTGCCTGCCATGCAGAACTTAGTGCAGCTTGTCTTCTGGTTGGCTGGGAGAGCAGCCAAATATAGGAGGTAGCACTAGTGGCAACATACATCTGCTGCTGTAATAACAGATGGCTGCAGCCAATGGAGGATATGTGCCACTGCAGCTTCTGCTGCTCTGGGCATAGTGCACAAGACTTTTTGCCTTGGGGCTAGTCGCCATGTACTGTGCTTGTCCCACACACAAGCAGAGGCACACATCTAGGTGCCTCAGTCTCAACTTGGGTGTGGAGTGGTCCCCTTCACACTTAGATTGTTTGCCCACATCAGTGCTCCACTCTGGTAGAACGAAGGGGCATGCATATCAAACGATACTACGGAAACTACGGGATCAAAAATTTTGATTTTTCTGTTATTTACAGTCATATATCAGCTTCAAGATGAATTGCCTATCTTTTCATTAAAGATCATAGTTATTGGGACATTTAGGGATTATCTATGTCTCCATACAAAATTTGAATAGTTTGCAATTAAAATCAGGAATCACTATGAGTTTGTAGTTTGGGAGGAAGTCTATATCTGTCTCCAATCTTAAGAAAATGGATTTTATGTATCACTCTCACTTCTGCCCACACGCACAGTGCCCACACACATACACAGTGGTATGACTATAGTGAATTGTTCATAACATCCCTCATATTTTGTAAATTTTTCTAGATATGGAAATGGGTTTTAGTAAATGGTAGCACACAATGAGAAGAGTATTTTGGAATGTTGTTAATACCCAAAACTTTCATATATATCGTCTCAGCAGTAATTACAGATTTTTTCAATTGGATATTTTACTTGAATAAAAATCTCTCGGTGTACATGCCGCGTCAATCCAGGATAAAACTCCAAGCTTTCAACCACTACCTCCATGGTCGTCATCAGGGCTAAAACTGACTGTCGTGAACTAGCGAGGTTCCCACTTTTATATGCCAAGGATGGCTTCTGATTGGCTGGAATACGTCATAGCAACAGTGAGATGGCACGTAGTGAAGTGGTGCCCTCTACTTCCATAGATGTAATTTCTATCCTCTGTTGCTTGCAGCGCCCTCCTTTGAATCAGGAGGTAAAGTGCGGGAAGTTTTTCTCTGCGATTTTTCCTTATCCAGTGCACTCTTCCAAGTGTTGCTAAGTGCATAGCCATTGTCTTTGTTAAAGTTATTATCGCTAAGTCTAATTTAGACGGCTTCCTGGATCACAGAGTCCCAGTAATTTGAAAGCTTGGAGTTTTATCCTGGATTGACGCGGCATGTACACTGAGAGATTTTTATTCAAGAAATACATCGCGAAAGACTTCGTAGGGATATTTTACTTTCTTTCATTTTGAATACCTACATCATTTTACATAAAATTCATCAAATATATGCTAATTAACATATATCGAGTCATTATTTTTATCAAAAGTGCTTATCTCCTTGTTTTTAATTAAATATCATGTGCAAAATTGCAGTTTTAATTACAAATGATTAATTATCAGTATTATATAAAATATTGTTAACAAAGATCATTTAAATTTAAAAAATAATATATATATTAACAATCTTTTATAAAATATTGTTAATTAAGAAATTGTTTCTCAGTGAACTCTGGAATTTTGCATGCAGCATGAAGATGTGCATTTTTCATAAAATGAATGAGTAGATATGTGTTAATCAGCATTTATTTGATGCATTTTGTGTTTAAATGATGCAGGTATTCGAACTGAACAAAAAATAATTAAAAAAAAGACCACAGTAGTATTTGAACTCGTGATGCATTTATTACCTCTATACCATTCAGCAACACTACAATGTGCGTGAAGCTGTTTGCTTACAAATTGGCTTCATTGTATCTTTATAATGGGCAGAACTGACAAACCACAAACAAGGAAAGGAATGATAATCCTCCACAAATTATTTTTGTTTCTGCTTAATACAATCGACAAAGGTACTAACACAAACACATGCAAGAAACTTAATCTTTCAACTATAGTTATTGTCAAACAAACCAATAAACAGAATGAACCACGGGCATGTGCATGAATGTTGCATGTGCCTTCCCCACTCCTGCACTCACACACGGTGACCTTTGTGCACACCTCAGAGGCGTATGTAACTTTGCACCACTGCATGTGCCCCCTTGCTGGTACATGCAATGGCTGCATGTGCCTCGTCTGCACTAAAGTAGCACAGGTGTAAATGCACCTTAACACGTCCCTCACGGCAGGTGTGCTAACATGGGTGGTGTCAGGCTGTTTACATTGGTAGCTAGACACAGGCTTCACTGCGAAACTGAAGTAAAAATACACAAATGTTAATAGTACTACTTCACACTTGTGAAATACAATAGCTGCTACTTTTCAAAGGCTGTAAAATGTAAACAGGTTTTCGTGTATGAGTACGATTTGTACAACGTGTCGAGTATCATAATTTTCTACACACTATATTTACCGTCCACACAAATAAATGGCTGAATAACTGCTTAAAGTCTAGATTCCAGTGGTTTTCAATTAATGTATGTAACCAGTAAAATGAGATGCAAACAGTCCCTAAAATTTGGCAATGTTCGTTTTCATTTACCCTTAAGGGAAGTAACATTTATGATCAATTTTGAAGCCCCAATAATACACCACCTTAGGTGGTTATGTATTAATTGTGTTTGGAGTCACTTAATCCACAGCAGTATGTTAATCAATTTTAAATGATGAAAATATGAGTTACTCTATTCAGTACAAAATTAAATGAATATGTATAATGTGGTTGCAGTAATTATTGGGAGATGAAGAGGCTTGCACAGGACAGCATCAAACCAGTCTTCAGACCGAAGACCACAACAACAACAACAACATGTATAATGTTTATTTTAACTTTGCTGTACTCCCTGAGATGTCTTGACATACCCATGGGGAAGGACTACCCTTTGGGGTATGTGTACCCTGGTTGTATACTACTGCTTCAGTTCAACAGAGTGGTTTCACTCAGAAGAATGAATGGAGAGCTCAGTCAACTAAAACACAGGAAACAGTGATTTCATTTGAAAGACAGACAGAAAAACTACAGATTGGTTTCACTTGAAAATAAAGAATGAATAGTATAATTCAGTCAATATGTAAAAGTACAATGGACTGGGCAACTGTTTTTGTTCGATCATGTACACAGAATGGTTTCACTCGAAAAAAATGAAAGAATAATAATCCAACTGATAAATAAAACTACAACTGACTGACTTGATCATTTTCATTTGGTTTGTCCCACAAACCGGTTTCACTCAAAAGAATGAATGAATAGTGCAACCATCTGAATTGACTGTTTTCATTAGGTTGCTCCCATAAAATGGTTTCAGTCAAAGGAATGAATGAATTATTCAACTGATACATAAAACTACAACCAAATGAGTCAATGGTTTTCCAACAACTGATTGAATTGAGTGCTTTCATTTGGTTGTTCCCATCACTAGAGAGAAACAGCCGCATGAGGGACAGCCATGAGAGGGTTTGCCGTGGTGATACTGGTGAAGGCAGTGGTGGCGGCGGCAGCACCGTGGAGGGGCAGTTCACGAGAGGTGGTGTTGGTGTGATGGTGGCAGAGGATGAGGCATCTCCACAGGTGCCTGACCCAACACCACGATGACATGGAAATCCACAGTCTGATTGCACAACATCTGCAGGAACTCCTGCTGTGAGATCAACAGCTGTTCACAGCATTGTAGGAAAACAGTGTCCATAGCGGTCACAGTGGAGAGCACTGCACTGAGAATCCACACAAACTATGAGTGTCACATGTATCATGAAACCAGTATCCACCAAACCAACTGAAATATATGACAGGTGAAAGAAGAGCACTGAGAAAGAAAACTCAAGAAACCAATATCCTCATCACCATCTAAAGTGACCTGCTAAGTGGTGTAACAAGGTAGTGACTGGCAAGATTGTGCTAACACTTTGTTTATTGAACATTAACTCAATTCAGTAAAGTTCAAGAATGAAATCCACACATGAATGACATTGAAATGCCCTTCTATGGTAGTGCAAGAATATAATGGTAATGACCTGTGATGATGCACAATGAGTAACCAGTGGGACAAAGTCCCCGATTATCAGCAGGGGCGAAGAGCTGAGGAAGTGTTGTCTTCTGGAGTGGCAGTCACTCGGCAGTCACTGGGAGCTCAGTGAAGGCACGGGGTGGTCTGTTGGCTGGGTTGCAGCAGTGACAGCAGTGGAAGTACACAGCGTAATCTCACATTGCGTCTGACAATCTGTCTGGAGGCCAGAGTTGACTTGGCCGTCGAGGGACTTGCCAGCAGTCAAAGCACTTGCACAGATGAACATGTGCCTGATGTCATGTGGATGTGGACAAGTTACTGTGCAGAGGAGTGAGTAGGTCCGCCACAACTGCAGTTCTGTTTACCACAATCTGCATGCCACATAATGGCACAGACTGCTCCCAGATGCTGTGGTGGCTGCAGAAGGCTTTGTGATAATCAGATCAGTGAATGAGTTGATAAACAGCTGTCTGAAGTAATGAAGGGGTCATGCCTGGCATGTGAAGCATATCTGCAAATATGGTGGCCAAATATGCAGGGCCTCACCCCTGCATATACTACATGCATGATCCTTCTCTATCATAGGCTTCTGCCTCCAGCCCCTTGATAAATTCATAATATCCCGATGGAAAAACCATGTGCAAGACCTCTCCCATTCCTCTACTGAGAATCTCCTATTGCAGTCCAGTCATAGGCATTTCATACTCCATCAAAGACACACCCACTTTGTGAAAGCAGATGCACCAAAATTAAAATATAGCTCCAATTAAGCCACAACATCCTCCTGGGGGACACCATCTTGATGAAGCACTGTCAATGTGGGTGGAGAGGCTTGCGTATCTGCTTGAAGCTGAGGGCTATGCCGAAGGTAGAGGACCTACTGCCGGAAAGGTCTTAGCTGATGGCTCAGACTAAGAGTGTCCCACAATGTCCTGTCTTCCCTATCCACTCCTAGTCCTTACCTAATTCCCTTCCCAACCCAAAGTGTGATGCAATCCGTGCTGAGAGGCGCGTGGCACATGGGAAGATGTGTCACAAATGGAGCCTCAGTGATACCAGGCGACCTCCCTGAGTAAGTAGCCTTACACCGTGTGGGGGTTTTTGTGGTGTGGACTGTGTAGATCCCCAAATCTTGTGGGACCAAGATGGAGATGACAAAAGAAAATAAATTAAAACAAACAGGGGCAAACTGAGACCTCAGACACCCAAACACTGCACTCCCACTATGGAATCAGGGTCTAGACCTGAGCCAGAAGTGGGAACTGTAACTGAGAAGTTGGACCAGATCAAGATTCAAGCCTTGTCTGGAGTCCAGAGGTGGAAACTTTTCAGGGAGCAGAGACAAAAGGACGGAAAAGAATCACTTCCCAAACACACGTGGAGGAATTAAAAGGTTTCTAGCCCAAGACCTCCAAGAAAAAACTGTCTCAGGTTGAAGGGGATACGCAGACCCCTACAACATCGATGACAGGTAGCAAGAGGATAAGGGAGGAATCTAAGACTCCCTCCTCCCTGGATAAGTGAGCCCAGAAAAAGTCGAGACAAGAAATAGGGAAACAGATCTATAGTACTGCAGTCTCAGTTTTTAAGATGGCAGTTATCCAGGAAGGCTATCCACTTAGAGCCATCAGGTTGTAGCAGGAGGAACTTGTAGAGATAGCCCTCTTTGGAAAGACTGGAGTGGGGGGGGGGGGGAGGGGGGGTGCTAGTTCAGGACCCAACTCCAGGAGGGTCTATTTACATTGTGGTGCTCTCATTTTTGTCTGGAGGGGGCATACACGGTGGAATGGCTTAAGGACAAGGTGCCCCTGATACAAGGACCCTACCTGTATAAAGGGGGCATATCAGACCTTGGTGGCACTGGAGGTAAGCTGATTTATGCTAGAAACTCCATAAGAAACAGAATTTATTTCATGCCAATGATGGAGTTCTCCTCCAGGGACTTAATGACCATCAGGATGCAGCTACGTGAGGAAGGTATCATGAGGGAAATAGTTTTGGCCTCAGCATATCTTCCTTACGAAGACAGCTCTCCTCCTCCTTTGGAGGTGAGGAGACTGAAAGAAGATTGCCATTGACAAGGCGACCATCTGTTGGTTGGATGTGATGCCAATGCCCACAACCTAGTGTGGAGCAGCAACGACATTAACAGTAGAGGTGATACCTTCTTGAATTTCTCCTGTCTAACAACTTAGAGGTCCTAAATAGAGGCAATGAACCTATATTCAGGAATAGCAGAAGGGAATAAGTAATTGACATAACCTTTGGTTCCATGACGATAGGCAGCTATGTCAAACAATGGCACGTGGCGTTAGAGCCATCCTAATTGGACTACATGTACATTAATTTCAAAGTAGAAATGGGAATTAGACAGACTACAGCCTATAGGGATCCCAGGAAAACAGACTGAGAGACATATAGGAGGGACCTTGACTTAAGCTTATTGGAAATTAGAACCTCAACAAGGAATCCAGTAGTGTTTGAGGAAGTAGCAGAGGCTGTTACCTCTGCCATAGCGACCTCATACCAGGGCAACTGCACAATCACTAAGAAGTGCACAAATAGGAGTGTGCCTTGGTGAAACAATAACTTGGAAACGCAAAGAAAACAGGTACGAAGACTGTTTAATCTTGTGAGATGTAAAGGGCAATGGTCAAAATATTGTGAGGCCCTTATCAACTACAACCTTGCAATTAGACAAGCGAAAGAGGCATCCTAGAGTCATTCTGTGAGGAAGTGGAGAGCATGGCTGCTCAAGCCAGACTTCACAGAATCCTCACTAGAGTACCAACTAATCCAGGAGGCACGTTGAGGACAGAGGATGGAGAATATACAAAGATAGCACGTGAGACGCTGGAACTGATCCTCAAAACTCACTTTCCTCAATATGCTCTGGCAGATAACACAGACCGGAACGTGATCCCGGAGAGACAATGGTTCTCAGGCACTTGAAGTAAGGACTGGGAATTGGCCAAGGAGTGTGTTGACTTCAATAAAATCCAATGGGCAGTGGGAACATTCCAACCATTCAAGTTACTTGGCCCGGATGGAATCTTTCCAGCTCTCCTGCAACAGGCAGGATTGAATCTCATAACAGTCCTATGCAGGATATTTAGGGTTAGCCTAGCAGCAGGAATCATTCCCAGTGCTTGGAGGGCGCTGAAGGTTGTCTTCATTCCAAAGCCAGGAAGAATTGATCATATCAAGGCCAAGGATATGATACCAACCAGTCTGTCCTCCGTCAGTCTTAAAACATTGGAAAAATTGGTTAATGTATATGTTGGGGAGAGGAGGCTAATTAGGGCCCCATCTACATTCAAACCATCACGCATATCAACCAGGTAAATCATGTGAGACAGCTCTCCATCAACTCATTGTCAGGGTGGAGTAAGCACTTCCCTTTCAAAAAATAGTCCTCTGCATCTTCCTGGACACCGAGGGGAGCTTCACTAATACAACCTTTGTTTCCATAGTAAGGGCAGCAGAGGTGCATGACCTAGGGACCACTATATGTAAGTGGACTACAGCCATGCTTAGTGAAAGGAAGGTAGAGGCTACCATGATGAATGAAAAGACAGTAATTAACACTAATAGAAGTTGTCCACAAGGAGGAGTTTTATCCCCTTTATTGTGGAATCTAGTGGTGAATGAACTCATTGAGGAACTAAATTCCAGACAATGCTTTTGCCAAGGATACACAAATGACCTTGTCATAGTAATACTTGGCAAATTTACTGATACAGTTAGAAAGATGGCACAAGGTGCGTTGGACATTGTGCAAGACCGGTGCATCAAACAGGATCTAAGTGTTAATCCTAAGAAGGCTGTTGTGGTGCCATTCACGAAAAGGCATATCCGACACTCAAGTTGGAATCTAAAGCTCTTTGATGCAACTCTACTTGTGAAGGGGATAGTGAAATACCTACGCGTAACCTTAGATAAGAAACTAACATAGACCCCCTCACATTAAGAGCATCTGCTCAAAGGTGAAAGGTACTCTAGTGAGTCACAGAAGGACTTGTGGCAAAAATAGGGCCTAAGCCCCAGAGATATGCACTGGATATACACCACGGTGGTTAGACCCAGGATTTCCTACGGGGCCGTGGTGGAATAAGGTAGAACAACAGGTTGCAGCTAAGGAGTTTGCTAAGGTGCAGAGACAGGTCTACTTAGCCACAATAGGTGGAATTAGCAGCACACCATCTTCTGGGATGGAAGCTATGCTGGACATGCCTCCACTACACCTTTGGGTAAAGATGAAGGCAGCAGCTGGTACATACAGACTTAAAACTGGTAAAAACTGGATCTCACTGGGATATCCAGTATCACATACTAAAATAATGACTGAGGTAAATATAGTAATGGCTGGGGAAATGCCGGCTGACTGTATAATAACTCCCAACTGCTTCAACAAGCCTTACAATATAATTGGAAGCAGGGAGCAGTGGGGAAAAAAAAAACAATTTGACATTGTACGGGGGACATTTTTTGGTTTACTGATGGGTTGAAATCAGACCAAGGAGCTGGGGCAGGGGTGTACGGGGTTCAGCCATGACTGGAGGGCATCATCTCTCTAGGGAAACTGGCCTTGGTATTCCAGGCTGAAATTACTGCAACCAGGCATGTCTGGAGGAGAATACGCATAGGTGCTACAAGAACCATAGCATCTACATCTATTCAGACAGCCAGGCAGTCCTGAAATCATTGGCAGCTCCTGTAATGAGATATAAGATTGCTGCAGAATGCCACAGGGCTCTGGTGGAGCTAGGAGAAAGCAATAGGGTAAACCTAGTGTGGATCACTGGCCACTCAGGGATCTGTGGCAATGAACAAGCCGACAGATTGGCCAGGATGGGGGCAACGACTCCATTCATTGGACTGAAACCTGTCCTGACAATCACCAAGGCTATGATCAAGCAAGAATTTTGGAACTGGCTTAGGAAACAGAACATAGAATACTGCACCAAGGTCTATAAACAAAAACGTGGTAAGGTAATGATGCCTAAGCCATGTTCTGAAAGAGGCTTGTAATTCTGGGATTGAACAGGAAAGAGATTAAACTCATGACTGGACTGATGACCAGCCATGGGAATTTCAAAAAACAGCTACATACAATGGGTATAATGGAATAAGACCCTAAATATAGGATTTATGATGAGGGTGAAGAAACTGTATCACACCTAATCTTCGAATGCACAGCATTGGAGAGCAAGAGTACAGAATTTTCAAGACAACTACACCTGAAGAAATTGTGTCTAATGAAAAATTGGTAACAGGACTCCTTGCACTATTTAAGGGCATTGGTTGGCTTTACTAGATATACAGGAAGCGATACCGCACAATAAACTCAGTTTCAGTGCAGGCAGTGGCGGGTTAGACCAAAGCTGTTTTAGGTTCCCGGTCAAAATCAATCAACCAATCAATCAACATTACATGCGGGTATGATCACAAACAGTTTACCTGGATGAATGACCACTGTCAAACTGTGGCCAAGGGCCAACTGGACCACTCACTTCCAAGGCATGCTACCCAACATAATGTAAATGACTTAAAAGATATTTAACATCTTACGCCATCTTGATACTTCCTGAACATTTTTTAATCGTGCAGGTGGGAACATTCTTTGTAACATATCCAACAGTCCTGCAACCTCCCTCAATGAGCAAGGTGGTGCTGTTCTTAAAACATATGTATGTTCTCAAACTGTGTGCTGCTGGGCTAACATGTGTGATCCCTAACTGAATAATAATGGCTCATGGCTGATGTCGTAGACTTGGATAACACACTCTTACTTTTATTCCTCTTCTTATCAGTAGTTTCGTGTTGTCTGCAAATTAATGTTCTTGGGCTCTACCCTACAAATAATAAGTCCACAACTTGTAACTGCAGGTAGTATAGCGTGAATAACTTGAATGAATAATGTAATTTATTGATTAATTATACATTTTCAAACAATACTGACCAAATAAATATTATAATTACACTAGGTTGCAGGCTCTCAAGTAGTAGTTTGTTTAGATAATGATTACACAAACTAGTGAGCACAGGTTTTGTAACAGTGTATAAAGTTTCTGGTGTAGTCTCAGACCAGAGCTTAATATATATTACTGTGAGAAACTAAAGTTCGATTTTTGTTCTTTGGTTGTGAATGTAAGTAAATACAAATCACCCTTTCAGAAAATCAAACCCAACACAACATTAGAGGTTGTTGTCTGTATGAAGTCCATCTTTCATGAAAACTTAGAAGTATATGTCCACCTATCCAATTCATGAAAATTTTTAATTTCATCTACACAATGATCTGCTCAAAAACAGAGTTCTACTGCCTCACTCACACTAAAAATTTACCAATTCTTGAGGCAAAATGTCTGCTACTCCAACACAAAACATTTAGCCAATGTGGAATGGGACACACCACCTCAAATAGGCTCGCTTCCTTCTCATTTATAACTTGCACTGACTTCTACATCTACATCTACATTTATACTCTGGAAGCCACCCAAGGCTGTGTGGCAGAGGGCACTTCACGTGCCACTGTCATTACATCCGTTTCCTGTTCCAGTCACGTATGGTTCGCGGGAAGAACGACTGCCAGAAAGCCAACGTGCACACTCGAATCTCTCTAATTTTACATTCGTTATCTCCTCGGGAGGTATAAGTAGGGAGAAGCAATATATTCGATACCTCATCCAGAAACGCACCCTCTCAAAACCTGGACAGCAAGCTACACCGCGATGCAGAGCGCTTCTCTTGCAGAGTCTGCCACTTGAGTTTGCTAAACATCTCCGTAATGCTATCATGCTTACCAAATAACCCTGTGACGAAATGCGCTGCTCTTCTTTGGATCTTTTCTATCTCCTCTGTCAAACCGATCTGGTACGCATCCCACACTGATGAGCAATACTCAAGTATAGGTCGAACGAGTGTTTTGTAAGCCACCTCCTTTGTTGATGGACTACATTTTCTAAGGACTCTCCCAATGAATCTCAACCTGGTACCCACCTTACCAGCAATTAATTTTATATGATCATTCCACTTCAAATCGTTCCGCACGCATACTCCCAGATATTTTACAGAAGTAACTGCTACCAGTGTTTGTTCCGCTATCATATAATCATACAACAAAGGATCCTTCTTTCTATGTATTCGCAATACATTACATTTGTCTATGTTAAGGGTCAGTTGCCACTCCCTGCACCAAGAGCCTATCTGCTGCAGATCTTCCTGCATTTCGCTGCAATTTTCTAATGCTGCACCTTCTCTGTATACTACAGCATCATCCGCGAAAAGCCGCATGGAACTTCCGACACTATCTACTTACTTCAACCGCCTTTATAAAACTGCCATTAACCCAAATTCATACAATCATTACATTAATACTACTACAACAGTTTCTTTGTCTTGCGATTTCAGTTATTTTCAGACCTTACACTTGGTTCTGCAACTGCTGGTTCTATTTCAATCACAAAAAATGATAGGTATGTAATTCTATCAAAATTACACCATACAATGAGAACACATATAAATATTATTCTATTGATTAATAAGGCGTGCTATTTTGAAGTAAACTATTGTGCACTTTTCAATGACAACTATCAAACAATACGTTATTCACACCACTTGTGAATTAAAGTTGATTTTACTGAGCACTCAGTCTTATATCGGAATACAATGAGCAGCTCCTTCACAAGCTGTAGCCATCTATGATCACAGTTACACGAGAGTTTTTCTACAACACTTGTGTACCAAAATCTGCATCTTTCTCTCAATAGCGCCCACCTTGGGCACAAACATGTCAAAACTCCAACCCAGGTAACCATGTGTAGTGCAATCAACCCCATCTTTAGCCTTATTGTACTGTCCATTCACGCTGGCATTCATTCATTCATTCATTCTGGCACCATGTGTCATTTTTCATTCTGTGCTCAATTATTAAAAAAAATAATAAGAATTTTATCTGCCTAATGATGGTCTTTATGTCTCTGGTCTCAAACTCTAATACTTGACACTTGGTGGCCATGAAGTATCCACACATAGGATCATGCTTGCATAGCTCAGTTGGTAGAGCACTTACCGAAGGTCCCAGGTTGGAGTTCCAGTTTGGAACAAAGTTTTAATCTACCAGGAAGTTTCCTATCAACACTCTGCTGCTGGGTGGAAATTTCAGTCCTCTAGGTTGTGGCTAAGCTATGTCTCTTTTCCAAGAGAGTAGTCCTGCAATTTATGCAGGAGAGTCTCTGTGAACTTTGGAAGGCAGGAGATGAAAGATTGGCAGAAATAAAGCTGTGAGGATGCACTGTAAGTTGTTCTTGGATAGCTCAGTCAGTTGAGAACTTGCCCACAAAAGGTGGGAGTCCCAGGTTCAAATCTTAGTCCAGCACACAGTTTCAATCTGCCAAGACAGTGTCCTCGACATTGCGAAAGAATTGTTACGCTACATCAATTTATTTTTGATACGGCTAGAACTAAGATGAACTAAGATGTAGTACCAGTAATATCAAAATCTCAGAACAAATATTGGTTGTGATAATGTTTCGTACAGCAATACCCTTACCAATAACTGCTTATGAAAGAATATAGCATGTAGGCTACATCAGTACAACACATAAAAAAAAAAAAAAGTTTGATCCCTTGCTAATAGTACCTGGTGATACAACAATACAACTTTTAATTCGGCAGTGAAAGTCACATGAAAAGTCCTAATCAAAATGAATGTAATTTCCCTGTCTCGTCTTATTCAAGAAAATCAGTTAAAACTCAAGTGTTATTACGTAGACTTAGTAAAGAGCACGTGCATCTCATTCCCCTTCACAATGTTCGTTTCATACACGAGACATCACTTAAATAGAAATAATAACGCAGGCAGCTAACTTTTAATGAAATACCTCTGGTCCATTATGTACGGTTTTTTTTTTTTTTTTTTCTTTATTGTAATTTGAACACCCCATACAAAGGTGGGCTGGCAGCGGAACAGTGTACTCCGCTCTTCAGCCATAAGCAGTACAAGAAAAAAGAAAGGGAGACAGACAAGTAACAGAATGGCGGTTTAAAAAACAGGAGATACAATAGTTAAAAACATGAAGCCGTTCACACTTGGCGAAACAAACAAGAAAAACGTCGGCACTGGGCACAAACACTGACGAGGCAGATGACACACGTGAACGAAGGAGCGTGGACGGCGAAAAAACACTAATGCACAGACACGACGGCACAGACACTAAACCGAGGGCGACGATCTCCGGCGCGCGAAAGTTCACAGTGCGTGTGCGAGTCCGGGGACCTGCCAAGGGAGGAGGAGGAGGAGGAGGAGGAGGAGGAGGAGGAGGAAAAAGCGAGAGGGGAGAGCAGGGACGCCACGGGCAGGGGAAAGAGGGGGGAGAGAGGAAGGGGGAGGGGAAGCCCGGAAGAAGAGGGGTGGAGGGAGGGGACGGGGGAAATGGAAAGAGAAGGGAAGGGAAGAGAAAGGAGGGAGGGTGCCTAAGGGAAAGGACACCAGGAGTGAGGGGGGGGCAGGGTCAAAGTTGATAGGAGGGGTAGATGGAGGGGACGAGGACATCATCAGGGAGGGGGAGCTGGCGGAAGCCACCTTGGGAGAGGGTAAGGAGGGTGGAGAGATGGAGACCGGGTGGGACATGGGAGTACAGGCGCGGCAGCGGGCGGGGGTGGGAGAGGATCGGGGAGACGAGCGGGTGAGGAGGATCGAGTTTACGGGAGGTGTATAGGATTCGTATCCTTTCGAGGAAGAGGAGGAGGTGGGGGAAGGGGATAAGATCATACAGGATCCGCGTGGGGGAGGGGAGACGGATGCGATAGGCAAGGCAGAGAGCATGGCGTTCAAGGATTTGGAGGGATTTATAAAAGGAAGGGGGGGCGGAGATCCAGGCTGGATGGGCGTAGCAGAGGATAGGGCGGATGAGGGACTTATAGGTGTGGAGGATGGTGGAGGGGTCCAGACCCCACGTACGGCCGGAAAGGAGCTTGAGGAGACGGAGTCGGGAACGTGCCTTGGCTTGGATTGTCTGGAGATGGGGAGTCCAGGAGAGGCGACGGTCGAGGGTGACGCCAAGGTACTTAAGGGTGGGGGTGAGAGCGATGGGACGGCCATAAACGGTGAGATAGAAATCAAGGAGGCGGAAGGAAGGGGTGGTTTTGCCTACAATGATCGCCTGGGTTTTGGAAGGATTGACCTTGAGCAACCACTGGTTGCACCAAGCGGTGAACCGGTCAAGATGGGATTGGAGAAGGTGTTGGGAGCGTTGCAGGGTGGGGGCAAGGGCAAGGAAGGCGGTATCATCGGCAAACTGGAGAAGGTGGACGGGGGGTGACGGCGGCGGCATGTCCGCCGTGTACAACAAGTACAGAAGGGGGGAGAGGACGGAGCCTTGGGGCACACCGGCGGAGGGGAAAAAGGTGTAGGAATCGGTGTTATGGATGGTGACATGGGAAGGACGGCGGGAGAGAAAGGAACCGATCAGACGAACGTAGTTAATGGGAAGGGCGAAGGTTTGGAGCTTGAAGAGGAGACCGGAATGCCATACGCGGTCATATGCGCGTTCGAGGTCAAGAGAGAGGAAGATTGCGGAGCGACGGGAATTGAGCTGTTCGGAAAGGAGATGAGTGAGGTGAAGGAGGAGATCGTCGGAAGAGAAGGACGGCCGAAAGCCACACTGGGTAACGGGGAGGAGGCGGTGCTGGCGAAGATGCTGGTGGATGCGGCGGGTGAGGATAGATTCCAGGACCTTGCTGAAGACCGAGGTAAGGCTGATGGGACGGTAGGAGGAGACGGCGGACGGCGGTTTGCCAGGTTTGAGGAACAGGAGGATACGGGAGGTTTTCCACAGGTCGGGGTAGTAACCGGTGGACAGGACTACATTGTAGAGCCTGGCCAGGGTGGAGAGAAAAGAGACAGGAGCTTCACGAAGGTGACGGTAGGTGACACGATCGTGACCAGGAGCGGTGTTGCGTTTGGTGCGGAGTGTAGTGATGAGATCCTGTGTAGTGATGGGGGCATTAAGTTCCGTGTGTGGAATGTTGTCCAAGTACTGGAAACCAGGAGCGAGGGGAGGGACAGAGGTGTCAGTTCGATCGCGGATATCTGGGAAGAGGGAGTAATCGAACTGGGGATCATCAGGGATGGAAAACACATCGGACAGGTAGGAGGCAAAGTGATTGGCCTTACTAAGGGCGTCAGGGAAGGGGTGATCATCGTGGAGAAGAGGATAGTAGGGGGAGGGCTTAGTTCCGGTAAGGCGACGGAAGGCGGTCCAGAACTTGGACGAGTTTATAGGGAGGGTAGCATTTAAACGGGTGCATGTCTGTCGCCAGTCCCGGCGTTTCTTAGCCGCGAGCAAATTTCGAATGTGTCGCTGTAGTTGCCGGTGGCGTCGTAGGGTGTCCGGGTCACGCGTGCGGAGGAAGGCACGGTAGAGACGACGGGATTCACGGAGGAGGACGGCCTGTGGTGGCAAGGTAGGACGGTGGGGGTGGATGGCGACAGTAGGGACGTGGGCCTCCACGGCCTCAGACAAGGTCTGCTGGAGAAAGGAGGCAGCATGGGAGACATCATCGGGACGGCGGTAGGCGAGAGGGTGGCTATCGACCTGAGTGGAGAGGGTATCCCGGTAGGCATTCCAGTTGGCACGGGAATAGTCATGGATGTACTTAGGGGGAGGGTCATGACGAGGGTCAGGGCGGGGGCGACGACCGTCTGAAACGGTGAGGAGGACAGGGAGATCGTCGCTACCAATAGGCTCCAGGACATCCACCGTAATGCGACCAAGGAGGTTGGGGGAGGAGAGAATAACGTCGGGAGTGGAATTGGATTCGGGACGGGTGTGCTGGGGGATGGGGATGAGGTCGCCTTGAAGGGAGGAGAGGAACCGATGCCACCGCCGTAACTGGGCAGCGGAGCGACTATGGATGTTGAGGTCGGCGGCGATCACATAGGAGGAGAAGGTACGGTCGATGTGGGAGAGGAAGTCGAAAGGAAGAGGGGCGTTGGGGCGGACATAGATGGTGGCACAGGTAATGGTAAGGCCGGGGAAGAAGAGACTAAGGATCAGGTGTTCGGTGGGGTCGGGAAGGAGAGGTTGGAGCCGAACGGGGACCTGGCGGTGGTGGCCAATGGCAACTCCGCCACGCGCAACTGGGAGGGGATTATCGGAGCGGTGGAGGAGATAGGGGGAGGTGTGGATGGAGTGGTGGGGTTGGAGGAAGGTTTCATTGAGGAGGAAGGCATCCACACGGTGGGTAGCAAGGGTGTGCAGGAAGAGGTTCTTGTTGGCGGGAAGGGAGCGGATATTGTTGAAAAGGATACGATGCTGTCGCGCCATGATAAGGATTTAGACGAGGGTGTCAAGGCGGGAGAAGGTGAAATGGGCCTGGTTATTGGAATAGGTGGCGTACATTTTAAGGTGGAATATGGAACGGGCGGCGAGGGAGATCTGTTGGAGGGTGTGGGGGCGCTGAAAGGGATGGACGTTTTGGAGGACAATGGTGAGGAACCTGATAATGTCCTCAGCAGTGGGGGGGGGGGGACGAAGGGAATTGCCAGGAGGGGTGGGGGCGTCCAGGGGACGGACAGGTACGGTGAGTTCAGGGGAGGTGGGAGGGGGTCGTGCTTTACACTTTTGGGAGTAGGTAGGGTGGGGGAGGCTGCAGGTATTACAGGAGGGAGGGGATTGGAGGTTGGGGCACTGCCGGAGGAAGTGCGCTTGTCGACAATGCGGGCAGGTGGGGGCCTCGCGGCACTCTGCTGTTGGATGTGCATTGTAGCACAGACATCTCTGGCAGCGCAGGGATTGAGGGGGGGAACGGGAGGGGTCGACCTTGTACCGCTGATTGAAGAGGAGGGCACCCTCCTTCAGGAGACGGTCAATGGAGGGGGCGTCCTCAGAGAAAACCCGCATAAGGCGGGTGGGGCCGGTCGCGTTGAAAATGCGGCGGACTGCCCGCACCTCCAGGGTGGGATGGGCCTTCAGCTCCGCCAACACCTCCTCCTCCGTGATCGACGGACTAAGCCGAGTGATCACGGCGGTGAGGGTCGGCGGGCGACGCGGGGGTTGGGGTTGGCGGGTAGGAGATGGGGAGGGAGCAGGGGTGAGGGAGGCGTGAGGACCAAAACGGGTGATGGGGAGGCGGGAGAGGATGTCAGTATGGAGGGTTGGGCTGGGAGAGGAGATAAGAACAGAATCCCGCCTGGGAGTAAGGAGAGAGATGGGGGCGCCAGGGAAATGTTGGCGGAGGAGGAGGGAGAGATTCCGGGCCCGAGGAAGGAAGGATCGGGACGGGACAGGAGATATTTGTAGAGACCGGGTGGGGAGGAGGAGGAGGAGGGAGCGGGGCCTGTTGGGGAGACGTCCATGGCATTTTGGGGTGGGGATGGGGGGCGGGGTGGAGCCTTTTTAGGAGCAGAGGAAGTGGGGGCGCCACTAGGGCGTTTGACAGCGGCAGATGGGCGGGTGGTGATAAGAGGGACGGGAACGATGGGGAAGTGGTGGGAAGGGACAGGTCCCGGCACGGACGCAGCAGTCGGCGCCGGAGATAGTGACTGTGACGGTGCAGGCGAAGGTGTCAGTGATGGTGATGGCGACGAAGATGACGGTGGTGGTGGTGGTGGTGGCGGTGGTGGCGGCGGTGATGGCGATGGCGACGGGGAGAGCTGGGCGTGGGCAGTGGCCCGACGGGCCACCACCCTAGCCGGAGCTGCAGTGACAGGCTGGGGGAGTGGGGGGAAAGGATCAGAACGAGAGGAAGAAGCGGGAGAGGGGGCGACAAAGAGCGAGGGCGAAGGGATAGAGAGGAGGGGAGGGATGGAAGGAGGGGGGTGGGACTGGGCACACCAAGTGATAGTGGTGGAGGCGGCGGAAGGGGACGTATACACGATGGCGGTGGTGGTAGTAGTGACGGTGGTGGTGGGGGCGGACATGACGACAAGGAGAAGAAAGAAAAAACACAGCACTAAAAGGACAGGACACACACTGGGGGACGACGGACGGCGACGGCGGGCGGCGACGGCGGGCGGCGACGGCGGGCGGCGACGGCGGGCGGCGACGGCGAGAGGCAGGAACGCTGCTGCCGCGGACGGGGCCGGGGCGGCGGCGGCGGCTGCTGCTGCTGCTGCTGCCTGAACTGCTGCTGGCTGGACTGCTGCTGGCTGGACTGCTGCTGCCACCGGAGGGCTGGCTGGCTGGCTGGCTGGCTGGCTGGCTGGCTGCGGGACCACTGCTGCAGGCCGGGACCGGGAGCTGCTGCTGCTGCTGCTGCTGCTGCTGGGCTGGCTGGCTGGCTGGCTGGCACCTGAAACACCTAGCACTTCGATGAGCGCAAAAATTGCACTATCGAAGGGCGGTAACCTTTCGGTGTACCGCCGGAGATCATTTATGTACGGACAATAAATTCAATTATAATAACATTCCGCACTAATGAACATACAGTATGCGTTGAAATACTGGTACGTAATATAGTATACCGGCACCGTAGTAAAAGTGTACAAAAAACTGCAGTAATCATTAAACACTCCCCTTCGTTTGCATATATGTTCGTATCACCTGATACGCACATAATTACTTTAATGTCACTTCAGAGAGAGTCGAAATTGCAATTTTTTCGAAGGTTTCCGTTTCCCTTATTTGCCTTGCCACCACCGGAAACCTCCGAAAAATATTTTATCAGAACTGAGGTATGGGAATTATATTTATTTGTTTCTGAGATGACACGGTCCAGTCAAAAAAATATGAAAAACTAGCTCACTGGTCTGCGAAATATGCAAATATAAGTTGAAAACCAACTCGCCATGTGCAGTGTATCTGTTTTCTAATTTTTATCTCGACACACATTTAGTAAAAAAAAAATGATAATTACACTCCAATATGACGTACATTGCGATAAAATCTTTGGACACAATTTACATGACAAGGACTTGATGGTCATGCTGCCATCTCGTATAGCGATTGAGAAACACTGCGTAACGGGGTATCCGTCCATTTCTGTACAGTTTATTACATCAATGATGTACAATAATACGTATCTACCGCGCATTAATCTTAAAATAAACAGACTAGAACAAGGTATGACATGTTTAAGGAAATTTAAGGACAATAAATTTCATTTCAGTGATTCTGCGCTCGCTAGCTGTCGGTACCGCTGCAGCCTATAAATTACGAAACTGCCATGTTTAATCTATGGGAGAATTATACGCAATTCTGAATTCTTGTTGTTGTATCATTTGTGTTTAGAGTTGATTAATTTGTGTGGCAGTAATGTGAATCCTTTAACTCCGCCTACAGTACTTGGAGAGTGACTTGGTAGCTCTCCAGTTGCTGTTGCCGTTCCCAAGCCCGGATTAAGGAGGAGGGTTGGCGTTCTAAGGATGCAGTCAAAGGATTGCTGATTATTGAGGTCAATTACATTCGATTATTTTCTTATCCTCAAATTCATAGCACGCTTAAACGTTTACAATTAGTAACTACATGCCTCAAGAAACACGTTGTACAGATTCTATCATCCGTGGGACCACGAGTAAAATGGAGGAATGAGTCAGAGCTTCCCAAAAATCTTCAAGCGAAATGCAAACGCTTCTGGACTAAACTCTTTAATTTTCAGTTACGCTTTTCGTGGTTAACATTATTTTTTTAAAAAAGTCAAAATCAACGGTTTACGAATTTTAGGAACATTCACTGGCAGCTATAACAAAACGCTATTTTGTCGAAAGTCGACATGTTGAGAAACGTGGCTGTTGTACTTAAGGTTTATAATTTATATAAAAAACAGCTACCAGCCACATGTGGCTGGTAGCTGTTTTTTATATAAATTATAAAGCTATAATGAAGGTTCTGTTACATAAAAATGGGGTATAGTTCCTGACCTGTGCTGGCGTCAAGTGCTGTGGTCTTGATTGTAAAGGGACTTAACTTGTCAGGACGAAAAGTTAGCGTGTTTATTTTCAAACTGAGAGAAAGTTACAGAAGATGTAGACACGTTCGGTGCACAGAGAAAGATTTATCCCAATAAAACAGTCGATAGAAAGTATTAACTAAAATTCTTTCTGGGGCTTTAAATTTCTTGTACCTAGTGGAAAGAGTATAAACATAATATTTTTGTGTGATCTTGAGAATCGTAATATAAATTGCCAGAATGCCAATTACAAGTTATTGTTTAAAATATGATTTCTAACCTCTTTGCTATGTTTACAGATGTCTCGGCAACTTTTTCATTCGCATGGTACAGGCAGAATTCAGTGTGCCATCAATAGCAAAACTGGAGAAATTATACCGACCACTTAACTTCATCTAAATAGAAGTTTATTTTATACTTTATGAGAATTCATTGTTGATGTACAGGTGTTAAATGTGACAATCATTACCACCTCCTTCAACTGCTTCCATTAGTGGGATAATTCACAGAAGTACATTGAAAGTAACACTGCTGTTAACGAATCTTCCTAAAGATGGCCTGTATTTCTCTGGCCTCAAACTCAAATACTTGACACTTGTTGGCCATGAAGGACCCAACTCAAATGAGAATGAATAAGTATTAGTATACTTAACGTCATGCTTGCATGGCTCAGTTGGTAGATCACTTGCTGAAGGTCCCACGTTGGAGTCCCAGTTTGGAACAAAGTTTTAATCTGCCAAGAAGTTTCGTATGAACACACTGCTGCACGGTGAAAATTCCAATTCTCCAGGTTGTGGCTAAGCTATGTCCCTGCAGTATCCTTTTTTTTCCCAGGACAGTAGTCTTGCAAATTATGAAGGAAGTTTCTGTGAAGTTTGGGAGGCATGAGATGAGATACTGGTAGAACTAAAGCTGTGAGGATGGCTTGACAGTTGTGCTTGGATAGCTCAGTCAATAGAAAACTTGCCTACAAAAGGTGAGAGTCCCAGGTTCAAATCCCAGTTGAGCACACAGTTTCAATCTGCCAGGAGGTTTCATATCAGTGCACACTCCACTGTAGAGTGAAAATTTCGTTCTGGAAATAATACCCCAGGCTGTGGCTAAGCCATGTCTCCACAATATCCCTTTTTCCAGAAGAGTTAGTGCCACAAGATATGCAGGAGAAATTCTGTGATGTTTGGCAGGCAGGAGATTAGGTACTGGTGGAAGTGAAACTGTGAGCATGAGCCGTGAGTTGTGCAGGAATAGCTCAGTTGGTAGAGCACTTGCCCACAAATGGAAAAGTTCCCAGGTTCGAGTCCCAGTCCAGCAGAAAGACCAAGTGAGGTGGTATAGTGGTTAGCACACTAGACTCGCATTAGGGAAGCTGCACTCAGCCATCCTGATTTATGTTTTCTGTGATTACCATAAATCACCTCAGGCAAGTGCCACGGTGGTTCCTTTGAAAGGGCACTATCAACTTCCTTCCCCAAAAATATTCCCTAATCTGATGGGACCGATGACCTTGTTTGGTCCACTCCTCCCAAATTACCCAACCAACCATCACAAAGTTTTAATCTGCCAGGATGTGTTATATCAATGCACACTTCACTTCAGTGAAAATTTAATTCTGGAAACAGTCCCCCAGGTTACAGCTAAGCTCAACAATATCCTTTCTTCCAGGAGTGCTAATCCTGCAAGCTGTGCAGGAGAACTTCTGTGAAGTTTGGAATATAGGATATGAGGTTTACTGGCAGACTATTGACTTCTGTGTCTACTCCCCTACATATCTGCAGTAAGTCTGCAGATCTCAGCCTGAGTAAAGTTTTAAAGGGAGAATGGCTTGATTGGGTTTAGAGAGAGAGTGTGTGTTGATAAAGGAACAACATGGAAACATTTTGCAATTCACTCACTTTTAACACATTTAATTCATATGTTTTGTTATATAGTGACTGGACATTATGGTGGTATATTATTAGTACAGTTTTATCATTATAGGGGATGTTTACTGTACCACACGTCTTCAGTTTAAATGTTAGATCTGGGATTCTCTCTTTCTTTTGTTGAGCTGTTCCCACCCATAATCCAATGGATAAACATTTTTTCAAAATTTGATAAATTCTCAGTTTTTCGAAATTCAGATTTTTATTGATACAAACGAAGCTTGTTGCCACACATGACCTGTTGAAACCATTTTGTCAAAAGCCAATATTTGCTATTGTTACAGGGTGTCAAAAACTGTGAGTTTTTGCAAAACTCGATATTTGATCTCAGCCATTTAAAGCAAAAGTTAATAAATGCAAACTGCGATTTGCTTCTGAGAGATTTAAAGGGAGAATGACAATGTTGTTGTCAATGATAACGTGAGAGAGTTTTCTGCAGAATAAAGAGAGAGAGAGACAGAGAGAGAAAGAAAGAGAGAGAGAGAGAGAGAGAGAGAGAGAGAGAGAGAGAATTGTGAAACTTTATTGGCCCTAGAATGTAAGAGACTAGTCATGACAGAAGAGGAGAGGGTAGGAAAGAAGCTACTCATTGGCTAGCCAGATTGTCTGTGACTGGCAACCATCTGCAAATCAGTGCCTGGTGGGGCTTCTGCCTTGTGATTACTTGTGGTCCATTGGACAGGGATAGCCGGTAGCGAGGACTCTGGAAATATGTAGCTGTCCTCTCTTCTGATATTGTCTGGCTGCTTAATAATTTCAATTGTCTCTCGAATTTTGTGTTGGCACATCCACAACTTTTTTGCCACTACACGAACTTCCTGGAACAAGATAGGCTGTAGGCAGCTCCACACTTTTGCAGTGTTTAATTTGTTGACTGCGTCCTTGGTAGAACCTATCATGTTGCAGATCCTATGGCTGCTGCAGAAAATCAGTTTGAGACCTCGTCAGTGGAGGACGTTGCCTAGCAGTTCACTGACACCCTTCACATATGGTAAGTGCACTAGTGGAAGCTTCTCTTCCTTGCCCTCTTGGAAAAGGAGAACATGGTCAGTACGTAAAAGAGGGAGAATTTCTTAAAACTTATGAGGCATTTTAATATACCACAAGAATTTTATAAGGACATAGTTGAAAGTGATCAATAGAGTCCCAGTTCAGTATTGTTGTAGCCAGTATTTAGTGTTGTATTTCAGTAGCATTTGTCACTACTTTATGCATCTGCTTATCAAACATTTATGGACAAGTGTGATATTAGTGTTAAATTTAATACTTATGGTGTTTCTGTGCAAAATTAACAATAAATTACCTTTCTTTTTAAATAATATTGAAGATAAAAAAGGAAAGAAAAAATCAATTTGGATGTGTATATTAACAAAACTTTTAATTTTTTTCTTTGACTTTATCAACTTTTGTAAAAACTTGGAGACTTTGGCCCTCTATTCTGAAGAAAACAATGAAAATTTTAGAAAAGTCAAACACATAATCAGAATTATGCCTACTAAATCTGTGTTAATCTCAGTTTATCTGCTTTATGTATTTAGCATTTCAGTAAGATATTTGAAAAATGCCTTTTCTCAAAAATTTACTTTTTTGTATTTAATGAGTTTTGAAAAATGCTCTTCAATTGTCCAGCAACATTTGCTTAATTCTAGGGGCTTTGTTTGTTTCACATCACCTTCTATTCCATACTCTTCATAACTTCTATAATTTAAGACTTGAACTGCTCTGTTTATGTGTGATGTTGGTTTCTTTTTACCTCGCTGATTTAGATGCCACCCATGACTTATGTCTTATGATGTAGGTTCTGTCATAACTGCTAGTGTTCAGAAATATGATGTTTTTAGACAATGCACATGAGTTCTTTGGCATCTGATTGTTCTTTGTACTGATTACCCCTTTCCTGCTCAAGCTATGTAAAACTGTACCAAGGGGTTTAATGTTTTGGGAGAGAATTACCAAAGCTACTAAAAACAGAGCAGTGCATTGTAATGCATATATTTTTTTAAATTTATATACAAAACATGAGTGGGACTTCCGAGTCTTGTCAGGATATATTCATTGTGTCTGATAAAGTTATTTATTTACTGATTTAGCACTATCAGTTTGCATTAGCTATAACATTACAAAACCAGATTATAAACATCAAAACATGATAATATCTTTTCATGTCATCAGTGCACATAAACTCTAGTGGTGAAATGAGCAATATACTGGCATGACAATCTGTGTGTTTTTTCTGTCCTCTGTGGGCCAAGATATTGAACTATCACAGTAAGAAGTTTCCTGTGCTACAGTAGAAGTACTCTGATGTCCCAACAGGATGTCAGTGCATGAATTCAACTCCAAGCTATTATATGCCACCAGAGACTGAATGGGGGGGCTTTTAAGTGCCTTCATGCAGGAGAGGATTAATATGAAGGTCTGTATCTAACTTGCCTTTAGCTCCAACAATTTCAGCAAATCAACAGTGGAATGAAATAACTGATCACTGTGGAGTGCAAATAAATTGAGTTACATAAAGTTTCCAAGTGAAATTTGTGACATAATACATTTTTAGCAAAAATAAGGGCAGCAATAAATAAATAAATAAAATAAAAAATCCAATCAATCCTAGTTACTCTTAATCACATGTGGGTTTTAGTGATGCATGTCCTCATGACATTTTAACAATAATTTTTAAAATTCTGCATATTTTGCTGGTTTTTTAGCTCTGCTACACAATAAATTTGGCTTACATATAGAAACTCCATGATAAACAACCCTGATGATATCAGGAAACAATTTTGTATCACAAGTAACTTAAATGACAACAATTCCAGATCATATCATCCTGTAGTCATACTTCTCAACCGTTCACGTGTGACGCACCTCAATGTCCCGAACCTCTGTACCTAAAATCTGCCCGTGAATCTCCAGCTCAGTAAACATTAGCCTAAAATCCTTATACCTATGCTGGAAACCCTTACTATTTTGACAGTTTTCATTGCAATCAAAATTCATTTCCCTTAGTGAAAATTCAACTTCTATTCGCTGTTCCCACTTCATTGGTTTGTCTCTGATTTCATCCCCAATGAGATTTCCACCTATTACATCTTTAATCTGGCAGTCAACTACTTTCTCTATTAATTTACTGTTCATCTGCTTAGTTACCTCCTACAGTGTATTTTCCTGTGGCTCGCAGCCCTCCACAATTTTACATTTCTTATTCTGTATCTCAGTAACTTCATTTGCTACTGGTTTTCCTACCGGATCAACTTTGTTAACAACACTACTGATTTCTTCCAATAACTTCCCTGCTTCAACTATTCCATTTTTCCCTGTTCATTAATATTTCCTTAATTTTAGTTTTAACATTTTAAACCCCATAATTGATTTCAGGTTTAGAAATTCCCCTAATAGAATCAATGAATTCTGTATGCTCTTTATTAATTATGGATACTATTTCTTATAACTGAGTATTTAATTCAGTGTTTCTGTGATAAATCTTGAATTTTAACCCAGACGTCAATTGCTCCATATTAGACTTTAGATCTCTAGCTACTTTTGAAATCATTTGCATTAACTACACTACTGAATCTTCCATGCCCACACTTTCACATTCTGATCTTGGACTATCTGGCCCGCTAATGTTATCCGATTCATATAAACTTGGTGATTGTTTAATCACGCCAAACTTCTTTTCTGACAACAAATCTGTGAATTCACGTATATTAATATTTTCAATATCAGTACTTAGCTTGTTCATCATGTTGACTGCCTCTGCTCTATTGTTGTTGCCAGAGATAAAGTTGCTGCTGATGCCAAAACTGAAGACCCTTGGTGCTGTAGCCAATTCCTGTGCCACCATTGAAGTCTCCATTGCTGCTCCTGGTTTTACTTGCTTGGCAAAACTCCACCCACCAGCTACTGCTGTCTTCTTCTTTCTAACTTCCCCACACCTAATTTCTGTTACCTCACTTATACGCAGGCAACTGCTGCTAAATCTTTAGTATGGCGCCCACACAGAACTGTCTTTTATTTATTAGATTCATGACTGGATCATGGAATATGCTGATTGTGAGTTTCTGGATGAGAACTCACTTGCATTCATTTCTGTACTAAAACTTCAATTGCAATTGTGCCAAGGATACATTAATGTCCCGGGCTAGAAAACCCCACAGTGTGCTACATCCTTGTATCACCAAATGATTATTCAGATAAGGAAACCTAATTGCAACTTTCAACTGTGAATGATATACTTCACAAACACTCAGTTGGGCAAATTCCTGACTCTATTTCAAATATTGGCTCGATATTGTCCTGCAATCAGGCAATGCGCTGTCTGTTTTCATGCCCAGGAGTTAAAGTTGCTGCAAGATTGTTTTAACTTGTGATCCTGCAGCTTAAATTATCTAAGTTTTGGCAAATTATGCAAAATTAAACACAGTACAAGTTGAAATAGATGAAATATCAATAAAATGGTCGAAAGGGTTGTATTATTTTGGATAACTGATTGGAGGCAACACCAAAGAGATCATATGGGATAAACAGGTGATTTATTAAAATATTATGAAATGGATAGACCTTACTCACCATACAGGTGAAACATTGAGTTGCAGACAAGCACAGTGAAAAGACTATTACACCCTGAGCTTTCGGCCAAAGCATTCTATAGAAAAGAAAGGATAACACACATGTGTGAGAGGTGTGCCTGCGTGTATAAATGTGTGTGTGTTTTCCTTTCTTTTCTGAAAAATGCTTTGGTCGAAAACTCATGTTCCTGACTAAAACTCAATGTGTCATCTGTACATAATTGTTGATATTCCAACCTGGACTTTCCATTGTCTGACTTATTCACATATGTGTATAAGCATGAAATAAAATAGCAAGAAGAATCAACTGCAGTCAAGATTGTGTACCTGCATATTTAAGTACTGGCAGATTCCCCAAATACTAACTAAACATCAGTGGTTTGCAAAATATCAAGTGCCATCCTGCTAAACTGTATACAAAATAGTCACCAGCTCACAAATAAACAAAGTTCAATACGGTGATTAACATATCTAAACTAGTGTAATCATAAGTAGATTTCAACTGCCTACCAGAAAAAATGCTGGTGAAATAATTCATAGTTTAGTGTTGCTCATTAACTAACACTCGTAAAATGTCCAATTCTAAGTATGAACACAAGTTAAAGTATTTGCAGAGCCACTTTCCACTCTAAACCTATAGCTTTAAGAGTTCTAAACTATGCGGCCTGCAACATGCGTGTTATGTCAATGACCACTCAACGCAGAATGACCGCTCAATGCAAAATCACCAGGAGCAGTCATTTGTGTTCCCTTATAAGTCCTCAGTATGCCCACCAAATTTTATAATGATCACAAAAAATACATAAAATATACCTTGATTTAAAATAGCCGAAATTCATAACTACAACAAATATGCTAAAAGAAGTGTCTTTCTCTTCCAGTCCCCCTCAGACCATATACAATTTACCCAGAATTAATTATAACATGAAATATGCACATCTGTGATCAATATTAATGACAATGAAATTGTTGTAAAGATGGCCTGCTCAATAGAAGCATTGTTTTGCACTATATTTATAGTGATTCTAAATTTTATGTACATATCACCACTTTCAGATGATGTGTTTCTTTATCATAGACTGAATTAACATTTAATTATTTAAATAAGAAATAACTTTATTAACTATAAATAAAGCGCATGGTTTCATAGGGAAAGGTACATGGGATTGCGTGCTGCATTTATTTTCTGTGTATGTGTGAAGAATATGATGTTCTGACACATTTTCATGATTAAAAAGACATCAAACATGAAATAATCCAATAAATAAAATATATACAGAAATGTGAGTTTCAGTGATGATAGCTAGTCTCCTCCTCAGCTATGATCCACCACCTTGATCATAAGAATTGTATGAAGCATTCAAGAGTTATTAATGTATAATGGTCTGCATAATAAGAAACTTTTACAATGCCATCATAACTTCTGTAGCTTTCATAATATAATTGATATTAAAGTCTCAATACATGCACCTCAGCACCACAATTACATTGTTGTATTGGTTTCGCGATATGATGAATCTGTGAATTTACTCGGTGTCCATTATTTGCTGTTTTGTGACAACCACCACGTTTAGTGTCTTCTCCTTCTTTTCTCTTACCTTAAAAATGGCTAACTGACTCCTCCTCCCCCAGCAGCTGAGAAGAATCATCACAAACATACCTGGGGCAGCTCACTTCCACCTACCTCTTTCTGCCAGCTGCGGCCACACTGTCCAGCACGGCCCGACTCCCAACTTATGCTTTCAATAATTCTGCTGTGCTGACAGCTCGCTAGCATATGTGTTAACTCACAAAATATGTTCCAAATCACATTTTTATATTACTTTGCTACATTAACTATTAATTGTTTTTGTGGATTCAAGAGAAAGGAACATTGAACAGAGAGGGCAGTTTTAAAACACTGTTTCCAATGAGTCAGGAAATGGGCTTGTTTGCAGCAAGGCAAGTATCCACATGGGCAGTGTGACGGTGTCTGGAGCACTGTCAGCACAGCAGCCACTGTTGTTCCATTCCAAATTACCAGCCGAGCTCCTTAGCCCTGAATTCACTATAATGGTAAGCCATTTTTTGTCAGGTTTCACTTCTAATCAGTTAAAACAAAATTAAATCTACCACCATCAGATACACTTTGGATAGTTCAGTTAGATTTGAATTGAAGATGGAAGGTCATTTTAATCAGATTTTTATGCAACATGTTATGAAATATGGACATGTTATGCTTCATAAATATAAATTTACATTTCATAATCTCAACTATTTGGTTGAAAAATTGCATACTGTTGCTAGTAGATCAACTGTCCTCGACACAGTATCAGAGAGAGGCATGCCGAGTGGTCCACCAAATAATGCTGGACACAGGAATGACACCACAATGTCTTTTCAAATGTGTCCTGGTCCCATGTACAACATCACGATGGAAGTACACGTGTGGAGGCTCCAAGGAGAATGGACATTGCCAGATTGCATTCACCCTTATCATAAAGGTCCAGCAACATGTGTGATGAAAGGGGAATTGCTTACTACACAACATGATCACCTCTGGTTCTCATATTCAGCAATTTGGACAGCAGCAATTACATTTTTGAAGTGTTAATGTTGGTGGCTGTTCTCTATCTTCAAGGTCACCATATCATTAGCATTTGACACAATAATGTTAGATTGCATGTTGCTTGTGGTGTGTGATGTATCTTGAGACAGAGGCTGTTTGGCAGCTGCCCTTGTCAGCAAGTTCACCAGATCTCTCACCTGTCGAATACAACCGGTCATAGGTTGTCGAGAACTGGCATGCCACACTCACCAGCTAATATAATTGATTAATTCTAGCACTGAATTAAAGCAGCATGAAATGATGTATGCTTGTCTATCATCCAAGCTTGTTTTGACTGTTGGATTAGCGTCACTATGTTGTCAGAGGTGTCAGATCTGTGTACTAAATTTTGAATCCTGTATACCCCCAAGCACCTACAAACTTAATCATGTATTCTTCCTGTCATACAGTATGTTTCCAGTGTTGCAATTTTAATGTTCAGCAGTGCACTTATGCAAATAGACAGGCATTTATGTGGCGATATGTATAGGGTGCTCAACAGTGAGGCCATCGGTGCTCATACTCAACTGATAGGAGATGAATGTGGTTTTGTTTTGTGAAAAGTATACAATATACGATAAAATATAAAATCTAATCCTGACCCACCCTGGGACACTCACTCTCACTCCCACATAGAACACCAAAAGATGTGCGCAGTTTGTTATTAAAATGTACAAACTACACAACATCTGAAACAGAGTAAAAGGGAACTGTGCCTAGTTGGACACTGGAAAATAAAAGATGAAGCAATGCCCCTGGAAACACATTAAAACCTTTTACCTAAAGTACCACTTAGAAGACCAGACATCATACGGAATCCTAAAACATGGACCACATTTGATTTATCATCACATAAAATAAATGGCATGTCAGCTGGTAAGTGAGCTGCAGCCCTCATAGCTTTGTATGAAACACATTCTGTTAAAATGTGGTGCACAGATATTTGTATATGACAAAAATTGCATACTGGTATATCCTCCTGCTGGAGAAGGAATCCAACCATCAGAGGACAGAGGCAGTTAAAGAGTAGTTCCTTTCGCTGCTCTGGCTGGGAGGAGGAATGCCATGGCCATGTCATTAGCTTCACTAGCCATAGCTTGTTGTCCCTCAATCCTAACCGCTCCACTTTTTACAGATGCATGACCCTTCATGTCAACAGCGAGATAACTGCATGTATGGGGGCAGCACATTCAGAAATTGTATTTTCCAAGCAGGTATTCTTAGCTGCAGCATCTGCTGCTTCATTACCTTGAATGCCCCCGTGCCCAAGTACCCAGCAAAATGATACCTCCTTGCCGTGCCTCCGTAAGTGGAAAATGGTGTCATGTATCAGCTGAAGATACTTTTCTGCTTGATACATGTGAAGGATAGCCTCAAGGGCACTTAGGGAGTAAGTGCAGATGCGGAATTAGTAGCATGAAGACACTGCATCTGCTCCATTGCGCGCAAGATTGTACACATTAGATTGGTGCATAAGTTCGAAGCGTTTTCGTTTTGCATGTTGGTATTCCAGTTGCTATGGGTTTATTTATCAATTGTCATTGTTTATTTGTTGTTCACTGTTGCTCTTTGAGTTTACATATTGTCATTTTGTCATTTGGAGATAGTGAGTGGAGTTGTGGATGCTAGAAAATGGAGTACCAAGTGGAGAAATCAGAACAGTTCTAACACATTCTTCTGTTGGAGTTCAATTGAGGGGTGACAGCAGTGGAGGCAGCCAGAAAAATTTGCACCATGTATGAGGATAATGCCATTGGACAGAGCATGGCAAAAAAATGGTTTCCTCATATTAAGAGGGATCATTTTGATGTTAGTGATGGGGGTTGAAGAAATTTGAACACTGTCTTCAGTTCAGCATAAGATATGCCCTTAGTTATCTTCAGTGCTTATATTTTATTTTCTTCCTTGAACATCATACAGACACTGATCAAAGTGGGATGCAGGCCCGAACGATTGACAGGGGAAAGACACACATTTACTGCAGCATGGGTGGCCATACCCAAACTTCTGGCACACGAAGCACCCCATGGGATTGGGGAAGTGTGGTCTGACTTTTAGTCATAAAAGTTGAACATCAGTGTAAATGATTCTGATTATTCCAGTGTTCCAGTCATGTGACACATTACAATTCACACTTCAATGACCCCCTGGTCATACCACTTCTCCTTAAAGTCTGTAGTGTCCATATGTAAGATGTCACTCCACATGACTACCTCTTGACTGTAGTTCATGGTACAGTGCAGTTCAGCTACAATAGGATACTCATTCAAAAGTCTTGACTTCAGGATGTTGGTAACTTTCTATGATGCCACTGCTTAGGCCAGTAATGTGCAATTTTGTAGCTGCTCAACGGAGTTGAGAGTTCGAGCCAAATCGTAAAGTCCTTTTTGTATATAGAAGGATGAGATCTTCTCAAACTTACCATCTTCTCTTTGTGTCACAAGACAGACATTTGACATGCTGGGCATGTCCCATTACAATATAGGTCCTAAACTGTAGATGAACACTGCTCAGGAGGCCTACCATTCCATGCTTGTTTACTGCCCAACAGACAACCTAAACTGTCTAGAGTGAAGTTTGAGAAATTGTGAATGCTGTAGGGATCCCACTAGCAGCCAGGGAAATAAACTGGCTACCCAGACAGAGCCCTGGTTGCCTGAGCAAGCCTTATACAAATGAGGTGCAGTGGGTTCCCCAGAGATTACCTGCTACCAACTGTTCCATCTCAACAGCCATGCATCTCATCGATGTGGAGCACACCTTAAGATTGAAGTTTTTTTTAGAGAGGTTTGTGCTGTTCTCATGACCCAGTTGGTTAAGCCAAGATCCTTGGTCCTTGTGGCACACAGCATTCCACCAATGCGCCAGATGGTGGTCACTGAAACATGCCCAGAAGTAACCATGACAGAAGACTGGCAGCAGCCACTGGTCCACAGCTCAGAAAGCCTGGGTTCACTAATCCTGTACCCAGCAAATGAATATTGCCCTCCATGAGTGTTCACCATTTAGTGTGATCTGGGGAGACACTGTGACTTACTGAATCCCACAAATGCAGCGATCATTATCCCTCACATGCATTCAGTTGCTGTAAGAGCAGTGCATAGTTGACCAGATCAGATACTGTTGTGAAATCTGTCTAAATGTATTCCTGTAGTATCCTTCACTTTGTGTAGATAGCTGTACACCATGTGCAGAAATTCTGAAATGACTGACATGAAGTTAGCTCTTTTTTTTAAAAACCATGCTGGGTTCCATTTAGGATATTTTCTCTCGTGAAGAAAGCATAAGCTGAGCAAACATAGCTAATCCAAGTATCTTACTAAATGAAGGAATAGGTGATAGTGGTCTGTAGTTTGACACTTACTCTTTTGGTTCTTTTTTTATGTGCTGGTATTTCTACACATGTGCTCAGTGCACTGGGAAGTGTGTCTGCTCTGGCACTACAATTAGTCAGATATGTAATTGGTTTAACTATAGCATTTGCACATTTTTTAATTATTGTACTGAGAAGATGACCCCAAACAGTTGACTGTTTGATTTTTAGTTGTTAAATTATTCTGCATGCATCCGGCCATTTCACTACTTCAAATTCAAAGCCTCATCTGTTGTGTAGCATTGTACTGTCTAGCTATGTGAATCTATGTCTGGAATTGTGATGATAGTTATGAAGATAAAATTCTTCTTGGGACTATTTTGCAAACTGTTGGCACTTGTATCAGTTAACTTTCAGCTCTGATATTTACTATTTCCCCTTTCGTGTTTGTGTTTGACAGTATTTGTTAATGAATTTCCATGTGTTGTGTCATGGCTTACACTTGCTGATTGTTCTATTGCGTCACTGTGGAACTTGTTCTCTAAGCACAGAATTTCTGGTTTGAAACTGTGTTTGGAAGTTGCATATTTTTCTTTGAAAAGGTGCAGCCAGATGATTTTCACAATACATAGAGGTCATTCCAATTCTGCCAGAGATAGACTAAGATGGGTTATTTTAATTTCACACTTTTTCTGATTTGTGTGGAGTTAATAATGTTGTTATTTGTAATGTTTCAACAAAATTTGATGTAATTCATTTGATTTCTCATTCAACCTTTCTAACAGATAGATACTACCATGATTATCACTAGGTGGCGTATTTTTGAGTGAATTTATGTCTCTTGCATTTAGGATTCATTTCTTCTCAACTGTTTTTGCAATTTATGGATAATCCACATTTATGTAGTCAATTTGATGCAATAATCATCAGAGTAAATCAGTTTCAAGCTACTGAACTGAATACAGCTTTCAGAATGTTTACTGGCATTAAAATACACCTACACTTCACTATAGAGCCCATCTTTATACGGCATTTCATGATAATAGCCTTTTCAAATTATAGTATTTTCTGATTTAACCACCCACATTTCATTACATGGCCAATGGCGATACACTTTATAGTTTGTTACACAGCCGATAAAGCCAGATGGCCACGAGACTGATTGTAACTTTATGTCGGCTCTGTGTTCAAATGATGTTTTCCTGTAGCAAGTTCAAAAAATGGTTCAAAGGGCTCTGAGCACTATGGGACTTAACTACTGAGGTAATCAGTCCCCTAGAACTTAGAACTACTTAAACCTAACTAACCTAAGGACATCACACACATCCATGCCCGAGGCAGGATTCGAACCTGCGACCGTAGCGGTCACGCGGTTCCAAACTGAAGCGCTTAGAACCGCACGGCCACACCGGCCGGCTCCTGTAGCAAGTGTTGCATGCATCCGCAAGTAGTGCAAGTGTCACTTATCCAAGCACGTGTTTTCAGGAAGAGACAGTAATTATAAACAAAGTAGGGTGAGCTATTTTAAGTTTTGTGTGCAATTGGTCATCACCAGCATGGGGAGATCATCACATTTGTGCAGAGTTTGTGTTGGCATTTGTGCTTTGCTGTGAGTCAGCACATCTTTGGCATGAAGTAGCCTGTGCCAGACACTACTACCACCCCGAGATGGTGGCTAGAAATGTGCTCTGCAACAGCTGTGACAGTCAGCATCATTGACCAGTGTGAGACAGAAGGAAGAGACTTCATGCAAGGGTTGTCAGCAGGTTATGTGACTTCTGCTGGATGATAATGCTTCCTGTGATTTAGAAGGGAAAGCTGCCCAGCTTGTGCTCAGTGGTGACATTACTGATGGTATATATGTATGACCGCATGGAGGTCTGAGTCTGTTCAATTGAAGGAAGCAGTCAGATACTATATGGAAATGGTACAAGCACTCTATAGATAGACTTCACTGCAGGACAGCTTACCTTCCAATAGTTTTTTGTTTTACACAGACTAGAATCCACCCGGTGTTTACATATTGTGTATGCAGGGGTACTTGACCACTGCACTTGAATTAATATGCACTGTGCTATGTTGCTGTGGCAAGAGGGTGTTATCAGCATGATGATTGGGGTCACGCAGCTGATGTGCTGTGCACATGCAAGAACACTGTTCACTATCAGTATGCCTTGAATGGCCCTTGCACTGAGTTCATTTGACATTTCAGTTTGTGCTGTGAGTGAGACTGTCTGCCACTGTATGATATATGTGTTTAGCTTAGCGTAAATCTAACATAGTGGATGTGTTGCAGGAGAATGTTAAAATCACTGTTGTATCTAAGAGGGTGTGCTACTTTAATTATAAATATTATCTGGTCTTTTAGAACAGAGTAAGACTAAGATTGTATGTTATTAGCTTGCCTACATGGCACCATGGCTTGGTTGGTACTCATGGTTATGATGGCAGTAGTTATTAAGACTTTGGGGGATTATGTAAAGTTCTTTGAAATTGTGGCCATTTTGCTATAAGTGTATGTTAGGTGAGTGCCAACACTATAGTCAGTGGGTGTGGGTGGTAACTGATTGTATGACAAAACATTAATGTGGTTTTCTTTGCAGATGAGCATATTGTGGGCATCTGAATTGTAATTAACTTGTGTACTATCTGGTAGCAGCAGCACTGGGGCTTGAAGTATATTGTATACTGTAAATGAGTCAGCTGCTGTACTGTAAATGAGTCGGACACTGTTTGCCGGGCAGAATACAAAACACTTTGTTTGACCAACGTATCTTTAATGTGTTCAAATTATTAATTGTGCTTTTAAAATTTATGGCTCCAGGGATGTTAAATTAAATAGCATTTATGAAATTTAATCTGATAGATGTTTTAAAATAATAAATTGTCCAAACTGTCACTCTGCACTTGTTGTACCCAAAGCCTGCTCCACACAATCTGATAGTACAGTTCTACATCAGCTGAGGAGAGACATGTAGACCACAGTGTTGCACCAGGTGTCTACTGACAGCTGCTTTGCATTCCCCATCAGCTGCACCTGGTGTGAGGCAAGCCAAAAATGACGCATACAGTGCTGCTTCTGGTGAAAGTGGATGTAAGTAAGTAAGCAGCACAACTTAGCATGGAGAGGCAGCACACTGGAATGTGTTCGATATCAGGTGGTTATGTGGAAAGGAATGGTGGGAACTGACATGGCTAATTCAAATGGCTATACTGAAGGGAAAACTACACCATTTAGAGAAGTGGTGAATATACAATAGCAGTATGAGGATATAATGCTTGTTATAGGAAATGAATTATCTGAGCAAAAGAAGATACAGGTAAGTGATAGTAAATTAAAAGTAGAGTTAGAGGAGAAAATATAACAATAGGCATCAGAGCAGACATTATTAATTGGCAGGTTGGAACAACCACAAAAATAAAATGACAATTACAGAGAAGTGGTGAATATACAATAGCAGTATGAGGATATAATGCTTGTTATAGGAAATGAATTATCTGAGCAAAAGAAGATACAGGTAAGTGATAGTAAATTAAAAGTAGAGTTAGAGGAGAAAATATAACAATAGGCATCAGAGCAGACATTATTTTGTGGTTGGAACAACCACAAAAATAAAATGACAATTACAGAGATTTACACAAACCGATGAAAACATATGCAAGTGCAGTGATGATGGTGCCACCTAATAGAGATGCAGCCAAAACAGCCCCTGCTGCTAAAATCACAGTAACACAAACAATGCAACAAAACAAATTGTTATAAAGCCAAGAACAAATGAAGAGGCAAAGGGAGTTCAACAGAAACTAATGACCTTAATAAACACCACCAAAGAGAAAATTTGCATAAAGAAGATCAAGCAAAACCAATAACTCGCATCTGTTTGAAGGAAATAAATTCACACATGCCTATGAAACTAGACATAAATTGAAATACATGCTACCTTGTCACAGACTCACATTATATGAAAATACTCCATATTGCATGGCTCTGAAGGTCAATATTTGGGGAATCCATATTGGAGACCATTGGCACATACCTAAAAAACAAATGGTATTATAGTCTAGAAGAATTTCTAAATGAATAAAAAGCAAATGCTATAGTTTAGAAGAATTTATAAGTAGGAATAGGGAGTAAGGATACAAGTACAAATGGTATACTTTCAAAGCCATATAGATACAAAGTATACACATTCACTGTATATTCATGTTTATATATAGAATTATAGTTTCAATGGCGGTTTGTATTCCATTCAGTACATACATAC
Source organism: Schistocerca nitens (assembly GCF_023898315.1). Classification (NCBI taxonomy): domain Eukaryota; kingdom Metazoa; phylum Arthropoda; class Insecta; order Orthoptera; family Acrididae; genus Schistocerca; species Schistocerca nitens. The sequence continues at coordinate 705,987,745 of NC_064616.1, read as the reverse complement.
TTCATATAGGTGTGTGAAGTCTATGGTAATGATCCGATGAGTTATGAAAAGAGTTAAAATACAGGGTGATTCAAAAAGAATACCACAACTTTAAAAATGTGTATTTAATGAAAGAAACATAATATAACCTTCTGTTATACATCATTACAAAGAGTATTTAAAAAGGTTTTTTTTCACTCAAAAACAAGTTCAGAGATGTTCAATATGGCCCCCTCCAGACACACGAGCAATATCAACCCGATACTCCAACTCGTTCCACACTCTCGTTCCACACTCTCTGAAGGTCAATATTTGGGGAATCCATATTGGAGACCATTGGCACATACCTAAAAAACAAATGGTATTATAGTCTAGAAGAATTTCTAAATGAATAAACAGTTTGGATAGCTGCTGTTATTTCTCATTTCAAATCATCAATGGTGGCTGGGAGAGGTGGCCGAAACACCATATCCTTAACATACCCCCATAAGAAAAAATCGCAGGGGGTAAGATCAGGGCTTCTTGGAGGCCAGTGATGAAGTGCTCTGTCACGGGCTGCCTGGCGGCCAATCCATCGCCTCGGGTAGTTGACGTTCAGGTAGTTACAGACAGATAAGTGCCAATGTGGTGGCGCTCCATCCTGCTGAAATATGAATTGTTGTGCTTGTTCGAGCTGAGGGAACAGCCAATTCTCTAACATCTCCAGATACTGTAGTCCAGTTACAGTAGCACTTTCGAAGAAAAAGGGACCAAAAACTTTATTGGCTGAAATGGCACAGAAAACGTTCACCTTAGGCGAGTCACGTTCATACTGAGTTGTTTCCCGTGGATTCTCAGTGCCCCATATACAGACATTGTGACGGTTGACTTTTCCGTTAGTGTGGAAAGTTGCTTCATCACTAAACACAATCTTTGAAATGAAAGATTCATTTGTTTCCATTTGAGCAAGGATAAAATCACAGAAATCGATTCTTTTAATCTTATCAGCTGCAGACAGTGCTTGAACCAATTTCAGACGATAAGGTTTCATAACTAACCTTTTCCGTAGGACTCTCCATACAGTTGATTGTGGAATTTGCAGCTCTCTGCTAGCTCTGCGAGTCGATTTTCCTGGGCTGCGAACAAATGCTTGCTGGATGCGTGCTACATTTTCATCACTCGTTCTCGGCCGTCCAGAACTTTTCCCTTTGCACAAACACCCATTCTCTGTAAACTGTTTATACCAACGTTTAATACACCACCTATCAGCAGGTTTAACACCATACTTCGTTCGAAATGCACGCTGAACAACTGTCGTCGATTCACTTCTACCGTACTCAATAACACAAAAAGCTTTCTGTTGAGCGGTCGCCATCGTAGCATCAACTGACGCTGACGCCTAGTCAACAGCACCTCAAGCGAACAAATGTACAACTAAATGAAACTTTATAGCTCCCTTAATTCGCCGACAGATAGTGCTTAGCTCTGCCTTTTGTCATTGCAGAGTTTTAAATTCCTAAAGTTGTGGTATTCTTTTTGAATCACCCTGTATAATGTTGTATTTTTATTATAATAAGCAATGTATGTATTACGTATTTCCTGTAGTATATAAAATACTGTAACAACTTAGGTTAAAGACTGATGAGTCACCAATGTTCTCAATCGAATGTTTGTATGGAAACATGATATGTGACGACAGAGTATCTTATCTTATCTTATCTTAATGTAGTTAACTTGGAACTTCTACACAAAGTACCACAGGAAGGATGACAAATGACAAAAAGGTGTAAGAGACACTTAAATGTGAACTGCCTAAGAAAAAGAGACCTTAATGTTACTGTATGATATTTCAGAAGACACAGATGCAAAGACACTAAGACACAATATACATGCAGAACCTTGAGGATGAGCTGACCAAGGAAAGCTTCAAAACTGGCTTCACAGTATGATTCAGGACAAGCCCAACGTTAAGAAATTAAATCATTTTATTCCATCCCCATGAGTGCACAGAAGTGCCATAACATGACATGGCATGGACTCAACTAATGTCTGAAGTAGTGCTGGAAGGAACTGACACCAAGAATCCTGCAGGATTGTCTATAAATCTGTAAGAGTATGAGGGGCTAAAGATCTCTTCTGAACAGCACATTGAAAGGCATGCCAGATATGCTCAATAATGTTTGTGTCTCATAAGAGTGTTCCTGGAGCCACTGTGTAGCAATTCTGGACATGTGGGGTGTTTTGTTGTTCCGCTGGAATTGCCCAAGTCCATCAGAATGCTCAATGGACATGAATGGATGCAAGTGATCAGACAGCATGCTTACGTATGTGTCACATGCCTAGTCATATTTAGATGTATCAGGGGTCCCATATCACTCCAACTGCACACGCCCCACATCATTACAGAGCCTCCACCAGCTTGCACAGGATGCAGGGTCCATGGATTCATGAGGTTGTCTTCATACCCATACATGTCCATCTGCTTAATACAATTTGAAATGAGACTCGTCTGATCAGGCAACATGTTTCCAGTCATGAACAGTCCAATGTCAGTGTTGACAGGCCCAGGTGAGGTGTAAAGCTTCATGTCGTGAAGTCATCATGTGTACACGAGTGGGCCTTCTGCTGCGAAAGCCCATGTTGATGATGTTTCACAGAATGGTTTGCACTCTGACACTTGTTAATGGACCAGCTTTGAAATCTGCAGCAATTTGTGGAAGGCTTGCACTTCTGTCACGTTGAACGATTCCCTTCAGTTGTCATTGGTCTCGTTGTTGCAGGTTATTTTTCCGGCCACAGTGATGTCAGAGATTTGATGTTTTACTAGATTCCTGATACACTGAAGTACCAAAGGAAGTTGTATAGGCATGTGTATTCAAATACAGAGATATGTAAACAGGCAGAATACAGTGCTGCGATCGGCAACGCCCATATAAGACGAGTGTCTGTTGCAGGTGTTAGGTCAATTACTGCTGCTACAATGACAGGTTATCAAGATTTAAGTGAGTTTGAACATGGGGTTATAGTTGGCCCATGAGCAATGGGACACAGCATCTCTGAGGTAACGATGAAGTTGAGATCTTCCTGTATGACCACTTCACGAGTGTACCATGAATATCAGGAACCCGGTGAAACATCAAATCTGTTACAATGGTCATCCACGAATACCAGTAGATATCTTGTTAATGCACTTCTTCTAATCTTTAATCATTTAATTTTATTTTAGTGTTTCTTGCTAGCTTCCATTTCAGCAGGAGGTACATAGTTTTGTGGGGTGCTAGTGACAATCTGACACTTTGACACCATCCTTGAAGTTCATGGAGCACTGCATTAAATTTATGTAATATAATTCTTCTGTGGTCACCACTTACAATGAACAGTGTCTGCAAATTCTACCGGTCTGCTTACATTACCACAACCATGCAACTTCTGTAGTGTGGGCTCCAGTGTTATGTCCCAAAATTCTGGACCATACACTGATCTCTGTGGACAGCCTTTTGTCATTGTCTTCATTGTTTCTTCTCATGGGAATATTAAAGAAGCATGTCCCTCATGGCAATAGTCTATCAGGTAGTTGTACAATGCCTCTGGACACTCCAAGTCTCTAAGGCGACCAAAGAAAGATGACGACCATAGGTCATTGAAAGCACCAGAAATATTAATCATCATTGCTAGAGCATATGTAGAATGTATATCTGTTGCTAGTGAGATCGTCTTATTAATTGTGCCTTCAGTTGACTTGACTCTTCTAAAACCATACTTGTGAGGGATCATCCAGCATAGCAGTCTATGACCTTGTAATCTCTTGCATAATAGTTTTTCAAATATCTTGCCAAGAATATTCAAAAGACAAATTGATCTATAGTATTTGGCTATCTTCAGATCCTTGTCTTGCCCTTTATTAATTATCACTGCTTCAGCATTCTTCCACAGTGCAGGGACCCTTCCTTGCAATAGGCACTTGTTATATAGTTCACACAAATAACTATCTAATTGGTCACCCAAGGCTTGTATTCCTTCGGTCAGGATCCCATCTGGTCCTGGAGATTTCTTCTTTTTCAATCTTAAAATTACTTGCCTAATTTCTTCTTGTGTGAAGGGGTAATACACAAGCTTGTTGTTTCTATAGTCTTCCCATAACACTTTTCATAACCCACACTGATCATCTGTCGTATCTTCTCCTCTGTCATCAGGAAGCAGTGTTTCCATTAGTGGGGCATGGACTGTTACCAACTTTCTGTTACCATCCAATCATTCTGTTTGAGCATGGATAATACTGTTGGTGATCTCACAGACTATTTTGTATCATATACTCCTGGGTTTGGTTTCTAAGTTTGTCTGTGCAGATTGCTTCCATCATTCCATTTTTATTTTCCATAACTCCTCCTTAAACATTGTTTAACAGTCTTGTATCTCTGCAGCCTTCAGATTCTTTCTTCTTGCATCTTGCTGCTCTAGTACAACTTCTTATTGTTTCAATCTTAATTTCTGCAGCACCTAGGTCCAGATTCCTCCTAACAGGAGGACCTCTCCTGTTAGGTATTGATGCCTCCATTGCTCTGTGTATGGCCAGTGTAAGTCCTTGCACTTTAACATATACAATATCACCCAGCAATGAATTTCCTGGACATTCTCAGTTCTTGATGTTGAATTGTGGCTAATGCGAACATTTTCTATGATGTCTTGGATTTTCCTTCCAGTGGTGGTATAGTGTACGAAATTACGATCACTCAATTTCATTCCACTCTCAACCTTCCAGCCTTCCAGCCTTTCACATGGCACACCGCTGCTGTATTTGAATGAGTGACATCTATATCTGACCTTCCTCCAACCCTTCCCTCATAAGCTGATGGATTGCAAATTGTAGGCAATACCTGAAGGTTGAGTTCTACAATCCCTACTTCTAGTTGCCTTCCATGGTCATCAGTCAGGTGGCTCTACCACAGTACTGATTTCACACTTGCATCAGTGTAGTACAAAAGAGGCTTAATTCATCCTAGGTGACTAATCAGATACTCATTAATTTCATCACTAAAGTGAAAATACATAGAAACCAGGAAGCAACTCTCCTTTCTGGTTAAAATTTCCGTGCATATTACATGCTCTGAACAATACTGTGATACTTTTGTCACTGTATGATACTTTTGTCACTGCTATACCTTTGTTAAATACTATTATTGATGTCATAGGACGTTGCCCTTGGGTGAATATCTGGGCAGTTATTGGCATACTGGGAACCTTTCCTGCCTTAGTGTACAGTTCTTGGAGACACAATACATCTAACTTCAATTCTTCTGCCACTCTTTTAGTCTCATGCAATATGCTGGCACTTCTCATGGCATTAAATTGTCATATTTTTATCTCCATTAGAGATGGTGGGTATATATTAGACACACTTGCCACTCTCATCTGTAATCCCATGCTGTAAGACCATCATCATCACAAAGTGCTCATATAATGTATCTGAGGAAAATAATTCATTTCTTGTGGCAGAAATTTGTTTCAATAGCTTCTACAGTTTTCCCACTTCTATTGATAGATTGTTCACTTTGAGATAGATTCTGTCTATAAGATCAGGTACAGGAAAAGTAATATTCTCTCCTTTTGGGTACATATCAGGCAACAGCCTTGCCACAGTGGATACACCAGATCACGTCAGATCACCCAAGTTAAGCACTGTTGGGTGTGGCTGGCACTTGGATGGGTGACCATCCGAGCTGCCGTGCACTGTTGCCATTTTTTGGGGTGAATTCAGCCTTGTGATGCCAATTGAGGAGCTACTAGACTGAATAGTAGCGGCTCCACTCAAAAAAAAAAAAAAAAAAAAAAAAAAAACATCATAATGACCGGGAGAGCGGTGTGCTGACCACACGCCCCTCCTATCCGCATACTCAGCTGAGGATGACATAGAGGTCGGTTGGTCCCGGTGGGCCTGATGACGGAGTGATTGGGTACATATTCCCTAGCATATGTCTTAATGCTGTGTAAGCATCATCCACTCTTCCAGCCAAATGGACTGCATCACATTCTCTATGCTTTCATAAATCTGTTGTAGATCTGTTCTGTCTGTGTTCTCTCGCCCACTTCTCTGTAGTATGTGTTTGTTTCCTGTATGAATTGGCTCTGAGTCTTGTAATGTTTTTGTTGCAGAGTCATATTCTGCATTGGCAAATCTTCTTTTACTTCTGTAGGCTGCACAGTATTTTCCTCAGGTTGTGTGCTGTCATATTCTAAATACAGCTTATAACACTCCATGTCTGCTACTGCTATACCATAACCCCAAAGTAGGAGGCAGTTTGCAAAACAGAATTATTTTGTTATAGCAATTATGGTATAAAGCAACAGAGCTGTGTTACCCTCTGAGAGGAATTTTGTTATGTTGACCGAGTTGTTCCTAACGGAGGTGGCTTATCGGAAATGAAAGTCAGACTTACGTAAATATTTGAACAGTAACAAACGAAATTTTGTTTATCTGCAATGTTTAATAGATAAGGAAAACGGTCGCCAGCCTAACTAGGCAAGAGAATGATTAACATTCTCGTTCAAGAAAATAGTTATTAGTAACTTTAATACTTGGCCACACGCGAGTGCAATGAACTCTGACACACTCATATGTTTACGGTAAGATTGAAACTAACAGTTGGAGCAGCACAAACTATTTGAAAAATTATAACAGGTACCGAAACACCCTATTACTTTCAGGCTTACATAAAGTGAATGGTCTTTATAATATTACTATTAATATGCACTTCTAATACACAAGATAGACAAACACTTGGCAAACATGAGTAACATTTCACAACTGCAGCTTTCCCACTTTTACTACAGCGAAACACAATACTGACCAAATTGCAAGAAACTGACTCACCTTTTAGAATTTACTACAGAAAACAATGTGATCATTTATTTTATAAGCTTCAGTCTTAAGAACTTTTAATTTTGAAGTTGGCAACAACACATTAATAAGCATTTTTACTAGGAAAATGATTTTCAGTAAGCATCATTAACTCTAACTCACTCTCTTGCCACATTAACTTTAACTTTCACTTTACTATGTTCAAGAGGCATTAATTAGAAAACTGGGTTTTAACGTACTTTCAGTAAGGACACTCGGTAATCACTTTAGTTCAAACGGAGAGGAACCTGAAAGGTGTTATGATAAGGAGAAAATCAAGGTAGGTACATAAATTCAGATATAAATTACCTTATATTTGAGCACAATAACACATCCATTAAGCTGATCCTTCACTGTACATCATTATAGTGTTACGTTGCAATGATTGCGCAATGTGGTGCCAACTGCATGTTGGTAGGTGGAATTGCAGGCAGAATTGCTGGACTCTGTCATTTCTTGGTGGCGATGATAGATACAAATTCCAGAATAATTCCAGCTATTTATCCATCCATCCGAGGCCTTGGAAAGTAGCAGGAAAAGCCTCTCTCGGAACCAGCACCATATGCGTCTTTTACATGGCAGTGCACGGACTCGTAGCTCATCTCCGACTCGTGGCTCGTCCCCGACTGACTATCAGTTCCACCTTTTCTACACAGGCCAGCCACACTTTGTGCGCGCTACACAGTTCCGTTCCCAAGGGGAACCACTACACCTCTTATACACAGAATACTAAGAGCCCTAAGTGAGGATCAGCAGTTTACATAACAGTAAACAATCATTTTAAACAAAACAGAACATTTGCACATATAGACATTTCTACAAAAAATTATTCACACAAAATTACAATTATATACAGTAACTTTTGTTCCCTCCAAATGGGACAAAGCATTTAAACGAGAGATATGCTACACAGCATACAATCAAATCATGACATCAAAGTTTTAACAAAGAAAGGAGTATACAATTTTATGTTATCGATTCAATCACACACATTTACAGAAGCACAGCAATGTAACATTAAATGAAACAAAAGCAAAATAAATCAGTACAGCATTAGAGCTATGGTGTTACACATGCCCCATGTTTCGTTGAAGTTCCCGTAAGGGACACATCAAGGAAATATCTATAACACCTAAGTGGTGTTGGCTGCAAAAAAAAAAAAATATTATTCCATCCAACTTCAGTTGGAAAAAAATTGCATATTACAGACATACAGCATATACACTGAGAAATTTTATACTTTTTTCCCAAAACCATTTTCAAAATTGAGACATTTACACTAATTTTCATTTTCACACTGGTTTAAGGAAACTAATTTTGCATCATTACACAAGATACCTTTAAGCATGTTCATTCCATACACATACAGTTCAAAAAAACAGACAAACAGTACACAAATAATCTGCAAATTAGTAGAAAAGGTATAGCCTTCAAAAAAAATAAAAAAGTAAACACATATAGAATAACACAGAACATTTTAACATAACAAAGCAGAAATTTGTCTTTCAATATTTTTAAAGGAATGTAAATATTCAGACACACAAGCATACTCATGATCACAGTACATTTTACAAGATTCAGCAATTAATGAAATATTGAAAAATTCAATTTGCTTCCAGATATGTACCAATATTTACACAAAACAGCTATGAGAACTTTTTCCAACTGACTCTTTAAATACAAAAGTAACTTTTCAAGGTTTTCTCAAAACAATTAACTTTAAAGCTGCTCTTCATTAATAGCAGTCCAAAATGTTTGTTGCACATAAACACATTAACCTATTCAGATCCTATCTTTAATCCTCACTGCTGTGTTTTAAAACAAGGCAGCATATTCACTGACTTCAGAAAGAATAGTCAGTTCATAACACATTGACCAATAAACCTAACTAAGTTCACTGCTTGCCTCAGCACTAGCAGTCCATGTTACACATTCTGCCTCTCATTGGCTTGGCAGTCTTTGTCTATAAACATTTAGACACAAAAACACAATTTAGATTAAGAACACTAAAACAAACATTTTTCAATTAGTACACTGCCCCATCCTCTAGGTTTGGCAGTTCGTGACCACTTATCAACTTCTTGCCCCACAATGGCAAGTCCTTTGGCTACTGCTCACACAGCATATTTGGGTAGCCCTCAGCTTTAGGACCACTGCATTTTTATTCTTTTGTCTTGTTTTGCTGCTCAAAACCACATTTTTGAGCAGTTTATTGACATCATTTCCAGGTTTTTTCATCTTTATGTCACATCTTTGGTAAAATTTGCTTTAATGGTACAAAACATAAAACCTGCGACTTTGAAACAGCAATTAGACACTGGTAATATTAATTTTTTTCTTTTCAAATGACAACACCAGGTAACATATAGGTTAATCAAGAAACAATTAAATGTCATACTTGGGGTCAAGTCAGGATTAAGAATTTCTTACACTCCTTTACCATTGCTTTTCCACACACAGTTAGGTCATTACATACATCAAGTCCAGGACAATAATTTTATATCCTATTGCAAGTGCTTTTTGCCTTTAGTGGCACTAGACATATACATCTCATATCCATCTTACACACATTGGCCAGGTTCATCTCCACAGTTTTTTAACACACAAAGTTTTTCAACATCATAATTATCCCTACTTTCAAAAAAACATTTACATTTCGTTGAACTTCTTTTCAGTATTCTTACCTTTTCTCATCCATATTTCTCTTTCCAATTACTTTTCCATTACCTTTTTCCTTTGCAATACCCACTATACTTTCATTATTCTTGGTCATTTTCTAGTGTACCCATATTATTTATCCATTACTCTTCTCAAAAACATTTATCTTTAGTCATATTACACAAGGAAAATTTAGCATTATTAAAATTTTTATCATCATTCAAATTCACTAAAAAGAATTAAATATATATATATATGGTTTGGGAACCACACTTTAAAATAACTTTCAATTAATGTTAATTTTCAAGTTTGAAGCAATTGGTTAGAATTGTGGCTTGAACACTGGGAGTTAGTTATTTTAAAGTTAAATTTACATTTTGTACAACATGATTCAATATAAAAAGGGAAGAAAGAAAGAAGATAGTCAAAGTTCCGAATGAAGAAGGGGAAGGTTGCCAACACGAAAAGAAACGGAAGTAGTGCTGGCAACGACTCGGGTCCCTGGTACTCGTCAGGCACCTGGCAATGCAAAGAGTGCATGTCCCCTGAGGGTTCAACAACCCTCATCTGAGGACATGTATCTTTAAGTAAACCACATACTGCAAACATAAGCCTTTTCGGATTTTTAAGTATATTAGAAATAAATTATTATCTTATGGAGTTCTTTGCACTTTCATTAAGTTACCATAAGCATCATTATTCATAAAGTTTTAACGTTTGCCACACTACATGCCCCTATCTTCATAATTAGACTGGCAACAATATGTATTCAATTGAAAATAAACAGTTCCTAAGTAAAGACAAACTGCGCACTACAGTAAATAAGCAACAAACTGCCACAGGCCTCAAGGTCAACAAAACAATGTTTCACTTTCAGGTAACACTCAGATACAATAATGATTTAAGTCATGCATTATTTTAACAATATATATACATACATCCTGCCCCCAGTCTCTTTATTAACAAGGCAGTCTTTTATGGTTCATAAAACACGTTACTTAAGTCTGGTGGCTTTTTAGGCCTCCTACTTTCTACATCTTTCACTAAGCTATTCAGATCTTGCCAACGTTTTGTTTCATCAGGTGGCTTTTTAGGTCTTGGGCTTTCAAAGTCTTTAGCAAGGTACAACATCTCTTGTTCTGCTATTATTTTATCAGGAGGCTCTTTTTGTCCCTGTAATTCACACTCTTTCAAAACATTTGTTAAGGCTTGCCCCAGTATAGTATCATTTGGAGGTTCCTGCAAATTATGCACCTGTGTTACATTACTGAATAATTCATTCGGTTTTGGCCCAGTTCTACTTTCTGTATCTTGCTTTGGTAAAATGTAATCAATTTTTTCGTACCCTCTTTCAGTAAAAGTATATTCACTTTCGTTTACACCTGAAAATTCATCTTCACTAGAGTCATCACTACTCTCTTCCTCACCATCAGATTCACTTAAGTACTCGACTTTTGAACAATAGAGAAAGTTAGTATATTCATTCTGGTCTGTATTCATATACCCTTCATCATCTGAACTGTCACTGATTTCACTTTCGTCATCAGATTCGAGCAGGAATGCAACTTTTAAACAGTGAGGCAGATTATCACTAGATGTCTCAGCCACTTCATTTTTCGACTCATTTTCTACACAATGCACATAGTTTGGACAGTCAGGCACTTCTGTTGTATCACTTTGAACGATTTCAGCCTTAACTTCATACTTAGTATACTCGTCATATACTTCGATAACTTTCATTTCATTTTCTTCCTTACTATCAGTTTCAGGCAATCGTGCGAAATTCTTACTAGGCCCTTCTGCATTAAAATCATTAAACACCTTTCCATCAACAATAACTTCACCTGCACTGCTTATAATGCAATGTTCACTAACGTCCTCCTTCACATCACTTTCACCTATTATTAATTGTGCACACGTCTTTTGCGTGGCATATTTTACCTTCCTTTCCTCTATATTCATCATAACCTTCCCCACATCTACGTCTTTTACCTCATACACATCATTAACAGTACAAATATTCCCCTTTTCACTCGCCTTTTCTGTCTCCCTTTCATTCTTTAATGATGCCTTTTTGCACGATTCCGATATCGAGTTATCTTTATCATATGACATATTAACTTTATTTTCAATTTTACATTCGTCTATTACTGAAACCGGCCATCGGAAGTGTCCGATCCCGCCTCTTCTGTTTCTCTCTACGGCAGCCATCTTGTTCTGACGTCTGCCATTTGTGTGTGCTGCCAAGTGTAATGTACGGTGCTCCAGCAAGCGCTGGCCCGAGCACGAACGGTCACGTGACTTCGCACTGGGAACGCCACTATGTATCACTCCGCGCCCGTCTTCCATAGGCGCGTCCTTAACCTCCCTGTCCCGTATTTTACATCTTTCCTTCTTGAATTTGTGATTTGACACCTTTTCTTTGGGCCCAAAACCAGTTTCCGCGTGAATCCGGCCCGTAACACACGCGGTTTTCAGTTTTCCCTTTTGTCTCTAGTTTGGAAATTCCGCGCCATGTATCCTCTGCCGCGCGTCGTATAATTTCCTCTACCCCTCGCACGACCTCTTTGAACCGCGTTTACACGATATCTTTCGTTTTCAGGTCGTTCATTTTGGTCATTACTTTCTCGCAAATAATTGTTGTTATTGTGGGGACGAGATTCGCGATTTCTTCGCCAGTGATCTTCATCCTCGACCCTTTCCAAAAAGGCAGAAAAACTTCTATGGGTACTCCCAACATATCGTTTAGAATCCTCAGGCAATTTCTGCCAAAGAACCCAAACGATCTCAGCTTCAGTTCTTCTTGCTTTTAGATGTATTAGTTTTCTGTACCATGATTCGCAAAACTCTTTCATGGTTTGCCTGCCTCTGATGTCATACAACCTGGCCATTAGAAATTCACGCCACAACTGGTCTTGTTTTTGTTCTGACCAGTATTCGTCAATAAATTTTTGTTTAAAGGTTTCAAAAGACATCTGGTTAGTATCAAGATTCAACCCCCACCTTTTTGCTTCTCCCGTTAATGCACTGATTACAACATTAATTTTTTCCTGGTCAGACAAATATTCAGGAAAATTTCTTTCACAATTCTTTACAAAGTCTAGGGGTTGCCATCCGTTATGTCTCTTTGCAGGGTCGAATTTTTCTTCGCCCTCTAATATTTTACTGAAAGGCATTTTTTCAGTAGAATGTGTAGGTCCTGATTGTATTTTTCATTCCAAGTCATACATTTTGCCTTGGATTTGTGAAGTGTTATGTTCACATTTCTTTTCGCAAGTAACAATCTGTTTGGTTAATTCTCTACTTGTTTCTGTTACAGATTGTTTAATCTGTGCAAATTCCACGTTACATTCTGTTTGTATTTCGGATTTAATACTGAATACCTTTTCATCCACTTTAGTACAGACTAAGGGTTCTATTTGATCTTGAATTTTAATTACTTCAGTGTCAAATCTTTCCTTAATGTCATCAATCTGTCCTTGTATGTTGGCAATATTGCCATTGATGACAGTAATTTCGCTTTTAAGGTTTTTAATTTCATTACTCACAATGTCTACTTTTACATCAACCTTCTCAATCTGTTTACTAATATCACTACCCTGTGTTGCAATTAGCTGTCTTTGTTCTACATTTTGTTGCCCCAATGCTGCAATTTGATGCCCCTGTGCTGCGATTTGTGCCTTAATATTGTCACTGTGTGCTGTAATTTGTGCCTTAATATTGTCATTGATATTGTCATTTTGTGCTGCAATTTGTGCCTTAATACTGTCATTTTGCGCTGCAAATTGCGCAGACAGTATTCTAAGTAAATCAGTCAGATCTGGTGTCTTTTCACTTTTGGTTTCTACCGCATTTTCAGGTTCGAGTACTACTCCCCTCTCAGTTTCTGGTGATTCGAACATATCCCGCGATTCATTAACATAGCCACTGTCTTCCACAACATCGCTCATATTGTCTTGCTTAGTACGAGCGACATTCATAGCTTCTATCTGTTTATTGACATCGCCGTGGTACCGTGCGTAATTTAACTCGCCTGTAATGCCATCTGTTGGTGTGCTGGCTGAACTGCTCTCGATTGCATTCCGTTCTCGCGTATCTACATTTATTTCTAGTTTCCTGTCCATTTTAGCTATTATTAAGTACTGATACCTTTAATTTTCAATTTAAGCTGAACTTTCACTATCCGTTCTGTCAACTAATGAACAGGTTCGTGCCGCTGGACGTTTTATGTTCACTATATGTTTGTAAAATGCTAACTATTTATAATTTTTTCCCGCTTGTCAGTGCAAATTGAACAACGTCCTGTCACACGGCGCCACGTATAACACTCCTGCAGCATTTACGTAGCTTGTACTATGAAATACCAAATTTGGTTTATTGCGCAGTATGCCCCAACAGAACAAATAGTCCTGTCACGGTCGCCACGTATAACACTCCCTGTCCGCTACTGCTATACCATAACCCCAAAGTAGGAGGCAGTTTGCAAAACAGAATTATTTTGTTATAGCAATTATGGTATAAAGCAACAGAGCTGTGTTACCCTATGAGAGGAATTTTGTTATGTTGACCGTGTTGTTCCTAACGGAGGTGGCTTATCGGAAATGAAAGTCAGACTTCCGTAAATATTTGAACAGTAACAAACGAATTTTGTTTATCTGCACTGTTTAATAGATAAGGAAAACGGTCGCCAGCCTAACTAGGCAAGAGAATGATTAACATTCTCGTTCAAGAAAATAGTTATTAGCAACTTTAATGGATAAACACAACCTATACTTGGCCACACGCGAGTGCAATGAACTCTGACACACTCATATGTTTACGGTAAGATTGAAACTAACAGTTGGAGCAGCACAAACTATTTGCAAAATTATAACAGGTACCGAAACACCCTATTACTTTCAGGCTTACATAAAGTGAATGGTCTTTATAACATTACTATTAATATGCACTTCTAATACACAAGATAGACAAACACTTGGCAAACATGAGTAACATTTCACAACTGCAGCTTTCCCACTTTTACTACAGCGAAACACAATACTGACCAAATTGCAAGAAACTGACTCACCTTTTAGAATTTACTACAGAAAACAATGTGATCATTTATTTTATAAGCTTCAGTCTTAAGAACTTTTAATTTTGAAGTTGGCAACAACACATTAATAAGCATTTTTACTAGGAAAATGATTTTCAGTAAGCATCATTAACTCTAACTCACTCTCTTGCCACATTAACTTTAACTTTCACTTTACTATGTTCAAGAGGCATTAATTAGAAAACTGGGTTTTAACGTACTTTCAGTAAGGACACTCGGTAATCACTTTAGTTCAAACGGAGAGGAACCTGAAAGGTGTTATGATAAGGAGAAAATCAAGGTAGGTACATAAATTCAGATATAAATTACCTTATATTTGAGCACAATAACACATCCATTAAGCTGATCCTTCACTGTACATCATTATAGTGTTACGTTGCAATGATTGCGCAATGTGGTGCCAACTGCATGTTGGTAGGTGGAATTGCAGGCAGAATTGCTGGACTCTGTCATTTCTTGGTGGCGATGATAGATACAAATTCCAGAATAATTCCAGCTATTTATCCATCCATCCGAGGCCTTGGAAAGTAGCAGGAAAAGCCTCTCTCGGAACCAGCACCATATGCGTCTTTTACATGGCAGTGCACGGACTCGTAGCTCATCTCCGACTCGTGGCTCGTCCCCGACTGACTATCAGTTCCATCTTTTCTACACAGGGCAGCCACACTTTGTGCGCGCTACACAGTTCCGTTCCCAAGGGGAACCACTACACCTCTTATACACAGAATACTAAGAGCCCTAAGTGAGGATCAGCAGTTTACATAACAGTAAACAATCATTTTAAACAAAACAGAACATTTGCACATATAGACATTTCTACAAAAAATTATTCACACAAAATTACAATTATATACAGTAACTTTTGTTCCCTCCAAATGGGACAAAGCATTTAAACGAGAGATATGCTACACAGCATACAATCAAATCATGACATCAAAGTTTTAACAAAGAAAGGAGTATACAATTTTATGTTATCGATTCAATCACACACATTTACAGAAGCACAGCAATGTAACATTAAATGAAACAAAAGCAAAATAAATCAGTACAGCATTAGAGCTATGGTGTTACACATGCCCCATGTTTCGTTGAAGTTCCCGTAAGGGACACATCAAGGAAATATCTATAACACCTAAGTGGTGTTGGCTGCAAAAAAAAAATATTATTCCATCCAACTTCAGTTGGAAAAAAATTGCATATTACGACATACAGCATATACACTAAGAAATTTTATACTTTTTTCCCAAAACCATTTTCAAAATTGAGACATTTACACTAATTTTCATTTTCACACTGGTTTAAGGAAACTAATTTTGCATCGTTACACAAGATACCTTCAAGCATGTTCATTCCATACACATACAGTTCAAAAAACCACTTGTTTGACTTTACTGCTGTATTGTCTGATATGGCGTTTTTCCTCTCTGTGTTCACAAATTACTACCTGTTTTTCACAATGTTTTGCCAGATGACCAAGGTCTTGGCATTGAACACTCTGCCTCACTATTAGATAGTATTTTACTGAAAAAAAAAAAAAAACAACACCCAAGATATACGCTTTGTTGCTACATGAGAGTAGTTCTAACCTCAGAGCCCACTTCGGTAACTTGATGGACCACTCTTTGAAGCTGCTGCTACAATACTGCCCTGCCTAAAACGTATTTTATCCCAGATAGTAGCACTGAATTACTCATCGAGACACTAGAAAAACTGATCATAATGTTAGAAAAATACACTAAGCATAACATTTTTTTTTTTTTTTTTTTTTTTTTTTATCTTGGAGGATGTCAAAATTGATACCAGAACCAGGACTTCAAAACATCTCAATTTTCTTAATATGTTAAGTTCACACGACATGTTCTGTGCTACTGATAACCCAACAAGACAGTACTCGTGTTTCAATGATGTCGTAACTAAATGCAGTTTTGAGGTAAAATTGTTTGATACCCACTTCTTATCCGACCATAAAGGCATATTACTAAAACATATGGTTAATAATACTCAAACTGTTTGTAGGCAGACTGAACAAATCAGGATAATTAATTACACAAATGTGATTACAGGACCAAGCAACAAATGATGAAATGGCAAGCAATAATCTCTGACTGTGTCAATGTTGATGATGTCTTTAACAAATTTATTACTGCACTTTCTGATACACTTAAACAATGTTCTTCCAGAGTAGCTAAAAGTTGCAGATCTTCAGCAATAAAGCATTTACAGACATCTGTACATAAATGGTTCACACCTAAATTACAAAAACTTAGATCTTTAATCATAATTTACTATGATAAATCAAAGAACTGTCATAAAGTGAAGAACATAAACAGAAAAAGTAAATACAGGGCTGAGATTAAATGGGCCAAATGCCAAGTAAATGATGAATATATTAGTAATGCCCATAATAAGAGCAAAGCTGCCTGGAAGGTTGTGAAGGCTGAAATAAGTAAAAGCAAGAACCATAAAAATCTTTCAAGTGATGTCAGTATTACACCTGATGAATTTATGACTTTTTTGTCAATGCCTCAAATGAACCTAGCTCAAGCTTAGGTGTCTCTCAAAAATGTGAAAGTGAACAAAGCTTTAAATTTAGAAATGTATTACTGAAACACACACAAAATGTAACAAAAATTGATAAATGGTCAACAATTAAGGTCTAAGAAACCAAGAAATCTATAGAAAAATTAAGCAATTCAAAAATGGAGATTATTATGGCTTATCCAAATACATTATTAAAAAGATAGCAGACATAGTAGCACCCTTCTCTGTGCACACTCAGTAATTGATTGGATGTTTGGAGAGGGTTGCTTTCCACCCTGCCTAAAAATAACAGTTGTTTTGCCCTTACACAAGAAGGGTGACAAGCAAGCCCTAATAATTTCTGTCCTATATCCCTTGTACCTGTAACGTCAAAAACAGTAAATTATTTTACGCAGTTAGAAATTTCTGTGCATTTAACTTGTCATGGATTTTTGTCAGAATCCCCGTATGGATTCAGGCCAGGTCTGTCTACAGTAAAGGCAATCAAAAATATTGTATTACTTATATCAAACTCTTCTGAACACAGATTATCTGCTCATCCTACACTTGTGAATCTTGGTGAATAACAAAATCTTATTTTGAAAGCTATGGCAGTATGGCATGAGAAGCAAAGTACTTCCTCTCACTGAATTTTACTTGAATAGTAGAAATCAGAAATCTTTGAAAAGACTGATAAGCCAGACTGCATCCTGACAGCATATCAAGGGAAGAAGAATAATGTCATTAGTCCCAGCACACTACATCTTGAAGTAACACTGAGTGACAAAGGAACTATTAGCTTCCATAACAAAAAAGTGCGCTGTGAATGTCATTGATCAAATTATTTGTGACTATTCAAACCCGGTTACTTAGAGGAGATGACCAACACATGTCTTCTAAAGTATCCTACACATGGGCAGAAATAAATGTATGGATCACATACAGTCAAATAACCAAAAAGAACCTCAAGAGGAAGGCATTCGTTCTTCAGTAGTTACAAGATGTAAAGGGAAAATAATTAAACATTTGAAAAGTTTATTAGAACTGGAATAGCAAAAGGGATCAAAATAAACCTTTCAACTTTTATTTTTGCAATAACAAATTCTTTTTTAACACTCTTCCACCAAACATTGTGACTTAATACTCAGTTATTCTGCTTCTGAAAACAGTGTACTGCAGTTAGCTGAATTTGCTCAACTTTATGGAAATTTCATGAAGTTAGGACTGGATAAATCAAAACAGTGAAAGATATATCAGACTGTAAGTGTAAATTCATTCAGTCTATATTGCAGTAGTTGCTCATTTGTTTTGTTTTGAAAGCAACTGTCCATTCATTTAGTTAGACAGTCAATCAGGCTCCAGCACTCAGCTGTAAAATGAGTGCATCTACAGAGGGCAAGTTCAGTGTTTATCCTCTTCTGTGTTTTCCACATAGTATATTTTTTAAATTTAGTGCTTGTTTCTCTGTTTAAGAGGGTTAATCTCACTTTTTGTAGGCGTCAATTCATTCAGTCTTTAGTGCAATAGTTGCTCACTGAACAGCCAGCTACATAGCTCTTCAATGCATCAGCATCCATTGGTGAGACATCAGAAGGATAGCAAGTCACATACCTAGGACTTTCTGCTTTTATAGTTCACTTCTTCAGTTATCTTGCTAGCATGGGTAGGATGTGTGCATGCTATGTGTGGATGCAGCAGGAGCTGGAGAATTGATTGGGGTCCATTGGTTTGGAGCCAACTGGTGGGTCACAATCAAAGGCCTTGTTGACTCTGTGACAGTCTTGGCTGCAGATTTCTATACCTGCATTTTTGTGTGGGAATTTGTAGCACTCCTCTTGATAAGTCAGGGGTGCACTACACAAAGGAAGCAGCTACTTCGGAAGCAGAGTACTTGTGGAGTGCACATGAGGGTTTTTTAGGCTAGGCAGTAGTTTGAGTTGCTCTGATGAGCACTCATCAGTCGATTCACAGCAAGGGAAGTCAAACACTGTTCATAATAAAGGCACTTCAACTGTCACAATTTTATCAGTAAACTGGCGTAGACTGTCACAATTTTATCAGTAAACTGTTGTCCACTGTCACAATTTGTGGTAAGGACTATGGGACCAAACTGCTGAGGTCATCGGTCCCTAGGCTTACAAACTACTTAATCTAACTAAACTAACTTATGCTAAGGACAACACACACACCCATGCCCAAGGGAGGACTCGAACCTCCGACAGGGGGAGCTGCGTGCAAACCGTGACAAGGCGCCTTAGACTGCTCGGCTAACCCACATGACTTGACTATCACAATTTTATCAGTAAACAGTTGCAGCATTTGTTCCTGAATTTATTGCCCTCCAGGAAAGTTCTCATGCTCAAATTATTCTTTGGGTTGAGAGCTGGTTGAAACCCAAAGTGGAAAGCTCTGAGATATTTAGTAAGTCATGGAACGTATATCGGAAAGACAGATTAGAGGCCATAGGAGGGAGAGTTTTCATTGCAGTTGACAAAATTATTGTCTCTATTGAGGTCAAAGTAGAGTGTGATAGGGAAGTCATCTGGTCATGAATAACAGATGTAGGTGAAAGTAAGTTAATTGTTGGATGTTTTTGCCAGCCACCCGATTCCACTGTGTTAGTTCTAAAGTCATCCAAAGAAAGTCTAAAGTCAATAGCATGTAAATACTCAGATCAAGCACTACTAGTTGGAGGTGAATTTAACCTGCCGAGTATAGGCTGGAATGACTATGGATTCATTGTGGGGGTACATACGGACAGTTACACGAAATACTTTTGAACATGTTTTCTGAAAACTGTCTTGAACACCTAACTTGGCAGCTGACATGCAATGGAAATATCTTAAACCTTGTAGCTACAAACAGGGCAGACCTTATCAACAATGTCAGCACAGAAATGGGAATTAGCAATTATGATGTCATTATAGCAACTATGATTACGAAAGTTAACAAATCAGTCAAGAAGTCTAGGAGAGTGTTCCTGCTAGGTAGAGCAGATAAGCAGTTATTAACATCTTACTTAGACACTGAATGGCCATCATTTAGTACCAATAAGATGGATGAAGAAGAATTACGGCCAAATGGGTATATCTTGGTGTAGAGAGTTATGTGCCTAGTAAGTGCATAATGGATGGAAAAGACCCACCATGGTTTAATAGTGAAATTCATAAGATGGTGAGGAAGCAGGGGCTGTTTCAAAAGGGGATGAACAAATGACAACCAGTGGAGATTAATAGAGATTCATGTGTCTTTGAAAAGAACTGTGTGTGAAGCATACAGCTATTACAACCATCACACATTAGCAAAAGATCTGGCAGAGAACCTGATAAACTTCTGGTCATATGTAAAATCACTAAGCGGGTCTAAGGCTTCCATTCAGTCCCTTGTTGACCAGTATGCTGTGGCAGTTGAAGATAGTAAAATGAAAGCCGAATTTTTAAATTTTATGTTCAAGAAATCGGTCACACAGCATTGGTCCCTTACCTAGCTTGCATTTATCATGAATCTCTCACCCAGCACAAAGTCCCAAGTGACTGGAAAAAAGCACAGGTGGCTCCAGTATATAAGAAAGGTAAAAGAGCAGACCCACAAAATTAGACCAATATCCCAAACTTCTGTTTGCTGCAGAATCCTTGAACACATCCTCAATTCAAATATAATAAACTTTCTTGAGGCTAAGCACTTTATGTCCATGAATCTGTATAGTTTTAGAAAGCATCACTCTTGTGAAATTCAGCTTGCTCTTTTCTCGCATGATATACTGACAACTATGGTTGAAGGGCAACATGCAGATTCCATATTTCTAAATTTCCGGAAAAAATTTGACACAGTGCCCCATTGCTGGCTGTTATCGAAGGTAGGAGAATATGGAATGAGTTCACAGATATGTGACTGGCTTGAAGACTTCTTAAATAATAGACCCTAATAAATTGCCCTCGACAGCTAGTGTTATCAGAGACAAGAGTATCATCAACAGTGCCCCAGGGAAGTGGGATAGGACCACTGTTGTTCTCTATATACATAAACAATTTGGCAGACAGGGTGGGCAGCAGTCTGCAGTTGTTTGCTGATGATGCTGTTGTGTAAGGTAAGGTGTCAAAGTTGAGTGACTGTAGAAATATATAAGGTGACTTTGACTGAATGAAAGGCAGCTAGCCCTAAATGTGGAAAAAATGTAAGTTAATGTGAATGTGTAGGAAGAACAAACCTGTAATTTTCAGATACAGTATTAGTAGTGTCCAGCTTGATACAGTGAAGTCGTTTAAATATCTGGGGGTAATGTTGCAAAGTGATATGAGATGGAATGAGCATATGAAAACAGCAGTAGGGAAGGCAAATGGTAGACTTTGGTTTATTAGGAGAATTTTAGGAAACAGTGGTTCACCTGTAAAGGAGACTGCATACAGGATGCTGGTGTGACCTATTCTTGAGTACTGCTCAAGTGTTTGTGATCCATATCAGGCCAGATTGAAGGTAGGCATCGAAGCAACTCATAGGAGTGCTGCTATATTTGTTACCGGTAGGTTCGAACAAAAATTAAGTGTTATGGAGATGCTTCAGGAACTCAAATGGGAATTCCTGGAGGGAAGGCACCATTCTTTTTGGGAAACACTATTGAGAAAATTTAGTGAACTGTCATTTGAAGCTGATGGCCAAACGATTCTGCTCACACCAACATAAATCACGTGTAAGGACCTCAAAGATAAGATATGAGAAATTCGAGCTCATACAGAGGTGTACAGACAGTTGTTTTTCCCTCACTCTATTTGCAAATAGAACATCAGGGGAAATGACAAGTAGTGGTACATGGTACCCACCACCATGCACCTTATATTGGCTTGCAGAGTACCGATGTAGATGTAGATGCAGACATAGATGAAACGTACAAGGGAAACAAGACCAAAGACATCTGTCTGCAGGAAATGTGCACAAAAATACTGATAATCTGCTCAAAGTGTGATTTCAATTATTAGAAAGAAATAAAGGAAATAAATGAAGAAATGTTATGAACTGTAGAAATAGGTCATATTTCTGGGTAGAAATGCAATGTGTTGCATACAAAACAGGAAAATCTGAAAGAGTTAGAACTTAGAGGTAAGAGACTGATTGAAGTATAAAAAATGAAAAGAAATAAAGATCTTGCTTTAGCCATGTTGTTGATTTTTAATGCAAATCTCATTAGAAGTCAAATGATCCCTTTGTGCTGCTATAAGGGCATCACATTTGCTGCTGTTCTATTGTTAATCACTCTAGATCCCAAGGAGTTTCATATCTTTAGTTTACTGTTGTATTGATAGTTAATATTTTTTTTTTAGAAGAAAGCACAAAACAAAACAAAAACTGGAATAATATTGTAAAATTTATCACCAACTGTAAAGAAAAAAATATCAGATTTCAACTGTGTAAAGGAACAAGTTGCTTTTAGAAGAGGATATAACACAACTGACCATTTGGAAGCTGTAAATGAAATTACAAAATGGAATAATGAGGACAAATTAAAAATGTGTCAGAGATTCATAGAGTTTGTGAAAGATGATTGATTCCAATAAAATTTGTACTAACAGCCATTGAGAAACAGAGCATTGATGAAACTTGTTATTATCCTGAAGAATATATGTGTTGCAGCATGTATTAGACTTAATCAGGTTAATATGAAATTCAGAACTGAAAGAGAACACAGACAGGAGTTCCACAGTCCCCAAAACTATTCTCAACAATCATAAAAGAAGTATTCCAATCCTTAAAATAAAATGGGAACACAAAGATGAATGCCTGTTAACTGAACACATCTAAACCACCTTCTATGCTGCAGATATGCAGGTCTATAATTTGACTCTTGTGCAAAAAACTTAAGCAGTAAATGGAATACCAGTAACTCAATGCTGTGAGTTCCAAGGCAGACCTGATGATCAACTACAACAAGACTAAAATAATTTACAATCAATTCATCAAAATGAAAATTGAGTATGTTAATTATGGAGTCATATTATCAGCTGATTTTTTTTATACAAGGGTGAGGGTGTGGTAGGGGGTAGACAATGACACATTGGACAGCAAAGAGTTAAATAACCTGGAGTGCTTTTGATAAACTAAATGTGATTTTCAAAACTGTGTCACAGTGTGCTTTACCAGTTTTGGCTTACGAGAGTCAGTCATTGATTTTTAACTTCAAAATAATGGAAAAACTGAGGATTGTTCAATAAGCAATGGAGAGATGTTTGTTGGTAACACAAGAAAACAGGCAAATGGATCAGGGAATAAACTGGAGTGGAATATGTGATTATGACTACAAGGAAAATGAAATGTCAGTGGGAAAAACATGCAACGAAGAGATCTTTATTTTATTCCAGGAGATACAAAATGGCAGTGATGGTCTAATGGAAGGTGGTTAAAAAACTTCAGAAAAAATGCAGGAGCAACATGGATCACTATATCTGAAGACTCCACTGCATGGAAGATTCTAAAGAAGCCTTCATCCAGTAGTGGATATAAGTGGATGCTACTGCTGATAATGATAATGAATATTGATATCTCCAAGAGTAAAGCTTTAATTAATCTGTCTCAGTGAGTCTGTTGAATTAATCAACTCTTCATGTGTGTTTAATTTTGAGTCTATGATTAGTATGCAATTGCCCAACTATCATCCATAAACATCACACCATCTTTAAAGCCCTTTAATGTCTTTGCTAAATCATTTATATTTGCCAAAATCAAGAGAAGTTGAAGCATTTAGCCTTGAGGGATGCTATACGAGGTGTGACCAAAAAGTAATGAACATTTTTGTTTTTCTCAAAGAACATTCAATTATTCATCAACATTCAAAGTAATCCCCCTCAGATATAATACACTTGTGCCAGTGCTTTTACCAATCTTGGAAGCACTTGTGGAATTCACTTTTCATTGTGGCATTCAGCTCCCTCAGAAATTTTGTTTTTATCTCATCATTGGTGGTAAAATTTCTCTTCAGCCTCAGGAGTCAACAGAAGTCTCAGGGGGCCATTTCCAGTGAATACAGTAGCTGAGGCAACATAATAGTTTTGCTATTTGCCAAAAAATCACAAACAGGCATTGAGGTGTGAGCAGGAGCATTAGTGTGATGCAATTTTCATGAGTGGTTTTGCCATAGTTCTAGTCTTTTTCTTCGGATTGCTTTATGCAAACAGTACACAACTTCCAAGTAGTATTCCTTATTCATCATATGACCATAATACAGCAAGTAATGATGCCCTATCACATTGTAATCGAAGAAAATAGTGAGAAGAACCTTCAAATGTGATCAAACATGTCGAATTTTTTTCAGTCTTGGTCCTTCAGGCAGCTTCCATTTGGCCAATTGGGTCTTGCTTTCAATGTCATACCCATACACCCATGTTTCATCACCTGTTATAACTTTCTTTAGAAGTTCTGGATCATTGTCGACTTCATTTAGCAATTCTTGATTGATGTCTACATGACATTCTTTTTGTAAAAATTCAATAATTTCAGAACAAACTTTTCTGCTGCATGTTTCATGCCCAAAACATCCAAAAAAGTGCTTGGCACAAGCCGAAGGATATGCAGACATAATCAGAAACCTCTGTGATGGTGATTCAATGATTTTCCACAAGCATTTTCTTTACTTTTTCCACATTGCTGTCAGTAATTGATGTTATACGGTCTTCAGTGCTTCGTTGTCTTCAGTGTCTTCTCAACCCTCTTGAAATGTTTATGCCACTTGTAAACACTTGCCTTACTCATAGTAGATTCACCAAAAGCCACAGTAAACATTTTAAACACAGTGCTGCAGTTTATTCTGTTTTTCAGACAAAATTTAATGTAAATTCTTTGATCAATCTTTTTCTAAAATAAAAATTTGCTGTGCACTCAAAAATACATATAACCTTTTCAACTGTCAACATTAAACTAAATATTCAAAACAGCTGAAAATGCAAACATATATCAGGAATATGTGTATCAAGGAGATAATTTTTTTTTTTTTTTTTTTTTTTTTTTTTTTTTTTTTTTTTTTTTTTGAAAAATCAGATGAATAAGGCCAGGAAATTACAAAATTCCCATTACCTTTTTAATCACACCTTGTATTCAAATTTTACCTATTCATGATAAATTTTAATATTTGTTGTGAAATTTGCTAATGTGACCCTTTATTTCCTGCTATATGATACAGACTTCATTCATGTAAAAGTGTTGCTGTTGATGATGTAACACTGTAATTTACTTCACAATATTTTATGAACAGCATGATCAAAGATGTAGACAAGACAATAGGAAGTGATAAATGGATAATTTGCCTACAGAAATATGTAATTAACCTCTTTAAATACAATAAAAATAGAGTGTCCTTCATGTAAACCAGACTAGGTGACCATTACTATAATAATGTCAAAAGATGGCTCGTATTCCTTTCTACATAACATTTTCAGGATTTTTGGAATGACTAGATAGGGTAAGTTAGTTAACTGTTTGTTATCCACAGATCATTTTGCAATGATATTAGACATGTCAGCTTAAAATAACTATAAAACATCATTAAAAATTAATTGATGTGAAGGCATACAGTTACTTATAGGTTTAGTTCTTTTCAAAACAAATCATTTATAAGGCTAACGAAGAACAATGGCTCAAAAACCGTTCCTGGAGGCACTCCACTGTTGATATGACTACATTCAGATTAAGCAGGGATGTTACATATGTCATCTGAAATTTTGAGCACTACTTTTTGTTTTCTATCCTAGAGATCCCAATGTAGTCAGTTACCTGCAACACAATTTATTCTGATTACTTTGGCTTTGAATATCTTCACAAGGATTATAGCTCATTACTCTGTCTGCATTAGATTGTACAATATCCATGTATCTGAGGAAAACAAAAGACTCTTTCCACATCCCAGAGACTCTTCTCCAACGGATCCATAAATGTAATGTAATGTTTGTGCGAAAGAATATGGCAATCAACATACTCAATAACTTCTGATGAATCACAGAAGACACCAGCTGCTGTAATTTTCCCATTCAAAGATTGAAGGACTGCATTTCCAAATGTATAAATTGTGTCTTCTGTTGAACAGCTTTTTTGAAAGCAAAAATGGCTCTTGTTGAGAACACCATTTCTCATAAAGGGTTCAGTAAGTCTTACCTGTATTACATTTTCTAGAATTATAGAGAAACCTGTTAACAAGGAAAAAGAGTGATAGTGAGTTCCATTTTACCACCTTTCCTGTACATGGGCTTGTGAGCAGCAGAAGGTTGGGTAATTGTACAACCCAGTGCAAAATCTGGTTTAAAAACGTTTCTAAGGTGTGGTTACACATCATTCCATTTGGCAACTTTGAGCCAATTTGGCTGTAGAATCAATGAATTTTTACTGAGTATCCTAGGAATTAATGATAATTATGAAATATGGCAGCTTCTGCAAATAAAATTAATAAAATAGGATACTTACTAAAAGTAAGTGAGGACAACAACAATTTATGATGGAAAATTGAACAAAATTACTTTTACTGAGTAAAATTGAAATAAATTGCAAGAGGAAATGAAATAAAACAGCAAAGTTTATAAATGCATGCAGTAAAACTAGAAATATATCTGCTCCAAACATAGCAAACTTCCATTCCAAGTTAACATCAGATGTAGGCACTCTATTTCAAAATCCAAAAATGCATTAAATTTAAGAAAATCCGAAATTAAAGTTCATTATATGGCATTACAGGCACTGAAGAGCAGTAATAGAACTGTGCATTAATATCTATTTGGTTTCTATTGACACTAATAGTTTGTGAGAAAATAATTTAAACCCTCTATAGTTCACAGCAGCAAATCTTTACATTTTTATTTGATTATGGTACATATTCCATAGGTCCATTTTTGCATGGTAAGCCGGCCGTGGTGACCGAGCGGTTCTAGGCGCTACAGTCTGGAACCGCGCGACCACTACGGTCGCAGGTTCGAATCCTGCCACGGGCATGGATGTGTGTGGTGTCCTTAGGTTAGTTGGGTTTAAGTAGTTCTAGGGGACTTATGACCTCAGAAGTTGAGTCCCATAGTGCTCAGAGCCATTTGAATTTTTTTTTTTTTTTTTTTTTTTTTTCATGGTAACATATGGATGTGGAACAAGTCAAAACATTTAATTCATTATTATGTTCATATCATTAATGACCACAAACAAAGATTAAGAATACAATTTATAAAATGATAATAAAAAACACAATCAGTGAGTTCTAATAACCATTTTAAACATTATCTAATCAGTTATTTATAAAATAAAAAAGACCACCTTTTTGACTTACAGAACACAAATTCATGAAATTAAGGCAGCAAGATACATCAAAGCAGGAATAAAGAGAAATACATGGAAAATCATCTTATCTATCTCTGCTAAACAATTCTTCTGCAGAATAGAAACTTTTTTCAAGCAAGAACTCCTGTAGCTCACTTTTAAACAGTATAATACTACCTCATAGACACTTAATATTACTTGGAAGTGTGTTGAAGATATCTGTGCATTTTTCATCATTTTGCTCCAGAGGCAAATTTTTCAGGTCATAGTGTATGTGACATTACTTTCTTGAGTTATGTTGATGGTATGACTCATTCATTTCACACTCAGAGGGACTGTGAAACATGAATGATGTGATCGAAAAGGATACTGTGAGGTAGTGGTTAGTAGTCCTGTTTGCTTAAAAAGATTATGACATGAGGTTCTTGGAGGCACTCCACACAAAATTTGAGCAGCGTTTTTCTGACTTGCAAAGACTTTTTCTACACTGGTGAATTCCCCCATAAGATTATTCCATAACACATAACTGAGTTAAAGCAGTCAAAGTGGACAGATTTTGAGATAATGATGTCTCCAATTTTGGTGAAAATGCTGAGCTAAGCCTTTTCAGGATTTGGTGGACGTGGTGTTCCCAGTTAAGCCTACTATCTACAGGAATGCCTAAGAATTTCAAACAGTGTACCCTCTGTATCTTCTGGCTCTCATGTGCAATGTTTATCTCCTGTGGGTTTTCGTGGCCAGAATGGAAATCAGTTTAATTGGTTTTTCTCATGTTTATTGATAGAGAATTTGCTGTGAATCAGTTAAGAATATCTGCAAGTAATTGGTTGGCAATAACTCTTGACTGGTGGATGTTTTATTGTCTATCAAAACACTTGTGTCATCTACAAACATTGTAAAGTTGCTTGTTTTGTTTGAGGATAGAGGTCATTAATATATATGAGAAATTGCAGGGACCAAGGACAGAATCCTGTGCAGACCCCAGTCAGACTCTACCTCTCCTATCTGTTTGCTGCTAACATCTAACTGCTCTATTTTCTGTTGTCTGCCCTGTTGATAGGATTTGAGTCAGTTGTCTATTTGTCCTTGGATTCCATGGTGGCATGCTTTCTCTGTAAGTATTTTGCATTTGACAGAGTCAATAGTCTTAAACAGGTCACAAAATATGCCAACAGGCAATGTCTTGTTGTCAAGGCATTCCAAAATGTTATTGGTAAATAAAAACATAGGTTGGTAGTGGAGAAACCTCCTTTGAATCTAAATTAGTTTTTACTCATTATTGTAAAGTTTTTTAGGTGATTGACTATCCTGGCATATGTTAATTTTTTGAGAACTTTAGAAAATCATGTCAAAAGGGAAATAAGATGATAATTTGTAAGATCTGAGGTATTGTTTTTTTTTCTTTGACGGACTTTACAATAGTATACTTTATCCAGTCAGGGAAGAAATCTCACTTGAGAGAGGCATTGTATATATGTGCTAGGACTTAACTGAACTGATTACAGCAAGCTCTTAGCAATTTGGTGGAAATGTTATCAACACCAGTTGAATTTTTACTTTTCAAAGAAATTATGGTTCTTCTTACTTCCGGTACTGTTATAGGACGCTACAAATATCTGCTCCAAGGAATTTTGGAAATAATCTTTCAGTATTTTATACTCTTTCCTAAGGAGCCATTGTGTTCTACTGTCTCAGCAACACTTAAAAAGTGCTCATTAAGATTTTTTGACACTGTCTCTTGATTTTGTACTTGTCCGCCTACATTGCTGAGAAGAATGTTAACAATGTCTTGCGTCCTATTGGGGCAAGTTGTGCCAGTATCAGTTCTTATCACTTCCGATACAGTTTTGATTTTGTTACTAGATTCATTAATTTTGGAGCACAGCTACAAACCTTTTGACTTTTGAATAACTTTGCTTAGTATTTTACTATATATTTATAGTGATTTCATTGGTTGGGCTTGTCTGAATTTGTTTGAGGCAATGTACAGCTCTCATTTCTATTTGTGTGAAATCTTAATACTAATGGTTATCTAGGATTTTTTCATAAGTTTCTTGGTTTGGGTCCTACATATTCTTTCTGTGAATGTAGTTTCAAAAATCAGTGCTATTTCATTACTGAAAATATTGGAATTGGAATTGGCATTATCTGAACTATACACAGATCTCCAGCCTGTGTCCTGGAGATGTTGTTTAAGAGTCTGGATATAGCGTCTTCATTAATTATCCTAGCTGTTTTCCAACGGAGGCTGCTTTCTTTCTGATAGATATCTGCACTGTTAATAGTGAGGCATTGTCCATCATGGCCAGAGAGACCATTCACGGCATGCCTGGTAGATGTATCCCCTATATTGGTCTTGTCTGTAACTATACTATCAGTTAGTGTGCTTGTACATGGAATTATCTAGCAGGGAAGCTACCTACAGAAGGTAGATTATATGTGAGCATCAGATTTTGTGGGTCTGATCTGTTTCTAGGATTTGTTAGAAATTTTCATTGAAGTCCTCAAGCAAAAATCACATCTTTGCTGTTTGAATATATACATTAAGAGAGCATCCAACTGCTTCAAAAAGAGACTTAAGTTCCCTGAATATTCTCTGCCTTCTGTTACTACTGATATACAAGAATTACATAAAGACAATTCTATGGCACACACTTCCAAATAATGTTCTAAACAGTAATTCTACCCATCAATTGCTTTACATGTGACATTGTTTTTAACATAGATGGCATCATCAGCTTTTTCTTTATATTTTCTACAGAATGATGTTGCTAGGTAATAATTATTTATCACAAGTTTTTCTATACCAGAACTAATATGGTGCTCAGTAAAGCAAAGAACACAGACATAATCTATATCTTGTGGCTCACGGACATTGATTATAAGATCATTGATCTCAGTGTACAGGCCTCTAATGTTTTGGTGATAAATAGCTAGTTTTTGTTTTGTAGAAACAATTATGCAGTTTTCTCTAAAAAAGAAATTTCAGTTGGAGGTCTGGGAAAGGCATTTTTCATTACCCATTTCTCCAAGCTGGTCTATCTCAATCAGTCAGGATACAGCTCTTGGCTGATACACATCTACAGAGTGGTAAGTGAAGTGTTTATCTTTTCCTGTGTTTTCCTCATAGTATATTTATTAAATTTTGTGTGTTTTTCTGGTTAAGAGGTTTAATCTTGTGTTTTTGTAAGTGTAAATTCATTCAGTCTGTAATGCAGTAGTTGCTCATTTGTTTCATTTTGAATTTATCCGTGCATTTATTTAGTAAGCTAGTCAGTCAGGCCACAGCTCTTGCCTGACATACATCTATAAAGCAGCAAACTAAGTGTTCATCTTTTTCCATGTTTTCCTCATAGTATATTTATTACATTTTGTGTGTTTTTTTCTGTTTAATAGGCTCAATCTTGTGGTTTTGTAAGGATGAATCCATTCAGTCTGTAACACAATAGTTGCTCGCTGAACAGCCAGCTACATACATCATTAACACATCAGAGTCCATTGGTGACACATCAGAAGCGTAGCAAGTTGCATATCTAGGATTCTGTCTGCTTTTATAGTTTCCTTCAGTTAGTCTTGCTAGGAGGGCTAGGATGTGTGCATGCTGTGTGTGGATGCAGGAGGAGCTGGTCACAGTTCGCAAACAGCTGAATGCGCTTTTGGCAATGGTCAGTTACTTTCAGACTGCTGCCTTGGGGTGTAGCAGTGGTGGAGATTCTGGCAAGTCACTTGGGACACCCCATGTGTTGCTTCTTTTACCCTTAGGCTCTGCTTCCAAGGCACCTCCTCATGTACCCCATGCAGTGAATCCACCACCACAGCAGGGTGAGTGGGAGGTGGTAACACATTCACGTAGCTCAAGGTGGAGGGCCAATGTGACTGACCACCCTTATGGAGCCCAGTAGGCAGATGGCACTCAGGGCTGGGAAGACTTTGGATGACAGACTTGGTATGTCTGCTGGGGGCCTCATCCAAGATATGGAGGTGGCCTTGCCAGCAGCTATTGAGCATGCAGGGTGCAGTTGTCTGCAAGTTGTGGCCCACATCACCACCTACGACACCTGTTGAATGGGTTCTCAGGCCATCCTCAGATCATACAGGAATGTATATCAGAAAGACAGATTAGAGGCGACAGGAGGGGGACTTTTCATTGCAGTTGACAAAAACATTCTATGTATGAAGGGCAAAGTTGAGTGTGACAGTGAAGTCATCTGGTTGCATATAACAGTTGTAAGTGAAACTAAGTTAATTGTTGGATGTTTTTACCAGCCACCTGATTCCACTGTGGCAGTTGTAGAGTCATCCAAAGAAAGTGTATGGTCATTAGTGCATAAATATCCAGATCATGCAATTCTATTTGGAGACGATGTTAACCTACTGAGTATAAACTGGGATGTCTATGGATTCATTGTGGGGGGGGGAGGGGGGGGGGGACAGACAGACAGTCATACAAAATACTTTCGAACAAACACTATGTGATCAAAAGTATCCAGACACCCCCAAAAACATATGTTTTTTTTCATATTAGGTGCATTATGCTGCCACCTACTGCCAGGTACTCCATATCAGTGACCTCAGTAGTCATTAGACATCACGAGGTAGCAGAATGGGGTGCTCCGCGGAACTCACAGACAGGTGATTGGGTGTCACTTGTGTCATACATTTGTAAGTGAGAGTTCCACACTCCTAAACATCACTAGATCCATTGTTTCTGATGTTATTGTGAAGCAGAAATGTGAAGGGACACGTACAGTGCTAAAGCGTACAGGCCGACCTTGTCTGTTGACTGACAGAGACCACCGACAGTTGAAGAGGGTCATAATGTGTAATAGGCAGACATCCATCCAGAACATCACACAGGAATTCCAAATTGCATCAGGATCCACTGCAAGTACTATGACAGTTAGACGGGAAGTGAGAAAACTTGAATTTCATGGTCGAGTGGCTGCTCATAAGCCACACATCACACCAGTAAATTCCAAATGACAGGAGTGTAAACTTTGGATGATTGAATAGTGGAAAAATGTTGTATGGTACACAATGTGGCGATCTAATGGCAGAGTTTGGGTATGGCAAATGCTTGGTGAATGTCATCTGCCAGTGTGTGTAGTGCCAACAGTAAAATTCAGAGGCGGTGGTATTATGGTGTGGTTGTGTCTTTCATGGAGGGAGCTTGCACTCTTGCACTCTCTCTCTCTCTCTCTCTCTCTCTCTCTCTTTTTGACACTATCACAGCACAGGCCTACAATGCTGTTTTAAGCCCCTTCTTGCTTCCCACTGTTGAAGAGAAATTCGGAGATGGTGATTCCATCTTTCAGCATGATTGAGCACCTGTTCATATTGCACGGCCTGTGGTGGAGTGGTTACACGACAATAACATCCCTGTAAAGGACTGGCCTGCACAGAGCCCTGACCTGAATCCTATAGAACATCTTTGGGATGTTCAGGAACACCGACTTTGTGCCAGGCCTCACTGACTGGCATTGATACCTCTCCTCAGTGCAGCACTCCATCAAGAATGGGCTGCCATTCACCAAGAAACCTTCCAGCACCTGATTGGACATATGCCTGTGAGAGTAGAAGCTGTCATCAAGGCTAAGGGTGGGACAATACCATATTGAATTCCCGCATTACTAATGGAAGGCACCACAAACTTGTAAGTTATTTTCAGCCAGGTGTCCAGATACTTTTGATCACATGGATGTATTTTCTGAAAACTGTCTTGAGCAGCTAGCTCGCCAGCCAACACGCAATGGAAGTATCTTAAATCTTGTAGCTACAAATGGGCCAGACCTTATCAACAATGTCAGTATAGGAACAGCGATTAGCAATCACAGTGTCATTATAGCAATTGTGGTTATGAAAGTTAATAAATCAGTCAAGAAGGCTAGGAGGGTGTTTCTGCTAGATAAAGTATATAAGCAGTTGTTAGTATCTCACTTATACAGTGAATTGACATCACATATTTCCACTAAGATGGACATAGAGGAATTATGGGCAAAGTTTAAGCAGACTGTAAATCATGGGCTGGAGAATTATGTGCCTAGTAAGTGGATTAAGGATGAAAAAACCCACCATGGTTTAGTAACAAAATTGCACCCTTGGTTCAAATGAGAATGCACAAATAATGACAAAATGAAGGTTAGTAGAGATACGTGCATCTATAAAAAGATCCATACGTGAAGCATACAACAACCACCACTATCACACCTTAGCAAAACATATGGCAGAGAACCCAAGAAAATTCTAATCCTATGTAAAATCACTAAGTGGCCCTAATGTTTACATTCAGTCTCTTGTTGATCAGTCTGGTTTGGAAGTTGAAAATAGAACAATGAAAGCTGAAGCTTTAAATCTAATATCCATGAAGTTTTTCTCAATTGGAGACTGGACAAACATAACATCATTTGACCATCAGTCAGATGCCCATATGAATGACATAGTAGTAAGCATTCCTGGTGTAGAGAAGCAACTGCAAGGTTTGAAAGCAAATAAATCACCATGTCTGGATGGAATACCAATTCAGTTTTACAAAGAGTACACTACAGCATTGGCCCCTTACCTAGCTTGCATCTATTGCAAATCTCACCCCAGTACAAAGTCTCAAGTGACTGGAAAAATGTGTAGATGACTCCAGTATATAAGAAGGGTAAAAGAACTGATCCACAGAATTACAGCCAATATCCCTAGCTTTGGTATGCTACATAACTCTTGAACATATTCTCAGTTAAAATATAATAAACTTTCTTGGGACTGAAAACCTTATGTCCATGAATCAGCATGAGTTTACAAAGCATCACTCATGCAAAACTCAGCTTTCCCTTTTCTCACATGATATCCTGCAAACTATGGATGAAGGGCAACAGGCAAATTCCATATTTCTAAATTTCTGGAAAGCATTTGACGTGGTGCCCCATTGCACATTGTTAATGAAGGTACAAGCATATTGAATAAGTTCACAGATATGTTAGTGGCTCGAAGACTTCTTCAGTAGTAGAGCCCAGTATATTGCCCTCAACAGTGAATGTTCATCAGAGACAGGGGTATCGTCAGGAGTGCCCCAAGGAAGTGTGGCAGGGCTGCTGTTGTACTCTATATAAATAAAAGATTTGGCAGACAGGGTGGGCAGCAATCTGTGGTTGTTTGCTGATATGGTGTGATGTATGGTAAGGTTTCAAAGTTGAGTGACTGTAGGAAGATACAAGATGGCTTAGACAAAGTTTCTAGTTGGTGTGGTGAATGGCAGCTAGCCCTAAATGTGGATAAATGTAAGTTAATGTGGGTGAGTAGGAAGAACAAACTTATAATGTTCGGTTACAGTATTACTAGTGTCCTGCTTGACATAGTCAAGTCATTTAAATATCTGAGCACAACATCACAAATTGAAATGAAATGGAATGAGCAAGTGAGAACTGTGTTAGGGAAGTCGAATGGTCGAATTTAGTTTATTGAGAGAATTTAAGAAAGAGTGAACAGCACATCAGTGTTACAGAGATGCTATGGGAACTTAAGTGGGAATCTCTGGAAGGAAGGTGATGTTCTTTTCAAGAAACACTATTGACAAAATTTACAGAACTGGTATCTGAAACTGACTGGCGAATTATTCTACTGCCGCCAACATAAGTCACGTGTAAGGACCATGAAGATTAGATTCGAGAAATCAGGGCTCATATGGAGACATATAGACAGTTGTTTTCTCCTCGCTCTATTTGCAAGTGGAACAGGAAAGGAAATGACTAGTAGTGATACAGGGTACCTTCTGCCATGCACTGTACAGTGGCTTGTGGAGTATCTATGGAGATGGAGATGTAGACTGGTGAGAAGCAGTTTTATCTTCTTTTTTTCCACCAGCCAATTGTCCATTGTAGTCTGTGTACATTTATTCCTACAATTTTCTTTTCCCATGCCAGTTGAGGTCCAAATGAACTTTCATCCTATGAATATTCACAAAACTGTTTCAGATTTCTACATAATGTCTATTTGTAGCCATTACAGCTTTGTTTACACATGGGGATTTATTAAGTCATGCCTGTGTGGAACATAAAGTACAATTATGTTACAATGCTTCAAATGGTTTAGAGCTGTTCTTAAGTCATTAAAAGCATGCAAACCTTCATTATGTGCAACATCATTTGAACCACCACAAATCAAAATATAATCTTCCTTCATTACCTTTTAAGAAATATCAGTAACTGTTGTTAGTACTTAATCAATGTGAGCATCTAGTTTGATATAACCTACGCAACTTACTTTGTTGTTTTATTAGTATTTTGTATTTTATGGGCAACACCTCTAAGGTAATTATCACTCCCCCCCATAAAAACACATTTTGGCTTGCATGGACACACAGTTTGTGTAATTTTTGTGTCATTTTCCTCCTGGCATTTATTGATAAAGTTCTTCACTGCAGCACATGAAACTTTTTTATTGTAGACAATGCAGTACATATGCTATGGTCTGTGTAGTAAGCAGCATCGTTTGAGCTCAAGTATTAGTAATATTATCTTTGGCTGCTATATACACTTATCCTTGTTTAGATCTGGCTTTGACCTTCTGGTGTCTTTAGTTTATGTGATTCACTTTCAGTGTTTCTGAGCCTGCACTTTGTTTTTCATCATTGATTTGCACACCATTTCTTGCAGTGAGTTAATAGTTTCAATGATTTTGGATTTGTCGGGTAGCACATCACTTGTTACACACTTACATCTTGTATTAGATGGTTTTTTGCCATAGTTTTTTTGCATAGCATGAGAGTTGTAAATTTCTTTTTAACTTTAACACCTGACAACTTTTGAGAATTCATAAAAACTGAAGGTACAACTGCACTTAACTGCTTACTCACTGCCATCCAGAAACAATGGAAAGAATGCAAACAGTAATATTTCAGCTTGCTTTGGAGTCTAACATCGACAGAAAGTTTAAGTTTTGCACAGTTTGCAAAAAGCTATCTCTGGTCAATAATGAAATAAAAAAGAGTTCAAAGTAATGTGCACAGCTTAGAAAGTCTTTCGTACTCAGTATTGCTGATGTGCAACTCAGAATCTATCTCAAGCACTGTCTACTGTTGAACACCCACAAAGCCTACTACTGTGAATAAAATGCTACTTCAAATGCTGATCTGTGACTGAGGCTCCACAGCCTAATGCAGAATAATAAATGGGCTTCTATATTGCCCAGTGTGAAAAAAGAAGTTCATGATTTTTGGCTACGCCTTCAGAATTAATAAACAAGTACAAAGGTGCCTGTTGGTTCTCTGCAGTTTAATATCATTCTAGATAAGTGGTTTGTGTAAGCTGGTCATAGGGTGTGTTCCAAAAATGAACAGCATAGAGACAGAAGTGATGACACTTTCTGCAGGACCTGACCATCATTTCCCAGGACAATGCTCAAGCACGTACAGTGCAAGCTGTTATTGATTTGTTTGACTGATGGGTCTGCTAACTGCTACACCACCTACTGCACTCCCTCGACTTAAGCCCTCATGTGTTCAGCTTGATTTCTAAACTGAAGGAAACACTTCACAGCATTCTCTTCAGAACTGCTACAAATTTGTTGGGCAAGAGACCGCGCCGCTCAAACTGTCAACACAACTGGCACTGCTAAGAGTATCCTACGACTTCCACATTGCTTGCAACAGGTTATACACAATGCTGGTGACTACTTTGAAGGTCAGTAAAACTTTGGAACATGTATCTGTTTTGTACGAGCTGTAAATAAATAGTTGCCACTATTCAAGTTCCAACCCTCGTATAAATGCTATAAGTAGTGGAGAAGCTGTGATCACATATAGAGCTAACATTGAAATATAATTCTTTTTAAGTTTTCAGGTAATACAAAAGAGTAAAATGAATTAACTGCACAAACAGATGAATTAAACAACGAATACACATTGATCTGACTCACAAGCAATCCTCCTTTGTATCAATCGCCAATTTTATTTAAACTCAGCACACTTGTAGAGTAGAAAAAAAGAATTGACACGTATTTCTGATACTGGTAATGGTATAATTTTAAGTGTGAAAACACACTCTTAAAGGTAATATGATGTGGTACTTGGCTTTGAGTGAGTATCTCCAAAACCATGAGAGATAAACAAAAATATTTCAAATAACATCCCTTAAGACAGTATAATCAAATTTGCCATAATATGATATTCTGAAAAATATCCCCACCACCATCAATTAATTTTGCAAAATTACAAAATTCTTAGGATAAAAATGAAACAAAATATCATGCCAAATTCAACCATGTAAATCAATGTTGGTTTTCAAATTGTTGTTTTTGGAAAAGAATCCATAAACCTCTCACAGGAGATTGGTTTGCCATACTGCAGACACAGCCCAAGGGTCCATGTCTCCCAGGAGCTCCTAGTTTACAAGGACACTGTGGCATGGTGAATGGGGCTGCCATCCACTCGCTGATGAGGGTACGTAAGCGTGCCCGTGGAGGTAGTCAGGGCTCGTTGCTAATCCCTTCATGGGCAGCCATCTGAATGGCTTGAGCACTGCACAGTTTCATATACCTTAATACTACCCACCCCCGATAGTGGCACTTCTTTTTTCAAGCCATAATATTCGTTGTTACAGCAAATATGGGAAATCACTACCTACTTGTATTTCTTCGAGTACTTTTCTTTTTTCTGTTTTTTCAACAGTTACCTATATTTTAGGAAATAAAATGGTGCCAAATCAAAAGCACATTATTAAATTGTTAACAATAGGCTTTGATCTACCTCAATATAATGTTAAAACCATTACCAATGAAAATTAGAAAGAAGTTTGCAATTAGAGGAACTGATGAAAGATGCCATGCCAGATGATCTGTATATAGAAACTTACACCACTTTAAATTTAGATGAAGCATGTTTTATTCCATGAACAGTTCCAGCTGCAGAAAATGATGATGATTAAATAAGGATATAACAAATTCTAATTTAAATTCATTTGTCAGATTACAGAAGAATGCGATAAAGAACATAAATATAAAGTTACTGAACTTCGGAGGTCAGGGAAAACATATAAATTAAAATTTGCAACAGTCTAAGCCAGATTTAAACATGTTACTTCATAGGAACAACTATATAGATGGAATAAAGACATTTCAAAAGGTGGAAGTATGTGTGGAAAGCTCTATAATATTGTCCCAGAAGAAGCAAAGTAGCACAGTCGCCGTAGTGCAGTGGTTATGACACTAGAATATTGCATAGAGTCATGAGTTCAAAACTCCTCTGAACTGTAAAATTTTAATTTCTGTGTTTGGTTTGAGTACATTCTAGAAGTATCCACAAATGGCAAGAATCATTGTACTGGAATGTTCTGTAGATGTATATATACCGTATGTGTTCTGGCCGGAGGCAGTTCGCTCAGCTCTCTTGTATGTGCAAGTGCTGAATAAACTTTCGTTAAGTGAAGTTAGTGTTTGTCATTCATCTACTTACACCTTCCTCTACGTCACATTATTCTGGTGGAGGTGCTGGGTATTGGAACTTGTGATACTGCACATTATCGATGACACAGTGGCTCCCATCAGGCCATGACAGATTCACGCTTATGTGGCAAGAAATCCGAGTTCGAGTTGTATTCAAAAGATCACAATCTATCAGAGACAGAAGAAGAAGAGGACATTATGATGACAGCAACTGTGTGCCATCACATGAGACATCCTTCCAGGTTCTCTGGTGATAATGGCCAAGATCCAAACAAGTGGTTGAAGGTATATGAGCGTATAGCCAAATTTAACAAATGGGATGACACCATGTGTTTGACTAACATATTTTTCTACTTGACGGGCACTGCCAAGCATTGGTATGAGAACAACGAGGAGAAGTTCACAAGCTGGGAAGTATTCCAGGCAGAACTGTGCAAGTATTTCGGTGACACACAATGACAGAAGTGCAAGGCTGAAAATAAATTAAAGACCAGAGTACAGCATCCAGGAAAAAAGACAGCATCCTACATTCAAGACGTCTTGGAGCTGTATAAAATAGTGGAGCCTAGAATGAAGGAGGAAGATAAGGTTGCACATCTCATGAAGGGTGTTGCTGAGGACATGTATCAAACCCTACTCCTGAAGGAGGTTTCGACAGCAGACGATTTCATAAAATGGTGCCAGTATATCGAGACAATGCATCAAAAAAAAATTACACACAAGAAGTTTGAACGGCTTCCAAATGTCGTATTGATGCCTGTGATGGAGGAAGAAGCTGATTTCAGAAGCGTTCTTTGTCAGATAGTGAGACAGGAAGTTCAGAAGGCACTTGGATTGAACGGCGAACAAAAAACTGAGACGCTTCAAGAGGTCATAAGGGAGGAAGTGGAACAGAAATTGAACTCAGTCTTTCGTCCTTCATTTCCCTTTAAAACGGTAAAAAAGTTGAGACCTAGGTGAAGTAATTACATTCCTACAATGGCGCATGAGGAACCTGTTTTGGCACCAAGGAAGACTGACGTCTGGAGGACCCGGGATAACCAAACAGTATGTTTCCACTGTGGATGACCAGGACATGTGGTGCGCTATTGTTGAGAAAGGCGTCGGATATTTGATGATGCCCGCACCAGAAGACAACAGACCGATCGTAGCCAACGCCATCTCTGGGACGACAAAGATGAAGAAGAGGATGTGGGTTCAGGACAACGTAGGTCACCATCGCTGCAAGCTAGCCGTTGGAGAGGATGCTCCCCAACACGCTGAACAATGTCTCCATCGCTGTTTAGAAGCTCCAGCTGATCACCTAGCCACTGTAACCTGCAAAACTAAAGGGTACGACCTTCCTTGGAGGTGAGGCCACCAAAGAGAAAAATCCTCCGCAGTCGATCACTACAAAAATTATAGGAAACTACGCTGATATCCTCATGGATGGCTGACAAGCCCAAGCTCTTGTGGATGCTGGAGCATCATATTCAGTCATTTCAGAGGAGTACTGTCGCCAGTTGCAGAAAACCGTATTCGTCAATAGCAAAACATCTCTGCCGAAGGTGGATAATGGGAAATATGTAAAACCTACAGGAAGATGTGTTATTTGTGTGGGTATAAGTGCCCATACAGAGCCCTTAGAATTCATTGTCTTACAAGAGTGTAGTCATGACGTCATTCTCGGATGGGACTTTTTGAAAGCTTCTCAAGCGGTTATAGATTGTGGTTGCTCGAAGATTATGCTAGACGAGATGAGATACTTGGACAGGAAGATACGCATCTGAGTGTGTGGAGACTATGTGTGCTGGATGAAGTGATCATTCCTGCAGTCAGCGCTAGAAAGGTAACTGTCATGTGTCATGCCATGCATCAACCTATGGATCTCGTAGTGGACTGTAAGAGAAGCATACCACTGAAGAATAACTTGGTCATCCCAGCCTCTGTTGTCTCATTTAAGAATGGATTTGGTGAATTGTGGATAGTTAACTGTCGCCGAGAACCACAGATCCTTCCAAGACAAATGTGCATAGCAAACGCTGAGCCGTTAATTGCTGAACAGCTGAGTGTTATAGAAACCTCCCATGCTGAGTCTGTGGGCGAAATTAGAGTTACCACTACGAGACAAGATCTTCTAGCTTGACTCTCACCAGATCTCACTAAGGAACAACAGAAGAAGCTACTTGCCATTCTTCAAGAGTTCTCTGAATGTTTCAGTCCATAGGTGAAGAGTAAATTAACAAATTGACGGGGAAGCACCGGATTAGCACTGGAGACCATCAACCAATAAGCCAGAGAGCATACAGTGTGTCAGCAACAGAACGTCGAATAATTCGCGATGAGGTAGAGAAAAGACTAAGAATGACATCATTCAGCCTTCACAGAGCCCATGGTCGTCACCAGTGGTTCTCGTCAGGAAGACAAATGGCAGTTGGTGCTTTTATGTTGATTACAGGAAGCTTAATAAGTTCACTAAAAAGAATGTTTACATTCTTCCCCGAATTGCCGATACACTATATTGTCTGAAGGGGGCTAAGTTTTTCACAACCACGGACATGTACTCGAGATACTGGCAAATCGAAGTAGATGAGGCTGATCATGAGAAAACTGCATTCATCACCCCTGAGGGCCTGTATGAGTTTAAGGTAATGCTGTTTGGTTTGTGTAATGCACCAGCAACTTTTGAACAAATGTGTCTTTGTTATTTAGATGACATTATAGTGTTCTCAGAGACATTTTATGAACACATAAAAAGACTGAGGGCCATTCTTAAGTGTCTCCAACTAGCCGGACTGAAACTTAATCCAAGGAAGTGTCTCTTTGGAGCAAAAGAAATCAAAATACTTGGTCACCTTGTGTCAAACGACGGTGTGCGGCCGGACCCAGAAAAGGTGAGAGCTATAATGGAATTTCCTATTCCTAAAAGTATTAGAGATGTGAGAAGCTTCCTTGGATTGTGTTCTTATTACCGTTGTTTTATCAAAGACTTTTGTATCAAAGCCAGGCCACTCCAAGAGCTGTTAAAAGCTGATGCTAAATTTATCTGGGGTGGTGCTCAACAAGACTCTTTCAACGTACTGTAAAAAGCTCTGATGACAGACCCTGTACTTGGTCTGTATGATGAGAGAGCACCTACAGAACTACACACAGATGCCAGTGGGTATGGGATTGGTGCAAATTTCGGATGGAAAAGAGAAGGTTATAGCCTATGCTTCTAGGACACTTACAAAAGCAGAGAGAAACTACTCAACTACAGAAAGAGAATGTCTTGCAGT
Source organism: Schistocerca nitens (assembly GCF_023898315.1). Lineage (NCBI taxonomy): Eukaryota > Metazoa > Arthropoda > Insecta > Orthoptera > Acrididae > Schistocerca > Schistocerca nitens. The sequence goes on along the minus strand of NC_064616.1, from coordinate 705,945,666 downwards.
GATCTGGGCCATGTGCAAATTTTGACAGTATCTCTATGGAAGGCCATTCACAGTTGTAACAGACCATCATTCACTTTGTTGGTTGACAGGCCTGAAGGATCCAACAGGGCGACTCGCCAGGTGGGCACTACGTCTTCAAGAGTATGACGTTACCATGGTGTACAAAGGTGGAAGAAAACACCAAGATGCCAACTGTCTTTCAAGAAACCCTGTGCAAGACCATCATGACATTGATGAAGATAGTGACTGTCTCACTGCACTCCAGGATCTCTCTGCTCAGCAGAAGGATGCAAAGATATCTCAAATTATCCTTGCCTTAAATCAATCAGAGGATGTGAAAGGACAATTTAAGGTAGTTAATGGACTACTTCGCAAGAAAAACTTTGATCCGTTTGGAAAAAGGTGGTTACCTGTGATTCCTAAAAACATGCGCTTAGATGTTCTACAGAAATTCCGTGACACACCTGAGGCCGGACATTTAGGATTTATTAAGACATACGATAGGATCCGTGAGAGACTTTTCTGGCCAAGTTTATTTAGGAGTGTCTGTCACTATGTGTTGCACTGTCGAGAGTGCCAGAGTAGAAAGGCAGTTCCTCAGAAACCACCTGGCTGACTCATACCAATTCCACCAGCCGAAACGCCTTTCCAGCATATTGGGATTGACCTCCTCAGATGATTTCCAATGTCTGCTAGTGGCAATAGATGGATTATTGTTTGCACTGATTATCTGACGCGCAATGCCATTACAAGAGCCGTGAAAACAGCTGAAGCATTCGAGGTAGCCAAATTCATCGTAAAAGACATTGTATTACAACATGGTGCCCCAAGGTCATTAATTATGGATTGAGGGAAAGTTTTTCAATCGAATCTTGTGACAGAGATAAACCGTCAGTGCAACATTACTCATCACATGACGACTGCCTATCATCCGCAAACTAAAGGACTTACTGAATGCCTTAATAAGACCTTGGCCGATATGCTATCAATGTTTGTCAATGTTGAGCAGAGCAACTGGGATGAGGTGCTACCTTTCATGACGTTTGCTTACAACACCACCAAACAAGACACCACAGGATTTACGCCATTTTTTCTGGTGTGACGACGACGATGGACACTGAGTTTCCGTTACAACCTGATGATGTGGACGACAACTACATTGGCCAGGTGTCAACCAGAGCTGAGGAAGCTCGACAGTAACCTCGACTCTGCACGCTACAGGCTCAACAGAAGATCGCCAAAGGTATGATGCGAGCCACTACCCTGTTGTCTACCAGCCTGGTGACCTCGTCTGGATCTTCACTCCTGTTTGGAAGGTTGGTCTCTCTGAGAAGCTCCTCAGGTGCTACTTTGGGCCTTATAAGGTTGTAAGACAGTTGTCTGATGTTACTTATGAAGTTGAAGATTTCGAACCCAATACAAGACAACAAAATATCAGAGATACAGTCCATGTCCTTCGAATGAAGCCCTATAAGGATCCTGCAACCCAGGGTAAATTTGAAGCTCCAGAAACAGGTAACATGCGGAAAGGTGATGAAGAATGTAGCAGCAAGGGAAGTTCTAAGAAGATCACCGCCAGGGTGAACATCATTCATCCGGAGTCAGAGTATGCAGGACCAATGACTCCTTCCCGGACTAGAAGAACGTAACACTGAGATGCTGTTCTCTTAAGGAGGGACCAATGTTGCAGAAGAAGCAGAGTAGCACAGTCACTGTAGTGCAGTGGTTATGACAATAGACTATTGCATAGAGAGTCGTGAGTTCAAAACTCCTCTGAACTGTGAAATATTAATTTCTATGTTTGGTTCAAGTACATTCTAGAAGTATACACAAATGGCAAGAATCATTGTACTGGAATGTTCTGTAGCTGTATATATACCTTGTCTGTTCTGGCCAGAGCCAGTGCGCTCTGCGCTTTTGTATGTGCGAGTGATGAATAAACCTTCATTAAGTGAGGTTAGTGTTCATCATTCATCTACATTCATGCTCATAAATTAAGGGTAACTGCAGAATGTGATGCCACACAACGTGGCACTACACAAAACTGGCGCTGATAGCATAGGTACATAGGGAACACACATGACACAGATCTGTAAGTCCACGGTATTGGTGATAAGTTGAGGAAATGACACAGATCTGTAAGTCCACGGTATTGGTGATAAGTTGAGGAAACCATCCTGAAACACACGTGCTATAAAACACCACTGTTTCCTGCACATGTACCCCAACATTAATATGGGATATGATCACCATGCACACATACCCAGTCTGCACAACAGGTAGACATACTCTGGATCAGGTGGTCAAGCAGCTCCTGGAGTATAGCCTCCCATTCTTGCAGCAGTGCCTGTTGGAGCTACTGAAGTGTCCTAGGGGTTTGAAGACATGCAGCAATATGTCAACCGAGAGCATCGCAGATGTGCTCAATGGGGTTTAGGTCTAGAGAACAGGCAAACCACTTCATTCGCCTGATATCTTCTGTTTCAGGGTGCTCCTCCACGATGGCAGCTTGGAGGGGCCATGCGTTATCATCCATCAGGAGGAAAGTGGGACCCTTTGCACCCCTGGAAAGGCAGACATACTGGTGCAAAATGATGTCCCGATACACCTGATCTGTTACAGTTCCTCTTTCAAAGACGTGCAAGTGTGTACATGCACCAATCATAATCCCACCTCACACCATTAAACCACAACCTCCATACAGATCCTTTTCAAGGACATTAAAGGTTTGGTATCTGGTTCCTGGTTCACACCAGATGAAAAACCAGTGAGAATCACTGTTAAGACTTAAGACTATACCTGGACTCGTCCATGACCATAACCTGGGACCACTGCTCCAACGACCATGTACTGTCTTCTTGACACCAGGCTTTACGGGCTCTCCTGTGACTATCGGTCAGTGGAATGCACCTTGCAGGTCTCCAGGTGAATAAACCATGTCTGTTCAGTTGTCTGTAGACTGTGTCTCTGGAGACAACTGTTCCAGTGGCTGTGGTAAGGTCCCGAGCAAGGCTATCTGCAGTACTCCATGGCCGTCTGCGGGCACTGATGGTGAGATATCCGTCTTCTTGTGGTGTTGTACACTGTGGACATCCCGTACTGAAGCGCCTGGACACATTTCCTGTCTGCTGGAATTGTTGCCATGATCTTGAGATCACACTTTGTGGCACATGGAAGGGCCTGTGCTACGATCTGCTGTGTTTGACCAGCCTCCAGTCACCCTAGTATTCTACGCCTCATAACATCATCAACATGTGTTCTTTGAGCCATTTTCAACACACAGTCACCATTAGCATGTCTGAAAACGTCTGCACACTTACTCGCTCCACCATACTCGGACATGCACCAACACACCTCTGCGTATGTGGACTGCTGCCAGCGCCACTGTGCGACGGCCGCAGGTCAAATGCACCGCATGGTCATACCCCGAGGTGATTTATATACCCAAACCACCCACCAGAGCATTGTTTCACCATGTATCAGCATTATCCTTAATTTATGAGCATGAGTGTATTTACACCTTCCTCTATGTGACAATATTTCAGAATACGTACTCACTCAGTTTGAAGATGCTCTCCAAAAATCATTACTGATTCATGATTTGGATATTCATAATTGTGCTTTGAAAGCTAGAAATGAATTACAATTATTGGCAGATTTCATTAAAGTATCTGGAAAATGGATATATTATTTCAAACAGAAGCACAACATGTTCCCTCTAAAAGTAAATAAATTTATAATAAAGAAAACTAACAGATATAGGGAAACTAAACCTAGAAGCAACTAAATTTGTTGAAGAAGTAAAAACAGCACTCTCACTAATTGGGAAATGCCTGATTACTCAGCAGGGTTCAGTTTAGAAATGATTATATGAGTACTTTATATTTCAAAGGACATGAAAAAAATTGAAGCATCAGCCCAATCATCAAACTGTATGACTCACAGTTGTACAACTCAGCCTATCATATCAGCAACTGGTTCTGTTTGGTCACCGCTATTAATTATTTTACAAGAAAAGATGGAGAATTTAGGCCTTGAGTAAAATAAAATCTCTTCAAGCCTGATAACATTCTTCTGTTACCTTCACAATCAGGTAAGATGACACCGAACCTTGTACAAATACGGTTCACAAATGTTTATCTTCCTAACTGTAACCACAATAGTGTTTACCTTTAGACTCATGGAGTGGCCAAAATTCGAGAACATTTGAAACCATGGACCCCCCCCCCAAAAAAAAAAAAAAAAAAAAAAAAAAAAAAAAAAAAAAAAAAAAATATCCTGCAGGAATGACTGGAATGATTCAACCTCTTGATTTTTTCAGCTTCATAATCTTGAAGATTTCTCATAGATATTTTTTGGATATAGTTATTTTATACAGCTACAATATAAACTTACATATACAAAACACTATCATCACACTTCAATTACTCATCCATGATCAACTATCGTCCCCTCAGTTTATAAATGTGTTTAAGCATTCATGGTGCAAAGATGGAGATTTTACAAGAGAAGTCACATGAGTTTAATAATCCTGTAGACTATTGTTTCAAAAATTGTGAAGCTAAATGATATTGCAATTATATAGTGTGCTTGGTGTGTACATTCTTTGTGCATAAAAGAATTTCTTTTAATTGCCATTTCTGCAAAGAATACAAATATTAAAAAGTAACATAAACAAGGTGTGAAAAGTGGTGTAGTTGCAAAGGAACAGAAGACACTAGTAAAACATGCAAAAACATTACAAACAGAAACACTAGAAAAAAATACAAGAGACTAATAAATTTAAAAAAAAAACAAAAATAGAAAAGCAATGTGAAAAAACAAAATGGAAATAGATTCTCACTACCTCCCCATTCATTATTCCAGGGTTTGGCAAAGAGCAAGAGTTAAAATTATTTTGATTGATCAGATCGCCATTTTGGAGCTGTAATTTTTAATTCTATAATTTTTACATGAGATTTGTTTTCAGTGATATGAAAAACCCCTAAACATTTCCTTGGATTTTGCAAACCTCTCTAATAACTTGAGCTTAAGTGCAACAATTTAATTACTCGCTCTTGTAAATACTAAACGTAGATCCCACAAAATTAGTGGGTGACAAAGGTAGATTTCCTTGTAAAAGACATGTAGGTTATCTTACTTTTAAGGGGTAAAACACCCCCTGAAAGGTAATTTACTATATTTGATTTTGGTGGAATATCTTCGAAACTGTGAAAGTTACCAAAATTTTTGAGATATGTTTAATGGTAATTGACATTCTTCAAAATGGTATAATCATATTTTGCACCAATTTGATACTTTGTAAAATTCCACCATAATGAGTGGTTTACAGATTATTTACCAACATTGTTATATGTGGTTGAATTTGATGTAATATATTTTCTTTTATTTTTATCCTAATAATTTTGTAATTTTGCAAAATTAATTGATGATTGTGGGGAATTTTGCAAAATATCATATTAGTGTAAAATCTGATTATACTGTCTTTAAGAATGTTGATTACCGTTAAACTTCTATTTGAAAGATTTTTGTTTATCTCTCATGGTTTCAGAGATATTCACTTAAAACCAAATACCATTTGTCATGATACCTCTCAGAGAGCTTTTTCACCCTTAAAATTTCACCACTGACAATGCAAAAAAATATGCATCTATTATTTTTTACCATTATACAAGAGTACTGAGTTTAAACAAAATCAGCAACTGACACAACAGTATGTTTGCTTGTCAGTGTTGTACACCACATTGTTTGCTGCCTAAGCAATAATTGTAATTCTTGTAACTGCCCTTTCAATGAACACACAATTTCATATGTCCCTTCCTTCTGTTATATCATATGAAACCTTCACCAGGTATATCAATTAAATAGTTTTATTTGGAACACAATAAATAAATTCACAGATCTAGGATGAAACAGTAACTGACTTCTGAAGAATAAAAATAAAAACTCCCTTGACTGAGAGAATGCTCAAATAATGTAGTTCTAAAAAGTAACAATCATGGGTTTAATCCCTCTAAAGTCTGTAGGAATGTAATACTGACACTAAGTCTGACACATCCCAAGGGTAGGAGATGTAACAAAACAGAATACCAAGTCCTCTCCCATCAGCAGCATTCCATTTGGCCAGTCCCACTTCATGGTGACAGTGAAGAGTAGAAGAATTGATTGTGGTAGCACATCATCCAGACAAGGTCTCCCCAGTGTGCCTGGCAGCACTGGAACTGCTGGCTGCCATTGCTGCACAGGCCCAAATAGCCATCTTGCAAAGTAATACTTCTGTTTGGTTGGCTCAGACTTAGTTTCAGCGGAAGTTAGGAAATAGTTCAGGCTGCACACATACCTTGAAGCTGCCTCTGGCCCAGCTGCTGGTGTCACACTCTGTTGATCTGCTAGTAAGTTGGCTGGTTTGAATTTATGCTTCGCGTGGACTGGTGTCCTGTTGCTATGACGTATGCTGTGCAAGTCACTGGTGGCACCCATTGTATTTATCGCCACAGCACAATCTTTATCAGTAGTTACATCATAACGTAGGTCTAAAAGTACATTTTCTGCCATTTCATTTTACTGCTGAACTGGCTGTTTTAAACCATAAATGGCCTTGCATTGTCTACACACTACAACTTCATTACCTTAATCTGGTTGCTTCATGTGAACAGTTTCTTTGAAGTTTCCATTCAGAAAAAACCCTTTTAATACCAAAACAATTAATCTTAACATCAAGATTTACAGCTAAAGTAATGAGAGCTCTAGGAATACTACTTCTCGCAACTGGTGGAAAGATTTTGTCATAATCTAAAATGAACTTTTGAGCTAATCTCTTATCTAACAAGTCTAGTATGACAATGTGCTGCACCATCTGTATATCTTAATCAAATACCAACCTGTTACCTATGATGCTTTTACTTTTTGGTGAGTCCACAAATTCCCAGACACCATTGTTTATGGAAATACTTTAGTTCTTTTTCATAGCTTTTATCCAGTCTTCTCTATTATTCCTTGACATGACATCCACCAGGTTCACAGGATCTTCTCCCAAATTCAAAAAAATCACTTACCAAAATAGGTGACAAGATCCAGGTATTCCCTGGGTATATAGACATATATGGACAGACCTTTTGATTGGTTGGTCCTGTTGCGGAGGGGCGGGGTCGGTCGTCTGCATTCTCTCTTTCACTTATCGAAAGTCAGCCTACCTCGATATGCTCCTTTCCAACATCCCTTCACTCTGTAGTAGCAGATACATACTATGCAGTGTAAAGCAGTGTTGATGAAATCACACCTATTACCTACCACACAGAGACCGCGTAACTTGAGTTGAAAGTCAGTTCCTGAAAGTTCATTTTTAAAAAATTGGTCATTCAGAGGATGCAGTCTACTTGCAGAAAGCATTTAAAATTAGATTGAATCTGCTTTTTATTCATATGTAAACACATGAAATGACTATCAAGTCTGTATTTACTATGGTAATGCTCTATCATTCAAAGTTCACTGTCTGTACAACATAGTTTCACTTGAAAAGCAGCCAGAATTTTTGCAAGTCCAACCTGCCTAATTTTCATGTTCTACCAGGTACCGACCCACAACTATTCTATGGTTAATCATTTGGTCATTTCAGTGGTCTTCTTTGAAAGAAGTGCTCGCCAAAGTATTCTGTACAGAGCACGAAACATGCCATGCGGAATTGTTACTACAACCAGAAAGTTCACACACTCATAACTCTCAAACTATTTAATTTAGAAACACCACACTTTCATTAAAATGTTTGTAACTCCAGTCGCTTCAGTCACGAGGTATTCGAACCACAATTAACTCACTATTTCTTCATTTTTCAGAGTCATTTTATGGAGCTATCTAACATGGTGTTATCCGTAGGCCGGTTAGCAAGCGACTGTCTCAAACAATCCTACTCACTGCCCATTCCACTATATTCACGTGGAAACAGCTTAATTCTGATTGGCTGTTGATCCAAACGAGCAATTAGAATGTTTCTTCCAGATCATTCTTGTGCCAAAACTTGCCTTATCCAGTCAATAATCTGATAGTAATTAAAGACATTAAAACTTCAATTTCTAGTATATTGTTTAATCAAAATAAGCAAAGTATGAATTATTCTCCAAATTGATAAATAAACATATTCCCCTATAACTTTCATTCTGGCTGCTTTTATACAAAAGTAAGCTCACACTGACACACGTCATCTGAATCATGATTGCACCACAACTTTCCCACGGTCTATTTGTACAAGGTTTTATGAAAAATGACATTAAGTTTTAACGTATGTCCCACATGCACTCTCTCAATCATTCTCACACACTCATGCAACAAAATATAATCAGATAATAATTTTGCCCGATTTTTGTATTACGTAATGCACAGTGACTAAAGTGTTGAAAAAGAAAATTCTAATTGATTGATTTTTATGTACTAATAACTTTTCAGTGGCTTCAAATGACAATGAAAGTCAATCTGTATATGTTTCTAACATGGTTTTAAAAAACAAGCATTGGTTTTAGGACTTTTAGGTAACTTTCTTTATCTCCGGCACCATAATAAATAAAATTCTGAAATTTTCACAGCATCATTCCATTAATAACAAAAGGCTGTGTACCAAATTTGAACAAAATCAGATAATAACTGATATGGATTATTTAGATTCATAAAGGGTATGAATCTTTGTATCAACTGAATTTTACGCTATGCAGTTCTCACGGCAAGCAGCCTCAGCTGTGCTGTGAGCAAAGTGAAAAAAACATAGCCATCCTGCCACCATTGTACTAGACAGCTTTGTGCTTAATGCAACGAATGTCATCTCATAATAATTTGCTGCATTACACTTTTCTGGAGTATCAGTGTTCACTGGGAGTATCTCAGCCTCCTTTATGCCTACCACTGACCAAGCATCTGGGAGGTAGTCTGGGTCTTGGCCAGTGTCTGCACTGTCACTCTCAGCACTGCTGACTTCCATTACTTCCTCTACCTCACCTAGTTCAGCATACTGTTCATTCAGGCAGAACTTACGATGATCTTCAATTTCAGCTAGTGCCCCATTCCTATCAGTCATGCACTCATTCTCTAGAAAACCTACACCTCTATCTTTCACAATTTTCTTAATGTTCTGTGGATGAATTAGTCTGTAACCTTTAATCATTTTGTCATAATCTAAACAAACAAGTTCCTTAACCTTGACATCCCACTGGTACATGGAGAATGGTTCAACAACCAAAATCTTTTAAATGGCTCAAAGAACATACCTCGCTCTTCCACACTTCTTGTGGAGTCTTATCGTTAAGCTCTCTATAAGGAATGTGGTTCTTTGTGTAAACAACTGTATTACATGCATGTGCCCAATATTACTTAGGTAGACCAGAATCAAGGGACACACACCCTGTCCTCTCACAAACTGATCTGTTAATTCTTTCCACAAGACCATCCAGTTCTGGACTACAGGCCACAATAATCTGATCCCATTCTCTGGTAAATGAATCAAACTCTGAGTTCACAAATTTAGTGCCATTGTCTGATATAACTGGCTTTGATGTTTTTCCCACCCTATTTTCTGCCCAAGTTTTAAAATCACAGAAAAATCAGATGCTTGATTTTTAACATTGATAAAATAACAAAATGTCTTGGAATAATCATCAACTAGTATATGCATTCAATGTGTGAGACATTGTGTGACATTTGCTCCAAGAGTGCACATAAATTCATATGCACCAAGCCAAGCATCTCAGATGCATGTTTATCCTCCAGCCTTACAAAATGGGAATTAAGGCATTTTATGAAGCATGCATGATTATCTTCTGACTGGTTTGATGTGACTTTCATGAATTCCTCTGCTGTGCCCTCTTCATCTCAAAATAGCACTTGCAACCTAAGTCCTCAGTTATTTGTTATATATACCAATATCTGTCTTCTCTTATAGTTTTTACCCTCAACAGCTCCCTCTAGTACCATGTCTTTCAACTTTCTTCAGTTACATCACATTCAAATGCTTCAATTCCTCCTGTTCCAGTTTTCCCACAGCCCATGGTTCACTACCATACAATGATGTACTCCAAATGTACATTCTCCAAAATTTCTTTCTCAAATTAAGGCCTATGTTTGATACTAGCGGACAACTCTTGACCAGTAATGCCCTTTTTATCTGTGCTATTCTACTTTTTATGTCCTCCTTGCTTTACCCATCATGGGTGTTTTGCTTTGTCTACTTCATTATCACTAATTTTGATGTAAAGTTTTACACAGTTCTCATTTCTGCACCTTTTCTTTACTTTCATCTTTCTTTGATTTACTCTCGGTTCATATTCTGTACTCATTAGACTGTTCATTCCATTCAATAGCTCCTATAATTCTTCTTCACCTTCACTGAGGATACCAATGTCATCAGTGAATCTTATCCTTGATGTCCTTTCACCCTAAATTTTAATCCTACTCTAGAACCTTTATTTTATTTCCATCATTGCTTCTTGAATGTTTAGATTGAACAACAGGGGTGAAAGATGCATCTCTGTCTTACATCCTTTTTAATCCAATTAATTCATTCTCGGTCTTCCAGTCTTATTGTTCCCTCTTGGTTCTTATACATATTATATGTTACCCACATTTTGAACATTTTGCACCATTTTAATTTGTCGAACCCCTTTTCCTGGTTGAAAAATCCTATGAATGTGTCTTAATTTTTCTTCAGTCTTGCTTCCATTACCAAGCACAATGCCAGGACTGCCTCTCTTCCCTAAAGCCAAAACTTGTCAACAGTCTCAAAATCAGAATGTTCTAGCTTTATGACTCCACTCTATAAACACAACTAGTCTAGTGTCAACTCTAACATGACCTAGTCTACAACACCACAAGTATTCCATTTTACTAATAGCTACAGCATGTTCAGTTGAAAAATGTTCAAAAGTTTTTACTCTTATAAATACCATTTGACTCTAATCCAGAACAAACTAGTTCATCCCTTTTGATCATTTTATATCCATCATCAAAAACAAAATTTATGCCACTCTGAACCAAAGCAGAAAGTGATAAATTCGTGGCTAAGCCAGGCCCAAGAATAACATTTCTAACTGAAGATATACCTGTGAACTGACAGTAACATTTCCATTCCTTTCACTTACTAATTAAACATTATCAAAACATTTTGCAATTTTTTGTTTGCAATTTTCTGGTACAAAATCTTAAAGCCATCCCTTTCTTGAAGTTATGTGGGATGATGCTCCATAATCAATTATCCACTCACTCTGTTTGAAATCTGAGACACCAAAGGCACAAAACAATGACTTGTCTGTTCCCTTGGTATCCTTCCTTAATGATTCTTGCCTCTTGAGACAACTGGACTTGAAGTGACTATGTTTTCAGCAACTGTAAAATTTAATTTTCTTCTTTTCTTGTTTGTCTTTGAAAAAAACCTTTCTGTAAATTGTTACAATGCTTTGCAAATAAAGCACTAACAGAACTGCCTTGCTCAGACTTGAGGTAGTCTTCTAGACTTCCATTAGCAAATTTTATTTGATGTTTTCTGATGTGAAATTTTCATCTATTGTACTTGACTCTAAACCCACCTTGTAAGACAGACAAGTTTATGGTTAAACTCTCAGCATTATGAGTGCAATTAGTTCATTATCAATTGATTTGCCCATGCTTTGTTGGCTACATCCAGACTATGAGTAATGCAATTTTGAAGATTTAATTCTAATTAGGTTAATGTGGCATCCAACAGAACAAATCAGAGATTCATCCACCTAGTATTATTCTTTCCAGCAGGCAGGTTTTCCAGGATATCTCACACTCCCTTTGCCTATGTTGCATTTTCATATGCATCCACAGAGATATATCCACATGCAAAAGGTTATGTGTCCACACATCTGTATCCTTCTCTGCATTGATAGCAGCACTTGCACATGTGACATAGTCCCATAATTTTTCACACATTAGAATTACTTTTATCACAAACTTCGATGTGTTGTAAACATCCTTGCCTTCAGCTTGTCTACCACCAGAGTAGTGGTTTTCATCAAATTTAAATTTGAAGACTATTTGGAAACCTAAATTCACAGGCATTGAATGACCCAACTACTTTTTTATGTGTCACAAACAATTTAGTCAAATATCCTAATACACTTGTTCAGTTATTTACATTCCTACTATGACGACATATACAATTCACTGCAGAGATTTACCATCCTGGGCCCATAACATGTTAGAGAGTGCTGATATATATAATGTAATCCAGAAGTGTGAATACAGATATTATGAACAATGTAACTACTATTTATCCATACCATCATAAACACCACCACATTCTAATAGAAATGGAAAACAATTTGAGTGCATTGTTAAAAGAAATGAGTAAAAAATAAGTGAATCTTACAAAGAATTAAAAAGGAACTAAATAGTGAACTAGCAGACAAAGCCGACAATCTGAACAAAAAACTAGACAGTCAAATTGATTGAACTGAGTAGTTGGATAAAGAAAACAAGTAAAACAATTTTGCAGGCAAGAAATGAATTGAAATGTGAACTTCAGTACAACAGCATTTAATTTGCACACATTATATCACCAATCCAAGAATTAAAAGTTACTGCCAAATCGTGGTAGAAACAGTCAAAGTTTCAGGTGTAATTAGGCTTGAAAGTAGAGAAAAATACTATAATTAACATTAAAATTGCTGACTTACATGATGTAGTTAGCATTGATGTTGATGTACTTAATTTATTAATGATTATGTAGAATGAAATGTTTTGAATGAAGTAGATGACACTGATGAGAAAACAAAATGTTTTATTGTTTCAAAAGACGAGTTTTTGTTAGGGGAAAGTAAAAGTGTAGTATTTGAGGATGCAAAAGTGGATGAATTTTCAAGATTATGTGGGAAAAATTATTCAGACTCTATTGCAAGTAAGGAATCTGACTGGGAAGAGTTTCCATATATAAATTTTGTAAACAAGTTCTTCTTTTCTGGTGGGAGAGGTATCAGAACAAATTTTGTAATCAGTTTAAAAGTCATTCAAAAGAATTTACTGGTAGTAAAGTAAATGATGTTGATTTGTGTGAAATGTTTGACTCTTGTGAAAAAATTATACAATTCTGGCCTGTCAGTTACGTTAAGGGGGAAAAGTAACTTCAGTATATGAACATAGAGCCATGTTTGTTTACCCAGTTTTGCTTTGACAGTACCAGTAGATTTAAGGGAAAGACTAGCTGTAAAACATAAAAGCAGAATTATGGATAGTGCTGGAATTGTGATGGAAAGGGTATCACAGGATATATTAATTAAGAGAGTCAAAAAACCAACAGATAAGTTAATAACAGAGATGCCGTTATAGACAGGCAAATGATGATGTAAATAAATAAGTAATAAAAAATTGAGAACTGAAAAATTTCTTCTTAGCTTTATTCAGTGAATGAACTATTAATTTTTGTTTTGTTATGGTTTGTGCTAAGATTTACACTGTACTATGAACAGAGGCAATTGATGATTTTTCTAGTTATTAATTGATTCATGTACCTGCAGGTTAGCCGAGAGCACTAATGCACTGCTTCCTGGACTCAGGTAGGTGCGCCAGCCCCGGATCGAATCCGCCCAGTGGACTAACAATGAGGGCCAGTGTGCTGGCCAGCCTGGATGTGGCTTTTAGGTGGTTTTCCACATCCCACTAGGTGAATACCGGGCTGGTCCCCACGTCCCACCTTAGTTAAATGACTCACAGACATTTGAAACACGTTTGCACTATTTCATGATTTACACTAGATGCAGACAGTTGGGGTACACTGCTTCCGTCCTGGGGGGTACAGGGTGGTGGCAGGAAGGACATTCGGCCATCCCTTCAGATTAACCTTGCCAAATCTGATTGTTACCATGCCGACCCTGCAAACACTGTGGGACAAAGGTGCAAGTAAAAGAAGAAGAAGAAGAAGAAGAAGAAGAACTGATTTATGTCTATGTTGTGCTTTTGACAAACAATAAAATTGTGTATGATGTGCCTTTTACTAGAAAATGCAGTTTTTTATGCTGATTGACTTTATTGATTTTGCTACGTGCGATTTTATGTTGGAGACTGATACATTTGATGAATTGCTGATCCAATAACTAAGCTGTGTTTTTTATTTTGTTAGCGTTTGAATTGAATTATTTTATGTTTGCTTTGTAGCTGCAAGTCATTTAATTTTGCTACAGTGCTGAGAGTATATTTTCTGTAAACCCTCAGAGATATATCCATACTCTGTATATTACATGCTTGTCGATCACAGGACCTCAAGCTGTTGTAGCACTATTTCCATTTTCATTTTCTGCACTGCATTTATTATATCTTGTCAATCTATTAAAGTTATCTCTTACTGTCATTGCTATCCTCTCTCTGCTAGTTTGTAGTCATGAGTTAATTATTTTGCACTTTACATGATCTGATGTTTAATTTGTAATTTGTGAAAACCTGTAGTTTTTGAATTTAATTACACAGATGTGTGTTCTACGGGAGCAGTCAAAAGTTTTTAGCCTGAGATAGTTACCATAGTGTCTCGGACAAACAATACCACCTACATTTATGGTGACCCTTTGTAGGTATGCAAGTCTAATTTCGTGGCTCCAGCTTCGTTAGTTTTGCTGCTAGGATGTGTCGTATACCATAGTGTAAAAAAATGGCAAATCTTGAGACTCATGAACTGTGCTGTGATTGAATATCTTCATTTGAAGGGAATAATGCCCAAGGAAATTGTGGAGGACATGCAGCATACACTTAAGGGCAGTCCTTCATCTTATGTGACAGTGAAAAACTGGGTGTCCGACTCCAAACGTGCAAGAATGCGTGTGGAAGATGGATCAAGGAGTGGAACGCCTGTCACCGTTGCCACTGATGAAAAAGTGACTGCAATTCACGAAACAATTTCGCAGTATCGTCGAACAACGTTGCAACACATTGAAACAACATTTGGAATCTCCCATGGGCATACAGCTGACATTCTTGTGGATATTTTGGAAATGTGGAAAGTTTCATCTGCGTGGGTCCCGTAAGACTTTAATGCAGATCGGAGATGGGAGCGTGAGCAGTGTCGTGAAGAAATCATCCACAATTTTGAAACCTTTCTTGCAACGTATGTAACAATGAATGAAATGTGGGTTCACCACTTTGATCCTGAGACAAAACAACCATCACAACAATGGAAACATCCTTCATTCCCTACCCCAAAAAAATTTTGGCTGCAAAAATCAACAGGTAAGGTGATGTCTTATGGGATGCAGAAGGGGTAATTGTGGTGGATTACTTGCAAAAGGGCGTAACTATCAATGCATCACACTATCACACTCTCCTGCATCATGTGAGAGAAGAGATAAAGTAACAAAGAAGTGGAAAATTTTGCAAGGAGTTCTTTTTCATCAGGACAATGCACCAGTGCACAAAGTCCTCGCAACACTGGAAACTCTGCGTGATTGCGGGTTCGAATTGTTACGTCATCTGCCATGTTCTCGAGATTTGGTTCCATCAGACTTTTTTCTTTTCCCAAACCTAAAAAAAGATCTCAAAGGATGGCGATTTGACAATGACAATGCAGTTGCTGAGGCTGTGAATGCTTGATTGGACTCAAAATCGAAAACCTTTTATTTGAATGGTTTGCAGAAGTTATCTGAGTGTGCCTGTAAGTGTATTAGTGTACATGGGTGTTATATTGAAAAATAAATTGGTATTATGAAATTTATGACATTCTGTATTAGTTAGGCTAGAAGCTTTTCGACTCACCCTCATAAATTATTATGTTTCTTGTTGAAATGATAAATATTTTGCATCGGCCTTAAGCTTCGTGTGGTTTGTCAGTACATTTTCCTACTTACTTGGGTTACACTTAAATAATTACTATGACACTGCAATTTTGATAAAAACATTTAATGACAGACAGAATTATGAAGTCTGTGTATAATAGCCATTTCACTGATGGAGCAGATATGTTTTCCAACTTAATGGAATGATTTAATATGTAGAACAGCTTTTACTAATTATGGGGGAAAGACACAAATTCAAGCTTTGATGTAACCTGTAACAAAACCTAGTGTTAAAAAGTTACTGAATGTCCTAATGCAGCATAATTTCCATTACTTTAATTCAAAACCTACTAGATAAAAGCAAGCTTAATGTCTTTGGTAACTGTCCACAAGATACATATTCCACCAGTGAGAAAGAATTTATTTCTACAGATCACAGCAAGTTAACAGTAGAGTTAGAATATTTTAGAAAAGTAGTCAGGAACAAATCTCAACAAAAGTTAACTAAGTCTAAAAATACCTTAATACCAACAAAATACAATCTGAAGAAACTAGTGCACCTGTTGAGCATGACAGACTAAGACGAATATGATGAGTTCCAATGCCCAACTTGTTTATGAAACATTCCACAATTATTTAATTAGTATGTTAAATGCTAATCTTGTTCCAAAGAAAAAAACATAACTAGAAAGGGAAAACCATGGTACACCCAAGAATTGGAGAGTCTAAAGAATAAACTGCTGCTGCCTAAGCAAAGTTAATATTTCTGATGAAATTAAAGGTCTGCAAAGAATTACCAAGAAAGAGTCACGGAAGGCTAAGCAAAGATTCAATACTAACTTCACAGAAAATAGTAAAAACCAACGCCAAGCACCATGTTCAGTAATTAATAATATGAAATATGTAGTCAGAAACTCTGGTTCCAATTCAGAATATATATTCAACCAATAATTTGTAAGCTGTGCAGAGGAAATCAAGAACTTAATAAGAATACCTAATGAAATGTATATGGATTATATTAAAAACACAAAACTAAATCATGATCAGGCCGAACCTTCATTAAACAACTTCAGGTAGGTAAGCCAAGAGGAAGTTCTTGAAATTGTCAAATACTTGATAAATTCAAATAGTACAGATAGTTTTAATATGCCAAATAACCTACTGAAAGAAATAATATATTACATTGTAGCTCCTTTAACATACTCTGTAAACTTGTGTCTTACAGAGGGCGTTTTTTCTGATCCCCTCAAATTATTCAAGGTGACTCCAGTAAATCTGAACCTGTAAAATACAGGCCAATTTCACTAATCCCCCTACCAGCCAAAGCCTTTGAAAGCATCATGTATAAACAAATACAGGGTGTATCAAATTCAAAAGCTTTTTTTTTTTCATGCCTTTTCATAGGTGTTCAGTATGCCCCCCCCCCCCCCCCCCCCCCCGAGATGCATGGCATATGTCAATGAGGTATTCACACTGTTCTTACACTCCAGCAAGCAAGTCTTGAGTTACAATTTCCACAGCTGCTGTTATGCGATGTCTCAGTTCATTCACTGTTGTTGGTAACAGAGGCACATAAACAGAGTCTTTTATAGACCACCACAAGAAATAATCACATACAGTCAGATCCGGTGACCTTGGAGGCCAGTAATGTAAGGCTGAATCATTTGGTCCAGTGTGACCAATTAATCATTCAGTAATCCTTTGATTTAAAACTTCCCGCACTTCCAGATGCCAGTGTAAAAGTTGACACAGCACATGCCAGGTGGACATCAGGCTCACATTGAGATGTCGAGCTTCACGGTGAACCGATTTCTGCAGACTCCTTGTGCAACTGTGGTGGATGATTTCAACGTCTGTGCCAGACACTCGGGGGCGGCCCGGTGATTTTCCTTTACACAAAACAATCCATTTCTCAGAACTGTTCATGCCATCATCTTGTCAAAAGAATGAATTTGGTGAAAGAAAGTGCAGCATCCTGGTACAACGCAAATGGCTTACTGTTAAACATAAATAAGATGCAGACTATGTGGTTCAGTCTATCAAAGACTGAAAAAATAGAAAAACAAAATGTAAATTTTTTAGGCATTACACCTGACAACAAACTAACATGGAGCACTCATGTAGAACAAGTAACAGTTAGATTATCAAAAGTAATGTACCCAATGAAGAGACTGATATCATGTGTCACCTTTGAGTATGTAAGGACAGCATATTTTGCGTTTTCTCAATCTGTTTTAAAATATTGCCGGCCGAAGTGGCCGTGCAGTTCTTGGCGTTGCAGTCTGGAACCGCGAGACCACTATGGTCGCAGGTTCGAATCCTACCTCGGGCATGGATGTGTGTGATGTCCTTAGGTTAGTTAGGTTTAACTAGTTCTAAGTTCTAGGGGACTAATGACCTCAGAAGTTCAGTCCCATAGTGCTCAGAGCCATTTGAACCATTATTTAAAATATTAATTAATACTCCATGGAAATTGCAAAAATTAATTAAATTCTTGTAATTCAGAAGAATGCTATTAGAGTAATGCTAAGATCTGATAGCAGAACTCATTGCAAGTCTTTGTTCACTAAGTTAAAGATTTTAACTGTAATTAATTTATTTATTCTAAAAAGTGTTAATTACATACTCACTGAACTACCAAATTTAAGTGTAACACACTGAAGGCATGATTATAATACGAGACACAGTACTACTCTGCTCTTAACACAAAAAAGATAAGCAAGCAAGACTGGCAGTCTTTACTACTTTAGCTAGATGCCTGAAACCAGAGCGAAACTCTTCCACGCCAAAGTGGCACACATTGCTAGTACCAACATATGCCACCACCTACAGTTGGCTGCAACATGTGCTCTTTGTGGCATCTGGAAGTACCCGTTCCGCATCTGGAATGACTCCTCTTGGTATGCACACAAAGGGCACACTGGATTCCTTCCCCTCCTTGGCAGCCATATCCCTAAGGGGCCCTGTTATGTGCCTAACATTGGAGCTCCCAACTACCTGTAATCCTACCCTCTGTGAATGCCCGACCTTCCTGGCTGAGAGGCTTCCTCTAGAGCAGGGTAAGAGTGAGTTCACCTGCTCATCAGATGAAATGGGGAAGCCCTCTGATTGGTCCCCTGGAAAGCTTGTCACTGTTCCATGGGTGGCTGGGCAACTTCAGAGCGAGAGCAGGCAGCACTCAGGCCAACAGCAGCAGTGGACCGATCAGGGAACATGTGGAACGTGCTGGACATCCCTCGGATCCCCATGTGTGGCTTCCCACAGTGATGACCACTTCCATCAACCTCATGCTGTATGACCAAAGTGAACACCACCTGGAGCTATGAGCGAAGGGTCGCCAACTTGGCTCACATCTGAACACAGCAATCACAGCAATCCGTACTAAAGATGGCCTGATAAATATGCCAACATGCTTGGAAATAGTGGAGTTTAAGCTAAAGAACAGAGGGGAAAATTAAAATAAATCACTTCTTATAAGAAGCTGTTTGACTCACAGTACTCTGATGCACTGCTGCAGTAACAAACTCTACCACTCGACTGAGGGATCTAACTACTGCAAGTGATTCTTCAAACACAAAACAAATGCCCGACATGATGTGATCTATTGCTCCTGGATTTGTGTCTGTCCCTTTTCTTTATATTGATACTTCACAGGAAAAATGCTGGAAATTAAGGAATTGAGAAAGCATATGTGAGTGCAAAATAATATGAGAGTGCATATGTAATTTATTAAAATAATGTTGTCATGTAAGTTATAAATTTAGAGTCCTCCTAGCAACTGACGCTGCAACTTCAGCAAAAAAGTTATGTATTATTTTTACTATTTGATATTACATTTATAATAAATTAATATCTGAATTCTCTGGTCATGAATGACATCTACTTGCCAATCCTGTATCTGCTAAATAATTACACAGCGTGCAAGGAAGTTGTAACAGATCAGCTGGCAAGCACACAAAATGGGGTCAGCACAGGAACGTTCAAACATAAAGACACCCGCTGCTGGAGCTATGGAGGTGGATGCTTGCATCTCATTCTACATCTACATCTACATCTACATGACTACTCTGCAATTCACATTTAAGTGCTGGGCAGAGGGTTCATCGAACCACAATCATACTATCTCTCTACCATTCCACTCCCGAACAGCGCGTGGGAAAAACCAACACCTAAACCTTTCTGTTCGAGCTCTGATTTCTCTTATTTTATTTAGATGATCATTCCTACCTATGTAGGTTGGGCTCAACAAAATATTTTTGCATTCAGAAGAGAAAGTTGGTGACTGAAATTTTGTAAATAGATCTCGCTGCGACGAAAAACGTCTTTGCTGTAATGACTTCCATCCCAATTCGCGTATCATATCTGCCACCCTCTCTCCCCTACTATCTGATAATACAAAACGAGCTGCCCTTTTTTGCACCCTTTTGATGTCCTCCGTCAATCCCACCTGGTAAGGATCCCACACCATGCAGCAATATTCTAACAGAGGATGAGCGAGTGTAGTGTAAGCTGTCTCTTTAGTGGACTTGTTGCATCTTCTAAGTGTCCTGCCAATGAAACGCAACCTTTGGCTCACCTTCCCCACAGTATTATCTATGTGGTCTTTCCAACTGAAGTTGTTCGTAATTTTAACACCCAGGTACTTAGTTGAATTGACAGCTTTGAGAATTGTACTATTTATCGAGTAATCGAATTCCAACGGATTTCTTTTGGAACTCATGTGGATCACCTCACACTTTTCGTTATTTAGCGTCAACTGCCACCTGCCACACCATACAGCAATCTTTTCTAAATCGCTTTGCAACTGATACTGGTCTTCGGATGACCTTACTAGACGGTAAATTACAGCATCATCTGCGAACAACCTAAGAGAACTGCTCATATTGTCACCCAGGTCATTTATATAGATCAGGAACAGCAGAGGTCCCAGGATGCTTCCCTGGGGAACACCTGATATCACTTCAGTTTTACTCGATGAGTTGCCGTCTATTATTACGAACTGCGACCTTCCTGACAGGAAATCATGAATCCAGCCGCACAACTGAGACGATACCCCATAGGCCCGCAGCTTGATTAGAAGTCGCTTGTGAGGAATGGTGTCAAAAACTTTCCGAAAATCTAGAAATACGGAATCAACTTGAGATCCCCTGTCGATAGCGGCCATTACTTTGTGCGAATAAAGAGCTAGCTGCGTTGCACAACAACGATGTTTTCTGAAACCATGCTGATTACGTATCAATAGAGCGTTCCCTTCGAGGTGATTCATAATGTTTGAATACAGTATATGCTCCAAAACCCTACTGCAAACCGACGTCAATGATATAGGTCTGTAGTTAGATGGATTACTCCTACTACCCTTCTTAAACACTGGTGCGACCTGTGCAATTTTCCAGTCTGTATGTACAGATCTATTGGTGAGTGAGCGGTTGTGTATGAGTGCTAAGTAGGGAGCTATTGTATCAGCGTAATCTGAAAGGAACCTAATCGGTATACAATCTGGACCTGAAGACTTGCCCGTATCAAGCGATTTGAGTTGCTTTGCAACCCCTAAGGTATCTACTTCTAAGAAACTCATGCTAGCAGCTGTTCGTGTGTCAAATTCTGGAATATTCCATTCATCTTCCCTGGCGAAGGAATTTCGGAAAACTGCATTCAATAACTCCGCTTTAGTGGCACAGTCGTCGGAAACAGTACCATCGGCACTGCGCAGCGAAGGTATTGACTGCGTCTTGCCGTTTGTGTACTTTACATACGACCAGAATTTCTTCGGATTTTCTACCAAATTTCGAGAAAATGTTTCGTTGTGGAACCTATTAAAGGCATCTCGCATTGAAGTCCGTGCCAAATTTCGAGCGTCTGTAAATTTTAGCCAATCTTCGGGATTTCGCGTTCTTCTGAACTTCGCATGCTTTTTCTGTTGCCTCTGCAACAGAGTTCGGACCTGTTTTGTGCACTACGGGGGATCAGTTCCATCTATTACCAATTTATGAGGTATGAATCTCTCAATTGCTGTTGCTACTATATCTTTGAATTTGAGCCACATCTCGTCTACATTTGCATAGTCAGTTCGGAAGGAATGGAGATTGTCTCTTAGGAAGGCTTCTAGTGACACTTTATCCGCTTTTTTAAATAAAATTATTTTGCGTTTGTTTCTGGTGGATTTGGAAGAAACGGTATTCAGCTTAGCTACAGCGACCTTGTGATCACTAATCCCTGTATCAGTCATGATGCTCTCTATCAGCTCTGGATTGTTTGTGGCTAAGAGGTCAAGTGTGTTTTCGCAACCATTTACAATTCGCGTGGGTTCGTGGACTAACTGCTCGAAATAATTTTCGGAGAAAGCATTTAGGACAATCTCGGAAGATGTTTTCTGCCTACCACCGGTTTTGAACAAGTATTTTTGCCAACATATCGAGGGAAGGTTGAAGTCCCCACCAACTATAACCGTATGAGTGGGGTATTTATTTTTTACGAAACTCAAATTTTCTCTGAACTGTTCAGCAACTATATCATCGGAGTCTGGGGGTCGGTAGAAGGAGCCAATTATTAACTTAGTTCGGCTGTTAAGTATAACCTCCACCCATACCAATTCGCACGGAGTATCTACTTCGACTTCACTACAAGATAAACCACTACTGACAGACACAAACACTCCACCACCAATTCTGCCTAATCTATCTTTCCTGAACACCGTCTGAGAATTCGTAAAAATTTCTGCAGAACTTATTTCAGGCTTTAGCCAGCTTTCTGTACCTATAATGATTTCAGCTTCTGTGCTTTCTATTAGCGCTTGAAGCTCAGGGACTTTCCCAGCACAACTACAACAATTTACAACTACAATTCCGACTGTTCCTTGATCCAAGCACGTCCTGTATTTGCCATGCACCCTTTGAGATTGCAGCCCACCCCGTACTTTCCCGAGGCCTTCTAACCTAAAGAACCACCCAGTGCACGCCACACAGCCTCCGCTACCCGTGTAGCCGCCGGCTGAGTGTAGTGAACTCCTGACCTATTCAGCGGAACCCGAAACCCCACCACCCTATGGCGCGGAAGTCAAGGTATCTGCAGCCAACACGGTCGCAAAACCGTCTGAGCCTCTGATTCAGACCCTCCACCCGGCTCTGCACCAAAGGTCCACAGTTGGTTCTGTCAACGATGCTGCAGATGGTGAGCTCTGCCTTCATCTCTTAAGCAAGACCGGCAGCCTTCACCAAATCAGATAGCCGCTGGAATTCAGAGAGAATTTCCTCAGATGCAAAGCGACACACGTCATTAGTGCCGACATGTGCCACCACCTGCAGCTGGCTGCACCCTGTTCTCTTCATGGCATCCGGAATTCCACATCAGGAATGACTCCACCCGGAATGCACACGGAGTGCACACTGGATTTCTTCTCCTCCTTAGCCGCCATACCCCTAAGGGGCCCCATTACGCGCCTAACATTGGAGCTCCCAACTACCAATAAGCCCACCCTCTGTGATTGCCCGGACCTTGAAGGCTGAGAATCATCCTCTGAAACAGGGCAGGCAGCTGCATCTGGCTCAGCCAGAGACAGTGCCTGAAACCTGTTTGTCAGACGCACCGGGGAGGCTTTCTGATCAGCCTCCGGGGACGTCTTTCGCTGCCTGCCATGCCTTGGAACGACCTCCCAATCAACCACTATGTTGGCAGTGGCGTCATTCATGACAGCACCCTTGTACTGTGGTGGTGGCTGTAGGAAATGTGATGTAACTGGTGAAGTTTTACAGTTTCAGCAATAGTTCTCCAAATGTTATTATCAGCAATGTGTCTGTAGTGGCTCTACCATGGAGTCTTCTTGTAAATAGTTTCTGTCCTTAGATTTAGCAATGTAATCAGTTAATAAGATGACATATAATGCAGAGAACATGATGACTATAGTGATGAGCGATGTGTTGTTGAAGATTGGTATACATCTAAAGTGAATGTGTACAGATTCTGTAACTTTCAATAGGTCAAATGGGAGTACTATAATGTTAAAATTACATAACTGTACAAAACCTTCCGGAATCCCAAAACTCTATCACTAAGAGCTGGTTCAACACTGTTGCAGAACAGACTAGTGAATTTCGTAGACTGTCAGTGTTTTATAGACTAGGTTTGCCAACAGAGCCTGTGGGGCAGCATAGAAAATTTTTCATGAAGTAGTGAGTGGACCATGTAAAAAGTAGACTTTAGCATGAATAGTGCGAACAGAAGTAACCACTGGAATCAAAGTGTATAAATGTATTAGCTACCCTTATGTCTTTTCATGGCACATGTCCATAATTTTTGGAACCCACCACTGACTAGAACTATACAAACCATAGAGTAACTTAGCATTCTTAAATGTGTGTGCTCCAGCTACCTTTCTACAGAGCAGTACCAGTCTGTATTGGGTGACTGAATTCCTCCAAAGATGGAAGGTAGGGTCTAGTGGGGGCAAAACACTGTGACATCAAGAAATTTTTGAACATTCTGATCTGCTTACTGTGACAAAGACACATAGCTGAGTCGCAAACCTGCCCATGCATCACATCAGTGAGTGACAAGACCCCAGTAATGACTTATTGACTAGCATTCCATCAATCAGCAATGCATGCCACTGCCACCAAACAGCTAACTGCTCTGCATGAGGGTGCTACATACGGCTGCCTACTAACAGTGACAGGGCCAGCAAAGGGTTCAGCAACAGTGTCAGGTCAGACAGTCTCCTCTAGCCAGCCACCGGCCACACTTGTAGTTCGCAGTTCACTTGCCGCTGAGCTGCCTCTAGAATCCAGTGAAGTCTAACCTAGCCACTGACAGCTGTGGTAGGCACAGTCATTTCGGTCTGCAAGAATGCTATATTAGCTACAGCTGGCCAGTGCTACTCAGTATTAGGTCAGCTCACTGCCTCTCAGCAGTGAGTATGGCCTTCAGGGATGACCACTGATGCTACACTGATATGAAGACACCTTAGATCAACATCAGGCTGTCCATCAGGTAAGGTCATGTATTATCTCTAGCTTGATGAATAATAAGGACTTTTTCTTAACTCCAACTCTTGCTGTGACCACTTCCATCTCTGACAGATATAAGTAGCCCCTGACAGCTCATCGAACCCACAATGTCCTTGTAGGAGAGTAGCTACACCATGCCAACAGACCATGAGAATGACTCCCACACTTCTGTAACATTTGTATCACAACAAACTATAACACTGCTCTTCCCAAATGCCAGTCCAGTGTCTTAAGCACCTTGCTCAGTTTGTCAGGGCAAACTGCAGAATAACACGGAAGGTACACCCAAGACACCACATTCTTTCATAAATTCATTTTCTCCAGATACACGTAAATTGGTCTTTAAATATGTCTGCTTGTGTCTGTATGTGTGGATGGATATGTGTGTGTGTGCGAGTGTATACCTGTCCTTTTTTCCCCCTAAGGTAAGTCTTTCCGCTCCCGGGATTGGAATGACTCCTCACCCTCTCCCTTAAAACCCACATCCTTTCGTCTTTCCCTCTCCTTCCCTCTTTCCTGATGAGGCAACAGTTTGTTGCGAAAGCTTGAATTTTGTGTGTATATTTGTGTTTGTTTGTGTGTCTATCGACCTGCCAGCGCTTTTGTTTGGTAAGTCTCATCATCTTTCTTTTTAGATATAAGTACTAAGTTGTTGACACTGTAACAGTGTTTCTGCCACATGGTAATCATTATTGAAGTGTAGTGTAAAAAGAGAAACCAATTAATGTTTCTAGGTGTTTCTCCAGAAATAATAGAGTACTCAGTGGAGATAGCAGCCTTTAACATCATATTGACTAAAAAGTCACTGGAATGGGATAATACAGTGCTGCTGCTTACTGATGAACTATATTAGGTTACAGTTGGATAATAAGGATGATAATACAGCTGGCCAAGCATATTCCAATGGCGAATGCTCATCTAATAAATGAGTCTTCATGATTCATAGTGTGCATTCAAGGCACCAAGATGTGTCTCAGATTCTGCCAGTTAAACGCACTGATGATAATTTTGTGTTTGAAATGACCAAGATCATAATCGTCAACTTTTAAAAAATAAAATAATATTTTATTGGAGCTGCTTTTGATAATGGAACAATTAACATAATACTATATCATCCATAGTAATCCTGCAGAACAACAATACTAGTTGCCAGCTATATGCTATTAGTACTATCCATATTTTAATAAAATGCATGTATCATAACTAGGTGGAGTATAAAAAGCAAGTTAAATAATTTCAAGCATTTACAATGAAATAGCTATTAGTGCTGCAGCTGTCAAGTCCTTTAAGATGCTGCACGAGTTTGAAATGTGAAAGTAATTAAAATTTGGTAACACATTGACACTGAATTTTTTTAATCCAACTTCCACAAAACTTAACTTCCAGATTTTAACTTCCTCCACAGCCACCATCCTTAACAAATTTGCTCCTAAGAAACAAATTGAACACTATCGCCTCATTTATTTAAGTTATTTGCAAGTGGTGCAATGTTATTTATGTAAAAGCTTTGCTGAAAGGATAGAGGCTTAACATCAGATTTCAGGAACAAATCACACCAAATTCTTTACATACTTTCAGCTTTATGTGGTAATTTTGCAACATTTCAGAGCTAGGAGTCCTGAAAAACCACCATGGGATGACGCGACAAACATGAACACATTACCAACCCAAAACTAAGAATTCAATGGGACCTCTCTGGAAATAGAAGTTTTTGGGTGGGGATGTTGCTGTTATTAACTCTTTAAACACACTAAAAACTTGAAAATATCAGACCACAGTGGGAAAGCAGCTTTCTTTGGAAATATAAATGTAACTCTAGATTAAAGAAGGTGGGAGGGGGGGGGGGGGGGAGGAAAACAAAAATAAAGGATTGTCACATTCAACAAAACTACATTCTTCTAAACCAACTTAGCCTTCAGACTATATTACAGATCAGTGCGAAACTACTGACACCAATGTCACTGGTCACAGCAGAATTAACATTAACATTATTGAGATTTTCCATATAACCAGAACCTACAGTAGATATAGTATACAAACAAGCATTGCCACTGACCCCCTCACTGGACCACCAGCTTTGATAGAGGTATATAGATCTAGTAAAACTATAAACCAAGTCACAGCCATGAGAACTAAAGTAATATATTGTGAACAAAACACATGAATGACAGCTTACACCTGAAACATATAATTACAAACACTGCAGATGCCATCCATGTAAAATACGTCACACATAAATGAATATGCCCTTGTCATGTGTTGTTTGCTAGACCCATAATTTTAACAGTGGCTAAACAGCCGTTGTCAAGAAATGCCTGTATGTGGTTTGGGCAAACATACAGGGCGTTACAAAAAGGTACGGCCAAACTTTCAGGAAACACTCCTCACACACAAAGAAAGAAAATATGTTATGTGGACATGTGTCCGGAAACGCTTACTTTCCATGTTAGAGCTCATTTTATTACTTCTCTTCAAATCACATTAATCATGGAATGGAAACACACAGCAACAGAACGTACCAGCGTGACTTCAAACACTTTGTTACAGGAAATGTTCAAAATGTGCTCCGTTAGCGAGGATACATGCATCCACCCTCCGTCGCATGGAATCCCTGATGCGCTGATGCAGCCCTGGAGAATGGCGTATTGTATCACAGCCGTCCACAATACAAGCACGAAGAGTCTCTACATTTGGTACCAGAGTTGCGTAGACAAGAGCTTTCAAATGCCCCCATAAATGAAAGTCAAGAGGGTTGAGGTCAGGAGAGTGTAGAGGCCATGGAATTGGTCCACCTCTACCAATCCATCGGTCACCGAATTTGTTGTTGAGAAGCGTATGAACACTTCGACTGAAATGTGCAGGAGCTCCATGATGCGTGAACCACATGTTGTGTTGTACTTGTAAAGGCACATGTTCTAGCAGCACAGGTAGAGTATCCCGTATGAAATCATGATAACGTGCTCCATTGAGTGTAGGTGGAAGAACATGGGGCCCAATCAAGACATCACCAACAATGCCTGCCCAAACTTTCACAGAAAATCTGTGTTGATGACGTGATTGCACAATTGCGTGCGGATTCTCGTCAGCCCACACATGTGGATTGTGAAAATTTACAATTTCATCACGTTGGAATGAAGCCTAATCTGTAAAGAGAACATTTGCACTGAAATGAGGATTGACACATTGTTGGATGAACCATCCGCAGAAGTGTACCCGTGGAGGCCAATCAGCTGCTGATAGTGCCTGCACACGCTGTACATGGTGCGGAAACAACTGGTTCTCCCGTAGCACTCTCCATACCGTGACGTGGTCAACGTTACCTTGTACAGCAGCAACTTCTCTGACGCTGCGCTGACATTAGGGTTATCGTCAACTGCACGAAGAATTGCCTCATCCATTGCAGGTGTCCTCGTCGTTCTAGGTCTTCCCCAGTCGCGAGTCATAGGCTGGAATGTTCCGTGCTCCCTAAGACGCCGATCAATTGCTTCAAACGTCTTCCTGTCGGGACACCTTCGTTCTGGAAATCTGTCTCGATACAAACGTACCGCGCCATGGCTATTGCCCCATGCTAATCCATGCATCAAATGGTCATCTACCAACCCCGCATTTGTAAACATTGCACTGACTGCAAAACCATGTTCGTGATGAACACTAACCTGTTGATGCTACGTACTGATGTGCTTGATGCTAGTACTGTAGAGCAATGAGTCGCATGTCAACACAAGCACCAAAGTCAACATTACCTTCCTTCAATTGGGCCAACTGGCAGTGAATCGCGGAAGTACAGTACATACTGACGAAACTAAAATGAGCTCTAACATGGAAATTAAGCGTTTCCGGACACATGTCCACATAACATCTTTCCTTTACTTGTGTGTGAGGAATGTTTCCTGAAAGTTTGGCCGTACCCTTTTGTAACACCCTGTATATGTTGCCCTTGAGCACAAAACTGATGACATCATCCATTTTACTAACTGTTGGCCTTATTAGAAGGAGAAGAGCTATTTTATTTCTACTTCAGTACAAATGGGTATGTCAGAAGACAGATTTAGAAAGTATTGTCAGATGTGTAGTGGCATCTATCATGTTTCTGTTCACCGGGCAGTTGAAACAAAGCCAGAGTACAGACTAACCTTAGTTTTGAAGTCAAATGATACTGGAGACACTCTGCTAACAGAAATGATTTTCTTTGTTGATGCATCAAGTGCACCATATGAGAAGACTGTTAACAATCTAAAAATCTTTAAATGTGCATGTTGATGGCAAAACTGACAACCTGGATGAAGACATGTAGCCTGAATATGTTAGTGGTTATTGTGTTTACATGTACTAAAATAATTAAATCTGAATATTGAATAATTTTCCTGAAAATTCTACAGATGAGAGAAACAGTTTTAAGGCCAGTTCACACTGTATATCAATGTCAAACAACATCATGGCACTGTGTCATCAAATCACGGGGTGATTACACTACATTGTATATAACATTGTATAATCCCATCACGTCACATTGCCCAATACTGAACAGTGAAAGTGACATCATGCATGTTATGAAAAGTCACAAGAAAGTCTCAGCATTTAGGAACCAGCAGTGACAAAATTTGAAATTATTAATGGCTGAAGCAAAACTCAAACTGGATTTTTTACTCAAAGGTAACAGGGTAAATTCTATACACTGCATGGATCTGAAAGAATAAAAAAAATATCCTGCAACTATTGAAATAGACAATATTTTATTTCTTTGAGAAAATATACACTGTACTTACAAACAGAATAGTACTGTATATACTCGAATAATCCGAGCCCTGTTTTTTTCCCGAATTTTTGGACGAAAAACTGGGGTGCGAGGATTATTTGAAACAATGTTGGTACTACTCTGCCTCCAACAATACATCCCATTATACTGTTGTATTGTTGTGGCCTCAGTCTGTGACGCATCAGTAGCACGTTAGGAGTGAAGTATTAGCGTCTTCAAACTTGTTAATTATGGCTACAAGTTCTCGTTATCGCTCGTACACTGCTAAAGAAAAAGTGAAAATTATTGAAGAAGCCGAGAATATTGGAGACCGTGCAGCAGGAAGAAAGTACGAACTGAGTGAGAGTTGTATTTGCGACTGGCGAAAAAATAAAACGCAGCTTCAAGAAACTAATAGTAATCGCTGGGCATTTCGCGTCCAAAAGGCGAAGCATCCTGACCTCGAGAAAAGGCTCTGTGATTATGTAGATGAGAAGCGACAATACGGATGCGCGGTGACAAGTGAAATGTGCGAACTTAAAGCATTGTCTTTAGCCGAAGAACTAGGCATTACCAGTTTCAAAGCTAGCCGGGGCTGGCTATCTAGATTTTTCAACCGAAATGGTTTAGGATTCCGGAGGAAAACTACTATCACTCAGCGGCTTTCAGGTGATTATGAGGAACAAATAGTGAATTTTCATCGTTATGTGATAAATCTGTGCCGTAAACAGTCCTATATATAATCGCAAATTGGTAATGCGGATCAAATGCCAGTCTATTTTGAGATGGCCGCTCGACAACACAGTGAACAGGAAAGGAGAATCCAGCATCATGATACGAACTGGCGGCAGTGAGAAACAAAGATGTACAGTGGTGTTGTGTGTAACTGGCGATGGACGAAAGCTGCCACCTTACGTGATATTTAAAAGGAGAACTATTCCGAAAATATCAGTAAAAGGCATACCGGTATTAGTGAGAGTGAATCCGAAAGGGTGGATGGACAATGAACTTATAACTAACTGGCTGACACGTTTGGCAACGTCGTCTTGGCGCGTTACTGAATTTACGCAACATATTGGTCCTGGACAGCTTCCGCGGACATACAACTAAGGAAGTGCGAGACAAATTACAAAAAGCGAAAACTGACTTGGTCATTATCCCTGGAGGCCTAACGTACATCCTACAACCACTAGATGTGTGTATAAATCGGCCTTTCAAAGCTGCACTTAAACAGCGATATACGCAATGGATGGCTGATGAAAACCGTAAGTTCACACCTAGTGGAAAAATCAAACGGCCGGATTTGTCCCAGATTTGTGAATGGGTGAAAAGTGCATGGGACTCCATTCCGCAACCACTGGTGGAAAAATCCTTCAAAAAATGTGGAATCACAAATTCACTGGATGGAACAGATGGGAAGATGGTGAAGACAACAATGATTCTCCCGCTAGTGATGACGATGAAAGTGATGAATAGAGTGGTAAGAGAGGAAACGTACCGGTATTGACTAAAATATTTTATTACACATACCGTATTAACAAATTTTTAAGCAAGATAATTCACATTTCTTTTTTTTTGCTATTGTAGGTACGCTAGAGTCCCGGCTGGCGGTGACAATGTTCCCCGCCCGCCCGCCCGTCTAATGGGCCAGCTGCACGCCGCTGAATCGGTTGTTTTAACGATGTATTAACCTGTACAACAGCGTTGCTTCAAACCAGTAGTTATTATACATACTTTTGAACACATCATAACGTTGGGACAATCTTTTTTTGTAAATAAAACAAATTAAAGCAAAAAATAATTTATTTTTCCTCTTCCTCAAAATTGGGGTGGGCCGATTATTCGAGTATGTACGGTTCTTAAAAGGCAGTACACATCACCATTTGCTTTGTGCATTGGTCTTGTTTTTCTACCAATTGCCAAATAATATCAAAGAATTGAAATGTAATTTTCTCCAGCAATATATCTGCCAGTTTTATTATCGAAGCAGTTTTTTTTAAAACATAGCCAGGATGATTATGTATGTTCTTATTTATGCACAGCATTGGATTTTTCTTTGTCCATGTATTCAAAATCACAAATTATATTTAACTTCCATATACTATATCTCTTACAAGATACCAGTTGCCAGAAAATGTATAGCTTATACTTGTGTTACCACATAAAATAGACATGATGAAAAAGAAACATAATTTCTGTAGAAAAATAATCAGAGAAACATTCTCTGCTGCAGCAGAGCTTCATACAATGTCAAAATGATTTATTTGCGAGCCATCTCTGTCTAGGTGACCATAGTGTGAGATTTTTGCTTGATGATTGTTTACAGTTCTCCAAAGTTATTATTAAACAAAACAAAACAAGAAAAACTGAATGGTGCTTTGAAGAACAGCCCCAAGCTGTGAAAGATTTAAACAGAAGCAACTCTATAAGATAAAATAACAAATCACATTTCATTCGATTTTACTGTCTTGTCAATACAATCCCATTTTTTCTGTATGTTTGTTTTCTTCTCAAAATAAAATAATTTTATCTGCAAGACATTAAACTTTGTTTTCCTGTGTGCATCTGTGACAGACAATAGCAAGAAAACATAATTAACAAACAAGATCTTTTCAAAGATTTTCGTAACTAACATTTCCACTTGTTGATGTTTTAATTACACAAAAACATTTTTCATGTCTGATGTTTACAATTCATAAGCTGATGTGCCAGATAGCTGTTCTGCTCTTTTTATTACGTGGAAATCAGACTTTTGATTAATATTAAACACCACATACATGTTCCATACTCAGGTCTGTAAATCTATTAGCATTCCATATTTTAGCATTCTATCACAAACACGGGTCACTGGAGTAGTAGTATGGCTTTGTTCCTGGATGCCATCGAAGCAACCACCACTATAATGTTACAGAACATTGTTGAGATTTGCATTTGAAGCACTTTAATACTATCAACTTTTCCTAAATCAAATGTCTCATTAAGTATCCACAAGTGGAACAAAGCCTTTCCCTTAACAAAATTTGCTACTCTAGAACCTCTCTCTACTTCAAAGTTCATTTCAATCGTTAGGGACATAGTGCTATGTTACTGTGACAAGACCTTGTTAGGCAACAATTAAATCAAATGGGAAAGCTGTACATGAGCCAAATTAGATACACTGAATTATTCCTGAATAAGGGTCAGAAGTTTTATGGGCTATTTCGCTCAGTAATGCTGTTAGTACATGAACAATACGAGTGCATACTATTTTTATGGCTGTGATGAACTGACTCCATGTACAACTCGGTAATCACATTTTTCAATAAACCATAAAGGTCCAGCAATGATCTACACACACATGATTATGAAGAAATACCATAAAATGAAACATATTTAAAACTTGCTCAGGGATATGTAAACTAACATGTACTCCGCCACGAGTGTGTTCCATCAACATGTTTGCTTTCCATCTGATTACAAGCAAGTACCAAACCTACAGATCCAACCTATTACAACAGCCTGGTTTCCAAGCTCATGAAATCAGAATTTATTCTCAGTGAACTGAGGCCACTCCAAACACACAGGCTACGAAAACAGCAACATCTGCAGGAATGCAGATTTCAAGTTTGAGACTTACAATGTAGGTTTGAGATGACAACAGATGCTAAAATTCCAGTTCCAAGTTGTACAATGTAATTGCCTCATCTGTACTGTTTAGCTCCTTGAGCTGTGTTATAAGTGTTAAACACCAGTTACCTGTAATTCTTAGTTAATTCTACCTTGGTGTCTCTCTAACAAGTAAATTTAACATTCTTCATTTTTGCCCCAGCATTCCCGACGGGGAGGGGAATAAATATATATATATATATCCCACTTTTGAAGCTTGCTGACGTATCATCAACAGAAAAATCCAATTACAATAAAATAGAAAACAAAGGTGTTTAGATCTGAGACTTTCAAGTTTGATTAAATTGCTCATAAATTTTACATTGGACTGTTGAAGTTTTATATTAGTGATATGTACTACACTAAAAATAATGCTGAAATTACAGTGTCATCAGATAGTGAACAAAATTGTATCCCATTTCTCTTTAACTTTTATCAAATGTTCTGGATGAAAATTGTACTTCTCACCACATTTCCCACTTGGAAAAATGAATAGTGCCCCTACCATTGTTTTTCCAATGGTAATTCGTGTTTTGACACATGGACTGCTTTAACTGTTGCACAGAAATAATCTCAAATGTAATCAACAAGAGGGCTCCACCAAGAAACTACTACTATGGGAACAGAAAAAGACTGCTTACACTGAAAGGCATATCCACAAGCTAGGAT
The DNA here is from genome assembly GCF_023898315.1 of Schistocerca nitens. Taxonomy (NCBI): domain Eukaryota; kingdom Metazoa; phylum Arthropoda; class Insecta; order Orthoptera; family Acrididae; genus Schistocerca; species Schistocerca nitens. The sequence continues at coordinate 705,911,863 of NC_064616.1, read as the reverse complement.
TGGGGGTGGGGTGGGGAAGCACAACCTATTCACAGTTTGTTTTTATTTATGATGAGAACAAGTGCAATTATTGTGAGGTTTTGCTGGACTGCCACACTTTTTTTTGTGCAGCCGATTAACTCTCACATTCCTCTTCAAATTGAATCTCTGCAACTTACCTGAATTATCTAGAACAGTTTGATGATTCTTTGTGGCATAGCTCCATATCTGGCACCCTACACCTTTGATTTTAAGATTCTCCTTCATACCGTGCCACACACTTTTCCTGGGGTTAAGCCAGTTTGGAAAAATTTCATTTACAGCTTTGCAGATTGAGAAGCCTGATTGATGGTTAAGGTTAGGTAACATTTTCAAATCCCCTATTGTTGCTTCTTGTTACCCTAGTTGTGGAGGTGTGAGGTTACTGCTGGTGTGCAGACATTTTATAGGAGTTTATTCAGTGTCCCTTTAATTAATCTCACACATTCTAGTATGGTGTTTGTGTTATCAGATAGGGCACAATATTAAGCAGTTGTGTACACTAAGGTGATATCTGTGAAACCTACAATAAAGGCATCTATTTCCTATGATATTCTGTTCAGTTTCTTCATGAGACAAAGTCAGGAGTTTCTGGCTGGAATATTTCCATTTACTTTTGGTAGGTTAGGGAACTGTCTAAAGTTATACTACAGTATGTACCGTTAAAATGATGTTTAACAATTTCCATAAGTTAACATTCAATTATTGCCTTGCCATTCTACTGTAAAAATGGATTACATATACACTGATCAGCTAGAACTGGCACACTGGATTCTCATTCAGAAAGACAACAGTTCAAACTCGCATCCAGCCATCCTGATTAAGGTTTCCCGTGATTTCCCTACATTGCTTCAGGCAAAGGCCAGGATGGTTCCTTTAAAAGGGCATGGTCAACTTCCTTCCCCATCCTTCCCTAATCCAATGGGACCAATGACCTTGCTGTTTGGTCCCCTCTCCCAAATAAACCAACCAACCATCAGCCTGAACATCACGACTACCCACCTAATAGCCAGTATGTCCACCTTTAGCATGCATAACAGTGGTTACGTGTCGTGGCATGGATTCAACGAAGCATTGGTAGGTCACCGGAGGGAGTTGGCACCATATCTGCACACACAAGTGACCTACTTCCTGCAAATTCTGGGAAGAAGGTGATGAGCTCTGACACCACATTCAATCACATTCCAGATGTGTGTGATTGGGTTCAGATCTTGCGAGTTGGGGGCCAGCACATCAACTGGAACTCATCAGTGTGTTCCTCGAACCACTCCATCACATCCTGGCCTTGTGACAGCACATTATCTTGCTGAAAAATGCCACTGCTGTTGGGAAACATGATCGTTATGAACAGATGTATGTGGTCCGCAACAAGTGTGTGATATTCCTTGCCTTGCACAAGCTCCACTGGATGAATGAATCCCCATATGAATGTCCCCCCCCTCCCCCCAGCATAATGGAACCATCACCAGCTTGTCTCAGCCCCGCAGTATAGGAACTCCGCAGTATAGGAGCTGTTCACCTAGAAGACTACGTATTCGCACCCTCCCATTAGCATGGTGGTATCAGGATTCATCAGACCATGCAATACTCTGCCACTCTGCCAAAGTCCATTGCTGATGGTCACATGCTCATTTCAGTAATAGCTGCCAATGTCATGGTGTTAACATTGGCACACACATGGGTCATTGGCTGTGGAGGCCCATTGTTAGAAGTGTTCGGTGCATTGTGTGTTTAGCAGACCAACCCCACGCTGACTGGATGTGGTTTCACCAAATGTTGAAGACACTCACCACTGCACACCTGACATGTTGTGTAGTTTCCAAAATGCTCGTGCCAAGACTCTGGAGGATCACAATCTGCCCTCTGTCAAACTCGGATTGCATGCCATCACCATTTTACACACAGATAGCACACTCACTGATACTGCATGCACCACATGTGTGTCATTCCTTCCCAGGTGACACCTGTAAAGGTTTATATCAATAGTAGGTTGATAGTCATGATGTTCTGGCTGATTAGTGTACTTCTGACATAGATGTGGACTGTCTCCACTTGTCATATAATTTCAAAGTCTCTAGTTCCTTGGAATGTGTTCTCTCTTTCTTATAGTATGGTAGCTTTCTCTCTTTCTTATAGTATGGTAGCTGTGAATAGGAATGGAATACAAGAGCAGCTCTCAAGAAACTCCAAAACTTAATGAATTTCTCGTGAATCATACTTCAAGGGACTCAAGAATTTAAGCACACTTGTGACGTTACAATTCAGTGGCTCTCCATGTTGATGCTGCCAATAGGCTCAACCAACGTGTGGAATGGACCAATAAGCTGAGTCATAAATGAGGGTGAGGCCTTGTATTCACAGTAAATGGAATACACGTAATCTGGAAGTCCTTCAATGGTGAACAATGTGATTGGAATATTTGTTCATTTTATTTGAGTAGTAGCTTCTTTGGAGCAAGCACGAAATAGCTGTACTGAACAATAAAAAAGTGTATATTCATAGCAAACTGAACATTATAGCAGTGTACATTCATGGCAATGACAACTATAGGAGGTGCTGGAAACATTTCTCTGCTTTATCTCCTTGTACACTGGGTGTAAAATGTATTCAGACACCAACATATTTCAGTTCTGAAATCTGTTTAGGACATGAATCACTGCATTAACAAGCACATGTGATTCAGATTTTAGAAGCAGTTTATGTATAAAGTATGTGTGCTTAAAATAATTAAAGATTACACATTGTGTTAAATACAACATCAAGCAGCCATTTATTTTACATGTGCAACAAGTATTTCAACCCTTATGGTATTCTTTTTCTTTTAACAGTCTGATTCTCATGCTAACATCAACTGAATGCATCTGGAAACAAGCTGTTCTGGTATGAAGACAATTTAACATTGTGTGGGGATGAATTACTGCAAATCTCTATCAACACATAGAGAAAGCAGAAAATATGAAACTGTTACAAATAAAATTAAAACACAGTACATCATACCAAGTGCCATTCTTAACTTGTGTCATTTCCTGTGTTTAAGTGTCTTTGGAAGCATTTAGTATTTGATTATGTCAGTTTCGATGTCTTCATTGCCAACATTTTGCCACAGGCTTCTGGAAGTAGCTCGATTACAACACTTATATTGAATATGATTGTTTTTAATGCAGGACAGTAAAATGAATTCATTACATGTAAATTAGGAGATTGGTGTTTCTTCCACTGTTTAGCAATACTGTACATCTGCACTGCAATATAAGTGACAGTACACTTAGTATTGGGCTAACAAATGCTACTAATATTTCTGTAATCTTCTTCAATCTTGAGTCAGTGTAAAATGTCAGTGTCAGTACCTTCTCACAGCAGTTTCTCTTGTTTCCGAAGCCTGTTCGGTATGCTTCAGTTTGTTTATTACTACCTGAACTCTGAGTACCAAATGTTGCAGAAGTTTAAACAAATACTGAGTACGCTATGGTGTGTAGCTTTACAGATTTACCTACCTGTCTGCCAGGTTAACGATCTCAATGGTAGAGGAATATTCTTCATTCCTAAAATATTACTTTAGACTCCTTAGCTATGGACCTGGATACCTCAGTCAGTAAGAGTATTGCTTGTGAACCTCACTGACACTAGGGCAATAAACTACAATAAATCTTTGCTTTCAAAGATATGTTTATCATTTTCAATAATACTTGTACACTTGATAATAACCTTAAGCTGTGGATATCAAACTACTTTAATAACACAGCCTTACCAGAACATTGCTCATGAATAATAAAGTACGGCTGTCATGAATCAGAAGATTGTTTTGCTTTACTAGATCACCTTTTGGAGACGATACGCCATTGCCTTTCTCCGACCTCACTTAACCAACTATAGGAAGACCTACAGTTTAATGCGGATTCTGAATAGCAGTGTGACTTAGCATTTTTCAGAACAACATTGTCAGACATGAGAGGAGCAGTAAGTGACACACAAAAATCCTAGGACTGACTTGGGATCGAACCCGAGATGTCTGGATTTTACCACTGAGCCACAAAGTTAATAAAATTAACTTCAACCACAGATCCAAAATGATATCTGCTTGACAACTACTCTTCTCCACAGCAGAATTTCTGAACCTGTAGTAGAGGAAAACCATGTAAATGGTCAGCATGTTGCCATATTTTCAACTGAGAAACTGTTCTGTAATTATAAAACTGACTTGTTCAATATCATATTGAAAGGTCGCAAATATGTTCCACAGACAGAACTTGCAAATAACTAACTGAGGTGGAAAACAGGGTGTATACATCGAAGTGAGGAAAAAAACCCTCAGATTTTTCTCAGTTAAAAATACACTTTTCCCCCCGTGAAAATCTTTTTCCTGGATGAAAATACAGTGCACCCCAGACAAAAGTACATTTTTCCCATGTAAAGTGACAGTATAATTTCCTATGGAGCTATAAAACCTATCAATCCTTTGAATGGAAAAGGTTGTATACACCAGCGTAGAACTTACCAACACTTAAAAAATAATTTTAAAAAAGTATTTTGCAAATATCTTTGATGTGCAGCAACACATACAGTGCATGTTTTCATATTACAATAGTATAACTACTAATTCCAACAGATACAGCACGGTAGCTTCTGAAGCGCTGAAGTCAAGATTGTGATGCTCTTTCACCAGACAATTATTGCTCTGTCATGTGATCTCACTACATAAACGGGAAAAGTTAATGGTTTAAATTAATATACATACAGTATTGAGACAAGAAAAGCTAAGCTTTCACATATATTGATCATCAAAACTTTTTTCTGTTTTTCTTTTTTTTCCCAAGGGTGTGGTTGGGCCAGCTCCTAAGATCACAGCTTACATTGCAGCAAGCTATTTCTGACAAGCAAGATTATAAATTTCACTGCTGTGTACCAAATATTTTGTTGGTGACCTGGTTGAATATGTTCTGTCGAACACTTTCACTTTCCCCTAGAAAAGCCAAATATATATGAAACTGCTCAAGAACTCACCTCACACTTTTTTTTAAAGGATAATTGTACTTTCTGCCATTGCTATTGCATAATTTGAAATCTATGAAAGAACTAAAATAAATATGAAAAACTAACCTTGAAGCTTGGTATCTTTTAGTGTGTGTTACCCTTTAAGACATATCAAACACAGATGTGCCTATACAATTTTCAATAATGGCATTAATGACTGGTCTTCTGGGCCCAAAATTTTTCTAAGTGGTTGATCCTTAAAGTGTTGAGTTTTGAATGAGATTCAAATGATCCTTGATTTAAGAAATTTTTTGAACGAGTTTCAAATGCTCCACGATTTAAGAAATTCATTGCACATACTCACAATTAACATAATTTATCTTGCATAAAAGTAAATTTACTTTGAAAGTAATACTTCTCAAACCACCATTTACAATATTTTCCCACAATTTATTAAAAATGTAGTTGCGATATCACACATGTCTAAAGCAGTTTGCCCCTATGACGTATTGCATGGTCTTTGCTGTAAAGCCTTTGACACATTTTGCTGTTGGCAAACACTTGTGTGTGCTATGTGTTTTGTTGTTGTAAATTGGGCATTTTCTTTGCAACTAAAATTTTATTTTGGCACTATTCTCTCATTTATGTTTTATTGCTGCAGTATTATTCTGCAGCAGTGGGCTAAAGTAAAATTCTTTGTTAGAGTATCAGTTCTAAACAGTCAAAATTATGAAAATTTGACGGAAAACTGAAACAATGCAAAATTCCCAGTTTTGTTTCAGATGATGAAATTCTCAGGTTTTTTGGGATTTCCCGGGGCATATACACCTTGTACAAATAAAGATCAATACTGTATTTCACATATTACTTAAGCGTCTTCATTTAGTTAATACTGCATCTGTGCAAAAGATTTTTCCTAGTATTCAAGAGCACTATTTGGAAACCGATAGCTTGTATTGTATCGTTAATGTACATAGTTTCTATTCAGTGCCTTTCAGAACATTTCAATACATTGCTATACTTTTAATAGTTAATTATGGTTTTTCAAATAACACACACCACAAGAAGAATTTTGAAACAACAGTCATAAATTGGGAAACAAGACAAGAATAGTAAGAATAAGAATTTAGCTTGTACACCCTTAGCTTGCTCATATTTAATGTACAAACATTTATGCCAAGCTTAGGGCACCATCAATGAACTTCATACATATGTTATTTACAAGTCATCATTTTATACCACTCTTATAAAAATGACCCATACAGAACAAGCTCTTTACAGTTAACCTCCAAAAATTCCAGTATCAAAAACTTTAGAGGCAAGTACGATTGTTACTTCAGCAATGAATGTGACAAAACTAAGTATAAATCATCATAATTTTTAATAACTGTTATAAATAAAATAACTGTGTTGGAAAAAACACTTTATTGAAAGTTTGACAAAAAAAAAATCATTTTAGTTTACCACTTAACAACCAAATGAAGAATGGCCTCAGGGGAACAGCATACAGTTATCACTCATAGCCCCTGAAAATAAAGACTTCATTAGAAACAGACACTACGATAATTATATAAATGCAGACTATACAAAAATAATCGCAGTTTTATGGTAAAGTGTGGTGTGAAAATTTAAAACTTACAATCTAGAGGAAGGCAGAATGCAGCCTGTATTCTTCCTGAGATTTTTTATTGTGTAATACTTGAATGACCAGAATTCATTAGGATCCTTACAACAAATTTCAGCCTGGCATCTGTCTTCCCCAAAATAGATTTAACTATACCATACCGCTACTGCATCTCCACCTAAAAAATTATTTTTTACTAGTATTCCTAAAACACAGGCCTTTGAGCTGCACCTCCCAGTATCTCTCTTTTACACCTTTGCAAGCAGTTTCCTCAAGATTTCAATCAAAACACAGTAGGTCACTGATTTGTTTATGACAAAAATACTGAAAAACATACTTGTTCTATAATTTTCCACATTCATGGCAAGCATACTTTATGCACACATTTACAATCTGGAACTCTGCAATATTATTTCCCAGTGTTCTGTAATTTTTCTCTCATTAATCACAAAGCATGTATTTTATGTGATCTGCAAGATTTACAAGAAAGTCCAGTTAGGACCGTGTAGGAAGTTAACAGTAAGAAAATAGTGTTACATTACCACACAATGTTGTTACAAGTTTTACAATGAAAGTTGCCCATGACACCCCACACTCGAGAACTACACAATCTTGAGTACGACATTTTTAGGTAACACAAGGATGGATTTAAGCAAAAAGAAGTCCTTTGTTATGACAGAACAGCTTGGTGTGTTGTACCTTTGTGGCACAGTGATGCAATTTATTGAACAGAAAAATTACTTCTATTGCTACCTGGTGATGTACTTTTCATACATACTTCAGAACCTTTTGTTTTGTGCTGTTTTAGTGATGAGAGCTACCAGTCACCTATTACATGTAAATCTACTGTGAGCAAAAAGATGTCATATACTGATTACTTGGCTCATACGTGCCTTTAACTTCTAGTCACACTGTCGTTAATTGTGTACAGCATGACATTTGGACCCATTGTTTCACAATAGCATAATTTTTGGTAAGTACTAAAATGCTTTTGCTTTATATTTCAGAATTCTTTGGCAAAACTTTTCATAAGAATACAAAATTTTCATTATTGCATGTTACATTGAAAGTGACATCAAATTATTCACAGTAAGAAGGAAAATTAATTAACATTTTATTGTAGTGTAACGTTATGATTATGGGAAGGGCAATAAGACTAATTTTAGATATGATTTTTAGAATATGTTTGGACATAACAGATTTATTTCCCACTTGCAGATATGTGTTGTGAAATGACTACAGGAAAACAGATTAAAGAAAGCCTTCTGTTAGAAGAATCAGGTTCCAAAATGAAACCCATAAACCCATGATGAATTTCTCTCTCTCTCTCTCTCTCTCTCTCTCTCTCTCTCTCTCTCTCTCTCTCTCCGACATTTCAGTTCAGATGCCTGCAACAGTCTTCTAAGATATCCTGTCCTCCATATCTAGCCAATATGGTGCAATGTTGACATTGCATCTGCACCGAGAATTTACACACAGCCTTTGGGTGCCTCATTAGACGTCGATAGACACACAAAGGAACACAAACACACACACAAAATTCAAGCTTTCACAACCAACAGTTGCTTCATCAGGAAAGAGGGAAGGAGAGGGAAAGACGAAAGGATGTGGGTTTTAAGGGAGAGGGTAAGGAGTCATTCCAATCCCGGGAGCAGAAAGACTTACCTTAGGGGGAAAAAAGGACAGGTATACACTCGCGCGCGCGCGCGCACACACACACACACACACACACACACACACACACATCCGCACATACACAGACACAAGCAGACATTTGTAAATAATACATTTCACATAAATTTTCTCAGCATGTTTTAGTCTGCTTGTGTCTGTGTATGTGCGGATGGATGTGTGTGTGTGTGTGTGTGTGTGTGTGTGTGTGTGTGTGTGTGTGTGCGTGCGTGCGAGTGTATTACCTGTCCTTTTTTCCCCCCCTAAGGTAAGTCTTTCCTCTCCTGCAATTGGCTTTCGCAACCAATGGTTGCCTCGTCAGGAAAGGCAACCCGACGAGGCAACCGTTGGTTGCAAAAGCTAGAATTTTGTGTGTCTATCGACCTGCCAGCGCTTTCGTTTGGTAAGTCACATCATCTTTGTGTATACTCTTTTCAAATGTATGTCTGTTGAATCATATCACTCTTCAGCAATTTATACAGGCAACAACATTAAAAAATGGATTCAGGTCTTGTTCACAGAAGGAAGAAGTACTTTTAGGCATTAATTTGTTAATGAGGTATAAAGATGTCTGTGAACAATGGACTGATGCTGATTAAATAACTTAAGCTGTTTCTTAAGTTCCATATTTAATGTGTAAATGTCATTTTTGTATTACATATATAATTTACTTGTAATATTTTCTCTTAAAATATTTAAGTACTCATTGTAATTGGACTATGAAAACTGTCTCCATCACAACCTCACCAACTGACTCCCCTGCTTAGTAATGCAAAAAGTGCATCAAACCATTTCCCAAAAAATGCACAATTAAAATTAACTGAAATATGAATTCTTACCAATTACACCACATAAGCCATTAAAAATATGAAAAATACTGTTTCTGGAAATGAAGTCATTTCTGTATGACAATGTGTCACAAGATAGTGGTTTGCTCTGTCACAAAAAAATTAAACACACACACAAACAACAAAAAAATATGAAAATTGAATGGCATAAAAGTTTACTGCAAGTAATTATAAAATACAATTATTTATGTTTTTATTTCCTCCTTGGCATTTTGCTATTCAAATGTAACAATATCCAGAAAAACATTTGTGATTAGATAAAACCAAATGCAGACGACTGTGTTCTAGTTTTCTTCTTGTTGTTCTATGTTCTTATCTAGCAATTAATTATCAAACAGTTGTCAGTGGTAGCTTACACAGTGAGCATCAGACCTACTAGCACCTGAATACTAACACTTGTTAATCATATAATAATGATTGTTGTCCTGTCAACTATATTACAATACAATCTGGGATAGTTTAAAAAATCCCAAATTTGGTATACTTCATAAACGAATTTAACAGTACTTCTTGATACTGGATCATATCCTTCATAGATTAGATAATGTAAAATTAATCAATATTTTGAAAGTTGAGCTATACACACACATTTTACTGAGCAGTCAAATAATATCCTAATTTTTTATTTATACTTGGTCGTGTAACAAGTCAGTAAATTAGTTCGCAGAATGATGATTACAAAATTTATAAACAAAGGAATTAAAGTAGTAATGGCTGATTGTCCTGTTCCAGAGGTTGCCCTTCAGTCTGCAAGATCCAGGCGGTCGCAGAGGGTGGGCTTACTGGTAGTTGGGAGCTCCAACTTCAGGCGCGTAATGGGGCCCCTTAGGGATATGGCAGCAAGAGAGGGGAAGAAAACCAATGTGCACTCCGTGTGCATACCGGGGGGGGAGTCATTCCAGATGTGGAAAGGGTCCTTCCGGATGCCATGAAGGGTACAGGGTGCACCCATCTGCAGGTGGTCGCTCATGTCGGCACCAATGATGTGTGTCGCTATGGATCTGAGGAAATCCTCTCTGGCTTCCGGCGGCTATCTGATTTGGTGAAGACTGCCAGTCTCGCTAGCGGGATGAAAGCAGAGCTCACCATCTGCAGCATCGTCGATAGGACTGACTGCGGATCAATATTGCCTACATCTATAATGTCACAACTATACTGTGAACAAAGTTGTATGATCAGAGTATTCGTTTTAAGTATTTCTCTATTAACACATGCAAAGTTAAATCTTATCTGTAGAGTATTGTTAACAAAAACAGGATTTTTTGATTGGTTATGTTATAAGAACATTTCTATAGCTGTAGTACAGGCATCTGCTTCATTACATGCCACATTATTGGAGCCACTTGAATGCACAATATAATTTCTTGCTCCATTATTTTATTTTGGCTGATGTCTTCTAGGCCAGCATTCTTCTTTGCTCCCAGTTTTATGATTCCAGCATCTGCAATGCCACTTTTTATGTCACTTAATACACTAGTTAGTGTCCTGCTGTGACTGTCCACCAAAAACAACACATTGTGTTTATTGCCTCATTCTTTTTTATTTGAATTGACACTGTATTTAGCTAGCAATTTAGTTTTCCATTGTGTAGAAAAGCGTGAGGTGTGTGATGATGGAGTTATACTACAGTTGGGATTGCATTTCATCACTGGCGGGACACACATTATTCCTGGAAGGTTTTTTTTTTAAGCACTAGAGTCACAATCCTTGTTCATAATAATGTGGTGGTGGTTATCGGCATTTGTAGCCACATGTGAACACAATACACCAGTTATGTGTTTATCACTCTCTGTTGTCAGTTTTATCTTTACTACAAAATATTTCTTCATATGGTCTTCATATTCCAAATGTGATGTAGCCAAATCTACTTTTAGAACATTAACTTCCTCTTCCTGTGACACCTAAAGAACACTGAGATGACTTACATCTTAGCAATCAGCAGATAGTTATTCCCATCACTATTGTGTGTTTTTTCAGAAGTTCATGTTCAAACAAATTGCAGCTAGATCTTCTTTAACTGTATTTATAACCTTTTCCCAAAGTGTTAGACTGTCCTTTAAACAGTTTTCTGCTAAATGCTTGACATATAGAGGACTGCCACTGATCATCATTTATGAACTTGATATTTACTTTCATGCATTTTCACACAGTTGCATTCTGTGCACAAGGTACATCTTAGTACCTTTTCCAGCATGTGTATGGAATGATGACATAACAAAGCCTAGAGATCTTTGCAACTACCTTCATGTAACACCATTTTTATATTTCTCCTGATTACAACATCCTCCTGAATATTTTAACAAAAAGGACACCACCATTGTTAAGCAACACAGTAGATCTGTATGTGCCCAGGACATACAATGACTATAGTTTCCCCTTGTTTTTAGCTGGTCACTGTACCAACATAGCGGGGCCATGATGCCTAATGTTGTAAGGGCAGATCAGTCAATTATCCAGACTGGTGCCACCCACCTTCCCCCCAGCTACTGAAAAGGTTGGGTCCCTCTTCAAGAGCCAAATGTTTGTCTGGCCTCTCCACAGTTACCCCTCTGATAAGGTTGCAGCTCTACTACAGCTATCTGTATCACACAGGCACACAAACCACTCGCCCTTGCCAAGGTTCACTGTTTATTGGGGGATGCTTTTGTTACATCAAAGAAAAATACCAACTGTCCTCAAACTATTGTTTAGCCCTGCTATTATCTCACACACAAAAAATTGCATTTTCTTTGAATACTCCTTTCCCGAAGCCAAACAGAAGGGATGACAGCAAATTAAATGTACAGAGGTACACATCGCTTTCTCAAAAACTTTTGAAAACACTGGTAGGAAAGAAATTGTCTGGTAATTGTCTCACTTCCATCCTTTTTATAAGGTGGTTTCAATAACTAGTATTTTAATTTGTCAGAAAATTGGCCACACCTGAAAGACCTGGTGACAGAACAACTAACACAATGTACACCCGTCTTCATAATCATCCTTTAAATTTGTTCATATCAAAGGGATTAATTACTCTTTAATGGTGTAATAATTGATTATGTTTCATTTTTCATTGTTTCCGGTAGCTACATGTGATTTACTTAGCTCTGAACACCTGTTTCCGTGCTTTCTGTTTATTTACCAATAACAATAAAATTGGTGATATGTATTATACCAGTCACTCAAGTTTTCTAAAATACAGACTTCTTCACAAGTTTGCCCTTTTAGAGTGACTTTAAGCACCTGCACTGCAAGTGGGTTGATTGAATTCTGCAATAAAAATACACTGACAACTTCAACATCCTTTGCATATACAAACCAGTTGCCCTTTATTTATGTAGATCAGAGACATACCAAAATATGTGAATTATGAGGCAATATTGTAAGCCGTATCCTATTTGTTGCAATGGATATTGCAGCACACTATACAGCAAGTAATTCTAAATCAATGGCTTATATGGAGATATGAATATCTGTTTTAACACATTTGCTGCTAAAGACGTGCTCTCGACATTCTGTCCTGAGCATGCTTTGTTGTGGCTGTACTGCTCGTCAAATGCCGATACCTAAGCTGAGAAATTACGTTCCACCCATTACGACACACTTGTTGTTACGATGCGAGTTGGGTAACTTACGTTCTGAGGAGTCAAATGTTACGTCCTCATTGCTAATTGTAAATGGGTGGGAGGTGGCCAATGGGATCTGTTGTCTTAGAAATCTGGACAGGCAAGCAAACCATTAGTTGACACAAGTGCAGTTTAAATAAATATATTTTACTCAACCTGTGTGAAAGAAATATTTCACTGCTGACAGTTTGTAGTAGACGTGACTAGCTATAACCAGAGGTCCAGCATAGGCATGTCTTAGGTATACTGAATGTTTGCCGATAGATCTAACTATCAACAACTCTGTAACATTCAGCATCAACTAGCAGGTAGAAATAATCTCGACTAGAAGCAACGTTGAAATAGAAGACTGGGCCCACGTGCCCACTGCTTATAATACCGTCCTGGCATTCTTCATTAGTCAGCAGTCTGGAGGTTCTTCAATGGTAGTGATGCTGAAAGAGCCGCTTGTGGCACCCACACGAATCTTCGAGGTGGTGGATCCAGCAATATCAACATGCTACGATACTACACTTATCTTAAGAAAACTATTTACTGAAAAATTTTGATTTTTGCACCCTTACAATCTGATACCTCCATTCGCTAACGGACTGAATATCTTTTCGTTATTCGACATACCGTGCTGCATCAAATTAAGTGAAATATTGCACACCATTTTGTTTGCAGAGGTAAAAACTCGTTACGTCAACTTTTGATTTTAGTTCATATACTGAAGTATATGAAATGAACATAATATATGAAAGTTTTATTTAAAATTGACCACAGAACAATATCTCATTATGTTCTCAAGTTATTGATTTTTATATCCAATGGGTCATTTGAATCGTGCTCATTTCTGTTCCTGAAAATCAGGAATTACATGGTTATAATGATCATCATATTTCATAAATGGTTCAAGATGAATACAAGGTTTTTGCAAATGATAGCACGCGCGAAGAGTATGATAAATACTTGAAACTTTTCTGTTCACCGAGATATGGAAGCAGTTCATCCTCCGACAGTGAGAGGTTGGTGACTCAGCATGCGTACAGATATCAATAGCACTGTGACAAAATCCATGCGGTACACCTATACAAGTCCACAGCACCTGGGCAATGGCAGAGTGGGACATGTGTACACATCCACAGCAGTGAAAGGGTTAACTCTTAAAACATTAAGATGACATATCTTCAAGCTTTTTGTAAAAAAATTTCTTTTATGACCATAAAAGGTGAAATTAGGCAACACAGAACCTTCCCAGAGAGCTTTATTTTGTAATTCACAAACATCCTGATGTGGTATGCCCAAAACATATTGCAGGAAGATAAAATATAATGCAGTTACGCTGGAATAAAAATGTCCTGCTTAAAATTCTGTAGTTCTGTGAAGTTCTTCAGCACCCATCATTTTTTTAAAATTAAATTTTATTTATTTATTTATTTATTTGAGATTCAGCTGTCATCAACCCAAAGGTTAGTCTCAACACCAGAGCTTTACTAAGCATGGTCCTACTGGAGATCACACACACTTGCCATTCTTCGACCTTTGAACTGACACCTAGCCAGATTTATATGGGGATCTACTGCTTAACAATGACATTGAACTAAGGTGCAACTCAACATTTTTCACAGTAACAAACATTCTTAGAAGTAAAAGACGCGATGAGCGACAGACAAAAATCTTACGATTGAACACTGATCACAATGGTGACCCTTAGATTTGTAATGAAATCTAAACCTTTCACAGCTTACAGGCATTGATAAATATTAATGGGGACAGTTGAAAAATGTGTGCTGGACTGGTCAGGGCACACATTTTTCAACTGTGCCCATTAATATTTACCAACGCCTGCAAGCAGCAAAAGGTCGGGGCACACATTTTTCAACTGTCCCCATTAATATTTATCAACGCCTGTAAGCAGCAAAAGGTCTAGATTTCATCATAACTTCATTCCTCAAGAGCTGTAAGATCACCAATGATAGCTGTACAGATACCAGCTTCACTTAGATTTTTGACTACCACTGTGCTACCAAGCTGCATGGTACATTAACTCTGCTGAGGTTTGCAAACAGATCTAGAGCTTGTTTATGCTGAACTGCTCAACAAATTAGACATTTACTAGTTTCAGTTTTCACTAATTTTCTGGGACAAAGCACAAGGGCCAAGATCTCATGGGACAGTTTTGAGGATTTTCTACATCACCATAAATGCTCTGCACACGACTGAGCTGTGTGTGGCAGAAGATATTTTTCATATGTCACTGACATTTGGTTCTATGCTATTTGTGTATATAGTGAAGTTAAGCTGACTGCCTCTATGCTTCAGAATATATTGTGATCTCTCATTTTATTTTCACAAAACACTATGCGAGATATGGAGGCAGAAAAACTGTTAGACGGCATTCCCCAAATATTTATTCTCTAACCAACGATAGCTGTACAGATACCAGCTTCACTTACATTTGTAGTTTTGTGGATACAATATTGCTTTCCCAGTATCCTACTAGATAAGTGCAATGTTAATTACTGTCATCCTTTCATATCAGCTGTCAGACTTACTGAACAATTTTTTGTAGGCAGTAGTGCTAATGAACTAGCACAGCATTGCCAACTCACTCTGGTAGATTGTTTGTGTGTATTGAGAACATAAGCATTTCCATTGGACTTCTCTGGAATAAATCTGATGTGGCTTTCATTTCTTTTTAACATATTCCCATGAGCATAGCATACTGGATTTTTTTTGGTCAAAAAATCATTGAACTGGCAAAAAAAAAAAAAAAAAAAAAAAAAAAATCAGGAAGATACTCCATATGTTATTTGTTGACAATATTGTATAATATTAAATACCTTCCACCTGCATTTATTATTTTACATGATATTTTGCAAATAAGTTAAGTGTTTCATTAGAATATATTTTTTTTTTTGAACCTACAATGATTCTTTTTAATGGAGCTCATTTTCCTCCAGGAAGGTATGATGTTTGAGCTTAGAATATTCTGTATTTCTGTTCATCCATCATTATACCTCTTTTACACTCTGAAGTGGCTTCCACTTTCCTGGTGACCAGTGACATGGGAATATTTGCTTTAGTAAGGATTCTAAAAAATAAAGTGGTAGGAGAGAGACTAATTCCATAGTGCAATAAATTAAAATGTTATCTAAATTCCATTACAGCTTGGAGCCCTGCACACTGAGAATCTTCACTGTTTTTCAATATCTGGTGTGCTTGCTTATTTAAATACCTATAATTTGTGAGCAAGTGTAGCAATCAAATGGTGCTTCATAATTTGCAAAAAATGTAATGAGCCCTACAGTGAACATACAAGAGAGAGAGAGAGAGAGAGAGAGAGAGAGAGAGAGAGAGATTGGTTGATTTTTGGAGTTTAGAAACAGCTTTTGTCTGGTTTTCTTAATCTTTAAGAGCACATGTACACATGTTTAAACCAGCGAAGTACAAGCGTAAATTGGGGGGGGGGGGGGGGAATCTGTACTTTTAGGTATTTTTATTATGAAACTTGATACATAACTTACCTTATCATATGTGCCACTTCCCAGTTGCCTTTAACATCAACAGGTCCTATAACCTCCACACCATCGGCTGTGATAACTCCAATCTCATACTGAAAGCCAAACATGGATATTAAATAACTCTGGGATATGAGGGGAAAACAGAGAGACATAGACAAACCACCTGCTCAACATCAATGTTATCTGTGAAGGAACACCAACTCCAATTTGCAAGATTCCGGAATTACTGGCACAAATTACAAATAAGTTGTAAGTTTCATAACTGGCACATAATATATCAATTGATCTCTACATGACATGAGCAGGCTGACCACAGAGTGAACACGCACAGAAATCAAATTCAGTCCCAGAAGCTAAAACAAAGACAGATATCTAATTTTCAAGGCCTGTTTTGATGTCCTTGTTTGGGATGGAGTAATAAAAATACTCTTTCAGTTGTTTGATATTCTAAATTTTCTATTAGGGCTTGGAGCTCTGGTTCTTTCCCAACACAGCTATGACAATTTACAACTACAAGACCAATCGTTTCCACAATTGCCTTACTGTGTTTTACCTGCCCACTTTTAGACAGACGTACCTTCTGTGGTTCCCAGAGACCCTCTAACCTAAAAAACCGCCCAGTCCCTTCCAAACAGCCCCTGCTACCTGTGTAGCCGCCTCCTGTGTGTAGTGGACTCCTGACCTATTAAGCGGAACCCGGAAACCCACCACCCGATGGCGCAATTCAAGGAATCTGCAGCCTACACGGTCACAGAAACGCCTGAGCCTCTGATTCAGACCCTCCACTTGGCTCTGCACCAAAGGACCACAGTCGGTTCTATCGACAATGCTGCAGATGGTGAGCTCCGCATTAATCTTGGAAGCAAGACTGGCAGTCTTTACCATTTCCGCTAGCCGCCCGAAACCAGACAGAATCTGCTCCGATCCAACACGTCACTGGTACTGACATGAGCCACCACCTGCAGTTGGCTGCACCCTGTACTCTTCATGGCATCCAGAAGCACCCTTTCCACATCCGGAATGACTCCCCCCAGAATGCACACTGGCTTCCTTCCCCTCCTTGGCAGCCATGTTCCTAAGGGGCCCCATTATGCGCCTAACGTTGGAGCTCTCAACTACTAGCAAACCCACCCTGTGAATGCCCAGACCTTGCGGGCTGAGAAGCTTCCTCTGGAACAGGGTGGACGACTACATCCGACTGAGACATCGTCAGCCACAGACGACACCCAAAACCTGTTTGTCAAACGAACCGGGGAGACCCTACGATCGGCCACTGAAAGTTTTTCGCTGCCTGCCAGACTTTGGAATGATCTCCCACTCGACAACAGGTGAGGGGTCAACCTCAGTGCACACAGTACCCGTGACGGCCACAACAGTGGACCGATCGGAGGATACGTGGGACGTGCTCGACGTCCCTCGCATCCCCGCATTCGATCCCCCACAGTGATGCCCCTTGGCAGCAGCCACAAGCTGTGTTTCGGAAGCCAAAGCAGCCTAGAGCTGTGAATGAAGTGTCGCCACCTCAGCTCGCATCTGTACACAACAATCACAGTTCCTAACCATTACTGCAGTCACTCCTGTTTGCAGCTCGTAAAAAAATGCAACAAACGAATGGTGTACTCGCCTTATTAGCAGCAGGAAATCTAAGTGCTCTCTCACTGACGGTCTAACTGACACTGAGCTGTTCTAACCAAACAAACAAAAGCCTGTACGATACGAGGGTCGATAAAATGGTCGACAGCAATGGCGCTACTGTACACTACACTGTTTTTCAAATAAATACGAAAACCCTGGAGCCACTGGAGGGTGTGCAAAAAGCAAAAAATCCATGTATTACATTGGACAATGGGTGATGTTTTCTAACCCTTACGTGCAACGAGAGTAAATGAAGAAGTTTGGTACACAGTAAAAAAGGCATTATCAAACAACTGAAATTACAGCTCTGGTTAATGTAAAACTGCAACTCCCGACTTTTGTCACCATTTTACACTTGAGGGTGGGGGGGGGGGGGTGTAACAGTTTAAGGGCAACCCTGACACATTGCCTCAGTTGCCAGAAACTCCTCCGAAAGTGGGGAGCAAAGTGGTAAGGAAGAAAGGTAAGATCAGACAAAAGGAACAAGATACGCCTGTGGTTACTGCAATATATCCGTACATCCCAAAGTCAGGGGCTGGCCTAGCAAGCTAACATAGTGTTTTCCTCTACCACAGTATGGATCTAATCCACAGGGGTGACGGGTGGCTGCACTGCTTCGGCCACGGAGTACCTGATGGAGGGAATTGTGAAATCTAGGAACACTGCCATAGCGACTGTCTTGGGACTGCCGTGCAGTTACAGGTTCTCAGGCTACAGCCTTTGAATGGTGGCGTACTGTTCACCAGTAATCGGATGCAGTGCTGCCAGACCATCAGTGGACAATATGAATGGACTTTAACATATGGGCACCTGAAAACAAAATTCAAAAACTGGAGAAAATCTTTGTTAAATTGCAACTCATGATACAGGATAAAACAGTGTTGAATGACAATCAAGGGGAGTACCAGCTGTTCTGGTTCTTCTCTGCACAGTTACAGGGGCAGCTATAGACTATGAACTGATTCTACGAGTCCAACACGAGAGAGGCTGCATGAACTCAGGTGGTCTGATTTTAAAGACTATCTTAGGTACCACTGATGTGGAATACTTAGGAAAAACAATCCTTTGTGCTGTATCAGGTACTGGCAAGCATGAAGTATAAACAAGGAACCATTGAGCACCACACTACAGAGTTGTCAAGTCTTGGGAAGGCTGTGTGATAAGTGTTGTTAGGGACCACTTTGATAATGTTGTGGTTAAATTTAATGGAGCTAAACTTCTAACTGTTGTTATTTATAGATCCCCAGACTCCGATTTCACAACATTTTTGCTAAAGCTAGAGGAGGTTCTTGGTTCACTTTATAGGAAATACAAAAAGTTAGTTATATGTGGTGACTTCAACATTAATTGCATAAGTGATTGTGCAAGGAAAAGGATGCTGGTAGACCTCCTTAATTCATATAATCTTATGCAAACCGTATTCTTTCCAACGAGAGTGCAAGGGAACAGTAGAACAACCACAGACAACATTTTTGTTCATTCCTCATTACTAGAAGGGCATTCTGTTAGCAAAAAAGTGAATGGACTTTCAGATCATGGTGCACAAATTTTAACTCTAAAAGATTTTTGTGCTGCAACACATGTTAAATATAGTTATCAACTGTTTAGGAAAGCTGATCCAGTTGCTGTAGAGACCTTTGTAAACCTTATCAAGGAACAAGTGGCAAGATGTTTATAGCACTGATACAGTAGATGATAAATATAATGCTTTTCTCAAGACTTTTCTCGTGCTCTTTGAAAGTTGCTTTCCATTAGAACGTTCAAAACAGGGTACTAGCACAAACAGGCAGCCCGGGTGGCTGACTAGAGGGATAAGAATATCTTGTAGAACAAAGTGGCAATTATATCAAAACGTTAGAGACAGGCAAAATCTAAATGCAGCAGCCCATTACAACAGTATTGTAAGGTGCTTAAAAATGTTATTAGGAAGGCAAAAAGTATGTGGTATGCATATAGAATAGCTAAGCCTCAGGATAAATTTAAACCATCTGGTCAGTCATAAAGGAAGTGGCTGGTCTGCAGAGACAGGTCGAAGATATAGAATCAGTGCGTAGTGGGAATGTCCGTGTTACTGATAAGTCGCATATATGTACAGTACTTAATAATCAGTTTCTGAATATAGCAGGTGAACTAAATAGAAACCTAGTCCCAACAGGGAATCATATAGCGCTCTTAGAAAAAAGTGTTCCGAGAGTGTTACCTGAAATGCTCCTCCATGATACTGACAAGAGGGAGATTGAGTTAATAATCAAATCACTAAAGACCAAGAACTCTCATGGATATGACGGGGTATCTAGCAGAATACTGAAGTATTGTTATATGTATGTTAGCCCAGTACTTAGCCATATCTGTAACTTTTCCTTTAGGAGTGGTCGGTTTCCTGACCGATTAAAGTATTAGGTAGTGAAGCCCCTTTATAAAAAGGGAGACAGGGATAATGTTGATAATTTTAGACCTATTTCTATGCCATCGGTGTTTGCTAAAGTTATCGAGAAGGTTGTATATACAAGGTTACTGGAGCATTTAAATTCACACAATTTGCTGTCGATGTACAGTTTGGTTTTAGAAATGTTTTAACAACTGAAAATGCTATATTCTCTTTTCTCTGTGAGGTTTTGGGCGGATTAAATAAAAGGTTGCGAACGCTAGTTGTTTTCTTTGATTTAACGAAGGCTTTTGACTGTGCTGACCACAAAATGTTACTGCAGAAGTTGGACCATTATGGAGTAAGGGGAGTAGCTTACAATTGGTTCACCTCTTACTTTAAGAACAGAAAGCAGAAGGTAATTCTCCGCAATATTGAGAGTGGTAGTGATGCTCAGTCCCAATGGGGCACTGTTAAGTGGGGCGTTCCCCACGGATCGGTGCTGGGGCCACTGCTGTTTCTTATTTATATAAATGATATACCTTCTAGTATTACAGGTGATTCAAAAATATTTCTGTTTGCTGATGACACCAGCTTGGTAGTGAAGGATCTTGTGTGTAATATTGAAACAGTATCAAATAATGTAGTTCATGAAATAAGTTCGTGGCTTGTGGAAAATAATTTGATGCTAAATCACAGTAAGACTCAGTTTTTACAGTTTCTAACTCACAATTCAACAAGAACCAATATTTTGATCAAACAGAATGGGCATATTATAAGCGAGACGGAACAGTTCAAGTTCCTAGGCGTTCGGATAGATAGTAAGCTGTTGTGGAAAGCCCATGTCCAGGATCTTGTTCAGAAACTAAATGCTGCTTTATTTACCATTAGAACAGTATCTGAAATAAATGACACTTCAACACGAAAAGTAGTCTACTTCGCATATTTTCATTCGCTTATGCTGTATGGTATTATTTTTTGGGGTAATTCTTCTGATTCAAAAAGGGTATTTTTGGCTCAAAAACGGGCTGTTCGAGCTATATGTGGTGTAAGTTCGAGAACCTCTTGTCGACCCCTATTCAATAGTCTGGGAATTTTGACATTGCCCTCACAGTATATATTTTCTTTAATGTCGTTTGTTGTTAGCAATATTAGCCTATTCCCAAGAGTTAGCCGCTTTCACTCAGTTAATACTAGGCAGAAATCAAATCTGCATGTGGAATGCACTTCCTTGACTCTTGTGCAGAAAGGAGTGCAGTATTCTGCTGCATCCATTTTCAATAAGCTACCACAAGAACTCAAAAATCTTAGCAGTAGCCCAAACTCTTAAGTCTAAACTGAAGAGTTTCCTGATGGCTCACTACTCCTATTCTGTCGAGGAGCTCCTGGAAGAGCTAAAAAATAAGCAAATTCCCGTGTTACATTGTTGATTTTCCTTATTTAAACTTACGACTTGTTGCCTGAATATGTTTTTTATATTTAATTTTATCTGTTTCTACTATTGTGTTATAATTTCATGTATTGACTCATTCCATGACCATGGAGACTTCTCCTTAATTTGGTCCCACGGAACAATAAATAAATAAATAAAATAAATAAATGTTGACACCTAAACCTAACCCTTCTGGCCCCTCTGGACCAGATGCTGACCACCCAGAATGGCTATGAATCATTGGCACATTGCTTGGACCAGTGAAAATATACCTTGCCAAACATCAGCATCAGCTCACTGCAGTAGGAACTACCACATCAGTGCATTCACCATCTTGGTCATAGTAGGTATTGTTTATTGTTACCTAAAGTGTAGAGTTGCCCAGATCCCACCCTTCCCGTATTTTGGCCTGTGGGATTATACTGACAGTCTCAGAATGAGTTAGGAAAGGACCATACCTTGAAGAATTAAAGTGAGGTATTGCATAGGTTATGAATCAAAGACTCTGTGAGAGTGGAATGGTTTAAATAGTGTAGATATAAAGATGGGAATGAAGAGTGGTACCCTATGACTATACTCTTCATTTCCTCTTTATATTTATACTCTTTACACCAATTCACATTCATAAAGAAGCTTACCGACAATTTGCACCCCAGACTTGTGTTTTGACTGGGAGTTTGTGGTAACAGTACATCTGTTTCAGCCAGACTGTCCAGTCAGGAATTTGGTGAGCCAAATCAATCCAAGACAGAAAGAGTGTCATGACAAGGTCTCCAGTCAGGGGCCATGCCAGAATCCAAGTGCTTGCTGACACCTGCTGGCTCAACATTTACACGACGCCAGCAGTTCTGTAACTATAACCCACGTGCTGGCGTCATAACGAGCATTTTAAGCCATTTCGATGAGTTTGGCATGCTGCATACATGACCTTAACTGCTACAAGACCCGCTTTGTCATGTATAAAAATTGGCCTTCCGGCCATGTTGGGCCTGTTGCAAAGCTGGACTTTGAATCAGTGCCCGTTGCATGTTGCCTTCCGCTGAAAGGCCACCACCATTCTTCCGCCATCATGATTGGACTGTCAGCCACGGGTCTAGCTGCAACCTGGATGGGCTGGGGGCTGGGCTAATGTCCTCTCTGATCCGAACCAGCTGGGGTTTAATAGTGCCAGCCACTGCTCTCAGGTTTGAGCTCAGGCCACCACCAGGTCGGCTCATCCAGACCGCACATATATGAGAGTAGGTGCACTGCCATCTGACACAGCAATGAGGCAGTATGAAGGGCTGTTGGCAAGGTTGTTGCTGAGCCCCATACTGATGAAAAGTGCAGACTCAGGCACACCAATGACAGCCAGCCCCAGCCAGAGATTCACCAACTGTTACTGCTACATCCTGTGGGCACCGTACCTTCACCTATCCCATCCAGAGGTCAAAAAATTGTCACTGCGGGCTACCTTCATCTTCTGCACCTCACACCACTTCCACCAAAGAATCACTCTCCCACACCCAGTCCACAACCTTACACTCTTCTACAGATATCAGCTGAAATGAACACCTCATTGCTCTAAATTGGAATGCAACTCGCTGTCAGACTGCAAAAGAAGGTCCCTGTGGACCATATTTAAACTCTTATGAGGCGTGACAGTAACAAACATTTTCCAACTTGCCACAAGCGAGTAATGCCTGTGACTGGGCAGAGGATGCTGTTTTTATCAAAACTGACCCAGAGCGCATTTTGGACAAGCCCTCCACCTCCCCAAACTTGTCCTCCAAATGCTCCACATAAAACTGAGGTTTCATGGACATGAAAGATTCCCCATCAACTCTCATACATATGAGGTACTGGAGTGAATAAGCTTCACTGCCATCCTTAGCCTGATGTTCCTCCCAAGGTGCGGCCAGGGCGGGGAATGACAGGGTTTTATTTCTTAGCATTGAAGTTAGACTTTGCCCACTTAGAGAATACTGGTGGCGGACCACCAGAAAGAGATGACATACTACACTTCATGGCATGTCATCCGCCCTGATGCCACCCACTCTGACCAGGGGCCCTCCCCACAGACGCCACCCAGCCGCAACAAAGGCCACCTGGCAGCATGGCCATTGCCGGGAGTCCCAATGCCCCAGTGACGGGCATCTATTCCTTGGCATACGTGGGGACTTTATGGCGCAGGCATCAGCACAGCGATCCCTGTGTTGTCAGGGGGCTACAGCTAACAGGGTACATGGCGGACCCACCACAACGGACTGGCTACTGTGTTGGATATGAAGTGCAAAGAAGTCCATGGTCACTGTCGGCACAAAGTGACACTGCATAATGCATGGTGGAAAACACACCCAGGAAGATGTCATCACCCAGAAGATGGAGAGTGGGTGGGACTGCATATGTGACGATGAGAAAGTGGGCTAAATATCTCAATGCACAATGGACACGATGCACCATGTAAGGTGGCCTTCCCGAATTGGCTCGCTCTTCAGGAAAATTTTGAAAATGGAGGTCAAATCCTACAGGGGATCATCACATAAAGGCCAAAACGTGAGAGACTCATTTTAGTTGCCTCTTATGACAGGCAGGAATAGCTCGGGCCTATTATAGCCCCGGACCCACAGGGGGTAAAGCAACAAGGGTGGTGATCTGTGGCAGACCTGACAGTACACTGAAGGTGCAGACAAGTGTTACAGAACACACTGTTTGGCACACAATTTTGAACACATCAGCAAACAACCCCTATATGCTCCCATGCTGACACAGTGACACTGTCAATTATGATTGTAGAGGGCATGTGATCAAGACTGTACTGTGAACCAATGGAAATGTGTCACCAGGCTGAATGACCCACATTTCTTGTTACAGTATGTCGCTGACTGTGTCCAGATATGACATCATTCACGTGAACAGTTGCTCAATAGAAAGCACCATGACAGCTGTGGACTACATTGACATTGTTGACCATATGCATCCCTTCATGCTTAACATTTTCCCCAGCCGTCCTTGTCACAAGGCCAGAATCTTTCTTACAGAAGTTTGAGAAGCATGACAATAATCTCACATTTATGCCTTCACAATCAAATTCGTCAGATCTTAATCCAACAGAACAAGCCTCTGATGCTATCAGGCACCAGCTGCACATTCTCAAGCAATTGGTATATAATTTACAGGGAATTGTGATGTATGCACAGGCATATTGTGCAACATACCTCCGGAAAACTATGAAAGACCAGTCAAAATGATGCCATGCAGAATCACTGTTATAATGCATTTCAAAGATGGACCAGTATGCTATTAAGCAGGTGGTCATAGTGTTTTAGCTCATCATGGTATACTGTGTGTCTTGGTAGTGTGTCAACTTCAGAAACAATTAATATAATGTATAATGTTTATAATGTATAATGAAGGGACAATGAAAAGATAACTGGCAGAAGTCTATGGTGTAGGTGTTAACAGTTAGATTATTTTCTATCATTTAAAGTTTGCACACTCACCTTTGGAAATGAACGAGCATCACGATAGAAAAGCACTTCCATACATTTTTTAATTAACTGAACAGCTTCATCTTTTGTTAGTGTCTCTTTCTTCTCGAGTGCATCTCTCAACATAGGAAGAGCAATATGCATTCCAAATCCCGTTGCAATATGCCGATCAACATATGCAGTTCCTAACTTGTCTACAGCTCCAAGGAACCTATCACAAAAATAAAAAAAAAAATCCAGTAAAATGATTGTGTATAAACTCACTATCAATTAACATAACCATCAGCTTCTACTGCTACTGTTTATTAAACTGCCTACATGTGACTTCACAAAGAATGAATTGCAGAAAAAGTCATGTATACATGTGTGAGCACTTAGCCTACATGAAATAAAGAGTTTTCAGAACAGAGAGAGAGCTCAAATACTTTAACCTTACTGAAACGAACAGTTGAAAACCAATACTTGCATGTATATACATTGGTTATCTGAAAGGCATTGTTACACACATAAAATGAAGCACAGAAACAGTCTGAAACAAGGAATCCCATTATCTCTATGACTTTTTGCAGTGATGTCAATCTTGTACAAGGCAACAAAAAACTGTTTTACTCTTGTGGTGGTCAAGAATCTTGTGAGAACTAGTTCCCTGTGGGTGAAGGAGCAAAAGAGGAGTGGGAAACCATGGGTCTCACTGTCAGTGGCTTCTTCAAACACTGGCTGGTGTAAGGCCACTGGTCTACAGGATTCCAGGCAGGCAGTTCCTGAAAGGGGGGCCTGTCACCACTAGACACTGGAGGAGGCTGCTGCTGCCATTCTGGCTGGGTGTTGGGGAGTGGTTCCCAACGATGGTGCTGCAGGAACAATGTGAGGGGAGGGCCTATCACCCCCATGTTTAATTTATTTGTGCAACTACCAAAGGTCATCATTGAGGAAGTAAATACAGCAGTTATTGCCTATGTCCTGGGCAGAGTAGAGGCAAATGTCAAAATCATAAAGATAGGATATAAATGATTATCTCTCTTCTGAGCTTCAAATTATGAAAGACAAATGAAGACTTTCAGTTCCCGTATTATGTATTCATTAATTAGGGTAGCACACTTTGGGACTGGGGAGGATGGTCATTCCCGTAACTGACCCAGACAGATGGTAATGTACAAGGTGAATTTTCATGACGTGGCAAGACACAGGCTCAATAAATCGGGTCGTAAGTTCACTGGGAAGAAGTACCCTGAAGCACTGTCATATAAAGTACCATAGCAGGGGTTGGAAATCTGGACTCACATTGTGGTCGTAAGCCACCATTTTGACTCTCTCTAGAAGCAAATGCCCCTAAAAAAGTGAGGATGAATGTTCCAGCACCAACATTGTTGTCCAGCGGGCCTCGACATACAAAAATAGCATGTAAGGGGGCCAGCACATTGACCCAATTTATTATACACATCTCCTTGGCTGCCATATCTGCTAATTTGTTTCCTTGTATTCCCTCATACTGTGGCACCCTGCCCAATGATACATACTTCCTCAGCCTCAGCAAGGAAAACTGGGCATCCTGGATATTTTGTCTGCTCCAGTTGCCTCAAGATTTTGTGTAATTCTGCATTATATCCAGTAAGTTCTTCAGGTAGACAGATCTTGAGGAAACAATCGGGGAAAACCACAGGGTTGAGATAAACTGCAAATACAGCTATATAGTTCTACTGCCCACTGAAACTTCATGGATATGGAATTTTTGGATGTAGTAAGTGGGTAATCCCCCCCCCCCCCCCAAAAAAAAAAAATTATTAAAAATATTAAGTGTCATGTAATATTTTGTGTAATGTAATATCCTGTATAGACACTTTATTAACCTGACACGTTCCACATCATTACGAAGTGTCACACTCATGATCTATGGAACAAGTACTAATCTAATCATTTAATTAAAGTATATGTAGTAGTGACAGTTTCCTCTTTACCTCCTCATTCTAAAAATACTCTGAGCCTCTTCAGTAACCACGGTGGCACTTACAGTCCTGGGTTTGGGTTTTTACTAGCCCCACAGCAGGTGTGTGTACCTCATGCTTCATGCAGATCCTATGTGAACACTTCACTTGTGGACATATGGTCATGTAGGCTACAGTGCAGCTGCCTGACTGCCTATGCATCAGCCGTGTAACAACCACTTTTCTGCCTACAGGCACCCCACTACCCCGGCGTGGGCCCTCTTAAGTGGTACAGCCTGCTATAATGAGTTGAGCAACATTTTCTCTTGCTTTTTTTGTTTTGCAGCTTGTCTACTCCTAACACCTGAGACTAATGTCCCCCATTTGACAGACAAAAAATTAAAAATATGGCAAGAAAACTCACTCTTTCTTTCCCCACCATCCATAATAAATTATAAACAAAATCTGCAAAATTAGAGCACTGATTATGGCTCCCTGCAACTGGCAAGTTAACAGTACAGAGGGTAAAACATATTTCTGCAAGGGACATCATTCTCCTGCTCAGAACTATCAGGCAGAACTTGACTAACTTGGAAACTTAAGAATTGTTGTGATAAGATGGATTGCAAGACAGGAAGATGACAACAGAACCACCACATGTCAAGCTGTCCTAGAATGCTGTACATCCAAATAATGACATACTTCATGGAAAAAAATTCTGTGTAATACTATCTACATAGGAAGGGACACTGTTTAGCTGGCTTCTGCATGGACACATTGTCAGCTGTGGACTGACACCTTCTAAATTGACACTAGGAGCAGCTAATGAGGTTCTGATCTTGGATCCAAACCATATTACAGTTGATCATTTACTGCAGGGTCCCACACAGACCATTCCATCAATGTTTCTGCAGCGAGTGTGGCATATTTGGGCCTTTCTTGGTTTCAGGTGAACATTCAAATTGCTGCCCTCCACGCGTTGGAAAATAGTTCTGTCTGCCACATCAGTTTAGAACAATCTTGGGTTTTCTTTGATTGCGTTCAACAAATATCACATCATCCTGTGTTGGACCTGGTCATGACCAGGTACAGTACCACAAGCTTCAGGCAGTGCCAATTTCAGTTACCAAATGAAGAGACACTTACACAACTCATAATTGTTGAATCTAAAGTTCACACTCCTGCCTCAGCATGGCTGCTCTAAGTGACCAACTCCATTTATCGTAAGATCTCTTGATGACTTCTCATACTTAAGTGAAACCGGTGGAATGATTGAGTCGAAGCATAATCCCCATGACCTTTCATTGCTTCTTCTTCTTCTTCTTCTTCTTCTCCTCCTCCTCCTCCTCCTCTCTCTTTTTTTATAATGACCTTTTGCTCTAACTGAGTGGAAGGTTGCAAGGCTTTATGTCATTAGTCAGTATTTAAAAAGTCAAATTAGAGCCTGGTCCAGATTGTTAAGCACCACTCGTGTTAACTTAAGGTACAGCCTACCTCGTAATTTGACCTGAGGGCTTTGGGTCAAATAAACCAGTGGCATGGTGGATCACATTTGTTACGTGGTCCACTCAGCCCTGTATATTGCCTTAGTGTTCAACCCACCATGACAGCTTCCCTCTGGGGACTGTTCCATTCGGTAGATTACTTTCTTCATAAAGTCGCATACATCAATCACTCCACCAGCCTCTCAACAAATAGCCATGCTATTTGGTTCCTCTATTGGGATGTTATGTCAGTAATATGGCCTTCACCATACGATAGGCACAGTAGTTAGTGATCTTATGGTTTTAACCTATTATCTTTGTCTATGGCCAGCTTTCTTCTTTACTTGATTTTGTTTTGTTTTACTCATTTCTAATGGAGGAAGGCAGTGCAATAGTGTGTGGAGCTCTAAATACCCACAAAATAGTGCCCCAAGGTATTGGAGATAGCAATAGGGTCCACAATGACATCTGCTACAGCCAGGCCTCACATGACGGATGTGGGAGCAGAACTGTTAAAAGACCTAGTAAATGAAATCCTGCTAGCTTCTTTTCTATCCAGTGAAATGACACTGTGCACACAACTGTTTATAATGAATCCAGTTTGCCATTTTAGGATAACAGTTAAAAATGGGGAGAGCATGCCAAAGTGTGCAAACTGCATCATGGCACGCATCAGTCCACCAAGGGATCACGACATGGCAAGGTAAAGATGAATTGTGAAGAATGGAACATTCTGCAGCAGTTAGGATAATGTTTGTAAGGTATTCTACCGGGTCATCACAACTGGAGAAATGTTTCTTGTTGAAGATTGCCAGGGAGGAGCAAAGCTTCCAGTTGGCCTTAGAAAGCTGCCAATTGGGTTTACATGCAGGTGGGTAGGGGGCAACAGACAGATAGAACACGGGAAATGGTCACTCTAACGTGTCAGAGAGAACAGACCACTTGAGACAACAGGCAAGCTGGGCAGTGCAGAACAAGAGGTCCCAATGAGAATACGTGTGGGTGCTCCAGTGTTACAGCAGATGAGGTTGAGTTGATTGAGAAGGTCATCCAAGAGGGCACCTCTCTGACAGGTTCTTGGCAATCCCCAAAGGGGATGGTACGCATTGAAGTCACTGAGCCGCAAAAAGGGGTGAGAAGTTGCCCAATAAGCTGGAGAAAGTCTGCTCTGGTGACACCGAGAGATGAAGGGATGTAGACGGTACAGAGAGAAAATGTGGACTGCAACAGCTTGCAGCCAGGTGTTCAGTGAGATGGTTTGACTATGAGTGTCATCCCGGATGAGCAGCATGACACCCATAAGTGATGGAATGCCATCCTCGGGGGAATGTCAAAGTGAACCGGAAAAAAAATGTGATTGGTGAAAGTGGTCTTGAGGACAATTTTGTTTCCTGGAGGCAGAAAACAACTGGACACTGTGATTCCAAGAGCAGCCGTAATTTCTCCTTGCTGCGAATGTTCCATTGGAGGAGAGTCATGATGGGGAACAGGGCGGTGGGGGGGATGAAGGGCTGTCATCTCAGTAGCTGCTGACAGCCAGCCCTCAAAGACTCACTGCTACACAGTGCAGAGGCTGGAGGATCTGTTCCACAAGATCTACAGAGGCATTGGCATTCTCCCTCAGTCAGTCTGCAGATTCCAGGGCAGAAAAATGGTTGGCAGTGCAAACCAGCGAAACAGAGGTCGGTTGGGCGAGGGTATCACGTGGTGACACTTTAAGAGGATCTGTGAGTCAGCAAAGGAGAGGATCATTTGCCTTCGATTCCTTCGAGTTTTAGCAGTTGGCTGATGCAGACTCAGAATGTTGGCTTGAGGGATGTAAAAAGTCTTCAGACGAGTATGCCTTCTGTTCTTCCAGCGTGCCATTTGTGTAGCAGATGATTTTGCTGCCAGAGGCGAAAATTTGGTGGCTTGTTGCACAGTTGGAGGTGAAGGAGACGGGGATGCTACAGTGACACTGGGAGATTTTACAACTGCGGTGTTGAATTTAAGGTCGCAAGTGTGCGTGGGCATGTCCTTTGTGGTGTGAGGTGTAGCAAGAATGGCACTGTAAGTGCCAGATGGTAAAACGCAGGGCTTTCGATTAGCCAACAACTTGCGGGTGACATGGTTAGGCACTTTTTCTTTCACCCTCATCTCCTGGATGGGACGCTCATCGAGATCCACGGAACATTCTCGGGATGAAATTGCATGGTTGCCATTGCAATTAATACAGCAGGGAGGAGGAGGCGAGCAGTCACCCTCATGAGCATTCCTACCACAAGTAACACATTTGACCAGGTTTTGACAGGACAATTGAGTGTGGTTGTAACACTGACACTGGTAGCAGTGCATTGGATTCAGGATGTACGTTCGGATTGTGATGACTTCATAGCATGCTTTTATCTTCAGTGGAAACACTACTCTATCAAACATGAGGGAAAAAAGTGCATGTAGACACTATGGATGCATCAACATTTTTCAAGACCTGATGGACTGCAGTGACATCCTGATCAGAGACAGCATTCAATGGGCCTCTCACACGAACAGGATAGACGTGGATGAGCGAAGCTGTAAGCAGATCTTATTGAGAATCACAATAAGTCACCAAAAACAAAGTGCCATTACGTAAACGAGAGCAGGATTTCACAGGGCCTGCAACTGTATCAACACCTTTCTGAATAATAAATTGATTAACCATAGCAAAGGACTGATCGTCTTCAATATGTGATACCATGAGGAATTAAGGTGCAGCTGGGAGAGTCTTTGAATCTTTAGCCTCATTCTGTTTATGTTTAGTAGACAGACTGAGATGAAGATGACTGGCTCATTACACAAAAATCCACAACTGCCAGCATCTCCGATGACATGCACCTTATTGGAGTCTGCTACATAAAACACAGTGAGACGAGAGAAGCAGAAAGCAGTTACAAAGCTGATAAGCAACTATGCGGCAATGTACGAATAATTACACTGAAACTATTTTTTCCACATATGCTTACATGAGACTGCTTCAAATAGAATTTTATAAACTAAAAAAAAGTTAACTGTTACACAGATAATTCACATTTCCTCTTATCCACCAGACACCATCTGCAGTTTACTATAGCAAACAACCAGGAACATAGTTACCTACAGCTTGTCAAAAAGCAAGCATTAAACACAGATTCTCAGCTGAGGGATAGAAAGTAATAGAAATTCTTACGGTTCTCCATCTTGTAGACCTCCCACAATAAATGATGTCCACAAAGGATCAAACTTGGAGCGCCTATTGTAGAGCACCCTTGTTAGCCAGCAGTGCAGCGATTTGGGTTTCAAATGGTTGCCATCATCTAAACAATCCTCATCAATTCTATAACAAAGATAAAGTATGCATAACAAAAATATGCTATTAAGTTTCTGTGCCATGGTACTTTCAAGAATATGAGTTCAACTACATGTAATGTAATTTTATACACTGATTATGTCACAAAAGTGCACTTCTCCTCAGAAAGTCTTTTTGTGTCTCACGAGTTCAGTCTAAAGTGTAGTACAGCAATCCTCTTAAACCAGTTTATCCGTTCAAGTCACGATATAATCCTTTATAAACACTGACCAACCAAGAGGCAAGAAATGTTAACTAGCTGGTAACCGTTTACTTACTTACTTACTCACATACACACACACACACACACACACACACACACACACACAGTAAATATTAAGCAGTGAAAGCTGTGCAACTGCACTTAGTGTCATGAGATAAGTACCACCTGTGAGTGGTCTAGCAAATTGGAGAAGAATGCTTTGGCAGCAGAAGGAGTGATGTACCAAGTCTTCAAAATTACATCACACCTCCTAAACGGCCTTTGCCTTTGGCTATTACACCACAGAACATAGCTCATTATCTTCTCTAGTAAGATACATTTCCACTGGTACAGATGGTTTTTCAATAATTAGGCTGAATTTTGCCCCTTCAGAAAACTTCAACTTCTTGTCAAATATCAGCCATTTGTTACACAGCATATGTCAATCCTTGAAAACTATATTAGATCATCTGAACTTTCAAGTGTTCTCTTCAGGCCATTCTGTATCGATTTTGAATATGCCACACATCATGGCATTTGCCTGTCTTTACAAAAAAATATCTGAAAGCATTAATACTCAAAGGTAAGATAAGAATTTCAGATCTTCATCACACTTAAATTCAGTGTCCACCAACTCGCAAGGTTGCAGAAAGTGTAATTAATTACATATCTGACATTAAAAAATAAGTCATTTCCAGAAACACTAAAGTCACATCAAATACAAACAAGGGAAGATCAACCACTCAATAATGTTTAGTACATAGACACAGAAACATACATAACAGCATATACAGACTTCAGAAACTTTAAAGTTATTACTCTTTTACTACTGAAAGTGCACATGTGGTGTTACTGCATCAGAAGAACACATCAAGCATAGCCTATACACATAACAGTTATTAATACTTACATCTTCTGAGCAATGACATCACACAGATACTGATAATCTGCATAATCCCCTCCAGCTCCTAAGATTATATTTTTGTTGACCTTCATAATCCTTGAAATATTTCTAAATCTTGCTAAGGATCCGTAGGAACCAAGCATATCCGCTGCGATTACAACTCCACTGTCAAATTTCACTCCTATAACTGATGTCCCAGTTGTTATAGGGGTTCTGAAACAATCCAGTGGAAAAATCAACTCCAATTTGTTATACGACAGTTGCATTAAGCATAATCAGTATCATTTCAGGTGGGAGGGGGTTACCTTCATAGTCTCTGATGTTATTGAATTTAGCATATGTTAAAATTCAGGAGTAAGTAAGAAACATGTATTTTTTGTTTTCTCCAACAAAATTCCTTCCCTGATATACAAGCCTTGAAAGACGACACTGCGAACACCATTTTGAAGACGAGAATTTTGGAAAATTTTTAAAATGCTGTATCTCTGTAACAGTTCTACATATTTTGATAAGAGTTTTTTTTATTTGAAAGATAATTGCTTTATGATTACAATGGTATCCTCAGTTTGGACACATCTGTCAAAGTTCTTTTACTGTCACCTTTTGAATTTTTTTAATAATATACAGATTTTTTTTTCAAAAATGTACATCCAGAAAAGTTAAATTTATTCTGTTGATTAGTACCCCGTGGTACTATATTTTCTGTAAAGGAGAACTTCCACTTCTAAGTTGGACAGGTTTTATTTATTTATTTTTTTTAAATAATTTTTTTAACTTTCACAGGTAACGTATGTCTTCACTGAAGTTGTTGCTTACTAATTTCTTTGTTACGATGTTTATATCTATTGTCTTTGTTGCAGTTATTTCTTATCAGTTTCTTTGTTGCAGATATTTTTTACACTCTGTTGTAGTTTCTATGTCATAGTTGTTCATGGCAGGTTTCTGTATTGTAGTAGTTCAGTTCTAATTTGTTTATTGAAGAGGCTTCTAAGAAATCTAGGACCATCCAATGAGTTCTGTGTTTTCACAAGGAATCTGCCAGTTGACACAGTTGCAGTGTGTTTTGTGAAAAGAACTGTTTGAAATGTCTTCTGACTTTGTTCTGTTTCGAAGTGATGATGTTTCCAGTGACAACTTTTTGTGTTCTAAATGTTTTGACAGAACAACAACAATGATAGTGTCTGAACAACTTGAAGCCTCCCATGGTGCAGATTTTGCATCAATAGAGGAAGAATTAAATACCCTGAATCAGTCAGCTACAGAGGTAGGTGTTAGTCCTGTTAAGAAACCGTGGTCAGTGGAGTCGAGTCTTAAGCTCTATGCATGAAGAAAGCGCAGAAAAATTACTAAAGCTATGGATGAATACACTACAGCAAAACTGACCACACTCTTCAAAGTAAAAATTCAATCTTCAGAAGAAAATTAACCAAAGCACTCTTGCACCTCTTGCCAGGAATTTTTCACAAATTTCAATTCACCTGTCGAATACTGTGCATCCTACAGTGAAAAGGTGCAAGTTTTAACTATTATTCTAGATACATTTTTAAAGAAAACAATTTTGAACTCCATTCCATAAGTATCAAAGTACATGGGAGACAAAACTAAAAATGTGAGGATTGTAAAAGGAGTCTTTGGATGATCAGATCCCTATTCTGATCATCCTGTAGAAGCAGCTCAAGTTCAAACAGAGCAGTCATTTCACCTGGAAGATAAATGGGACTGTTCTCGCCACAGTGCTAACAAAAGACACTATAACTGTAACAGCTGAAGGTCAAAAAGTGGTGAAAGTGAAGAGGTACATGACTCGCAACATTCAAGATACTTCTGCAGTTTATAAGACAACTTCACATATTGGAAGATCAAAATTTTATACACTACGACCTAAGTGGGTAGTTCCACATCCACCTAGAGATGTCTGTTTATGTGTGTACTGCACGAATTTTGAACTTTGTGTAGTAACTTTGAAGAACTTACTGGAGCATGTGACATATGACACCTTGGTTGGGTGTGTGAACTCATTAGTAGTCTGTGATGTAAAGTGAGAGACCTGTTCGTTTCAAGAATGTGGTGACTGCCCTGGAAAGTGAGGGCTGTCTTTACAAACACTTTTCCTGGAAGACATAGCAGATAACTCTGCAGAAATTACATATGAGACACGGGAGGAAAATAAACTAACTAAGAAAACTGTTGCCTTTGACAGTTTCATTGATGAACTTGGTAAATGGTCAGTGAAAGCAGTAGTACACCAGCATCTGAAGAAATTGCAACAACAACATATTGCAGAAGGGAAAGGGTGTGTACAGGCTGAAGAACTATGTTTAGTGTGTCACTGTGATTTTGCTGAGAAATGGTCTGTAATTCTCCCACAAGAAGTACAAGGGTATTATTGGAGTTGTGACCAGGTTTCAATTTTTATAGGAGTGACATTTTGAAAACAAGACCACAAGCGTTGCAGTTATAAGTGATGACACATGACATGACTCGGCACATGCTTTGCTAGCAATGTGCAAAATTCAACTGCGAACAGGGCCAGAGAAGTTCATTACTTCTGATGGTGCTCCTGGTCATTTTAAAAATCATCATCAGCAGTTCGAACTGAGTAAGTCGCTAGTGCAACTGACTGGGTATATAGTGCTACTGGTCACAGGAAGGGACCTTATGATGGTGTAGGTGGCCTGCTGAAGCACCATGCTAAAAATCAATGTTTCTGGACCAAATACAGCTGCAATTCAGAATGCTGAGGGTTTTACGAGAGTCATGAAATCTTAAACATCCACAGCCCTCATTCTTTTTTGTCCAAAGAGGAAATCTAACAATTTGTGAGCAGAAAAAAGAAGGCTGGTCCAAACAAACCCCTCCTGCGAAAGGAATTGAGAAAACACATTTTTGGACTCAAAGTGATGAGCGAACTCATATTGCATGCACTTTAAATTGCAAGAAAAGAAATTCTGTTCGTTCGGCCAACACCTCAGAAACAGCAGGATAAAATTCAGATTCATAACCTGACAAGGCAGATGTTTGTGGCCTGTGTGTATGACTGTGACTGATGGATTGCAGAGATTATAGACACAAACCAGTTATGAGTTACACGAGATTGTAGTGAATTTTATGCTACCACATGAACCAGCTGCTGGATAGAAGTTTCCAGCTGCAAGACAGCAACAACACCATCAGTGCTGAGTTCATGTTCACAATGATTGTAAGTGCTCCAGTTCCTATTGGTTAAACAGGAAGGCATCACTCTACATCAAAGGAAGATACTGAAGCAGTGGAACACTAGTTCACTGACTGGCTAATGTCAGTACAAAAGTGCACAGGAGTTTTATAAATTGAAACCTTTTAAGTCTTTGGACCTTTCACATACATTTTGGAACCATTTAAAATGCTTGAAAAATGAGTCTTACTCCTCTTTCAAAACTAAAATTATGTTAAATAAGGCTAAGTTTTGATTTTCATGAGCCTGTTATGTGATAATGTGGTAATAAAACGAACTATATGGTACTAATCAACAGAAGGGGGGAAAGAAAAAAATCAAAATTTTATGGATCAGCATTTCTGAAAATTTGTTTTTCCATATACTATAAAAAAGTTCAGAATGCTATAGTAAAAGAACTTTGACAGATAAGTCCAAATGGAGGACTTCTTTGTAATCATAAAGCAATTATCTTTCAAATAAAACACCCAAACAGAATATCTAGAACTGTTCCAGAGATACAGTATTTTAAATTTTTTTCCAAAATTCACTTCTTCAAAATGTTATGTGCAAAGTCATCTTTGGAGGGCTGTCTGTATCTTTGAGTTTAAAAAAAAAAAAAGGAGAGAAAACAAAACAATACGTATTCCTTACTTAGTCATATACTAAATTCAATAACATCTGAGATTATGAAGGTAAGACTTTTTCCTTGCCTGACTGAATTGATACAGTTTAACATGGTCAATGCAATGTAATTCTTTACACCGCCATCAGACACTATGAACTACAGTATACTTGTGGACTGCTCAATACAAATTATGTAACATGAAAGTTAAGTGCAGGCTTCACATCTTAACACACACAATGCCAATAAGATAAAAATACAGTGTACATCCACTGGATCTAGGGACCAACACAAGGCAGATGTTCTCTGAAATTTCTTATGTTGTATTAGACATTTCCCTATCTTGTTCATTAAATACAGATTTTCACTTTCATTCAAGTCCTTTTTTTTCATAAATTATCATACACCTTATGACATTTTAAACTATTTTAAAGTAGCTGTATGTGCAGTTCCACTGCAGTTTTCTAAAGTTGACAGCCATTACCTAATGCATGAGAAAATTACTACAGTATTCCGAACGGATAGCAACAACAACTTCATAGACAAAATCTGATGCTTTTCTTTAATACCAATGCATATTGTCATAACAATATACAAACCTAGAAGAACACACCAATTACTCAAGCGCCAGGGCTAAACTTTACTATGACCCATCCACACAAGGATCAGTACCAGCTTTCCAAACCTCCACTATTACACTGCTTACCTCTAAGAAATGTCTCTAAGAAAAACAATTGCCATTAATTTGACCATCATTGCATTTCTTCCACTTACTCAGACTTTGTCCAGTATAATAAGAGCCTAAAAAACACTACTTACTCTCAGTGAGCTAATTCTGCTAAACCAATAACTTCTGACAACCCCCTAGCATTTTCATCACACTGATTCTTTCCTCTATTATGTTGTTCCTACCAGTTTCATTTTTAAACACACTGGCTGTTACTTTCATCACCACATAATTTTTTCAACTCCTACTCACTTTCCTACTTTGTCCTCTTCCTGACTGTTTCCTCCACTTCCACATAATGGAAGTAATTCATGTCCTCACATATATGTTGTATATTTTATACACAAATGTCACATACTACTATTCACTTGATTGCTAGTATTAAACATTGGGACCATCATCAATTTTCTATTTGTAAAAGTTAACTCTCAACGCCATACACTGTTTTGCAAAGTGAGATTAATAACTTTTTCTCCCTCTAATCTGTCCACAAATAAACTTTAGTACACACTTCTTCAATTAGAGATACTTTATCTATGTGACATTTATAAGAGACATTCCATTGGGGTATACAATCATCGTATACCTATCAGCTACCTTGAGTTGTCAAAATAAGCTTTTCAATCTCCAAAATGCTCTACAGTTTCTTAATCATTTTAAGAAACAAGCCATGAATGAAAAAATAAAATATTATGCACAAGATGTCACAGAAAGTAACTATCAAACATTAAAAGAGCTGCACAACAGCACCAAGTAGGGCATAATCCACAACAACTATTGTTCTTGGAAAAAAAAGACTATAACAGGAAAGTATTAAGTTTACATATGACTAAACTGATTATGAAGTTTACATCCTCAAACTATGCAACCACATAACAGGCACAAGTTTAAAGACAATGTGGTGACTCCATGACATGTACGAAAATCTAATTAATTTTCGGCAATTTCCATGACAGTATCCCTTCAGCATTTAATCAGTTACATTTGACAACAAATTATGCCAGGACATTCCACATACTGGGTAATCGGGATGGAATATAATCCGCTGAATGAACAGTTCGAATTTTGCAAATACTGCATTCAAGCAAATGTACAATAGGCAGCATCAATGAACTGCCATTTCCGATCCAAGATGTGATATGAAAGAACGCAAAACCACAATCAAGGCTTGTAGGAATAATAAAATTGTAAAAGTCTCATGAGTTCTCAATGTATGGTATCTGCAAATAATATTGCAAGTTTATTAAGTCTCTAACACACATTAATTTTTACATTGTTCTTATCACACAACGTTGCAAATTTATGAAATATCACTAGATGAACATGGTACAACAACGATACAGTAAAAAAGGCAAGAAATCAATAACTTTGTTCACTTTCTCGTTATCTCCAATTAACTTCCTCTTACATAAAGAATTAAGTTACAACATGTATTAAATACGTTGCAATTTTCCGTCTTTATATGTCGTGGTAACTTACACTAAGGGAAGAAATCATAGTGGGCGTAAAAAAAAAGCTCGGGGGGGGGGGGGGGGGCTGGGAGGCGGCAGCCGAAAAGAGTTCTGATAAAGCTTCATAACTGCCGTGAAAAAATTTGGAAACGTACATCGAATGAAATTGGAAAAAATACCGAACGTCCGTTTTACAGTAGTAAAGAGTTTTTCGATGGACAAAAGTCATACAATTATATAACTAAAATGAATCACACCCATCACAAAACACGGAAGGATCTGCATAGTGATTCGCATCGCAGTTCTTTCAGCATTAAGTAGAAAATAATATACAAGAACTTAAGACATCATAATTCATTGCGAAATACTTACTTCGATACAGTCCTTGGGCCCATTCCGTAACTCGTCATTTACTGCGGCAGATTATAAAACACGTACAAAATATTTACCACAGAGTACTACTAGTTTTCGGGGGCTGAACTACCGCAACCTAACCACAAATTCAGCACTGTTTTCGCACATCAGCGTCTTTCACAGATCTTCTTTAAGATGTCCCAAGTAATCTCTGCGCACTGAGATCAATATCTCTGCATGACACATCCAATCTTTGTATAAAGTAGTAGCCAAAGATATGGAACATACATATATTTGGTGATCATGGTCCAGCGCCCTTCGTACAACTACGCCTCCATGCTTGTGAAGTGTGCAAAGATTTTATGCAGCAAACCGAGATTTGATGGGACATACGAATTTCAGTGATATTTGTGCGATGTGCAGCACGAATGCAATCTGATCTTTACAACCCACTACTATCCTTACAAAACCATACAGGTATCAAAGAACATGTTCTTGACGGCAAAAATTGATAAATCAGGCAATAAGGTAAAAACTATCTCGAATTTTGTACAGAAGGGAACAGGGCAATGTACAGTTAGCACTGATAATATCGAAATAAAAAAAATGAGGATCCTCTTCTCAGTGATAAAAAAATAGTGGCTGATTTATTCAACAAATATTTTTTAACAAGAACAGAAAAAATGGGATCGCAAGGCTCCATAAATCAAGTCATGAATTTTCTGCAGAGCACAATGACTAGCACAGTACAATAGATCGAAGTAATAACAAGCACTAGTTTGGAAATTGAAAAGTCATTACATTTTTGAAAGGTAAAAACTTTACTGTAGTTGACAACATTTCTAGTAAATTATTAAATTAATGCTGCAACCACATAAGTAAAATCTTTTGCCACTTTTTCGGTGCATCACTTAAGCAAGAAATATTTCCTGAAAGGCTTAAGTATGCAGTTGGGAAACCTCTGTATAAGAAGCGAGATAAGACAGATACTGGAGACCATCAGCCAATCTCACTACTGAGAAATTTTTCAAAGGTTTTAGAGAAACTAATGCATGCCAGGATAGTTAAGCACTTCAGTGAGCATAATATCATCAGCAAAAGTCAGTTTGGATTTCAGAATGGGATTATCAATAGAAGACGCAATATTTGCATTTGCTGTCAATATTCTGGAGCCCATCAACAAAAAGATGAAGGTATTTGGAATATTTATGACCTATCAAAAGAGGCTGACTATGTCAGTCTCCAAATACTGTTACACAAAGCTACTTACATTGAAGCGGCAAAGTAACTAGTATTGGCATGGATATTCAAATACAGAGATAAGTAAACAGGCAGAATACGGCGGTGCGGTCGGCAACATCTATGTAAGACAACATGTATCTGGCGCAGTTGTTAGATCAGTTACTGCTGCTACAATGCCAGGTTATCAAGATTTAAGTGAGTCTGAATGTGGTGTTAAAGTCGGAGCACGAGAGATGCGACACATCTGCGAGGTAACAATGAAGTATGGATTTTCTGGTACGACTATTTCACGAATGTACCGTGAATATCAGGAATCTGGTAAAACATCAAATTGCTACCGCCAGAAAAAGATCCTGCAAGAATGGGGAAGAGAATCGTCCAACGTGACAGAAGTGCAACCCTTCCGCAAATTGCTGCAGATTTCAGTGCTGGGCTATCAACAAGTGACAACGTGTGACCCGTTCAACGAAATCTCATCGATATAAGCTTCCGGAGCCGAAGGCCCGCTTATGTAGCCTTGATACCTGCATCACACAAAGCTTTACGCCTCACCTGGGACCAATTAATACCGACATTGGACTTTTGACGACTGGAAACATCTTTCCTGGTGGGATGAGACTCATTCCAAATTGTATCGAGTAGATGGATGTGTACGAGTATGGAGACAACCTCACGATCTGTTGACTGTGCATATCAGCAAGGGGCTGTTCAAGCTGGTGGAGGCCCTGTAATAGTGTGGTGCGTGTGCAGTTGGACAGATATGGGACCCCTGATACATCTAGAAACGACTTTGTCAGGTGACATGTACGTAAGCATCCTGTTTGGTCACCTGCATCCATTCATGTCCATTATGCATTCCGATGGATTTGGGCACTTCTAGCTAGACAATGTGACACCCCACCCATCCAGAATTTCTACAGAGTGGCTCCAGGAACACACTTCTGACTTTAAACACTTCCCTTGGCCCCCATACTCCCCAGACATGAATATTATGGAGCATATCTAAGATGCCTTGTAACATGCTGTTGGGAAGAGATCTCCACTACCTTGTGCTGTTACGGATTTATGGACAGCCCTGCAGGATTCATTGTGTCAACTTCCTCCAGCACTACTTCAGACATTAGTCGAGTCCATGTCACATCGTGTTGTGACACTTCTGCGTGCTGATGGGACCCTACATGCTAGTAGGTAGGAGTACCAGTTTCTTTGGCTCTTCAGTGTATCTAGGAATAAATGCTGCAGCAGGAAAGTAACTTCAGTCATATCTTCCAAACAGAAAGCAGAAAGTTGTACTGGATAATGGTGAAGGTGTCTAATCGTCATCAGAATGGATTATCATCACATGTGGCATGCCTCAGGACTCCATTCTGAGCCTTCCACTTTTTATTATTTTTATTAATGATCTACCTCTTTGTACATACAATCGCAAATTCCCCATCTCTGACGATCACATACACTACTTATCGATAATTCAATAAAGAAAATTGAGGTGTCAACTACGTAGTAAGGCTTTTAGGGATATTGTGAACTAGTTTAACATAAATGGTCTTTCTGTTAATTACAGTAAAACAAACTATATTCAGTGTCTTACCACCTCTAAAGATGTAGAAATTGGAGAAAAACTAGGTGACCAGTAGACAGCTACAGCGACTTGTTGAAAATACCTGGGCTTGCATACTGATATCAAAATAAACTGAGCAAAACACTAAATTCTACAACTGATAC
This sequence comes from Schistocerca nitens, assembly GCF_023898315.1. NCBI lineage: Eukaryota > Metazoa > Arthropoda > Insecta > Orthoptera > Acrididae > Schistocerca > Schistocerca nitens. The sequence continues at coordinate 705,869,546 of NC_064616.1, read as the reverse complement.
TTTATACATTGTCTGCTCATACAGAAATATGGAAACCATTAAATCTGCTTGTTATGGTTATTTATCTGCTATTATGGCATATGGAATCATATTTTGGGGAAATCAGCCACTTGCTAGAAAAGTGCTATGTGCACAGAAAAGAGCTATAAGACACATGAGTGGGTCCACCCTAGAGCCACATACAGAAATCTTTTCAAGGAACCCGAAATCTTCACATCCACTCAACAATATATATTGCACCTGGTGTGCCCCATAAGGAAAACACTCCCTTTTCAAATATGATGGTGTGTACCATAATCTTGATATTAGAAGAAAAGACAGTATCCACTACGAGGATGCAAACCTGAGTATGGTACATAAGGGAGCCCATGTAAATGGCTGTAAGGTTTTGAATGCCCTCCCTCCATTAAGGCAGTTCCTATTGCAAGGGTCATTTATAATTTTACACTGTAGAGCTGTAGAGGAGTTCCTGAACCACAATGAATAATAATCATGTACATGTAACGCTCAGATACATTCCTAGATCTTTATTTATGACCATATCTATTTATGACTACAAAAATATTCATTTCTTTATATCATATTTTCTGCAATATTTGTTTTTTCTGTAATGATTACTTTATTTTTCTGTAAGAGAACCTATGCTGTAGATACTTTAATATGTAACTGATTAGTGCTATTAACATAATACCATAAAAATTAGTAAAATTGATACATTGACATATTAACAACATGTTTTACTGGAACACTTAATAAAGAAACTATGCTGTAATATCACTGGAAGACTGAAATTAAATAAAATTGTAAAGTGGAGATCTCTTCTTACTGTATTACTCACCCGTTTTCTATTGGTGTCAGAAGCTGAATCCAAAATCGTCCCACACAAAATACGATAGCTTCTTCCATGTCACTGGCACTCTAACTTCTTGAGGTCGCGTTTTACTGTTTTAATTGTGCCTACAAAAAATAAAACATATAAGAGTGAGGAAAAACACAACATTGCATGTTCAAGTTCTTAAAACTTATCAAGGGGAAATGTCATTTTTATGTCAATGATTGAAGTATAGTAGCAACATTAGAACGATATGCAAACTACTAAGAAACGTTACAAAAATTCGTTAAGATTAATTTGAATTATGTAAAAGTCAGTATCTATTGCCTGCCTTGTAACAGAGAAATTATAATGCCTTGTAACTCAGCAGTACATGGTTTATCGAAGTGCTTATGGAGCACTATTTTTCTACTTTTTTTTTTTTGAAGAGAATAGCCATCTCTGAGGCTGTAGATCATGTTCCCTTCTCGGTGCAGCAATGCAGGGTCCATTTCTTTGATGATTTGCTTTGGAGCCAACAGTAGCTAATGCAGCTTTCAGGTTTGACATTTTACTTTCTGAAACCTCCTGTGGCCTTGGAGAAATTTTGTCAGTCTGATCAGTAAATTTTTGCTTCAGTTTCAACTTGTGCTGATTTAAATGTGGAGGCTCAATATTTTGTCTACTGAGTTCCACCAATATGCTTTCTTTCCCACTTACTGATTTCCCTTCATCACACACATGCAGGTCTAATATACCATGTGAGTCACTAACTATTGCTACCAAGAATAACTTCAAAAGTATGATAGGAACTGAAAAGTTTGTAGGACAAAAGTTGCATGGGACAACGGGGGCCATAATATGGTGTTGGTTTTTTGTTGCTAGCTGGGATTGCTTCAGAGATATGAAGGTCAACTTTGTTTTTTTTATTTTAAATGGGATGCTATAGTTTGGTTCTTATTTTCTGATAGTGGCTATCGAGAGGAATCCAATGATGTGATACAGTAACATCTTTGAAGGTTAATGAAGGTCACCAAGGTGGCATGAAAGTCCATTTAAAGAAGGTGTTCGAAGTGATGACCATTCATATCAATACGGTGCTGCAATCTTCTTAACAAGGACTGAGTGGTATTCGTTACCACATTTGCACTTATTGAAGCAAATGCTCTTACAATTCTCTCTTGCACAAATTCAGGTGTAGTTGGAATGTTTTTTTAAACAATGTCTTTTACGAATCCCCAGAATAAAAACATCCAGAGGCGTCTAGTCTGGTGAACGAGCCAGCCACGACACCTTCTCCACGTCCAATCCGACGATTTGGGAATTGTCTCTGCAACTGATTTCTAGCCATCAGCGAAAAATGTGTTGGCACCCATCATGCTGATACCACATTCTGTTCCTTGTTCCTAAAGGTATTTCTTCCAATAACAGAATGTGGTGTACTTCCTACCATTAAGATTGCCTTCTGTTCCTCAGAATGTCACACCATACATTCACAGATCCACAGTTTGTGGTGTACAACTTGCTGCAGCCAACATGGATTTTCAGTTGCCCAATAATGCATGTTATGCAAATAAACATTTCCATGATTCGTGAATGTAGCCCCATCAGTAAATAAAATCAAATTAATAAATGTGTCAGCCCTCTGAAACTGAAGTTGAGCCCATCAGCAGAATTCATGTGACACATACAATTTATACCGGTTAATTCTTGGTGGAGACTGATATGGCGATGCAAAACACGAACAACACTACTTTGGCTCATGTCGGATTCCCTTGCGATTTGACACGAACTAACACAAGGATCTCGAACAACAGTGGCAAGAGCTCCTATTTTCGTTTCCTCGTTAGTAACTTTCCTATGCTGGATATGTTTCAGATGCATTAAAGATCCAGTTGTTCTCAATTTATCATACACATATTTAAAGGTACGAAGTGTAGGATGAGTACGTTGAGGATAGCTTTCAGCATGTAAGTCTCTAGCTCTCATTGAATTTCGTTAGCATTCTCCATAAATAAGAAGCATATCGACTTGTTCTTCGAAGGAATACATCATTTACATTCGCTTGATTCGACGATACTAGTGTTACCGTTCCTATAAGTGTTGTATTGCGAAACCGTCGAATGGTGTTTACATGTCAATGACATGTGAGATGGATATGCCGTATTCGGCGAAAATTTACTATTTGCACGATATACGAGAGAGAATTGTCAGAGCATGTGATTCTATATGTGCTGATCTGATAAGGAACACCACTCAATCCACGATAAGAAGATTGCATCACTGCAATGATGCCAATGGTCATCACTTCGAACACCTTCTGTAAATGGACGCCCATGCCAACTTTTTAAACTTCGTTGACATTCAAAGACCTTACTGTTACACATTATTGGATTCATCTCGATAGCCCCTATCAGAAAATAAGTACCGAACTATCGCATACCATTAAAAAAAGAAAAGCAGAGTTGACCTTCATATCTCTGACGTGACTCCACCTAGCAACAAAAAAACCAACGTCATATTATGGCCCCCATTGTCCCATGCAACATTTTTCGCACAAACTTTTCAGCTACTATCATACTTCCGGTGTTATTCTAAGTGGCAATAGTTAGTGACTCACCCTGTATATTAGTGGACGTCGTCATTTACAACATAAAAGTTACTGACACTCACTGAGCTGGATGGCTGTCTTATTTTATGTAGGTAGACAAACTGAATGAGCTTCACATATTCCATCTCATACTGAAATCTATGCATGGGCAAGTATGTTGACTTATGAAGGTTAGACATGCAATATAAATCATTTTGTTGTTTTAGTCACACAAATTTTCCTGAACAAAATAAATGATATTCACTTCAGAAGTAAATGCACAAATCAGACTAACCTTATTCAACCACGCATTAACAAATCACCTCTGCATTTAATCTGTGTTTTCAGCAAACATCCTGGACTTTACCAGCGAGTTTCCCCTTTGTCACAATAAAGGGAATTCACACTGGCCGTGAAATCATGTCGCACCAAATCATTCCACAACGCATATCAAATGGGATATTCACATAGGCTGTCAACAGACCTTCACGTCACGTCAAGGTTTCTCTCAAAGAAAGTTTTTACACTGCCGTCGTTTGCTAATATCGGAAGTTAACCTGTTTTTGCCATTCTCACTCATGTTACAGTAGTGGATTTAGCACTTTTGCGTCTACTTAACCTTTATTTTTATTATTATGCTTTGTTTTTGTGGAAAACTGCAAATGTTCCATGACGAATTGGATATTTTTTTTCCAATGAGTGTTCTTCCACATTGAGGTGAAAGTGAAAAATTATTTAGATTTGCAATAACAGAATAAAGCTGACAGTCATACTATATATAAATAAGAACATAAAGCTCGGTTTACACTAGCAAGTTATTGCAGCAATTTACTTGCGCGGAGGAACTTGCCGCGCGATCTGCGAGTGTAAAAATATCGCCAAGTAGACTTGCGATCATAGCAATTTATTGCGGAAGGGACTTGCTGCACGTTTTCCGCTTCCAGTGTGAACACCATGCAAGAAGTATCTGCAAGTAACTTGCAGCTTTTAGGATTTATTTCTATTTCCTGCAAGTAGGAAGCGCAAGTTATAGTAAGTATGTCGTCTGCATAACACTTACATTTAACATTTTACTTAAAGTGGTGGCTTAATTTTATGCAACCATCTTACGCATTATATGCAAACAAATTTCAGAAATGGAGGAGAAACGGGAATGGATGAAGCAGGATACAGAACATTTTACTGAAGCCGTGGAGAGCTACCCCGAAATATGTAACGTGCATAACCGGGACTTTAAGGATAGAGTGAAGAAGATGATCGCATTAAACGGAATCTCGTCGATATTCGACACATCTGTGAATGAAGTACAGAGAAAGTAGCATAATTTCAAGACACAACCCCTTTGCCACCTGTATCCACCCGCTTGCGGTTTTAGGAGTCTGGAAAAAGAAGATGTGTAATTATTACATGTTCTATTTAATTAGCTTGTCACTTTCTATTTTATGAGCATTAGAAAAAAAAACATTTTTATAAGCATATCATTCTGTAAAATGCAGTTTATTTTAAAAAAATGTAATTTCATTCTTATGTTTTCACATACCTACAAATAATTTTCTCTTTTCAAGACGTCAGAAATGGCTCTACATACGTCGGGTACGATTAGAGAAATCGTGCTGACGGGAATGTGAAACAGGTACATTAGGGACTTGTGTGAGTCTCCTACAACGAAAAGATTTTAAAATTCAAACTTTTTTTGGTTGTATGTTTCACATAAATAAATGAAATGCCTATTTCATTCGTAGCTCTCCCCTGTAGCTATAAATCATAGAGTGACTAGCAAACGATCCTTTGCTGAAATAACAGTACGGGAGTTTGCGTCTCGTTTTGATATGACGGTCGCTATTAACATAAACAAATACTCCATATCATTTGAGGACATTCTGCAAAAGTTTTCAAAAGTATCCATGCTCTCGATACCCAGTTCTTGCAAAAGGTTATTATAGGCATCATTCTGCGATCTTATCATTATCCACTCTCTAACCCAAATACTTCTCTTTTTCTTTTTCACGTTTTTCATTACAATTACAACAGCTGCAGCATATCTCACCCGCCTACTTGTGATGTTATACTTTGGCTGACACTCGTAGTGGTACTGAAAGTGTATATAAACAGTATCAACAAGTTGTTGACGCAAGTTTCTTGCCACAGAACTTGCGGAAGAATCTTGCTTAATTCTTGCGCTGCTGTGTAAACACAGCTGCAAGCGGCTCGCAATAACTTGCAGCAAAAACTTCTGCAAGCGACTTGCTTGTGTAAACCCAGCTTTAGTTGAGGAAAATTTTTGTATTACATAACATTTTAAGTGATAAGTCTGCTTTTCTGACGAAGAAAAACATAGTTGTTTATGATGTTAATGACTACATAAGGAAAAAGTAATGGATAAGGTAGCAATTTACTTGCGCGGAGGAACTAGCCGCCCTAGTTGCGAGTGTAAACTTATCGCCAAGTCGACTTGCGACCGTACCAATTTATTGCGGAAGTTGCTTGCTGCACGTTTTCCGCTTCCAGTGTGAACACCACGCAAGAGCTATCTGCATAGAGGTGGGCCAAACGGTTATTCTGGAGTAACCGTTATCACAGTTTCAGTTATTCTTTGATAACCGTTATCGTTAACGGTTATTAATAACTGCCAAGTTATTTTTCGCTATCGAATACCGAATACTCCGAGGGGCTACAGTTAAATAGCGACATAGTTTGAATCCATCAGTTTAGTTATCAGTATAACTGCGAGTAGTGTGAAATGGCAGAAATGTCGTATGAATCGTGTCATAACCTTAACTTATTAACTCCGGGTACATTGTAGCTGATGTTAGAACGATTATTAGTGTTTCATATTATATGTTTGTAGGTTATCGGTCGCTATTAGAAATATTATCTTCGCAACTGCGACATAAAGTACGCGGAACTTCGCCACAGCACTGTTTAAGTAAAATGTTAACAACGTGCGTTTTTAAGTATGAAGTAATATGTAAACTGAGTACTGTAGGTTAAATTCGAAGCTTAATTTCTTGTGCTGCTCACATAATAGAATAAAGTGTACAGCCTTGTAATACAACAAAAAATATACGTAATGTGACAGATTCGTTTACTCCTGTGCTGTAAAAGCTCGTCCTATTGGGGAAAGTGTGAGTACGCTAATCCAAGTTTTATGTCAGATTTGGAAACTGCTCGATTTCTCCAGCTACAGCATGTTTATAACATATGAAGACATTCAGATCGAAAAGGTTGACAGTGTTACATTTCTGGGACTACAACTCGATAATAAATGCAGTTGGGAAGGGCATACCACATTTTTTCACTCTATTATTTCATAAGGGAGCATATTCTGTGGTAACTTATCAAACGTAGCAAAAGTTTAACGCATGTAAAAGCGTGTAATAAAAATCGTTTGTGGTATAAATTCAAGAACATCATGTAGGAACCTGTTCAAGGAACTTTGTATTCTAACCACTGCTTCCTAGTATATTTATTCCTTAATGAAATTTGTTACAAGTATTTCCAACCAATAGCTCAATACATAATATCAGTACTAGAAATGGGAACAGCAATCTACATAAAGACCTAAAATCACTTACCTTGGTCCAATATTCAGGAACATGCATTTTCAATAAACTGCCAGCAAGTCAGCAACCATTAAAAACTTGCTTTCAGATAAAGCACGGTTTACAGTGTGTTAGAAAGACTATTTGATACAGAAGTGTCTGATTCCACCCGTCATCAATATGCCGGAAATGGCTATTTTAAGTGTGTCTATGACGTCACTACATACACATGGCAACAAACACGAAGATACATATAAATAATACAATATCTCCCACCAAAAATACTATCAAACGAACGGGACAACTGCGGGAAGTTGGGGGTTTTAGTGTGGGGACAAGATAGTAATAAAAACACCATGATCCCAAAACACAAAATGAAGAACAAAAAGTAAAAAAAAATGCAGCATTCTGCTACACCAACAAAAATCTGCAGGAATCGGACACTTCCCTTGAACAATATAGGTCAACCATAGCTGACCATACCAAAACACCAATACCCACAACTAGAAGTACGAAAATTGGAATCGGACATTTCCCTTGACCTACATAGGTCAACCTCAGATGACGATACTAAAACAACAACACATACAACTATGAAAATGGGAATCGGACATTTCTGGTGACCCATATAGGTCCACCACAGCTACTGATGCCAAAAAAACCAACACCTACAACTGCGAAAAATAGAACCACAATCCCAAAAGCCCTCAAATCAATCATCCCTACATAAATTAAATCACATTCAATACTCCATAAATACACAAAACATCACAGATAGAAAAAAAAATTAATTACCACCAGAAAATTCCGGCACTGCAAACTAGATTGGCAGCCCCCCCCCCCCACACACACACAAACACACAAAAACCAGCTCATAAACACCGTGCCGTAATGACATTCACACACCAAAACACCTTTACGTCGAAGCAGACGGGTGGAATCAGATGCTTCCATTGACCCCTCCTTCTACTCTGTAGATGAATATCGTAACAGAGACTGATAGACCAGCTTGGGTAAAAATTCTGCTATATTTCAGTTTTGACAGCACTTGGTTGCAACAGTCAAGATCAGGTATTCTGTGTATGATAAATTTATTAAAAGTGCGTAACTGTGTTTTATTCTGACAGTGTATCAATTCTGTAAATATTAGCAGTTACTGTGATATATTCACATATTTTGACAATCTCCTGACAAATGATGAGGATAATAATTATTATATCCAACTGTATTATGTTATACTTTCTGACATGTTATTTGTCATTCGCGATGGCCAGCGGCTATTTCCGAAGAAGTACGTAAATATTTGTTCACTCCAGTAACTATCGTCTCTGTAATATCACCAGGGTCTAAGATGAGTCACTGTATCAGGAAAACAGATACACTGTTATTCCGTTACCAACTTCCAGGTTACCTGTAATGGTAGCCCGATAATTGCCATAGAGCGAGAACTGTGAGTCAATAACGATAACTGCCAGAGGAAATTTTTTTTTTCCTTTATTGTATTTCAATTCCCCATTGGGGCGGGCTGGCAGCAGCATAGGCGCTGCTCTTCAGCCGAAAGACATAGAACAAAACAATAGAAGACATTTAAAAACAGCAAAGGAGAGAATAAGGTGAACATAGATATAAAAAAGGGGGAACATCATGGAAGGCAATAGACAAAAAGCGGGGTGACTGTAAAATGGAGATAAAAAACTGTTTAAAAGTAGCACACACAATAAGCCACACACTGTGACGGTTAAAAGAACACAAGGCACAGTATGACTGGAGCATAAAGGTAGCGACTGATGGCATAGCACATAACGTAACACTGACGGCAAACCTCAAGGCAGGACACAATTAAAATCACACCTCTTGACGCACACGAGAAACAGCACTAAACACAACACTGATGTGGCACACTGATGATGATCAATACAGAGGATCTGCCAGGTGCTAGGAGATGAGGGAGACCTGAAGAAGGGAGGGAGGGGAAGAGATGGGGGAGGTGAGCGGGGGGCGCGCGGAAGAGGGCCAGGTAGGGAGGGATGTGGGTAGGAGAGAGGCAAGTATGGGGTGCAGGGTCTCAGGGGAGGGGGGGACGGAGGAAAATCCACTCTGGGAGAAGGAGGAAAGAGGAAAAGGGGGCGCTGGGGAGGGGGGGGGGCAAGGCCAGGTTATAGTCGGAAGGAAGGGTAGATGTCATGGCGAAGTTCGTCATCCGGGAGGGGGAGGCGTTGGAAATTGCCCTGATGAAGGAGATGGAGGGTGTGGAGGTGGAGAGAGGGAGGGATACAGCGATAGAGGCGCGGCAACGGGTGGGGGGTGGAGAGGAAGGAGGAAACCAGAGGGTGGGGGGGATCAAGCCTGCGAACAATGTAAAGGATGCGGAGATGTTGGAGGAACAGGAGGAGGTGGGGGAAGGGGATCAGTTCATACAGGAGCCGTGTGGGGGAAGGAAGGCGGATACGGAAGGCAAGGCAGAGTGCATGGCGTTCAAGGATTTGGAGGGCAGTGTAAAAGCGGGTGGGGGCGGAGATCCAGGCAACGCTGGCATAACAGAGGATAGGATGGATGAGGGATTTGTAGGTGTGGAGGATGGTAGAAGGATGCAATCCCCATGTCCGGCCAGACAGGAGTTTCAGAAGGTGGAGGCGGGAATGGGCTTTCTGCTGGATGGTCAGGAGATGAGGGGTCCAGGTGAGGTGTCGGTCAAGGGTGAGGCCAAGGTATTTCAGGGTGGGGGTGAGTTGGATAGGACGACCATAAAGGGTGAGGTAGAAATCATGGAGGCGAAAGGAGTGAGTGGTGCGGCCTATGATGATTGCCTGGGTTTTGGAGGGGTTGAGACGGAGGAACCACTGGTTACACCAAGTGGTGAACTGGTTAAGGTGGGTTTGGAGGGTACGTTGAGACCGTTGAAGGGTAGGATAGAGAGCCAGGAAGGCGGTGTCATCAGCATACTGGAGAAGGTGGACTGGTGGGGGTGGCTTGGGCATATCAGCTGTATACAAGAGATAAAGGAGAGGGGAGAGGACAGAACCCTGGGGGACGCCAGCCGTGGGATAAAAGATACGGGAGTTGGTGTTGTGGAGGGTGACATAGGAAGGACGGTGCGAGAGGAAGGAAGCGACCAGACGGACAAAATTGATAGGCAGGGCATAGGTTTGGAGTTTAAAGAGGAGACCGGGATGCCATACACGGTCATAGGCATTTTGGAGGTCAAGGGAAACAAAAATGGCGGAGTGACGGGAGTTGAGCTGGAGGGACTGAAGGTGAACAAGGTTGAGGAGTTGGTCGTCAGCAGAGAAGGAGGGTCAGAAGCCACACTGGGTAAGGGGGAGGAGGTGGTGTTGAGCAAGGTGCTGATGGATACGGTGGGAGAGGATGGATTCAAAGACCATACTGAAGATGGAGGTGAGGCAGATGGGACGATAGGAAGAGGCGGCAGAAGGGGGTTTGTTGGGTTTGAGGAATAAGAGGACACGGGAGGTCTTCCACAGGTCAGGGTAGAAGCCAGTAGAGAGGACGACATTATAGAGATGGGCGAGGACAGTCAGGAAGGAATAGGGGCTTTCGCGAAGGTGACGGTAGGTGACACAGTCGTGACCAGGGGCCGTGTTGCGTTTGGACCGGAGGATAAGTTTAATGTCTTGTGCTGTGATGGGAGTGTTGACGTCAGAGGGGGGCAACTGCCCCAAGTACTGGAGACTAGGAGCAAGTGGAGTGACCGAGGTATCGGCACGTTCCATGACCGTGGGGAAAAGAGAATAATCAAAGTGGGGATCATCGGGGACGGAGAAGACCTCGGAAAGGTGGGAAGCGAAGTGGTTGGCCTTACTGAGGTTGTCAGGAATGGGGCGATCGTTATGGAGAAGGGGGTAGTGGGGAGCAGAAAGGGAACCAGTAAGACGATGGAAGGTGGACCAGTACTTGGAGGAGTTGATAGGGAGGGTGGCGTTGAGTCGTGTGCAGGTCTGGCGCCAGTCTCGGCGTTTCGTTGCTGTAATAAGGTTCCGTACGTGTCGCTGTATTTGCCGGTGGCGTTGGAGTGTATCCCTGTCACGAGTGCGCAGGAAGGAGCGATAGAGGCGGCGGGATTCACGGAGGAGGAGGACAGCCCGTGGAGGGAGAGTGGGACGGTGCGGTTGGATGATTTTAGTAGGAACATGGGCCTCCACGGCGTCAGTAATTACCTGCTGAAGGAAGGACGAGGCGTGGATGATGTCGTCAGGATGGCGATAGGTAAGAGGGTGGCTTTCGACCTGGGTGGAGAAGGAATCCCAGTAGGCATCCCACTTGGCACGGCGATAGTCATGGACGACCTTGGGAGGGGGTGCAGGGTGCGGAGCCGGAGGGGGGCGGTGAGCAGACGTTGTGGTGAGAAGGACAGGGAGATGATCGCTACCTGTGGGGTCAAGGACGGCGACAGTGATACGCCCAAGGAGGTTGGCGGAGGCAATGACAACATCGGGGGTGGTGTTACTTTCGGGTCGGGTGTGCTGGGGAAGGGGGACAAGGTCACCTTGTATTGTGGAGAGGAACTGATGCCACTGTCGAAGGGCAGCAGGAGTGCGGCTATGGATGTTGAGGTCGGCGGCAATCACATAGGTGGAGAAGGTGTGGTCAATGTGTGAGACGAAGTCATAAGGAAGAGGAGCAGTGGAGTGGACATAGATGGTGGCACAGGTAATGGTGAGGGAGGGGAAGAAGACGCTAAGGATAAGGTGTTCAGTGGGGTCATTGAGGAGAGGTTGTGGCCGGACGGGGATATGCTTGAGGTGGCCAATCGCGACTCCACCCTGCGCATGAGGACCAGGAGCGTCAGTGCGGTGGAGGATATAGGGGGAGGTGCGGATAGAATGGTGAGGCTGGAGAAAGGTTTCGTTCAAGAGGAAGGTGTCGACCCGGTGGCGGGAGAGGGTGTGCATGAGGAGGTATTTGTTGGAGCGGAAGGAGCGAATGTTCTGGAAGAGGATGCGAGACTCGTGCCGCGCCATGACGGGAAGGAGGGGGGGAAGAGAGGGAAGGGAAGAGACTTAAACTAGGGTGTCGAGGCGGGTGAAGGTGAAGTGGGCTTGGTTGTGGGAGTAAGTGGCGAAGGTGTTCAGGTGGAAAACAGAGCGAGCAGCAAGGGATATTTGTTGGAAGGTGTGGGGGCGCTGAAAAGGGTGAATGTTTTCTAGTACAACGGTAATGAACCGGATGACATCCTCGGCTGTGAGGGGTGGACGGAGGGAATTGTTGGGATGGACAGGGGGATCGACGGGACGAACTGGGACTGTAAGTTCAGGGGTGGCTGGAGGGGATTTAGCTTTACACTTGTGGGAGTATGTGGGTTGGGGGCCATTGCAGGTATTACAAGAAGGAGGAGCATCGAGGTTGGGGCAGTTCTTAAGAAAGTGGGAGGCCTTGCAATGGGGACAGGTGGGGGGGTTTTTGCAGTTGGGAGTCAGGTGGTCATTGTACATCAGGCACCGCTGGCAATGGTAGGATTGGGGAGGGGATTTGGAGGATTCAACAGGGTGGCGACGGTGGTATATCAGGGCACCCTGGGTGAGGAGATGGTCTATGGATGGGGCGGACTCAGAGAATACCCACATGAGGTAGGTGGGACCAGAGGCATTGTGGATACGGCGGGCAGAGCGGATTTCCAAGTCCGGGTGGGAGTTCAGTTCTACCAACACTTCATCCTCTGTGATCACCGGGCTGAGCTTGGTGATCACAGCGGTGTAGGTGGGGGGGGGGCGACGGGGAGGCTGGGGCTGACGAGGAGTGGAAGCGGAAAGGAAGGGTGTCAGAGAGGCGTGGGGGCCAAACAGAACTCGTGGGAGTTTTCGAAGGAGGTCTGTGTGAAAGGATGGGGACGGGGACTTGATAAGGACTGAGTCCCTGCGGGGAATAAGTTGGGAGATGGGAGCACCAGGTAACTACTTTCGTATTTCCTTGGTGAGGGTACGAGCATTGAGGAACTTAGGATCGGGAGTTGACAGGAAAAAGATGTGGAGGGTGGGGGCCAAGGGATGTGTGGCAGGAGTAGGGGTGGTGTCCATGTTGACGGCAGGGGGAGGGGGAGGTGGTGTTGATTTTTTGTGGGAAGTGGTGGGAGCAGAGTCGGTAAGGACGCGCTTTTGGGGTTTTTTGGAGACTGGAGGCAGGGAGGAGGGGAGAGGGACGGGGAGGAGAGGGAGGTGGCGGGTGGCAGATCCCTGTGGCGTAGTGGAGGCACCGGGAGAAGCAGCTGGTTCAGTGGTGGCGATGGTGGCTCGGCGCGACGTGATGCGTGCAGGAGATGCAGAAGACGAAGCGACGGGGTCGGTGAGAGAGGGGAAGCCAACCACATGAGGGGCGGCAGCAGAGGCGGCAACAGAGGCGTACGTGAGGGCGGGGGTAGTAGTGGGAGCTGTTGAGGGTGTAGAGGCTGGAAGAAGGGTGTAGAGGTGTGGGTATGCAGCAGGGGAGGAGATAGGGGGATGGGTAAGTGGGGGAAGGGAAGGGGAGGTGAAAGGAGGGAGGCCAGGGGCGGCACTCCAGGAAGTGACTGTGGGAGAGAGGGAGGGGGAGGTGTAGATGACGGTGGAGGTGGGAGTACTCATTGCAGACGAACGGCGACGGACAGACGGACGTGCAGCAGGCGGCGGCGGCGGCGGCGGCGGCGGCGATGGTCGGCGGCGAACAGACGGACGAACAGCAGGCGGCGACGGCGGCGGCAGTGGCTACGACGACGGCGATGGACAGCGAGCACGCAGGCGGACGGACGAAAGAACAGCGATAGCAGCAAGCAGCAGGCGGGCAGACAGACAGACAGACAAACACTATCTTCGAAGACGGAGATTCCACCCTGAGAGTAGCTCAGGCTTTGCAATCTGACGCTTTCGAAGGAGGGGATCCAACCCTCTAGATGCAGAGGAAAATACAGATCTCTGACAGTTATTTCCATAGTCGCTCGAATTCCTTATGGTACCTCTCTTTATACAGCCCGTCCAAGCTAAATTGACATATGAGGCGGTAGTTTAAGGGAACGACCGTACCTGTTAATGCCTGTACTGCAGCTCCTATCAGCCACCGCTCGGACATTAACTTTATTTAATTGTTTGTGCTAAAAGTAACGAAGGCGCACGATATAGTACACAGTTGTTATCAACAGATGGCGCGCAGTCTCACAGTTATTCCCATGGCCTATAGAACGCCTTCCAAATGGTCTACCCTCTCCTTAGTTCCTAACCAGATCTCCGATGAGTTGATGGGAAAGCGTAGTACGATCTTCGATCAACAGATGGCGCGAGGCACTGTTACCATTGAACAGTTATTGAAATAACTGCCTGTATCAGAGGAACGGTTATCGCAGTAACCGTTACTTTTCAGTAACCGGTTATTTCTATCAGTTACGTTATTTTTTGCCACCTCTTAATCTGCAAGTGACTTGCAGCTTTTAGGATTTATTTCTATTTCCTGCAAGTAGGAAGCGCAAGTTATAGTAAGTATGTCGTCTGCATAACACTCATATTTAACAGTTTACTTAATGTGGTGACTTAATTTTATGCAGCTATCTCACGTATTATATGCCAACAAATTTCAGAAATGGAGGAGAAACGAGAATGGACGAAGCAGGACACAGAAAATTTTATTGAAGCCTTGGAGAGCTACCCAGAAATTTGGGACGTACAGAACCGGGACTTTAAGGATAGAATGAAGAAGATGTGTGCATTGAATGAAATCTCGTCAATATTCGACACGTCAGTGAAAGAGGTACAAAGAAAGTGGCATAACTTAAAGACCCAATTTTCTCAAGAAGTTAGGAAACTGCAGAAAATAAAAAGCGGCTCTCCTGGCATAGTTCCGGATTCTCGGTGGCCGTATTTTTCAGCAATGAAATTTCTAGAGAGTAGTGTTGCCACAACCTCTAACAGAATATCTTCGCTATCAACAAAGGTAAGTAGCTGTGAAGTTAAGCTGGGATTCCTTGTTTGCTTACTGTAGCTCCTTGTTGGGAAGTAAAAGTGGGGTTGGCTGCTCTTCATTGTGAGATTTCAATTTTATGACTTTTACCACCTATCTGTATTATGTTAAAGAATTAACTGCTAAATACTGTGATAGTGTACTCTCATGTTTTATTTATCCCCCTTGAGATGTTTGAGAACCTTGTTTTTACACCACTGTCTATTGCCTCAATATTTGTGGAAATGATTTGGGTAGGTTCATATTCTTTAAGGGTCGACAGAAGCGTCCGATCCCACACGTCGGCTTTGACCCGTGATGTAAGGGTGTTGTCGTGTGTGACGTCATGACGGCGCGGAGTTTGGTTCGAGTGTGGCTGTCTCAAGTTCTGTTTTATCTTATTTTATTTACTTTTCTGATCTGTTCGTTCTCTCTCGTGAGATTTTTTTTAAAATTTAAAAACACTTATTACTTATTTTAATTATCTGTTTCCTCCAATTTCTGTTTTAGTTTATTATATTTATCTTTCTGATCTGTTCGTTCTATCCCGTGAGATTTTTTTTTTTAAAGACAAAAAACACTAATCAGCTACTGAAGCATCTTTATCTTCTATGGGTTGCAGGGGTTACGACCCCTGGGGAGGTGGGTGGGTATTCATGCATGGCTGTCTTCACTTACACGTTGTAGCTACGCAAGGCGTCTAAATTTGTTTATATTTAGTTTGCCCCCACCCAAAACACCCCATTTCCCGCGCTTGTCCCGTTAGTGTCATTAGGCTTCTTGTGGAAAGGTGTGTGTTTCTTATGTTTCCGCCATATTTGTGACGTCATGGGTCAAAGCAGACGGGCGGGATCGGACGCTTCCGTATTTCCATAATACAACACTGTGGCAATGTTTATAATTATAATAATAGCTTCCACTGTCTTTTGGAGCTTGCATCACAATATGCTTCCCATCCAATGCCCCAATGCAGTGTGGCAAGTTCCAGTTCTCTTCAAACCCCTTTGCCACCTGCATCCACTCGCTTGTTGTTTCAGGAGTCTAGAAACAGGTGTAATTATTACATGTTCTATTTAATTAGCTAGTCACTATCCATTTTATGAGCATCAGAAAAAAATTTATAAGTATATCATTCTGTAAAATGCAGTTTATATCAATAAAAATTTAGTTTAATTGTTGTGTTTTCACATACCTTCAAATAATTTTCCCTTTTCAATACATCAAAAATGGCTCTACATACGTCAGGTACGATCAGAGAAATCGTGCTGACCGGAATACGAAAGAAGTACATCAGGGACTTGTATGAGTCTCCTACAAAGAAAAGATTTCAAAATTTAAACTTGTTTTCGTTCTATGTTTCACACAAATAAACGAAAAGGCATATTTTATTTGTAGCTCACCTGTAGCTATAAATCGTAGAGTGACAAGCAAACGTTCCTTTGCTGAAATAGCAGTACGGAACTTTGTGTCTCGTTTTGATATGACGGGCGCTATTAATGTCAACAAACACTCCAGATCATTTGAGGACATTCTGCAAAAGTTTTCAAACGTATCCATGCTCTCGATACCCAGTTCTTGCAAAAGGTTATTATAGGCACCATATTGCAATCTTCTCATTATCCACTCTCTACCCAAATACTCCTCTTTTTCTTTTTCACGTTTTTCATTACAATTACAAGAGCTGCAGCATATCTCACACGCCTACTTGTCATTTTAAACTTCGGCAGACACTCGTAGTGGTACTGAAAGCATATGTAAACAGTATATGCAACTTGTTGACGCAAGTTTCTTGCCAAAGAACTTGCGGAAGAATCTTGCTTAATTCTTGTGTTGTAGTGTAAACACAGCTGCAAGCGGATCGTAATAACTTGCAGCAATAATTTCTGCAAGCGACTTGCTAGTGTAAACCAATCTTAAGTATTGTGTGATGCGTTTGTATCTATGTATTTTCGGTAGCAAATATACATCGATGTTTTGAATTGTTGTTTCACTTCTCAGCACTTTACCACAGAAAACTGATCGAGAACATACACTCCTGGAAATTGAAATAAGAACACCGTGAATTCATTGTCCCAGGAAGGGGAAACTTTATTGACACATTCCTGGGGTCAGATACATCACATGATCACACTGACAGAACCACAGGCACATAGACACAGGCAACAGAGCATGCACAATGTCGGCACTAGTACAGTGTATATCCACCTTTCGCAGCAATGCAGGCTGCTATTCTCCCATGGAGACGATCGTAGAGATGCTGGATGTAGTCCTGTCGAACGGCTTGCCATGCCATTTCCACCTGGCGCCTCAGTTGGACCAGCGTTTGTGCTGGACGTGCGGACCGCGTGAGACGACGCTTCATCCAGTCCCAAACATGCTCAATGGGGGACAGATCCGGAGATCTTGCTGGCCAGGGTAGTTGACTTACACCTTCTAGAGCACGTTGGGTGGCACGGGATACATGCGGACGTGCATTGTCCTGTTGGAACAGCAAGTTCCCTTGCCGGTCTAGGAATGGTAGAACGATGGGTTCGATGACGGTTTGAATGTACCGTGCACTATTCAGTGTCCCCTCGACGATCACCAGTGGTGTACGGCCAGTGTAGGAGATCGCTCCCCACACCATGATGCCGGGTGTTGGCCCTGTGTGCCTCGGTCGTATGCAGTCCTGATTGTGGCGCTCACCTGCACGGCGCCAAACACGCATACGACCATCATTGGCACCAAGGCAGAAGCGACTCTCATTGCTGAAGACGACACGTCTCCGTTCGTCCCTCCATTCACGCCTGTCGCGACACCACTGGAGGCGGGCTGCACGATGTTGGGGCGTGATCGGAAGACGGCCTAACGGTGTGCGGGACCATAGCCCAGCTTCATGGAGACGGTTGCGAATGGTCCTCGCCGATACCCCAGGAGCAACAGTGTCCCTAATTTGCTGGGAAGTGGCGGTGCGGTCCCCTACGGCACTGCGTAGGATCCTACGGTCTTGGCGTGCATCCGTGCGTCGCTGCGGTCCGGTCCCAGGTCGACGGGCACGTGCACCTTCCGCCGACCACTGGCGACAACATCGATGTACTGTGGAGACCTCACGCCCCACGTGTTGAGCAATTCGGCGGTACGTCCACCTGGCCTCCCGCATGCCCACTATACGCCCTCGCTCAAAGTCCGTCAACTGCACATACGGTTCACGTCCACGCTGTTGCGGCATGCTACCAGTGTTAAAGACTGCGATGGAGCTCCGTATGCCACGGCAAACTGGCTGACACTGACGGCGGCGGTGCACAAATGCTGCGCAGCTAGCGCCATTCGACGGCCAACACCGCGGTTCCTGGTGTGTCCGCTGTGCCGTGCGTGTGATAATTGCTTGTACAGCCCTCTCACAGTGTCCGGAGCAAGTATGGTGGGTCTGACACACCGGTGTCAATGTGTTCTTTTTTCCATTTCCAGGAGTGTATGTACTGAAGTTTACTTTTCCCATCAATAATATTTATTTTTGTCAGTTCCTCACTTTTTGTATGATGGATGGTCACTCATAATATCACTTTCGCCGTTTGGAACTGGGCTAAGCAAACTGATGTGACATGACGGGATCGACACTATGAATACACCCTCACGTGACATCCAGAGTGAGTTGGCCTTTAATGAGCTTCGTCAGGGGCAAATTATTTGACAGGCTCATTAAGGTCAAATCATACTGGCTGTCACAACACCATGACGTCACAGCATTATCACACCATGGAACCGTCACATCAGTGCTTATTCACACTACTAGTCACGTCATGTCATGTCAATTGCCGATGTTGATGGGCTCAAGCAAGGCATACAGCTTTGTATCATGCAGTCATTAAGGGTACACGAGTGGGCCTTTGGCTCCAAAACCCCATATTGATGATGTTGCATTGAATGGTTCGCACACTGACACTTGTTCATAGCCCAACATTGAAATCTGCAGCAGTTTGCAGAAAGGTTGTAATGTTTAAGGATTCACTTCAGTCATTGTTGGTCCCGTTCTTGCAGAATCTTTTTCCGGCCACGGCAATGTCAGAGATTTGATGTTTTACCAGATTCCTGATATTTATGGTACTCTTGTGAAATAGTCATATAGGAAAAGCTCCACTTCATCGCCACCTCGCAGATACTGTATCCCATTGCTCGTGCACCGACTATAACACCACATTCAAACTCACTTAAATCTTGGTAAACCACCATTGTAGCAGCAGTAACTTATCTAACAATTAAATTAACCTAATTATGTCATGTATTGGAAAATTCGACTCGTTCCACATCATTACGAAATATCGTATTCATGATCCATGGAACTAGTATTAATCTAATCTAATCTAATCTAATCTACGTCAGACACTTGTCTTATATAGCCGTTGCAGACTGCAGCTCCATATTCTGCCTGTTTACATATCTCTGTATTTGAATACTAATGCCTATACCAGGTTCTGTTTCAGTGTATATAGTGTGGGTGTCTACTCTGTTTTGTTATTGCAAAACCTAAATAATTTTTCGCTTTCAGATATCTAATATCGCTTGTAGAAGAGCACTCGATGGAAAAAATATCGAAATCGTCATGGAACATCTTCAAGTTGCCATGAAAGCAAAGCATAATAATAAAACAAGGTAGATGCAACAACGCAGATAAATCTCCTACAAGAGACAGCCTCAAAAGCAGGCCTACATATATCTTATGAAAAAAACAGAGTACACGACAGATGTGGAGGAGTCGCCGAAATATACGGAAACTGATTATGGTAGGATAAAAAAGGCTTCAAAATCTAAATATCTAGATGAAGTAATACAACGTAATCCATCAGACCAAGAAGCTAACCTAGCAAGGGCGAGGAAACTGGAGGCGGATTTTCAACTAACAAAAATCTTGTGTAACAGGGAATCTGTTTCCATAAATGCAAAACTTTGACACTACAATACTCTCATTAAACCAGAATACCTTTATGTATCAGAACGCATTTCGTTAAATATAGCCAAACAATGAGGTGAAATAGAAAATAAGGAAAGGAAAATAATCAGGAAAGTCTTGGGCCCAAAATATGAGTACAGGAAATGGAAATAAAGAAGAAATAAAGAAGTTCATGAAAAAATTGAGTGAACATCGGACACTATGAGGAAGAGAAGAGCTGCATTCTATGGATGCCTAAAAGTGTTAGATGAAAAAGGATTGACAAAAAGAATTTTTAATTTCCTTGACAGAAACCCCAAAACATCAATGAAGTGGATAAAAGAAGTTAAAGCAGACCTGAGGGAAATGTAAATATTGGAGGAAGAAATAGGAGAAAGAGAAAGGTTCAAAGCAAAAGTAAAATGTTTCAAGGGTTTCCAGGAGAAAACAAAAAAGTGTGATACAATATGGAGAGAAGAAAGAAGAGTAAAACAAAGGAAAAGAACGAAAAATTACTGGACAGAAAGAAAGGAGAAAAGAAGGAATACATAAGTTATTTCATGTGGTCTTTAGCAGGCCAAAGCAACTTAAAAAAATAAAAAAGATTAAGATTGCGAAGATGCAAAAGCACTAAATCCACTACAACAACATGAGTCAATGTGGCGAAAATAGGTTAACTTCCGATTTTAGAAAACGACGCCACCATGAAAACGTTCTTCCCGAGAAACCTTTATGTGATGGAACAGTTCATTGATGTTCTGTGTGAATCCTAGCATTTGAAATGAATTGTGGAACATTTTGATGTGACGTGATGTGTCGTGATGTGACAGCCAGTGTGAATTGACATTAATGTGTGAATATATTTGCAGAGACGTGTCAAATTTTTGTCATGAAAATATATGTATAGTTGTTCTGTGGATTCTTTCAATATGTGTACTAGTGTGTGTTGTTGGTTCTGTGAAAGTATGCACAAAACTTGCTGTATTTTGACCAATATTCTTGGCAATACAACCCAAACACAGCTGTACCAAAACCTGAAATCAGTCACTTCAGTGATAAAGGAAATACATGCTCAAAAGTTATAACTTCTCCTTCACATATCAAACTCCGAACTTCCCACTGGTTCTTCCATTTGTGGAAGCTAAGCATTATAAAATGGCTCACATAAATGTGATACAAGACACCTGAAGACATATTTTTTCTCCTTGAGTCTTTGTTTCACTAAAAAAATAGTGATAACAACTCTTGGTTAGACGCGTCTGAAATAAAGAAAGCACAAGGAAAACCTTGTTTCATATCGACAAGCGCAAAAAGTATAATTAAATAAAAACCGTAACCACTAGTTCCATCAATGCAGATCCAATCACAGCCGTGCTTCTTCAAAATTTCACACTGAGCACTATTCATAATAATGACAAAATGTTGTTTTTTCAAGAGAGGATGACATGGGCTACTTGTATGTTGTGGCTTGCAGAACAACACTGAAGATTTATTGATAGCATTGACTTTGTTTACAAATATTTCTACACTGGTGCTATTGTCTTTATGACCTGTGACATCAAAATGTTGATTGTTATACTGCTCAGTGTTGTACACTTTTTACTTTATGTGTTACCAGGGAGAATCGTTTTAGCATGGAATCAGATAAACTGTCTCTTATTTTGTTGAGTATCACATAGAATAGAATTCCGTTTGCTTTTGGCAATGTCAACAGCTAACATGTTTCTTTCTACACCTGTCAAACTTAAACAACTAATTTTGCCGTTCCACATGAAGAAACACTTGTTCTACTTAGCACCTGCTGTCTTC
The DNA here is from genome assembly GCF_023898315.1 of Schistocerca nitens. Classification (NCBI taxonomy): domain Eukaryota; kingdom Metazoa; phylum Arthropoda; class Insecta; order Orthoptera; family Acrididae; genus Schistocerca; species Schistocerca nitens. Next base: position 705,847,971 of record NC_064616.1, on the reverse strand, counting down.
AGCTTCAGTTACTTCAATGCTGGAAGAAAAACCTTGTCTTCCTCCTATTTTTGTGAGTCCTTTTGGTTTTCATGTAGCATTTACCCTTACTTATAGATAGGTTTCATCCTGAATGATGACATAGAAAGAAATGCTATGTGACATTGTCGTCAGTACAATACAATGCATACTTTTTGACAGAAAGTGAGACTGTGTTTCTCTCTGTTTGCTGTTTACAGTCACTGAATTCCTAAAAATATGCAAATTCAGTCTCTTCTAATATGATGGACATAGACTATTTAACTGACAAGTGATCATAGGCTAATAGCATATTTTCGAAAGGACTGGAACACCACACAATGGACATTTCATTTTCATACAACTACTCATTAATGCATGTCCACTTCTTCCATTGTATGTTAAACTGCACTCCAGGTTGAACGGTTTCCCATATGAACTACACAAATATTTACAAGACATTTGCTTCTTTAATTGTGGAGTTATATTCCTTAACTTTCCCATACATGCCTGTGATACGTGTTTCCTAAGATTTTTGTTATAATCACAACTTGCTCTGTACTCTGAACATATATTATTTTTGTTTATTTATTTATTTCATGTTCCATAGATCCATATGTGAACAGATCACCAGATACATAACAAGTCAGTTTTTAGAAATTTATTGTTTAGTACATAAGTACATTGAACTTATGATAGTTTAAAATATATGCTACAATACCTTACTTCACTTAGGAATATACAGATATACATATATTTGAATTTCAGTTATGCTGCACATAAAGAAAGAATGATGGCTCCACCACGCACGTAACAAAAATTAGTTTTATGCATACTAAAGAGATAATATGTACACTACTTTAAAGCTATTGACAGCATTTATGCAATATAAGAAACATAGTATTTTTATGGCAACAAACACATATTTTCCCATACAGATCACTTCTTAAAATTACAGGCAATCTAATAACATAACAGACATAAAAATCCTCTAGTTGGCAGTTGCTAACTCCTCGTACCAGTTGTTTCAAGTTATGACATATTTTTAAAATAAACATGCAAACAAACATATGTTTCATATGAGATGATATATATCACAGTCTATGTTCATCATTATTGCTAAATCACCTGTTTCAATTACAGTTGTATCAGAATGTTATGCATTGTGGCCACGAAATTAATCTGTACTATAATAAGATCTATGAACCCAGGCGGTTTCTGTTCCCCTACCAGATACATCCTCAGGTGGTGGATAGGGGAAGGCACTGTAGATATGCAGGGTAGGTGGGAAATAAAATACCATCTATGGAACAACATGGAAATCAAAATCCAAAGGTGGCTGACCCCAAATCTGGTGGTCTTTGGTCAGTGCCTATTCCCCAGGTTTGGGTCATCTGAGAAAAACCTCAAGGTCTAACAACTGTGGTCGTAATCCAGTGGCTCTAACAATAACAGCAACCCTATACATAATATTATGCATCAAACACATTACCCCAGCTGGACAATCAACTGCACCAAAGTGCACAAGCAGACAAACAGATTTTGGGGAGTTTGCAGCATTACACAGAGATGAGGCAGAGTGACTTGGAACTTTATGTGAGATGAAGTATGAAAAACAAAGTTACACAGCTACTTCCAAAGTAAATTCTCTTCAAAACCTGGAAAATTAATACATCTTAAAGACATTCTCAAGAAATACAAAATTCTCATAATGGCCCTACAAGAACTAGATTCATTGATGAAAACGGTTTTGATTCAGGAGCCTTCAGAATTTACAAAGGAAAGGTAGACAAAACAATTTTGAAAAACACACCTCACATTGGAACTGGTTTGATAATAGACAAAAATGCACTCTAAGCCAAAAGAAAACCATGAACCAGGAAGAAATTATCTTAATTGGACGGAACTCGGTGGATGTGATACAGATATGCAGAAAAATAAATTACTAAAATTTCATAAAATTTGCATCATTTATTCAAGGAAAAAATCTCTGGCCCTTATGCAAGAAGTTATTCGAGTTGGCATCGACTGAAAGAATTGTCGGATGCCCTCCTGAGGGATATTGTGCTAAATTCTGTCCATTTGGTGTTTTAGATCATCGAAAGCCCAAGATGGTTTGAGGTCGTTGCCCATAATGCTACAAACGTTTTCAGCTAGAGAGGAATTCCTCACCTCTACCTAGTCACAGAAACTCTTACCAACACATACTCCAAAGTCAAACTCGTGGGGGAACTCTCCGACCCTTTTGAGATAAAAACTGTGGTAGGGCACGAACATGGACTCTCCCCACTGATATTTAACTGCGCCCCAGAAAAATTAGTCATAATGAATACCAAAATCCGAAGTGGAATCCCATGAGGAACAAAAAACAAAGGTATCACAATTGTCCAGCCTTTGCAGATGATATGGCCCTACTAGCAGAGACCTAGGAAGAAGCCAAAGAAGAGACATTCGAACGACAAAAACAAGCAGACAAAATAGATCTGAAAATATCCTTCTAAATGACCAAGATAATGACGAACACAAAAACCTTCCATTAAATTTTAAAGTGGGAGAACAAAAACTAGAGGTCGTCAAAGAATTCAAATATCTTGAAGAATGGATCAGCTGGAATACTCTCGAGAGAAAGACAAAGGAATCTGGAAGACATAAAGTTAAACACTGTCCACTCAAATTAACGTAACAACCACCTGTCAAAATAGTGGACAACCACTTTTCACAGCACAGACAACTGCAAGACCTGCAGGAAGAGAGTCCGTGATGTTCTGGATGTGGCCCCATGTGGATTCCAGTGCTGTGGCCAGCTGCACTAAGTTTCTTGGTTGAGGATCTACAGCACAAACAGCTCGCTCGAGGTGGCCAGACTAATTCTCAGTTAGATTTAAATCAAGGTATTTCAGTTGCTTGGGGCATATGCTAATCTCATGCTGGTTCTCTTTGAATAAGCACATACACTGTAAGCTGTGTGATACATTGCATTGTCCTTCTGGTAGATGCCATCGTGTCGAGGAAAAACGAACTGTGTGTAAGAGTGGACGTGGTCCCCAAGAATATGTGCATACTTGCGTTGATCCGTTGGGCCTTTCCAGATGATGAGATCACTGAGAGAATGCCACAAAAACATTCTCCAGACTATAATGCTCCCTCCTCCGGCCTGGATCCTTCCAAAGATTGTTGCAGGGTCTCTGCTTCCTGTCAAGTGGAGCATAAAGCGTGATTCATCTGAAATGGTCATCTGTCACCACTCAGTGAGTGTCTAGCTGCGTTAATGGCGTGCAAATTCCAGCCTTTGTCACTGATGAACAGCTGGAAGCATGGGTGCACGACTCAGGTGGCTGCTGCAGAGGCCCATGCACAGCATTATTTGCTGTATGGTCGTTGAAGAGACATTGTTGGTAGCCCCTTGGATCATGTGTGTGTTCAACTGTTTAACAGTTGCATCTCTATTTGTCCCTAAAATTCTCCAGAGCCGTCGTTCACCCCTGACATCTATACCCCTTGGTACACTACAGTTGACTCTGTATCGGTTTTGCCCCATTTTGCCCTGCATGATATACTTTAACCATGGTGGCATGTGAACAGTTTACAAACTTAGGCATTCTGGAAGGGTTTACACCCTTTGCCTGAAAGCCACTGATTATACCCTTTTGGACATCTGATAAATCGCTCTCTTCCTGCATTATGACAACAACTGCCCTGTTTTCTGCATTCCCCTACATGCTTCACATACCATGTTCTGCTGGAGCTGCCACCTGCTGACGGTGAGTTTTTATTACACATCGAGGTCGAACACAGATTGTGACCACATTAATGTGGCTGGATCATGTATAACAAAAAGTCCCTCTCACGGAATGCAAAAATAAGACATTACAATATACTAATCAAACCAGAATCATTGCATGCAGCCTAAGCACAGCCACCCCAATCATGGTGCAGTTAAAAGGCTGGAGATGAAAGAAAGAAAGATATTAAGAAAAATCCTTTGCCCCAAATTTCATAACAAAGAAAATAATCCATGTCAGATACAAAACCATCTACCAAACCATCGAAAAATTCTCAGACACAATGAGGAAAAGAAGAATTAATTTTTATGGACTCATTCTCAGACTGAACCCAAATAGATTAACAAATATAAATTCTGATTACTTCTGCAACAAAAAAACCAGTCAGACTGGTTTAAGGAAACGAAGAAGGACTTAAGAGAACTCCAAATCAAAGGAAATATGCTCATAGATAAAACTGCAAAAAAGTAACTAACAACAAGAAAGCACAGTCCCAAGTAAAATGAAAATCAAATGAATGATACAAATCTCTGAAGAAGAAAGTAAAAGAAGACAAGAAAGAATAAAACAATACTGGGCTAATAGAAAGGCACAGAACATTAAAAATTATTTGGTTTAATGTACCTCAAAGTCGCATGAAACAAAAGAAGCTGAAGAAGATCCACATAATAGTAATTGCCTTGGTTTTTCTTTACATGTATGCTTGTTCCCAACGAGACTTTTAATTGGTAATGGGAGGGCATTAAAAGTCTTGGTGCCATCGTACAGAACCTCCTTCTGCACCACACTATCTTTTTTTATGTCACAGTGAATATCAAGTTTCCTCTGGGTATCATTATGATTTGAAGTATTGGTTTCGAGTAGTCTGCTACTTGTAGTAACAAAGCATGTAAGGGAAAAACATATTGAGGAACTACTGGAAAGATCTGAAGACCTTCAAACCAGTAGAGACTCCACACATAATTCTTAGAGCTTGCTTCTGTGTATAGAACACTTTCTTTGCTAGCATTTTATTTCCCCACAATGTTATATCATAAATAATAAACGGATAAAAATAGCCAAAGCATGCAGTTTTACTGTGCTCATCTCCCAGCTGTCAAATATTATTCTTAAGGCAAATGTTGCTGTGCTTAATCTTTTGCATAGATCTTGTGTATAGCAGTGCCACTTCAGTTTGCTGTCTATATGCAGACCCAAAAACTAGGACTCAATCTTTAAAATCTGCTGCTCACCAATTTTTAGATTTGTTTCGTCTGCAGCATTAGTGTTTTAGAGGAAAAATAACATAATTTTTGTTTTTTAGATTGACTGAAAGCCCATTAATTTCAAACCAGTTTACCACGTCTGCAAATGCCTTATTTACTATCTCACTTATTATATTTCGTGAAGGATTATTAACTGATGTAGAGGTGTCATCAGTAAACATGGTGATCTTTCCGTGTTCTGTGCACAGTCGTAAATCATTTGTAAAATTAGAAAAAGCAGTGAGTCTAATACTGAGCTTTGAGCACTGCAGTGGCAATGGAGCGCTAGTCTGAAGGTACATTTCCACCATGCATTCCTTCCATGATTACTTTCTGCTTTATACCACACAGTCAATGTCCCCATCATTCCTAAGGTTTTAACTTTATTCAGGAGAATATGGTGTCCAAAGCTTTTGATAGGTCACAAAATGTTCCAGCTGTCTTCATATTGTCATTTATGGATTGCAAGACATTTTCAACAAATGGATATACTGTATTTTCTGTTCATACTTCTTTCTGAAAGTCAAACTGGCTATTCTCGAGGAAGTTGTATTTAGTATGATGTTCAACCATTCCACTGTGCATCAAGTTATTCACTACCTTAGAAAAAACTGAGAGTAATGAAACTAGTCTATAGTTCATAGCATCTGCCTTTTCACCCTTTTTATATATTGGTTCAAATGGCTCTGAGCACTATGGGACTCAACTGCTGAGGTCATTAGTCCCCTAGAACTTAGAACTAGTTAAACCTAACTAACCTAAGGACATCACAAACATCCATGCCCGAGGCAGGATTCGAACCTGCGACCGTAGCGGTCTTGCGGTTCCAGACTGCAGCGCCTTTAACCGCACGGCCACTTCTGCCGGCTTTTTATATATTGATCATGTAAGTCAAGAGAGTATTCCTTGCTCAAGTGACATAAAAAAAGGCCACAGGACTTTATTTATTTCTCTATTAAGAAAAATCCTTCGCCCCAAATTTCATAACAAAGAAAATAATCCATGTCAGATACAAAACCATCTACCAAACCATCGAAAAATTCTCAGACACAATGAGGAAAAGAAGAATTAATTTTTATGGACTCATTCTCAGACTGAACCCAAATAGATTAACAAATATAAATTCTGATTACTTCTGCAACAAAAAAAAACCAGTCAGACTGGTTTAAGGAAACGAAGAAGGACTTAAGAGAACTCCAAATCAAAGGAAATATGCTCATAGATAAAACTGCAAAAAAGTAACTAACAACAAGAAAGCACAGTCCCAAGTAAAATGAAAATCAAATGAATGATACAAATCTCTGAAGAAGAAAGTAAAAGAAGACAAGAAAGAATAAAACAATACTGGGCTAATAGAAAGGCACAGAACATTAAAAATTATTTGGTTTAATGTACCTCAAAGTCGCATGAAACAAAAGAAGCTGAAGAAGATCCACATAATAGTAATTGCCTTGGTTTTTCTTTACATGTATGCTTGTTCCCAACGAGACTTTTAATTGGTAATGGGAGGGCATTAAAAGTCTTGGTGCCATCGTACAGAACCTCCTTCTGCACCACACTATCTTTTTTTATGTCATAGTGAATATCAAGTTTCCTCTGGGTATCATTATGATTTGAAGTATTGGTTTCAAGTAGTCTGCTACTTGTAGTAACAAAGCATGTAAGGGTAAAACATATTGAGGAACTACTGGAAAGTTCTGAAGACCTTCAAACCAGTAGAGACTCCACACATAATTCTTAGAGCTTGCTTCTGTGTATAGAACACTTTCTTTGCTAGCATTTTATTTCCCCACAATGTTATATCATAAATAATAAATGGATAAAAATAGCCAAAACATGCAGTTTTACTGTGCTCATCTCCCAGCTGTCAAATATTATTCTTAAGGCAAATGTTGCTGTGCTTAATCTTTTGCATAGATCTTGTGTATAGCAGTGCCACTTCAGTTTTCTGTCTATATGCAGACCCAAAAACTAGGACTCAATCTTTAAAATCTGCTGCTCACCAATTTTTAGATTTGTTTCGTCTGCAGCATTAGTATTTTAGAGGAAAAATAACATAATTTTTGTTTTTTAGATTGACTGAAAGCCCATTAATTTCAAACCAGTTTACCACATCTGCAAATGCCTTATTTACTATCTCACTTATTATATTTCGTGAAGGATTATTAACTGATGTAGAGGTGTCATCAGTAAACATGGTGATCTTTCCGTGTTCTGTGCACAGTCGTAAATCATTTGTAAAATTAGAAAAAGCATTGAGCCTAATACTGAGCTTTGAGCACTGCAGTGGCAATGGAGCGCTAGTCTGAAGGTACATTTCCACCATGCATTCCTTCCATGATTACTTTCTGCTTTATACCACACAGTCAATGTCCCCATCATTCCTAAGGTTTTAACTTTATTCAGGAGAATATGGTGTCCAAAGCTTTTGACAGGTCACAAAATGTTCCAGCTGTCTTCATATTGTCATTTATGGATTGCAAGACATTTTCAACAAATGGATATACTGTATTTTCTGTTCATACTTCTTTCTGAAAGTCAAACTGGCTATTCTCGAGGAAGTTGTATTTAGTATGATGTTCAACCATTCCACTGTGCATCAAGTTATTCACTACCTTAGAAAAAACTTAGAGTAATGAAACTAATCTATAGTTCATAGCATCTGCCTTTTCACCCTTTTTATATATTGATCATGTAAGTCAAGAGAGTATTCCTTGCTCAAGTGACATAAAAAAAGGCCACAGGACTTTACTTATTTCTCTACAACAATATTTCAATAATTTACTGAAAATGTTATCAACCCCAGCAGAATTTTTGCTTTTTAAAGACAGACTTACTTTTCCTATTTCCTTCACAGTCTTTTTCTGAACAGGCATCTCATGTATTTAGTTAGTTGAAGTGTTATATAAGAATTCTGTAGATTTATTTACAGAACTCAAACACCCCACTGAATTTGTAACTGTTAAGAAATGATTGTAGAAAATATTAGCCACAAGTTCAGGATCTGCACTTAATTGTACCCATTCCTCATACTAGTCATTTTTTCGACAGATGAACTGTTCCCTGTCTCATTTTTCATACATTTCCATATGGTTTTCATTTGATTGTTAGATTTATCAGTTTCCTCTTTTAAGTACACTCTTTTGGATTTTTATGTACACAACTCCTCTTTCATTTTACATAAAATCTTGTTGCCCTGAGTAATCAGTGGCTTAAATATAGAGTTACGCTGGTTTTGTCTAACACTTTTCTTATAAAACGCTTCCTCAGGAAGACATGTAGCTCATTTAATAAACACATTTTATTTCAAGTTAATATCTGCTGTATTATATATTTCAGACCAGGCCACTAGTCTTCTGCCTGTATGTCTCCATTGTTTCTTTATTTATTAATCTCACAGTTTTACAGACGGGTTTTGGTTTTATTTTAAGATTTAACTGAGGGTTAGTAAGAAATACATGTGTACTTTTTATCTTCATTCATCATATTTCTCATAGTACTGTCCAAGTTTAAGAAGGAGAAAATCTTTGCACTTTCACCACATCTCAAAGATATCAATGACAGCGACAGATACACACTTGACAGATACACAACAGACCACATACGCCACAAGATGTCAGGCAACCATCCACTGAACAGTGCATATTTTCTGTCTGCTACATTGTACAGCTTCGGCTCTCTCGATGAGAGATTGGCTCCATAGAGCCATAGTTGCAAATCAGGTTTTAGACACAAGTCTTAGATGGTAGCTAAATACAGCATCCTTGGTAGAAGCCATAAAGTAATATTTGTACCCAATGGTAGAAGACATAGAAGCAGTAGCAGTAACAAGGAGGTTAGTAATAGTTTTGTCGGCGATCTCTTTGTCATTGCCTCGAATTTTACAATGATGTTACACACACCACATTGTAAAAGATTTAGAAGAATCTTATGAATATTTTAATTTATTTCCATATAATAAAGTCTTTCTTATGCCCTTTATGCTACTTGGAAGTAGATGCTGTGCAAATAGGAAATATTAGGTAAATGAAGCTGCCTTCTATAAATATGATAACCATTCTTGCATATAACATTACATTTGTGAATGATACTGCTCAATAGAGCAGTACATTAATTTCTGTATAGACATCTATAAATTACATACAGTGAGGGAAACAGTAAATGTATTTTCTCAGTAATGGGGTCAAAAATAGGTTTGGCTTATGCTGATGCTACTGCCAGATATGATTTTATGAGTTGTGGACTTCATATCAAGAAGGAAGGGAATTTGGCTGGGTTGATAGCAGATTATTTAAGGTGTGACACTGCCACTCATGGTAGTTAGAGAGTACCATACCGTGGGGTGACTATGCACAATTTTTGGACAGTGTTTTGAGCAAAACCATGTAAAGCGTAGCTGTTTTGTAAAATGGGTTTTGAAAATGTGGTTAGTCTATTCAAAAACAATGTAAAAACTACCTAGCAACATAGAAAGACATCAAAAAGATATTTTTGAAGTTTCAAATATTTTAAAAATTGGAGGAAAGTAGCCAAAAGGGACTGACTGCTTTGCACCACTTAATATAAACATTATTTTGATACAGAATAACCTCTTAAGGCTGTGTTATCCACTTGCCTTGCAATGTTTATAGTGTTGGCATACAGCGCCATAGTAAACCAACATTCATGTATTGTTCTGGAAATCAAGCAAAAACAGAAAAAAATCAGGATAGCACAGGTTTTTTTATTTAACATATAAGAAAAAACAATACTGAATTTAAAGTTTTTGTCAACAAAGAAAAGGCCAATGATCCATAAGTTGGTATGTTGGTTCGTCAAAGAGTCAGCGACTAGACCAGGAAAATATTTTGCACATATTCATCACTAGTGATGGGCTAAACTGCGATTTTCCGATATCAGTGATTTCTGTGAATGCTACTTTTCAGTATCTGTTATTCTTAACTGCGATTTGTCGCAGTTAAGAGTCGCAGTTAAGGAACATAGGTCGTGTATCCCTCCGCCACTGCTATTTCTGCGATTTCTGCTACTTCCGCGATTTCTGCTACTTCTGTGACTTCTGCGATTTCTGCTACTTCTGTGACTTCTGCGATTTCTGCTACTTCTGTGACTTCTGCGATTTCTGCTACTTCTGCGATTTCTGTGACTTCTGCTACTTCTGCGATTTCTGTGACTCCTGCGATTTCTGCGACTTACCACTGTATGAAAAAGTTACATCTGTCAACACAGAAAATTGCATCGCAACAAACCTGTCATTGGCAAGTATGTTTTACGTTTTTTCTTCCGTTGGCTTTAATTTTGTATTAAAGAAACAACTGTGAAAATATTAATAGTGTAATTAACATGTAAGTAGCCATACAGTACCGTAATAGTTCGTATTTAGAAAATGAATTCTAACATATTGTTATGTTCACAGGTACCTGAACTACATTTCAGTCACTCAGTAAAGTGATAACTCAAAATATCATTGTCAACAGATCTGAAGAAATTGCCACTGCGTCTTTAGACCGTTTTCGTCAGACGAGAGGTTAGTTTCTAAGCGTTTCGATGGGCTTAATTACTTCAGTGAGATCGTTCTTGCAAATTTGATATTCATTATAGCAAATATTAGCAATCTACTCTGTCAATTATATTGCTAGTAATTAATGACAGCAAAAATTGTTTAATAATCCTTGTGTTTTTGCAGACACAGTTCTGACTCTGATTACTGGTTGCTGTACGTATCTATTCACATCAAGGCTGTTGGGAGAGACTCGTGAAGATTCAAGACAGCTCTTAGAGGATTTGCAGTTAAAAAGTGAAATAATTGTGAAATAAGTGTGTGAATGATTAAACTGTGTTTTATTGAAGTTGATGTGCGATTTTAAAGGAATAATAAATGTCAAATACAGTGAGTGAATAATAAAAATCTCATTTTCCACATGTTTAAGCCGTCCTATACCCATAATTTTCCGCCACTTGCTTATTGGTAAACACTTGTTGGAGAGCGACATGCCGCCCCCCCCCCCCCCACCTTTCTCCACAATCTTGGTGTGACACTGACCTGTAACATATCCTGAAGTCTACAATATGCATTTTGAGGCTGTTGATATGAAAGTGGGAAGTACAGATCTTCCAGCTAAATCAGGAATAGCTTAAGTGCATTACTTGAAAGTAACACAGGAAAAGCTTACTTACGTAGGTGGTAGTAGTGTCGGCAAAAAGTTCTTGTGTGTGAAGTTGCCATGCAGAACACCAGGTGTAAAGCTTTTCTCCCGAGTCTTGAACTGTGTCGGAACAAAAGTGAGGCATTCATATGACTGTTTTCATTTCTCTACACTTATACAGATGTCTGAGTTCTGCTGTGTTAACATTGCAAAGTCCTGTAGGCATGTGGAGTATTAACCAAAACTGTCATATTGGAAGCAGAATCAAACACATTTGTTACGTTACTTGATATTTTCAGGAGAAAAGGGCAATGTTGCTTCTTATTAATATAATACATTCAGAGTCACAGCAGTATTTGACCAACCATAACTGATGCTGAATGTGCATGTCGTCATATAATATGAAAGGCTTATTTCAATAGTGGTACAAGTCCATTACCTCCACTTTTCTGTCTATAGTGCTTCTGAAATTAGTGATCCAAACAAACATAAATAAAGGTTCATCTCTAGCAAGAAGCCATATGCTTGAATATTTCTGGTATCTCAACTGCAGATTTTTCAGCGCTCATTTAACTTTACGACTCTATATCTCAAAATGAACAAAAATGGACTTGTACCACTATTGAAATAAGCCCTTCATATGCACACACAGCACATCGATCTCGTGAGGCACAAGGCTCTCATAACGAAGTACGTACGCCGGTCAACAGATGACACTAGGAAAAGTATGTTAACTGCGCTTATTAGTTGCTACTTGCGACTCTTAGTTGCGATTTGTCACAGAAATCGCAGTTTGACTCGGTAGCGAATAGCGTAGTATCAACTTTGCTCAACAGATGGGAGTGCTAACTGCGCTTTTTAGTTGCTACTTGCGACTCTTAGTTGCGATTTGTCACGGAAATCGCAGTTGGACTCCATAGCGTACCGCAGAGATGGAGGTAGTGCGAACTTTGGCCAACAGATGCCACTGTTAACCACGCTTTTTAGATGCTACTTGCGACTCTTAGTTGCGACTTGTCACTGAAATCGCAGAAAGCAGTGCTAAATTCGACCAATAGATGGCTCACGTCTTTGAATGTGAAATACTTATTGCGACTGCTAACTGTGACTGAAATCGCAGTTAGATTCTGTAAAGTTGCTACTGTGATATCTGTGACTTCTCAGTCACTGTGATTTCTAACAGATACGCGATTTCCTGCCCACCACTATTCATCACTATCAGCCAAAAATGGAACTGTGAAAATGTCTCTTATGCTTAATGATTTTTGGGGGGGTTTCCAAATATATCCTCCCATTTATGAAAAAGGACATCTTTATTTAAAATGGTTCAAATGGCTCTGAGCACTATGGGACTCAACATCTTAGGTCATCAGTCCCCTAGAACTTAGAACTACTTAAACCTAACTAACCTAAGGACATCACACACATCCATGCCCGAGGCAGGATTCGAACCTGCGACCGTAGCAGTCGCGCGGTTCCGGGCTGAGCGCCTAGAACCGCTAGACCACCGCGGCCGGCCATCTTTATTTAGAGATCATTTACAGTTATTGAGAGAGGGCATCATGATATTTACAGCTACTCCATCATCATTAAGGCTTTTAGTAACACCAAGTAATTCTTATTCTCCGACAGTACAATCCTAAACACACCAATCTGTTTGCTGATTGGTTTCAACTCTTCATGTAATTTTAAAAGGGTCTCTTCATTCTGAGTAGATGCTGCCAGCTCTTCCATTTGATTTTATCTGCATGATTCCCAATCTTCTTCTGAACTTTCCTCAACAATTAGTTCATCTAACAGGTCTTCATCACTAGAATTATCAAGCACTGCCTGGATTTATCTCTTGTCAGGTTGTTAACTAGTCTCTGGCCACAAACTATAGACCAATTTCATTACTCCACTAATAAGGTAGTGGGGAAACTGATGCACAGTAGAAACATTTCGTGATATTTCAAGCCAATGTTCCATTTCATGAACATTCCAGACATTGTTTCAGATTTTCAGTACACAGTAATCTGATTATGAGCGAGCTCCTAGCTTATGATTACGCTTGTACCAAATCATAACAAAATAATCATTTTCAACATATTAACATTCATCCAAAGCTGAATCAAGTCTAAAACAAAGTAATGAAAATACTATGGTGCTTCTTTGACCTGTCGTGTCAGTGGTACAAAGTTGTTCCCGATTTCTCAGAAAATAATTTCTACAGCTAGTTTCCACTGTACAGTGATAAATAAAGAATCTACTGACTACAATTTTCTGGAAATGACTTAGACAATGGTTAGTTTCTACACATAAATAAATGTCATTTGCCTTTTGGTAAGTACTTTGCTGGTAGGAAAATACAACTCTTTCTTGATAAAAATTATCTCAAAAATTCAATAGAACAGGTTTGTGTAGCAGAAAGTATCCAAGACAGCGAGTGGTAGAGTAAGTCAAACATCACCAATGTTATTCAAGGCAAATTGATTATCACTAATTTTTCATGAGACTAATGAGAATCAATTATGTAATTCTCACAGAAGTCCATAATTTATAAAAATGGTTCCCTCAAACAATGATGTACAAGAAGTACATAAATTATGTTAAGTTGTTTACAGTACAAGTAGATCATAGTCTTAATCAGAAAACACACAGCCTTCAATTTAGTGACCACCTTAGTTCAGCTACATATGCACTACCAATATGCACAGTTGCTCTTAGAGATGATTTACCAGTGAAGAAACTGCTTTATTCTACATATTTCCATATTTCAGTTCAGTAATGGGGTACAGAATCAGTTTGAAGAAACTTAATTTACAGGGATATTATTTCCAGAATAGAGAATTACGTCTGATGTTACTTCCGTATTATCTTGCAGAGACTACTTCAAAGAAAATTCATATTTTTACAACTGCTTCCCAATATGAACCGCTCAAAATGTGTTGCACTAGTATCATTGTTGCTGTGTTTTTCAGTCCAAAGACGTTTGATGCAGCTCTGCACACTACTTTATTCTTTGCAACTCTCTTCATCTCTGAACAACTACAGGAACCCACATTCATTTGATCCTGCTTACTATACTTGTCTCTTGGTCTCCCTCTGCCATTTTTGGCACTTACACTTCCCTCCAGTACTAAATTGAAGTTTCCTTGATGTCTCAGAATGTGTCCTGTCAACCGAGCCCTACTTTTCGTGCTGTTGTGGCACAAATTTCGTTCCTCCCCAGTTCTATTCAGTACCTCCTCATTAGTTACACAATGTACCCATCTAACCTTCAGAATTACTCTGTAGTACCACATTTCTAAAGCTATTGTCTGCTTGTCTGGACTGATTATCACTCACGTTTCATTCCCGTACAAGGCTAAACTCGATACAAATGATTTCAGAAAAGACTTTGTAACACTTAAATTTATATTCAATGTTACTACATTTCTCTTCCGAAACGCGTCCGCAGTTCGTTGTCTCGCGATCGCGTTCTCGCTTCCCGAGCACGTGGTCCCGTGTTCGATTCCCGGCGGAGTCAGGGATTTTCATCTGCCTCGACTGGGTGTTTGTGTTGTCCTCATCATTTCATCTTCATTCATGAAAGTAGCAAGATTGGGCTGAGCAAAAGTTGGGAATTTGTACGGGCGCTGATAAACGCGCAGTTGAGCGCCCCACAAACCAAACGTCAATATCATCTTCAGAAACGCTTTTCTTACCATTGTCATTCTACATTTTACATGGTATCTACCTCAGCCATCGTCAGTTACTTTACTGCATGAGCATGTCTTATTTCCTAATCTAAGTCCCTCATCACCTGCTGATTTAATTCGACTACATTCCACTACCTTTTCTTTCCTGTTGTTAATGTTCATCTTATATCCTTTTTTCAAGACATTGTCCATTCCGTTAAACTGTTCTTCCAAGTCCTTTGCTGTCTTAGAAAGAATTACAGTGTTATTGGCAAATATCAAAAAATTTTGTTTCTTCTCCATGGATTTTAATGCCTACTCCGAACTTTAATTCCTTCTCCAAAGTTTTCTCTGGTTTCTTTTACTGCTTATTCAATGTGCAGCTCGAATAACATTGTAGATACGCTAGAACCCTGTATTATGCCCCTCTAAATTACTACTTTCCTTTTATGTCTGTAGACTCTTATAATTGCCGCCTGGTATCTGTACAAGTTGTAAATAAGCTATCGCTCCCTATATTTTAGCCCTGCTAAAATACAGGGAGCGGTCTCATGACTTGCATTCTTCCTTTTTCAATATAGCGTAGTGTATGTCTAATCATGAGTGGGGCAAGACAGATTGTGTAACCTGTTCAGTCAGTCAACATGTATTGACAGGTCGATTCAAGCTTAGAATGTGTGTACACTGTCATTTATGACTAGAAGTGTTGTCAGCACAGGAAGTCACCCCCATTAAACAAGTGTAACAAACCACTATGTCAATCGAACTTTCCACCACTACTGAAGGATGCAAACCACTGAAGATCTGCCTTGTATTGTTCATCCATGCTCAACAATACCAGCTGATGACTGCTGCCTACAAACTATGGCTTGTAGATACCCTGAAAAGATAGCAACAGAAATTCTTACTATGGTTTTGGAGGTAAGGGAATACTAGGAATGGAACCCAGATCAATGGCCTCGTATTTTATTCATCAGTAGGTGCATAATTTGCCTGACACTTTAAAATCGTGATAGTTTACTGTGGCATGCATGCAGTTCCATGTGTTCAGCAGGGACATAGGCGAGTCATGGGTCAAATGGCTCTGAGCACTATGGGACTTAACATCTAAGGTCATCAGTCCCCTAGAACTTAGAACTACTTAAACCTAACTAACCTAAGGACATCACACACATCCGTGCCCGAGGCAGGATCCGAACTTGCGACCGTAGCGGTCGCGCGGTTCCAGACTGTAGCGCCTAGAACCGCTCGGCCACACTGGCCGGCGCGAGTCATGTTTTGCGCCAGTATGATGTAAGGATGTTGGACGCCTCACATCAATACTGTTGGTAATTTGGGCGCTATGCAGTACTGCAACCAGATCCCCCTTTGCATGTAGTAAAAATGCTGCAGTATGCACTGTAGGTTTAAAAGAGATGTAGTTAATGCTGCAGAAAAACACTGGGATTTTAAAAGCCAGAAAATAGGCAGCTGTTGATAGCAGTTGAGGCAGTGGGAACAATAAAAAAATGAGAAAAATTTTAGAAGTATTGATCATTAACAGCAATAACATAGGCCTCTCAGAAATGAAATTAATAAGAAATATGGAAAATAAGGCTGGACAAAGGATAGCTGTCATGAGACGGATACAAACGTTAAATAGGGTGTTGCGCGCCAAGATAGTATCCCCAGCAGACAATAAAAATACGTCTAAGTTATACCTTTGCAACTCGTGGAAGCCGAACTGCCATGGTCAACGACAAGTAGACTGGCAGCTAGGGGGAAATGCTGAGTGAGTTGTGGCAAACATGGAAGCTATTGCAGCACAGGGGAATGACGGAGTGTCCAAGTCTGCAAGCAAAGCATAACAATATCACGGAAAACGAGAAATATCATCATGCTAGGGGCAAAGCAGAGTCTCGTAAGAAAGGCTTGATACAGCTCAACTTTAAGTATCCAGGTGTTGAGTCAGCAGAAAAGAGCCTCTGAAAGATGAAACTGCGAAAGTCTGAAGTCACTAGCAGGGCTATCAACGAAGAAAAACCAAGGCACAGGCTGACATAGCCTTCCCCACCGCCATCGCTAACATAAGTACCTCACCCTTCTTAACAAATGTATCATTGCTGAGTGCCGACTGCCAACTGCCCAGAGTGTAGTCTCAGCCCTTGTATCAGTTGCAACTATCCATTGTAAGGGGAGGCTATGGAGATTAACCCTCGGCTTGCCTAGGTGTCGATCGTCCATGGAACCACGAGCCTGGCCGGAAGGACGCTGCTGCCAGCTGCATGCCAACTTCTGAGGCTACACTGAGAGGGGCGCAGAAGCCACTGTCACCCAGCAGGTCTGCTGGTCACTTGACCCGCGTGATCTGGACGCTGTCCGTCATCTGCCTTTGAGTGGGTGGGCTCTCTGCTGCTCATCCCATCCCTCTGGCAGATACTGATGCTGCTGGCTCCCGTTTCCGAAATGGGGGCTGAGAACCGACCTCTGTGTGGCAGCGAGTACTTCAGGTGATCCTGGGACGAGACTCCTGAGCGTAAATCTTCGATGTCCATGAGAGGGCTTAGGAGATCGATACGCAGAGCTGGAGGCCGCCGGAATCTGCGGTCGACACCCACCCATGATGTAGCAACCGCCACCTGATGCTTCGCTGTGCTGGCGATACTGCAAGACGAACGCAAGCCGACCATCCACCACTGATCAGGCGCTACTCCACCAGCCCAGCTGAGGAGTGGTGCTTTGAAAGACAATGCTTTATTACTGCCTAATAAATATGTCACTGTCAATGATGTTTTCTTGGCGCTCTTGAGCGTAACTATTACCTCACCACCACATCCTGCCTAGCTCTCTGCTGACGACCGTAGAAGTCTGGGGCTGGACTCTATAGGGGTAACACAGATGCTACACACAGGTTAACAGATAATCAATTTAAATTGTACAGTTACCAAATGGAAAGGTAACCGAGTAACACAAGCAGAAAATACAGGAAGAAGACGGAAACAAAATTTGCAGAAACTTTGTGGCTATCCAGAAGCAACAAGGCCAGTTGAAAATGAGCACCCAGTGTAAGAATATCATAGAGGAGATTCAGTCCTTCTTAAACTCAGAAACCTTTACATGAGAGTGGAAGGAACAAATATCTAGGTATTGATGAAATATGAGCATAGACCTTAAGTGCATCAGGCTATGGAATGGAACAAGAACTATACGAAAATGCGAATAATATTTGTGAAACTGTGGAAGTTGCGTTAGCTTTTGAAAATAATGTAATTGTTACACTGTCAAAGACTTACGAAGGAAGCAGCTTTGGATGAACAGTATGAAAATTAGCGGATACTCATCCTAAAAATATATGCATCAAAACTGTCGCCTTAATACCTGAACCAACGTCGAAATATTCTGAGCCTGGAAAAAGATATTGTTGAAGTAGAACGTCGCTATTAATGCTTTTACAGAGGAACGTTTTATGATTAGTTTTGGAGTCAGGTGAAGGCATCATGCAATGTGATAGACGATTTTGACAAATAAGTCGATTAGTGAGGTTGAAATCGTATTCTGGTAGAACTAAAGCAAGGTACATCAAGTGTGAGGTTTCCTTGAGCTGCAAAAGAAGTATGAGAGAGATATGCTTTAGTTTTCTGGGTGAACACTCTCTAGTTGAAACCTCTGATTGAGCCTTCTGATTAAGATCGCGCTTCTAAATCCATAGAATTTGGCTATCAATTAAACATTCTTGACAGACTTGATGCTGCCAAGTTATCTATGCATCACTTGCAGCTGACACATATCAGAACCTCAGAAACCCCTGCCATCGCCCCCCCCCTCCCAAATGAAGATAAATGTTGTATGCTCTGCAGTTATTACATGTTCTACACCACCACAATCATAGTATAAAGTGGAGACTTTTTGAAGGTATACATCGCATGTGACGAGGCTATGACAACTGTCTAAGGCAGTCACTGTCACAGAGAAAGAGAGCTGAATAAAATTAATTTCGTAATTTGTCACAGATTTGGGTTGCTTGCAAAGTTCTGAGTGAATTCGTAGTTATCTTAGGCTGCACTATTGATCAATTAAAAATTCATTAAATTAAACCCATCATTTTATGTATTACCATTACTTTTCATCATCCAACGGACACCACAGATGGCTTGCCTGCATGGAGGAACATCTTTTGGAGGAGGCAAGGTATTTTCACATTAGCCATAGTATTAATTTATAAAGAACGCAATATGGCAAAAACTGATAAAGTTCTGGGGCCGTTACATTTTATTTTAAATAGAAGTCACACCATCGTGAAACAAAATAATTCCTCCTCTTATTTGGAGAACTGCCATCCAGACGGGCATCCCAAATCGAGCACCAAGAGCCCGTGTCAAACTACCGGGCCAAGGCAGCAGCAACAGTTCCACCTCCATCCCCTGTCATGTGATTATGGAAATATTTGATGAACTGTGGACGAATACTATGGTGTGACACCCGAGTTTACAAATGTCACGTAGACCTGCTCTCCAGTCCCATTTAGTTGCAGATCCTGGACGTCTTCACATCGATGACAGTAGTAGTGAGGTAGTTACTGCCATTTAGATTTGCAGGCGCTGTCTTCCCTATCTTGAAAGCAGCCATGTGCAAAGACCATCTGATTTTCGTCAGCATGTTTCAGAATAGGAAGCTTCAGCAAATGTGTTGGTTGCTTCCATGCCCTTAGGTCGTTTGCTCCGTGACTGTCCGCCAACATGACTCCACCGATCGTAGTTTGGTGAACTTGATGGTTTGGCCCCTGTGTTTGTAATCGTGTTTCAGAACTAATGGCTAACAGCTCTGACTATCTTGATACAGCTCAGTTTAAAAATAGTCACTCTCTTTAGGAAGTGGGAGTATTCTTGTTAGTTTCCACCGTGTCTCGATGCATTTTCTATTTCATTACTAGCGTGCAGCAAGGGGGCCACTCGCCATATCACTCAGAATTGTGATTGAATTCATTAAAACATTGTGACAGGGCTATCTCACATTTTTCTCTTTTTCAGTAATGTATTTAAAGTTAATCGCATTCACTGCCTATTACTGATTTGTAGCTTTCTCATTGTCCCTTTTTCTTTAATTATACTATCAATTTATGCAAGAGAACACCTGCAGTAAGTGACAAAGTCCGATGCCTTCACGGTCTGGGAACAGAAGATTAGCTGGTAAGTGCAGCGTCCTGTCTGACAGGGAAACAGTGGTGGGCAGCACATTTCCCGGTTTTTACCCACAGTAGCCACAGATGTGACAACAGAAACATCACCATATCTATCTGTATATCCCTCTCTCTCGTCTACTCCTACTAGTCGTAACAGACCAGTGAACATGGCAGGATTCGACTAGGTTCTACAGTCACCAAATCCTCCAGGCAGTACTGATTGCACATTTCCCGCCATAGTTATGGAAAGTCGACATCTTGTTCTTGTTGTTGGCAACACTTAACAGAGCCAGCAGGCTGACAGGAGTGAAGGAGTGCTACCTGTTTTCCACGAGCCACATTGAAGATAGCGACAGAACTACTATATCACGTTTTAAAATTCTAGAGAGAGTCCTTTTTCTTTCTTTCGCTTCTTACTGCAACTTCCCAGCCATGAGGAAACTTTTATAGAGCAGTGAAATTGGTTCAGCAGGTGAAGAAGGGGACCAGACAGATGCACTCGACGCGCTGTGATCCACCCTTCAGCCTTGGAAGAAACCGGAGCATTTGCCGAGGTCTGTACCGCTGACATTAAGACCAGCTTCGCGCCAGCACGCTGCCCAGCCACAAGTCTAGCGCTACCGCACCGCCACCCTAACGCAGCCACCGCCGACGTCACATCCGTTTTGCAGCGAACTAACAGCAAGGGGAACGTTGCACAGCCCTCGATGCTGTTGCTTGCAGAAGCCGTAGTCACCAAAGCGCAAGTACCACTGCACAACCAGCAGTTGCTGCTAATGCAGGCTATGATGGGTCAGTTGTTAGCCGCAGTGGGACCACAGAACACTCCACTAAGTACAGAATTACACGCAATGTTCGAAGCTGAGTTCCAGCTTAGCCACACAGCTTGTTTAGTATTCGTGGGAATTAGAAGTGATTAAAAACTCATTTTCAGAAGCCCTTCAGGCACACAACGAAGAGTTTTCCTGTCGCCTCGACACCCAGGCTCGAGATTTACAAAAAAAGGGGAGAAGTGCTGTACCAAATGCTTATCGAGAACAAGGACGCCTGAGAGAGTACTGAATTAAGAGCTGAGCACAAATGATGAGATGTTTCAAGGTATGGACGAGCAGATTGTTACAACTGCAACGTAGGGGGACAGACATAAAGCTATACTAGAATCATTGAGCAAATGGGTTTGTAACACCAGAAATACATATCCTCCTATTTCCATCTATTGTACTATAAATTTTTTCCTTATTTTGTTACCTGCAGATATGACATTTCTGCGTCTTTATATATTGTAATTGTTTTACAATTTGTATATATATATATATATATATATATATATATATATATATATATATATATATATATATATGTTTATGCATTTATGTCGATGTATAATTGGTTTCTTTTGTAAATATTATTTGTATTTTTACGCTTCGTCTTGCCTAAGGAAAACTATGCTATCGAACGATTACATCGATAGGTCGTGTGGAGAACCAAAGTGTTTAGGATCTTTGGTATTGTTAACTCTGCCTCGTGGAGCGCGGGCAGAGAGGAGTCTGGCTGGAGTAGGGCGGTGGAGCAGGTGTGTTGTGTGACGCTCCTGCGAGTTGCCGCGCTTTCGGGGTTTTGCAGCATGTAATTGCGCTCGACTTGCTATAATACAGTAGTTTCTGACACGGTGTTGCGGACGGGAAGCATTAGCTGGCGCAACATGAAGAGCCCGTTTCGCCTGGTGACCGTGTCGAAAAGAAGGTGCGCCAACATCTACTTTCTGCAATAGCGATGGCTGACAATGAGTGACTGTCGCCACCTCCTCGTTCGACGACTTCAAATTCAATCAACCAACAAGGAAGACTGGAAGCTCGTAAAGTTTTAGAACTGTATGGCAGACCTCAGCTTTTCAATCTGTTCCATTTGCCTGACAAAATTACAGCACCTTAGCATGAACATTTGTTGCTCGTTGTCCCAATTGCATTACCAAGCAGGGTCCCTTTCTTTTCCAGAATTAGCCCGAGACTCGTTGAAATTCAAACACCAGCATTAAAGTAATATCATTCCATTTCATTGCTTTAATTTCAAAGTTCAGTTAAGGTATTCATCGCTGGCTACAAGCACAAATTAAGAGTGCGAGTTTTGTTACCACATTTTAGCTTACCTGTGACTGCAGATCAGCTTGGTACATACTAAATTTTACTATTGTTAATTGTTCAGAATCATTTAATTCAAGTTCAAAGCTAAATCTCTTATTTCTAAATTGTGTAGATTCAAGTAGCTTTCGAAATGATTGTTGAGGTAGCCCAAGACTAATCTTATTTTACTGAATTTCTTAGTGCTTCAGAAACAAAGGTCACTATTAATTTCAGTCACTAAATTAGCTTTCAGTTTTCCGGTTTTATTAATTCTTTTGCTAAATTAAGTCAGAGTGTAACGAAATTTATTACTTCTGACAAACATTCAGTTTTCACACAACACGTGTCATCCTTCAGTTGCCACGCTTTTAGTGCTAATTATATGTGCAATAACCTTTCTTTTTCAGTTATTATAGTTGCTGTCCATAGGACTGGCGACCGTAATTTTCCCCAAATCTCAAATATCTAATTAACGCCAGTTAATTGTTAATGTAAGGACTGCACATATACTTTCTTTATTAACTTTACCCCTTTTCAAAATTAATTTCCACCAGTTTCATTTGCATTTTTCCTTTAATTTAGATGTAACCCTTTCCTCCCTCTTTACCAACAGATTAACTTCGATGAGGATTGCTTTTCCCAAATTTCTGTTAGGTACAGGCGGTTTAATTTTTTACTGTCATTAAGGTCGATAAGTGAGGGGGAGGTTACAGGTTTTGATTTCGTGCCACACTGAACTTTTCAGAGCAATGGATACAATGCTCGAATTAACTGACGAAAAGTTGGAGGAATTTAAGATGGGTGTTGCAGGAAAGATTGCAGTGCTGTACACCGAGTTAGAATTAAATTTAGACGATAATATTTGTAATGTGATTCAGAGTGTTGCGGCTGACTAGTAGGTCTCCAAGCCCAATGTGGGCAAACCTTTCTTGATAGGTTCCCAGGTAGTTCACATAGCCCAGGTTGTCGCTTCAGGTGGCAATGGCAAAGAAGCGGGTGGTGTGTTAGAAGTAACGGCACCACAGATGGCTTCTTTACCGGATGCCATCACATGTTCAGGTCCGCTCTGGCTTGCGTCCACAGCTGTGCTAGTGAAGATAACTTCAGCTCCTGTATAGACTTGTGCGAGTTCTGATTATTTTTATTATTAATCTGCTGTAGAATTAGCAAGTCAAACTGGGGTACATACTACTGTGGAGAGAGCCACAACAGTTTTTGTGGGAACAAAATTGCAAAATTCAGTTAAAGACGAATTGTCCCATTTGCTAGTAGGAAGTAATCCACAACCTTGGCATCCTCCATTCAATACACATCCCATAACTAGGAACATTTCAGCGGGATGAAAAACAATCACTTTTACAGTATCGAGCACATCATACAAATGCGGCATTTTTACATTTGTTACTGTACCATTACAATTTGAACCCAACAGAATTGATCTGGAGCGAAGCTGGGGGATTTGGCCCGAGAAGTAACAAGGCTGTTAAGCTGCCAGATGTACTGGAACTAACGCACACAGCTTTATCACACATCACTGCCGAATGCTGGCGGGTTATAGAAGGACTCATCATAAAATACGAAGAGAAAATGCACCTGATTGGCTTCGTGGATTCTGTTGTTGATAGGCTCGTTATCAACGTAGCAGGTGATACATCCAAAACTGAAATGTATTTCTCAGATTCGGATAAGGAAGCAGCTAAGAGATTACCAGATGACTGACTGTAAGTAATACCTTCAGTGGCTTCAGTATTTAACTATATGGTGAAATCCTTCAATACTCTCTTACGTTACACACAGCTTATGCAGAAAAATTACCCTGTGCTTAATTCAGGAATTTTCATCATTCTTGTTTTTAATTACAATAGTACGTTGGCTAAAAACGATAACGTGTTGCGGTATTCGTCTAGTCGTCTAAGGAGCGTAGTGTGGGAGATTTGCAGTACATTATTTCATTCTGCTTAAAAATTAAATGACATTCGAAGCTATATTACTCCTCTGATCGCCTCTTTTAATATGTGAATTGCAGTTGGCCACATCACTGCAGGCTAGCTGTACCAGCTGCCCGACCAGTGCTGTCCAAGTTAAATGCTGTTGTCCTGTATTATCTCTTAGTCGATGTGCGCATAATGCACAGCACAAAATGTACCCTTATTATCGTACTTGACAGTACTCAAGGCAGTTTGGCTGCAGTCCCATGTGAAACGGAAATCCAATCAGGTTCCAGCAAACGCAGAAGAATACATAGTGCAATGTTTACTGCATGGGGCCTCCCTGCAAACAATGCCATACGATCATTTCATTTCAATGTTTACATCAGGTTTATTCTTATGATGAATGTATTATAGAATGTCTTACTAACACATATAAGAAATACAGATAAATGTAGAACTATTTATGCACAGGCTTTATTATAAACAACACATCTAAACTTTAATAACATAACTAATATCTGTATTACATGACTGGTGGAGACTTTATTGGACTTTTTATTTACTTGCTGTGGTTTTCTGTTTTTTACTCAGAATCTCGCCATGTTAGCATGCTATCTGCTAATACTTAGCAGTGTATTCATGATGGGGGATTTCCTGGAAGTGGTTGCACAGCTAGCTGCAGCTTGGTCATAGGTATCTCACTCATCAGCTATGTACCACAGAACTTAGCCTTTTCATTTGATAATTGATATATGCATATAAACTCAGAGCCTGTATCATTACATACCGTCACTTTGAATCTTATTAGCCTACTTCATGTGATTAAAGTAGCACTAGACCACCAACTGAATATCTGTCATTGCTTAAAACTGCCTAATTTCTCATTGTGCCAAAACATGTGTATGGAATTTGTTGTGGTAAAACAAAAGAAACCTTTGCACAAATTTTATATATGTATAGACATAAATAAAACTGATATAAGCTATATCTAAATCAAATCATTAATTATGTTTGTTATTGTAATTAGTTGATTTATAACTTATGAGCACATCTCTCATATTACATCAACACTAATTTCTATTCAGCTCTATGTTGCAAATGTTCCCTGCATGTCACGATGGTCACATCTTGCATCAGTTCACTGTAGGTTGTTTGCATCCACTCTTGTTTACAGTCATCAATGATGTATATTTAACGTTAGCCAAACCATCAGACAAGACAACAAATTTCCGAATCACTGTTTGCTCAGGTAGATAGACCCATGACCCTCCTGTGATTAAGCTGTATGAGCCCATCCCTGGATCATCATGTGTCTGCTGTGTATTGGTCTTAAGCAAGGCTTATTCAGGCAACTATCTCAACATGCATAATATATAAATGCAAACATCTGCATGTCTCTACTATTTTCTGTTCACTACTACATCCCACATGACTAATGACAGCGACAATTCTACCCCAAGCACCAATTTTAAATTCAGGTGCCAGAACCCTAAGATTATTCTTTTTAAGTGACCATCTTCTTAAACTAACAATCTGCAGATTTTCTCCCCACTTCCAAACTTACTTTCCTCACTCTTTTATACATAAATATGGACAAAATACATACATGTTAAGTTTCATTTCCCCAAATTGTTTCAACTGAATTTGGTTTATGACATAAGTTATAAACAATATATACATACAGACAGCTCAACATTAGAAACAATACCTCATTCAGCAGAAGAATTTCTTCATATTTTAATTGAAAAACCAAAAGCTCTGTTACTCCATTCATTCACTGCAGAACAACAGGACTATTTCGAGACTATACGGAAATAAAAACCCCACTAAAATGAGTGTATTCTATTGTGTGATTTTGCAGTAAATTATTAATTTGTTCTGCAAAATGAAATCCAATCATACTACTGGAATAATTCTGAAGGAAAAGTACATCCTTTTGTGATTTATTACAAAGATATAAGCAATACTTTGTTCCACATGAGCTATGTAATAATTTAAGAATATTTAACATATGACAGCACTCCTATACACCTTTTCAAATTACAATGGATCAAGTACATTCTGCATTTCGACAGTATTTCAGTAGTTTAATACAGGACTCCACGGGTTATTCCCTGGACAAACTCATTCTAGAGAGACCAATAATCATGCCTGTAAGAGCAGTGGCCCAATTACTGCCTTAGCCTGAAAAGGATTTACAGACAAAATGATCAGTTACTCTGAGAAGGATTAGATGAAAGGAAGCTTTAAGACATGTGTGGCACGACTGTGCCACCAAGTGACCAATGATTAAGGAAGGAGATCTGGTTGTGCTTAGAAACCATCACTAGCCTGACCTAATTGAGAACAAATAGCTAAGTTCTACTTGGTATTCGACAGCCCATATTTGGTAGAGAAGGTTGTGGGCGACATCTAGTTGTGAGCCTGCACAATAGTGTTGAGAAAAGGGATCAAAAAATATTGGCAACATTAAGCTGTTCATCAGGCAAGACCTCCATATCTTTAGATTAGTATTTCAGCTGTTATTTGTGAGTGTAATTATTGTGTTAGTTGCATAGGAAGTTGACTTTTGTTATTTTATAGGTATAAAAGTGAGACTGTTCTGCTTTTTTATGTTTGTGTACTCACAGGGTATTGTGTTCTCTGATTAAGACTTATACTGTGATATAAAACTGTCCAGTTAGTGTTAGTGCTAGCCAGCTGAAGTGGCCGTGCGGTTAAAGGCGCTGCAGTCTGGAACCGCAAGACCGCCTACGGTCGCAGGTTCGAATCCTGCCTCGGGCATGGATGTTTGTGATGTCCTTAGGTTAGTTAGGTTTAACTAGTTCTAAGTTCTAGGGGACTAATGACCTCAGCAGTTGAGTCCCATAGTGCTCAGAGCCATTTGAACCATTAGTGCTAAGATGCGGACAGAGTGGAAGAGATAGTGACAAACCTGTAACGACAAGCTTCTGAAACAGTCGAGAGATCTGATTCAGTAGTGAGTGAAGGAAACCAGAAGTACTGGGTGCACGTTCTGATGTAGCATGAGTGAATGCTGAACGTTGTAATAGGATGAAGGCTGTTCCCATAGGGCAGGAGGCTTCTAGGAGGTGACTGTCATACATGACACATGTAATAACTGGTACACTACGAAGCACACTGCCCCTCCCCATCTGCACTATTACTTTGAAGGCAGATTGGGTTGAGCATTAATTTGCAACACTGAAATTCTCCCAACATAGTAGATTAGGTTAGCTGCAAGACAACAAGCCAACAGTGGATACACACCCTCATACTGAAACAAATTTTAACATTTACTGAGGACAACCTTTTATAGAAAAATAAGATTATTTGTCGAATAATACAAACACACTAGTCTGTAAGGATGCAGGAAGGCGAGGCGACTCTTAGTATTTGAAATGTTTCATTGATCAGTCTCCAGAAGGATCCTTGAACAAGAAAGCTGATGTTCTGAACATCCAGAATGTAGAAAGGAGAGCACAGTGAAAAAGGGTAAGGTAAAAGGGGAAGAAACTGAAAATTAAATAAAGGGATAACCAGGGGACACAGTGGAGGATTATACAATCTGACTAGGTTTAGAAGGTAGTGTAAATGCGAACCACAACTATAGAGATTTAAGACATGTATACTCGGCGTACCACCACAACTGTGTCAGTTTCGACCCTGAGTTTCCTCCAGCGACCCTTGGGAATTGCAGGAAAGGATTCAATGATTAGAAAACGAAAAGGTATTCCTGTAATCAATAAAGCATCTGCCTGGAAATTCTCTTTTACGGATAAGAATCTAAGAAAAAGAAAAAATAATGAAAAGCGAAATGAAGAGCAGACTGTATAACATGTATTGAAACAAAAAGGCAGGCAATGTATAGTAATTTAGTTAAATGTTACTGATAAGTGACAATTGAAAGAATTGTCAGTCATAAGGGAATTGGTATTGGGTTAGGCGTTCCAGAATTGAGGTGGTTCCATTGTGGGAAAACGCAATTTGTAATGGAAATACAGTTGTGGAGTAAACGACGTATCATCATTGTTTCTACTTCTTTGCTTTAGACTTTTCATTACGAATATTTTTTTAAAACTTGAGAGTTATCGGAATGTAAAACCGGGAACCAGAGGGAGGTTTTTTCGCAACTGAACCACCTTAGTTTGTGTTCTGCTAGCATCTCCTTCAGAAAATGCTAAGCAATCAAATGACCTTCAGTGACTGAAGCAGCTGAACAGGTCTGAAAGGTTCAAAGCGATAACAGCTGGGTGTGAGGGGACGCTTCTCAGGGCGCCAGGCAAGTAGTATGCAGTTTGTTGAGGCACCAAGGCTTTTTTGCATTACCCACCACCATGAACCAGTCGCAGCACCCTGGCTATGATGGCGTGGGCTGATCAGATGGCAGAGGTCCCCCAGACAGCTCTGTTCAGTGGGCTGGCTGCCCTTTCACGTTGAATGCAACTCCTTCACCTCCTCCTCCCTCACCCTTGCACCACTGCCGGACTTTGCCACTGATCAGAAACTGTGGCTGATTTGTTCCACTACTTGTGTGTGTGTGTGTGTGTGCTGACACTGACAGTGTCCAGGAAGAGAGGGCAATTAGAATTTTAACTCCTATTCATCTGATAATGCGAACACATCTGGCATGGTGTAAAAAAGGATTATGGGAAAGAAAACGTATACTGGACACAGCTAATTTTCATTACGTTATGTGACTCATAGTAGAGTCAGAGTAGTTTCCTTACCTTTTTTAATGGTCCCTCTTGAAACAAACTGTCTTTTTCTGAATTAAGAATTATGAATTCTAGTGAGCCTCTTTTCAAAACAATATCTTGTTTCAAGAGAACTGTTTTGTAAATATTTTTGCTGAATGCAGTAAAAACCACCAATAGTTAATGGTACCATCTATACAAATTTGTAAATGTTTTTATTTACTGCAATAATCCTGAAGGGAACATAACTTTTTTTGAGTGTGTAAATATTTTTGACAGCTATTTCCCCAATCCGAACTCTTGGAGAGAGTGATTATAATACAGAGAGTTTGAGAAGACATATTTGAAGGAACACTGGTTGAAGGAGGCAAACTCCAAATGTTAATAATTCACAGAAAGGCACAGCAGTTATAGAACAACAAACACCAGAAATAAGTGAAACAGCAGCAGCACCATCATTATCAGCAGAAGCAGCAGCAGCAGCAGAACCAACAACGACTGGAGCAGCAACACAGCAATGCTTAAGGAGGAGCCAAAGGAAAAATACATCTGTGTCATTCAGTGATAATTTTTTATGGTTTCAAGCCAAGAAGAAAATAAAAATGTGAAAAACCAGCCAGCTAACTCACAGATAAGTCACAACAACATCCTATTTTTAAACATTCAGGGTCTTGAAAATAAAGTTGAAATTCTGGAGGAGTCATTGCCACAGAATAAGTATTCTTTCTTATGTCTATCAGAACATTGGCTTAAACCAGAACAAATACAATACTATGTACCAGAAGGTTATAAATATGGAAACAGTTTTTGCAGATCTCAGTACCGTAATGGTGGTACTGTTATCTATGTTTCAAATGAAATAGAGTGTAGAGAACTAGATCTTAGTTGGGCATGTGTAGAGAAACACTTTGAAATTACTGGGATCATATGTGATATGATGAAACTTATCATAGTATGTATCTACCATTCCCCTGACTCAGATGATAAAACTTTTTTAGATAATTTAGACAGTGTACTCTGCTACATAACGAAATGGAAACAGTATGTAACTGTAATTGGGGGAGACTTTAATTCAAGCTTTGATGTAACATGTAACAAACCCAGTGTAAATAAGTTACTGAATATGCTAAGGCAGCACAACTTCCATCATGTAAATTCAGAACCAACAAGACTACAAGCGTGCTTGGATAATGCTTTTGTCAACTGTGCTCGTGATATGCACTCCACCAAGGTAAAGGAATTTGTTTTCTCAGACCACTCCATGTTAATGGTAGAGTTGAGACATTTTATAAAAGGGGATGAGAGCAAGGCTGCACAAAAGTTAACAAAATCTAATACCTTAATATTAACAAAACACAATCTCATAAAACTAACACACCAGCTGAGCATAACAAATTGGGACACATTGTTTCAAAACTGTGATTCCAGTGCCCAAACAGTTTATGAAACATTCCACAATTACTTAACAGATATTTTAAAAGCCCATCTTGTTCAAAAGAAATACCATAAAACAAGAAAGGGTAAATTTTGGTACACCAAAGAACTGAAGAATCTAAAAAATAAGCTACTGCTGTTGAAGCGCCTTGCCAAAGTAAACAATTCTAATGAAATTAAGGATCTCGAAAAAATCACTAAGAAACAGTATAACAAAGAGTTGCAATTGGTGAAACTAAGATACAACACAAATTTCATAAAAAATAGTAAAAACCAATGGAAAACAGCCTGGTCAGTAATTAATACTGTTAAAGGTGAAGTCAGAAACTTCGACAAGACAGTCCCAATACCAGCAGATACATTCAATAAATATTTTGTAAGCTGTGCTGATGATATCAAAAAGCTGATCAGTAAACCCAATGTAACATGTATAGATTATCTGAAGAGAGCAAACCTAAATCATAATAGGGCCAGATCATCATTGAAACACTTCAAAGAGGTATGCCAACATGAAGTTCTTAAAATAGTCAATGAAATGAAAAATTCATACAGTACAGATATTTTTAATATGTCAAACAATCTATTGAAAGAATTCATACATTACATTGCAGCACCATTAACATATTCTATAAACCTGTGTCTTGTAGAAGGGTTTTTTCCTGATCCTCTCAAACTATCCAAGGTAACTCCAGTCTTTAAGAAGGGTGTCAAATCAGATCCTGCAAACTACAGACCAATTTCACTAATTCCAGTACTAGGAAAAGTGTTTGAAGGCATAATATATAAGCAGATGTATGAGTACCTAGAACGTAATGGTATGTTAAGTGCATCACAGTTTGGTTACAGAAAAGGAAGGTCAGCTATACATGCCATAGAGCTCTTAGTCAGAGACATTCTAGCAGCATTTGAGGACCATGCGCATGCACAGGTAACCTTATATGATCTGAGCAAAGCTTTTGACTGTGTTGACTACTCACTTCTGCTCTCTAAACTTGAGTACTATGGAATATGTGATAAAAGTTTAAAACTCATTAAAAGGAACCAGGTGGTGAGTTCAGGAAATCATCTGTCAAACATACTCGAGGTTCAACATGGAGTGCCACAGGGATCTAAATTGGGACCACTTCTTTTCCTTGTACACATAAATGACTTACCAGGAAATATAGATGTAAAGACATATATGTATGCAGATGACACAACTTTTCTATCTGTAAACCATGTACTTGATAACCTTGTAAGTGATATGAAATTGGCAAAAGAAAATGCAACATCATGGTTTAATGTCAATGGTCTGCTATTAAATGAGGAAAAGACCCAGAATATGTGGTTCAGTCTATAAAAGACTACAAAAATAGAAAAACAAAAGGCAAAGTTTTTAGGTATTGTACTTGACAACAGTCTAACATGGAACTCTCATGTTGATCACATAGTGGTTAGGTTGTCAAGAGTTATATATTTGTTGAAGAGACTGATGTGTTGTTGGACATTTGAGTACGTAAGGACAGCGTACTTCGCCTTTTTTCAATCTGTTTTAAGGTATGGGTTAATACTCTGGGGAAACAGCAGAAAAATAAATGAAATTATGGTGATCCAGAAGAAAGCAATCAGAGTAATGGCTAAGGTAGATAAAAGAACACATTGTAAACCATTGTTCATTAAATATAGAATTTTAACAGGAATTAATTTATATATTCTAGACAGTGTTAACTACATACTTGCTGAACTACCTAATTTAAGTGTAACAAATGAAAGGCATGGCTACTATACAAGAACGTGTACTTCTCTGCTGTTGCCACAAAATAGATTAGCTAAAACTAACAATAGTCATAAGTATATGGCAATTAAAATATATAACAAATTGTCTAAAAATGGGTCAATCAAGCCGGACAAATTATTTAAAGATAATGTTCATAACTTCTTGTTAACTAATCCATTCTATTCATTAGAAGAATTTTTAGAAATGCCCAATATCAACTTAAATATGTAAAACTTTATTTTGTAAAATTAATAGGTTAAGTGAACTGACGAAGTCTATTGCATGTAACAATGATGAATGACTAATAAAGAATCTGAATCTGAATCTGAATCTGAGGGGAGGCAAACTGCTCATCCTGTACCAGCATCACTATCTAACTTATAAGATGTAAGAAGAAGGGTTCCTGTTGGGTTAATAATTAAAAACTGATATTGTTTACCCAAGGAAATGCTATATCAGTTGCCATGATTATTAGTGGTAGAGGTCAATTACCAATCCCACAAATTGAAAAAGGTATCACTATGAAGAAGATTATTACATATGCACAGGCTGTAATGATTACATTATAGATTTTGTCATCTCCAGTTAAGGATCAAGGTTGATCTAATTTGGCACAGACAAGTATTCTTACTGTTGTTCCTACTATTATGGCTCATGCCACAAATAGAAAGTATAAAGTCACGATGTCCTTGTGGTTTGTTGACAATGATTTTTGGAGTAAGTCAACTGAAGTTATAGGTGGTAGACTCTAAATCTACTTATGAGAATTTTCTCTCTTACCGTTAGTTGGCCATATATTCAATAATGATTCTAGACTGCAGTTCTAGATATTTAAGAATTTTCTGTTAATTGTAACTTTAAAGGGTATTAATTTATATAACTTAACTCCCCAGTAAAACGAAATTAAATGTGATGTAGAAATTAATACTATTATTGAAATTATAGCAGTCATAGGTAATGTAAGTCTTGATTTTTGAGCCTTAATTCTCATTGACTGTGAATTTTCTGTATAAGATGTAATAAGAGTGGAGAATCTGTTTCACATGTAACAGTAAAATGTGGTAGTTGTTAATACTACTAAAACTGTTGTTAAAGTTGATGTGCTGGTTTCCATAACTGTTTATACAAACAAATCATTTTAGTAAAAATCCAAGGAAAGGGGATAACCTATCATGGGATAAAAGTGAAGAAGGTATTATGAAGATAATTTCGGTTTTTATACTTCTTATTGAATAGACTCGATTTATAAAAAATAATTATATTTGCTTAAATAATAGCGCTGTAATTATCCTTATAATGAATATATCATGAAAAAAAGATCTCAGATATTTTCTCTAGTAATTAACGATCTGATTTTTCATTGCAGACATCTAATTGATGAGTTTTCTAGAAGTCGTCATAATGATGTTTGATACAAACCTCCTATTGCTCCAATAAAAATTCAAATAAAAGTTATCAATTTGATACATTGTGAAAGAACTGTGTAAGAGAAATATTTGTCATGTTATCAATGTTAAAGAGTTAATTCAACTTCATACTCCTGTGATTTTTGGAAATCAGAAAGGGAATGGAGCTGCTCCTATTTTTAACAGTTAGCTTGATCCTATTATAATAGCTGGAATGTATTCTCTTTCCAATACTACTGAATATTTCATTTTAATGAAAAACATAATGTTTTACTTCATGTTAGTATGGGGATAAATGAGAATAAGTTGATCTCAAGTTCTAGTCAAACTCCAAATCAGAAGTTTGATGAGATTGACAGGATTATTTCTATCATTAATGTTGGTGGGAGGAGCGATTTTGTAGAGTTGATGAGCATTAAAAAGGAGAGGATTGACACCTCTGTAAATGAGTATGGAACCATTATCTTAGTTAGTTACATTTATATATTGCATTAAGGTGGCTGATGCAATTTAGAAGATAGTTTAATGCTTTATTGGTTTATTTAATTTTGTGTTTAGGAGCATCATTTTTCATTTTAGTTTTATTTCAATATAAAGAACTGAATTTAATGTATTACGTTTAATTGCATATATTAGAAGTTTTATTTTATGAATATTAATTGATTAATTTAAAATATTTATTGAAAGTTATAGCAATGTATTTTTGAGAGAGAAAGAAATTACTGTACATAAAATATTTGTATTAATGTAATTAAATATTTTACAATATAAATGAATGCTATAGTACATACCATTACATAATTAATGTTATTATTTTTTAAAATCAATAATTTTAGTGGCAAGAATGTAATTACATCGATGAAGGTATATTATATGTACAGATGTAAAAGTATTGGATGTTATCAGCATATTATACTAAAGTTTTCGTTTATTATATTATATCATTATTTACACAATTCATATTATTTTGTCTTTCTTTGTTGTTAATAGAAATGAAAAATTAAACAACAAATGTAATAATATAATAAATTTATTGGCATTCAAGTTCCATATTTGATTGTGGTTAAATAGAAGAGAGAAGTTGATGACATGTAGGGTTTGTGCTCTAATTTTTGGGTTTTTTTGATTCTGGATTGTATATTCTCTTGAAATTTTGTAGTATGATCATATACTATATCTTTTTAAGAAGAGTTCATTTAATTCCTCAAAAGTTGCTTATTTATTCAATATTTCTTCGTGTTATACGCAAATTTTATTTACCTACATGTTCATTTACAGAAATTTGATTTAATTATCAAGTGAACTTGGAGTTAGTAAAGTAATTAATATCAGCATAATAGTACCATCACCCACAATTATATGACTGATGCATGAGCATATTATTAGTTAAATCCATTACTTACAATTTAAGAGTTAAATTATAAATTTGTGAAGTGAAATGCTGAATATTTTCACTGCTTTTTTATAATTCTGTGAAATTTATGATTTGATACGCTACTATTTTTAATGTTCATTTGACCCTCCCAGAATAGTTTTAGTTAAGGTCCTTAAACCCAAAGAATTTGGTATTATCTCATTCCATTCAGGGGAACGTACCTTGTGATTGACTCTACTTCATTTATTTGCTTGTATATCTCTGTTATCAGATAATTTTTTTAGAGTTATAATTCTTTTTACCTTTAATTGTAAAATATTTCAATTCAAAGTGCAGCTTAGGGTTTGATGGTGAAAAACTAGTTAACTTAAATAACATTGTGTCTGAGGAGTGTACACATAGCCTGTCACTCTAATTACTGATTATTCTATGAACGACTTTTGATAAGGTAGCTTCAATCTAGATGAGATAATAACGTGTAACATAGTAGATGTACTGGAAAGTTTGTCTGCAAAGTTGTTCAAGATATAACTTATTAGTAAAGGACTTCATTTACACTACAAATTTTCCTCTGAAAATCACGATATCTTGATTATTGATTATCTTATATTACGTTTTTGTGCATTTCATTATTTAATGGAAGTATTTTTCTTGGGGTTTTATTGACTTAGCAAATTATGTAGAGTTGATTTTTATATTATATTTCCTGGTAATGTAAGTGTTTTATATAATATTAATTTAAATTTATTAAATTACATTTAATTTCTAAACATTTTGAACCAGGATTTATCAAAATTTTAGCATTTGTTTACTTATCTCAAATTACGTCGACTTATAAGCAACATACCGTGAATGAATCATAATTATTGTTGAGATATTCGCAGCAATGAAATGTTAGTCATTTCCTAAGCTATTTGATTTCTTAAGTAAAAGTTAATTATTTTATAATTCGTTGGTTTTTACTTTTTACATATAAGTATTAACTTATTTATTCTGTTGGAGGTAAGCTTTAGACTTATTAATCTATAATCAGTAAACTTTAAAATATTGTAGTAGCCTTTAAACCAACTACATCTACATCTACATACATACTCCGCAATCCACCATACGGTGCGTGGCGGAGGGTACCTCATACCACAACTAGCATCTCCTCCCCCTGTTCCACTCCCAAACAGAACGAGGGAAAAATGACTGCCTATATGCTTCTGTACGAGCCCTAATCTCTCTTATCTTATCTTTGTGGTCTTTCAGCGACATGTAAGTTGGCAGCAGTAAGATTGTACTGCAGTCAGCCTCAAATGCTGGTTCTCTAAATTTCCTCAGTAGCGATTCACGAAAAGAACGCCTCCTTTCCTCTAGAGACTCCCACCCGAGTTCCTGAAGCATTTCTGTAACACTTGTGTGATGATCAAACCTACCAGTAAGAAATCTATCAACCCGCCTCTGAATTACTTCTACGTCCTCCCTCAATCCGACCTGATAGGGACCCCAAACGCTCGAGCAGTACTCAAGAATAGGTCGTATTAGTGTTTTATAAGCGGTCTCCTTTACAGATGAACCACATATTCCCAAAATTCTAACAATGAACCAAAGACGACTATCTGCCTTCCCCACAACTGCCATTACATGCTTGTCCCACTTCATACCGCTTTGCAATGTTACACCCAAATATTTAATCGACGTGACTGTGTCAAGCACTACACTAATAATGGAGTATTCAAACATTACAGGATTCTTTTTCCTATTCATCTGCATTAATTTACATTTATCTATATTTAGAGTTAGCTGCCATTCTTTACACCAATCACAAATCCTGTCCAAGTCATCTTGTATCCTCCTACAGTCACTCAATGACGGCACCTTCCCGTACACCACAGCATCATCAGCAAACAGCCGCACATTGCTATGCACCCTATCCAAAAGATCATTTATGTTGATAGAAAATAACAGCGGACCTACCACACTTCCCTGGGACAGTCCAGATGATACCCTCACCTCCAATGAACACTCACGATTGAGTACAACGTATTGGGTTCTATTACTTAAGAAGTCTTCGAGCCACTCATATACTTGCGAACCAATCCCATATGCTTGTACCTTATTTAGGGGTCTGCAGTGGGGCACCGAGTCAAATGCTTTCCGGAAGTCAAGGAATATGGCATCCTTCTAATACCCTTCTTCCATGGTTGGCAAGACATGTGAAAAAAGGGCGAGTTGCGTTTCACAGGAGCGATGCTTTCTAAAGCCGTGCTGATGCGTGGACAGCAACTTCCCCGTCTCAAGGAAATTCATTATATTCGAACTGAGAATATGTTCGAGAATCCTGCAACAAACCGATGTTAAGGATAGTGATATGTGATTTTGAGGATCCGTCCTTCTACCCTTCTTATATACAGGCGTCACCTGCGCTTTTCTCCAGTCGCTCGGGACTTTACATTGGGCAAGAGATTCGCGATAAATGCAAGCTAAGTAAGGAGCCAATGCAGTAGAGTACTCTCTGTAAACCTGAATTGGAATCCCATCAGGACCTGGCGATTTATTTATTTTCAACCCATTCAGTTGCTTCACAACCCCAGGGATGTCTATCACTATGTCCTCCATACGGGAATCTGTAAGAGACTCAAACGGCGGTATGTTTGTACGATCCTCCTGCGTGAAAGATTTCTCAAATTCTGAATTTAAAATTTCAGCTTTCGGTTTGCTGTCTTCCGTTGCCACGCCAGACTGATCAGTGAGTGACTGGATGGTAGCCTTCAACCCGCTTACCGATTTTACGTAAGACCAGAATTTCCTTGGGTTTTCAGCAAGATCTTGTGCTAAGGTATTATGGTGGTAGTGGTTGAATGCTTCGCGCATCGCTCTTTTGACAGCGGCACGAATCTCTACTAACTTTTGTCTGTCGTCATTCTCCTGATCTTTCTTGTACCGCGAGTGCAACTGCCTTTGCTTCCTGAGCATTCTCCGAATTGCACTGTTAAACCACAGTGGGTCTTTTCTGTCCCTAACCCACTTTTTCGGCACGTACTTGTCCAATGCTTGATTTGCAATGTGTTTAAAATTTGCCAATAATTCTTCCACGTCCATCGTACCGGAAGTAAATGAAGTCGATTCATTTACTAAGCGGGATGCTAACAACTGCTTATCTGCTCTTTCTAGTAAGCATACTCTCCTAGCCTTCTTGACCGACTTCTTAACTTTCGTAACCATAGGCGTCATGACAACATAATGATCACTAATCCCTGTCTCAACACTGACACCATCGATGAGGTCTGATCTGTTCGTGGCTACCAGATCTAAAATATTTCCATTACTCGTTGGTTGTCGATTTAGCTGTTCGAGACAGTTTTTGGATAATGTGTTCAAAAGTAATTCACACGACGTCTTGTCTGTAGCACCTGCAATGAATCAAAAGACATCCCAGTCCATACTAGATACGCTGATGTCGCCTCCGACTAATATAGCATGATCCGGGTACTTGTGCGATACAGAATGTAGACTCCCTTTGAATGATTCTAGAACTGTTGCGGTGGAACCTGGTGGCTGGTAATAACACCAAACAATTAACTTTATTTCCCCTAGCCCTGTTAAACGTGTCCAGATAACTTCACGATCACACTCTACTTCGACCTCAGTAGACACGATATTTTTGTCAACTGCAATGAAGACACCACCTCCTACGGTGTACAATCTGTCTTCCCAATACACGTTCCAACCCTCACTAAATATTTCAGAATTTCCTATCTCAGGGTTCAGCCAGGTCTCAGTCCCGAGAATAATTTGCGCGCCACATGCTTCCTGGAGGGCAGTAAACTCAGGAACTTTATTCCGAACACTCTGAAAATTTACTGCTAATATCTTGATAGCTGAAGTGTCTTTACACTGAGCATGTCCTGATTTCCCTGCCTGCACGTCGACTGGTGAGTGTTCATCAGGACACCTTGCACTACTGCCTATCCTAAAGAAACCCATGTGTACGCCACAAGTACTCTGCTACCTGAGTAGCCACTTCCTTTGTGTAGTACACCCCTGACCTATCTAGGGGCGTCCTACAATTCCCCACCCAGTAGCGCAAGTCTAGAAATCTGCAGCCAAGTCTGTCACAGAGTCGACAGAGCCTCTGGTTGAGACCCTCCACTCGGCTCCAAACCAAAGAAACCCGATCCACTCTGGGAACGATGCTGCAAATAGAGACCTCTGCTTGCACCCCCTGTGCGAGGCCAGTGGTCTTTACCAAATCCGCCAGCTGCCTGTATGAACTGAGGATCATCTCAGAACCCAAGCAACAGGCATCATTGGTGCCAACGTGAGCAACTATTTGCAGATGACTGCACCCCATACACTCAATAGCCGCAGGCAAGGCCACCTCCACATCTTGGATGAGGCCACCCGGCAGACAAACCGAGTGCACGTTGGAATTGTTTCCAGCCCTGTACGCTATTTCCCTAAGGGGCTCCATCACCCACCTAACGTTGGAGCTCCCAATAACCAGCAAGCCTTTGCTCGCATGTACCTGCTCGGGCCCTGCTGAAGGAGCAGCCACCTGCCCACTGACAGGACGAACGGGCGAGGCCAGCCGGACAGCCTCCTCATTGACCCTTCGCCTCGAGCGACGAGAACGCGTTGCAGTCCGCCACTCACCCTGAGGTAAGGGCGACCCCACCACGCCGGGTACACTAGAAGGTGCCTCGGCGGTTGAGTCAGCGGACGCAGCAAGCGACTCCTGGGGTGTCTCAAGCGATGCGCCAGACCCTCCACTGTCGCTGCACCTCGAGGCAGCAGCCTGAAGGCGGATGACCGTGGCCAACAGCACACTCAGCTGCTCGCGAACCGCGGCAAGTTCCACCTGCGCCCGCACACAGCATGCACACACCCTATCCATCCTACTGCTAGTATCTAACGACTCTGCGAATTTATACTCGATGGCTATCAATAAGCAATATTACTCCCCTCAAATACGAGAATACGCAAGGATTTTATGTAATTAAATATGCAAGTGCACAAACACTTGGAAAGAAATTAAGAATCAAACTCCAAAGAAATATGAAAGCTAAATATGCGACTCACTACTACACTGCTGCTGCAGTGCTACTTCACCAGTGGCTGCTCAAGGCTCACTGAGCTGTGTCAAAAGCACACTGGCTGTCCAAAACTAACAACTGACTAACGACTCCGCGAATTTATACTCTACAGCTATCAATAAGCAATATTACTCTTCTCAAATACGCAAGGATTTTATGTAATCAAACACTTGGAAAGAAATTAAGAATCAAACTACAAAACAAATATGAAAGCCAAATATGCGACTCGCTACTGCACTGCTGCTGCACTGATACTTCACCAGCGGCTGCTAAAGGCTCACTGAGCTGTGTCAAAAGCGCACTGGCTGTCCAAAACAAACAACTGACTAACGACTCCGCGAATTTATACTCTACAGCTATCAATAAGCAATATTACTCCTCTCAAATACGAGAATACGTATGGATTTTATGTAATTAAATATGCAAGTGCACAAACACTTGGAAAGAAATTATGAATCAAACTACAAAACAAATATGAAAGCTAAATATGCGACTCGCTACTGCACTGCTGCTGCACTTATAGTTCACCAGCGGCTGCTCAAGGCTCACTGAGCTGTGTCAAAAGCGCACTGGCTGTCCAAAAAAAACAACTGACTAACGACTCCGCGAATTTATACTGTACAACTATCAATAAGCAATATTACTCCTCCCAAATACGAGAATACGCAAGGATTTTATGTAATTAAATATGCAAGCGCACAAACACTCGGAAAGAAATTAAGAATCAAACTACAAAACAAATATGAAAGGTAAATACATGACTCGCTACTGCACGGCTGCACTATCTTTAAGAGTACTTATTAGCTCCTTAGTTCAAAGTTTAATTTTGTAATTTTTTACGGTTTTTATTAAAATATTACATTTAATTTTATAATCTTCATAATTATGTTGAAATTAGTATAACAATTTTACAATATTATGTTTAGTATTTGCTATTGTTAATTAATTATAAGGAATTAGACTAAATTGATTTCCATCTGTTTATCAAACATGTGATGTTCACAATGTTTTGAAGTCTGATATAAACATTAGTCTGTTAGTTGTTGGCTGGAATAAACGGCCTGGCAAGAAGTCAAATGCCTCTTAATAAATTTCTGAATTAAACTTTTAAGTCAAAAGGCTTTAATTTTTCTTTAGGACAAGAATATCCGACAGTACTTAACGATTTACTTCTACATGGTTCGTAGTTGGTCTTTCCATTATTAAAGATAATATTCTGTTGAGGTGACATGAAGAGCACTTAAACTATTCATTATTGACTCATTAAGTTTTTTTGAATGAATATGCCGCCATTTGACTGTATATTTCAGTATACTTCCTGTGTAGATTTTGGCTTTCATGCCATTATCGATGAAAAATATTATATGTAAGCTGATATACAATTATGAGAAATGCACTTACTTTTCAGACTAATACCATCTTTTTGCCGTGTAATGTGCAGGATGACAAATACAGAAGCTGATATACAATTATGAGAAATGCACTTACTTTTTAGACTAATAACATTCCATTGCTGTGTCATGTGCAGGATGACAAATACAGAGTTCAACACATTTGCTTATCATATATAAACGGGTAGAAATTAACGTCTTCTAGGAATGCAGTACACTTTCGTATAAGCACAGCATATCTGGGAAAGACAGCCCAATGGGGGTAAACAAAACAGTAACACATGGATTTAATACATAACTATGGAAGTGATGTGAAAGAACGTAGACTCTAGAAGATCTGACCCATTAAAAAGTAGGAGTGTCACAGATACAAACGTTCCAGAGTTAGACGTCATGTTACTGTAAATGATTGCTTTTGGAGGCGGCATTGTGAATCACTATCTAGCATTTACCTGTAATCATCAGATCGTTAATAATATGAATCGAGGCATACTGGAAGACATGTGTAATATTGATTAAGGAGACATGGAGCAGGTAATCCTTTTTAGAATAAATTTCAGTATTTTACTGTGTGTCTTATTATTTGCATGTTCACACTTTTAGCATGGTGCAGGATAACGGTGTGCAAGTTGAAACCTAAACTGTAAAGGAAATATACAGTCCAATGGC
Source organism: Schistocerca nitens (assembly GCF_023898315.1). Lineage (NCBI taxonomy): Eukaryota > Metazoa > Arthropoda > Insecta > Orthoptera > Acrididae > Schistocerca > Schistocerca nitens. Next base: position 705,806,131 of record NC_064616.1, on the reverse strand, counting down.
AGTTTATTCTTTCTAAAAGTAATGTATGGCTGTGGCTCAACACCACTGAAAACTTTTCATTAATATATGTTTATCATGATCCAGAATTTTTGTACATCAGATTAAGTTACATTAGGTATAAAACATAATTGTTATCATTACCTCATATTGACAAAGGGGGTTGTGACTTCAATGTTGGATTAAAGAAAATTTGGTTGCAGGAGCCCAATAATTAGGTTTATTCGACCTTTATATTATTACATGCTCTGAGGTTAGATCAGTGTGAGCCAGGTCCGTTTTTATCCTAAGTTTATTTATCCACATTAGCACAACAGGAGCATGTGGATAAAATTTTCTCATACTCTTTATTAATATTATTTGCTAACTGTGATGACAGATGAATGTATTGAATCTAGAATTCATTAATATAGATTTCCTCTATAAATAATGTTGCTAATATTTTTATGTTTTTTGATTTTCTTCTTTTAGTTATTTAAGTTTAATTGGTGAAAGTTTTTTAACTTTGTTAAAACAAAAGGTTTTAATTTATATTCAAATAAGGTATGTTTTGTAGACATATTTCAGCCTTTTAGCGTTGCGGTTAAATTACTTTGTAAGGAGCCACCAAGTTCTGTTATGTTAAATTATTTTTTTCATTATTTTTCTCTTAATTTTAATCTAATAATTTCCATAGCTGGTTGTGTAATTTTTCCTATTTAACTTAATATTATCTTATTATTATGGTGTCTTTTTTACATTGTACTAGATTGGGTGTATATACTGTAATAATAGCTGGTTCATCATGAAATTCAAGTTACTCTTTATTTGGTTGCTTATATTCTGCAGCTCAGACTGTTTCATATGATGTCAGATTACCTTAGATTTTACTAGCATTAATTATTTTATGTGATATATTTCATACATACACTCCTGGAAATTGAAATAAGAACACCGTGAATTCATTGTCCCAGGAAGGGGAAACTTTATTGACACATTCCTGGGGTCAGATACATCACATGATCACACTGACAGAACCACAGGCACATAGACACAGGCAACAGAGCATGCGCAATGTCGGCACTAGTACAGTGTATATCCACCTTTCGCAGCAATGCAGGCTGCTATTCTCCCATGGAGACGATCGTAGAGATGCTGGATGTAGTCCTGTGGAACGGCTTGCCATGCCATTTCCACCTGGCGCCTCAGTTGGACCAGCGTTCGTGCCGGACGTGCAGACCACGTGAGACGACGCTTCATCCAGTCCCAAACATGCTCAATGGGGGACAGATCCGGAGATCTTGCTGGCCAGGGTAGTTGACTTAAACCTTCTAGAGCACGTTGGGTGGCACAGGATACATGCGGACGTGCATTGTCCTGTTGGAACAGCAAGTTCCCTTGCCGGTCTAGGAATGGTAGAACGATGGGTTCGATGACAGTTTGGATGTACCGTGCACTATTCAGTGTCCCCTCGACGATCACCAGTGGTGTACGGCCAGTGTAGGAGATCGCTCCCCACACCATGATGCCGGGTGTTGGCCCTGTGTGCCTCGGTCGTATGCAGTCCTGATTGTGGCGCTCACCTGCACGGCGCCAAACACGCATACGACCATCATTGGCACCAAGGCAGAAGCGACTCTCATCGCTGAAGACGACACGTCTCCATTCGTCCCTCCATTCACGCCTGTCGCGACACCACTGGAGGCGGGCTGCACGATGTTGGGGCGTGAGCGGAAGACGGCCTAACGGTGTGCGGGACCGTAGCCCAGCTTCATGGAGACGGTTGCGAATGGTCCTCGCCGATACCCCAGGAGCAACAGTGTCGCTAATTTGCTGGGAAGTGGCGGTGCGGTCCCCTACGGCACTGCGTAGGATCCTACGGTCTTGGCGTGCATCCGTGCGTCGCTGCGGTCCGGTCCCAGGTCGACGGGCATGTGCACCTTCCGCCGACCACTGGCGACAACATCGATGTACTGTGGGACCTCACGCCCCACGTGTTGAGCAATTCGGCGGTACGTCCACCCGGCCTCCCGCATGCCCACTATACGCCCTCGCTCAAAGTCCGTCAACTGCACATACGGTTCACGTCCACGCTGTCGCGGCATGCTACCATTGTTAAAGACTGCGATGGAGCTCCGTATGCCACGGCAAACTGGCTGACACTGACGGCGGCGGTGCACAAATGCTGCGCAGCTAGCGCCATTCGACGGCCAACACCGCGGTTCCTGGTGTGTCCGCTGTGCCGTGCGTGTGATCATTGCTTGTACAGCCCTCTCGCAGTGTCCGGAGCAAGTATGGTGGGTCTGACACACCGGTGTCAATGTGTTCTTTTTTCCATTTCCAGGAGTGTATGTTTTTATAAATTATCAGCTTTATTGTTCATTCGTTACAATTACTTCTTGTCAAGCTTGATCATATTTTGTTTCACCTTTTGCTGAAACCAACTATACCCCTATTGATTTTATGGAAGGGGTGTCTGAATTAGTTTCAGCTTCTAATAATGAGTATAGTGCAGGTGGTTTTACTTGATGTTTTTTTGACATAGTATACTAGAATTGTATTTATAAATATATTATTAGTTTTACTCTTTTTAGGTGTTGATTTTTATTCTCTTAAGTTTTTGTATTAAGTTTACTGTTACAACTTTTTTCTTTATTTGAGTTTGCGGAACTTCACCATGGTTTCATTATGATAAATTAATATATTTAGCTTGAAAGAGTATTTATCCTCATCTTTAAATTTTTTATTAAGTGAAATTCTTTAAGCAATAAAAAGTTAATAGAACAGTTAACGTTCTAGTTTTATGTTTTCAAAAAATATGGTTTTCCTAAGCTAATAAAGTAATTTAACGTTTATTTCTTAAATAATTTATCTTACATGTTTTCTGCATGAATACTAGTTAGGAAGTAGGTAAAATCCATGACTGTTAGGATTTGTCCTGCTATAATGTACTGTAAGGTTTTTGAATTGCTTGTTTTCCATTTCATGTTAATAAACATACAAAAACTATTGCAATTCAAAATAATCTTTGATTAGTAGGAATAAACTGAATACCATTGAATGGTGTTATGTTGTAAAATGGTAAAATTATTGAGATTATGATTTTTACAATAACACCTCCTGACTTACTTGAAATTAGTCATAAAATTGTGTAGGCAAATAAGAGTGTCATTCTGGCTGAATGTGAACTGGTTTCAAATGACGGTTTCCTAGTACAAAATTGTCTGGATCTCCTAGAGGGTAAGCATTAATAAGCATAATATAGCCAGTACTGATATTATTGATATGAATGTGATTGATTCTTTGATTGTAATGTATGGGTGAAATGGATTTTTTTCAATATCTTCATTTAATCCAAATTTGTTATTAGACCCAAATTGGTGAAGGAAATATAAAGGATTGCGGCTATAGCTGCTGTAATAAATAATAACACAAGCTTTAATCTTGCACATAAATTTAAAGTAGCATTATGGACTACAAAACCTCTTCATGCCCACTGTCCTAGCCTGTTGCTAGATATGAATTTGCTCTATAATATTTTTCCATTGAGTTTTTTCTTTGTGTTACTCTATAACTGTAATTTATTTTAGGTATTTACTGTGGAATGATTGATTATAGAGACATAAATGAGGGTGATTTGAAAAGTTCTTGGTATCACTACGAGTGATCAGTGCTAGCCCAACGAGTTGTTCACATGATATTCATTGGACTGATGCTTGTAAACGTGTGCGAAGGCAGTGCTGTTCGAAGAGAGCTGTGTTGGTGATGTGACTCTGTTGTTGTTCCCGTGTAGTGATTTGCGTAGATGGAAAAAATCCAGGTCTGAGCAGTGACTATGTACTTCTTAAAGAAAGTTATGAATTCAAAGGCCACTCATGCCGATTTCCAGAATACACTGGGTGACTCTGCTCCTTCATATTCCACTGTTGCCAAGTGGACAAATGAATTTAAATTTGGTCAGAAGAGCTTAGATGATGATCGGCGCAGTAGTTGGTCAAGATGTTTCACTACTACAGAAATCATTGCAAAAGTGTATAAAATGGTCATGTACATTGTACTAGATTGGGTGTATATACTGTAATAATAGCTGGTTCATCATGAAATTCAAGTTACTCTTTATTTGGTTGTTTATATTCTGCAGCTCAGACTGTTTCATATGATGTCAGATTAGCTTAGATTTTACTAGCATTAATCATCGTCAATTGAAAGTGTGTGAAATTGCTCACACTTGATCTGAAAGGGTATATCAGTTTTTAACTGAAGAATAAGAAATGAAAAAATTATCGGCAAGATAGGTGCTGCAACTCATGATGCTGTATCCAAAACGCATGAGAGTGGACATATGGGAAAAATATTTGGCCCCTTTTTAGGAGAAACGAACAAGATTTTTACGCCGATTTGTGACCACAGATCAAACTTGGGTGCACTACTATACCCCAGAGACGAAACAACAGTCAAAGTAGTGGAAACATGTTGATTCTCCGCCACCAAAGAAAACAAAGACAATTCCTGCAGTGGGAAAGGTCATGGCATCAGTGTTCAGGAATGCAAAGGGAATTCTGTTTGTAGATTATCTCCCCATTGGGCAATCAGTTACTGGAGAATACTATGCTAACATGCTGGACAAACTGCAACGAAAGGTATGCGAAAAGAAGGCCAGGTTTATCAAGGAAGAAAGTCATCCTCCGTCAAGACAATGCGTGTCCGCACACATGTGCCGTCGCCAAGGAAAAATTACACGAACTAAGGTATGAACTGTTGCCACACCCGCCTTATTCACCTCATATGGCTCCATCAGACTTCCATCTCTTCCTAAAACTGAAAACTTTTCTTGGTGGACGAAGATTCACGTCAAACCAACAATTGATAGCTGGAGTTCACAACTGTTTTGCTGGGCTCGATGAAACTAATTTTTGAGATTTGATCAAGGCACTGAAACATCATTGGATCAAGTGCATTAATCTAGAAGGAGACTACATTGAAAAATAAAATAGTTTCAGTGATGTCAGTGCCTTTTTTAAAATTCCTTTCCAAGTAATTTTCAAACCACCCTCGTATATCTGGTGGGAAAAAATTTAAATCGGTATGTTGTTATTGTTTTGACATTTATTCTTACAATAAGGGTTTCAGTTATTAGCATAAATTTAAGTATAATTTTGTTAGGTTGGGATGGTTTGGGATTGGTTTCTTATTGTTTGCTTCTTTATTATTAGTATGTAAAATCTTATAGTGTGGGTTAAAGTCCCAAAAACACAAATACGACGTGATAAATCGCTTAGTAATTGCTTCATCATATTGTATTCGTGATTTTGCTGTTTTAATTTCTATTGATTGAATGTTAAATTCAGGTGCTTGAAATTACTTTTACCTATTATAATTTTTATCTTTAATCTTTTGAAAAATCTTATTACTACTTTAATTGCTTTTGGGACTTTAACTAAGAGAGCCCAAATTCCTTTTTCTTATTAACTTCCTGCAGCCATGGTTCTCCTACTCCTGTTTCTGCTTTGGTTCATTCATCTGCTCTTGTTACAACCAGTGTTTATTAGTTAATTCATTTTAGTCTGATAATTGATACTTACAACCGTGACTGTTTTTTGTTATTGGTTACATAACTACGTTTATGGCAGATTTAGAAGCAAATTTTGAATTTGATCTGGTAAAGATTATTACTGTTTGTAGTTTAAGTCAGTTTGGGTTATAGCAGCAATTTTTGCAGTGAATTACCGAGAGTTCCCTTTGTTTCATTTGTTAGCTCATGCTTTATTCAAGACATTATTATTCATATGGGCAGGTTCAACAATTTAAAGGAGACCAAAGATACTTGTCTGATAGTTTATATCTTAATTTTTACAACTTTAAGTTCTCTCTCTTTAAGTGGTATACGTTTTAGCAGGTTGTTATTCAAAGGATTTAATTCCTGAGATGGTTGATTTAAGGTGAATTAATTGTTTAACTTTTTTACATACTTTTGCTACTCGCTTAACAGCTTAATATTTCTGTCTTTTTGTTTCATTATTCAATATATGGTGAAAATAATTTCTGTTCAAGATTTTCTTCAGAAGATAAGGATTATAATATTTCTTTTGGAATAACTGATTTATTATTCATTATTGTTTTTGGTGGTAGACTTTTATCTTGATTAATTCTTCACATAATTGCCTTACCTTATCATTTGAAGATTTTTAAAAATTACTGTTGTTGCTGTACATTCGCATTCGGGGTATCTTATTTCTCTCAGGATATATTGTCTTTCGTATGTTATATTTTGTTAGATTTGCTGGTTCTATATGATCTACCCGCCAGGTTAGCCGAGCGTGCTAACGCCCTGCTTCCTGGACTCGGGCAAGTGCCGGCCTCAGATCGAATTCGCCCGGCGGATTAAAGACGAGGGCCGGTGTGTTGGACAGCCTGGATGTGGTTTTTAGGCAGTTTTCCACATCCCCCTAGGTGGATACTGGGCTTGTCCCCACGTCCCGCCTCAGTTACATGGCTCGCAGACATCTGAACACTTTCGCACTACTCCATGGATTACACTAGTCGCAGACAGTTGGGGTACACTAATTCCTTCCTGGGGGGTTCAGGGTGGCGGCAGGAAGGGCATCTGGCCACCCCTTCAACTAAAATTGCCACATCCGATTAACCATGCCGACCCTGCGTATCCGTGGGAAAAGCGGCACAAGCAAAAGAAAGAAAGAAAGCTGGTTCTATATGATTTATACATTTCCTTTCTACTAATTTGTCAGATATTTAGCTTTAAAGATGGCTTATTATTCATCAATGTCTTGTGATTACAGATGAGAGAGAGAGTTACTGGGCTATAGATAGTGTATTTATAGAACTGGTTATACTTAAAAGTGATATAATTCTAATTTTAAGATATATCTTTTAATTTTTGTGTTTTTAATATTTATTTTAGTTGTATTATTTTTCATAGTATCTAAATAGCTTATTAGTTGTATGTGTTACTGAAGATGTTAAAATTTTAATTTTTATTTTTATGTAATGTTTCATTTAAACTATGTGAAAATTAGAAATGTTAATTGAATTAAACCACTAAATAAAATGTTATCAGCTTTCATATTGGCTTTCCATTTTGTTAATTGAAACTTAATAGTCAATTATATTATTAACAATAACAGCTTCAGTTAGTACAGGGTCTGTGTATATTTATCAAACTTCAAGGTCAAAACTGACTGCAGTTATTCGCTTCTTGTTCAATATAAGGTAGATTGATTACTATCAATACTTTTTGAGTACAGCACGAATGTTGTATTTTACAACAACGCTTTTCTCCTCTCATTGTAGAGTTCCTTGATTTCATTTATGATATCATCCTCCTTGTAGGACTAAATTTAAAAATATCGTTGATACTGTTCAAATTACAACTGTTAATTTTTTCATAATGATTACATTTGGTAAAACAGAAAGGCTACAAACCATCTGGCATGCCTCCTTCCATTTATATTCTAAATTTCTGTGCCCACTTGTCTCAACTGGCGGTAGGCAGAACACTTTAGTTTCATCATGTTAAAATGCCATTGATGTTATTTAATGCTAGGGAATGTGTTTTATACAACTCCAGTGGTTGTCAGTCGAGGCTTCTAGTTCCATTCTAAGAATGCATGAGAATTGCTTACTTCGCACACAACTCTGAGAAAAGCAGGGGAGGACACATGTCATTCAGAGGCTCTGCTCCAGCTTATGCATGTCAAGCACAGCCTGAGAAGGCTCATGGAACTCACCTGCCAATCAAGCTAAGACGGGGTTCAAGGTATTCAGCACAGTTCGGCTCTGCAGAAGGCTGAGTGCGATAGTCTCAAATGCTGGCTGCCACCAAACAATTTATGGTGATAAACCACAAGTCTTGGAATGTTTGGGCCTACCATAGTGGGAAGAGAAGTCTTCAGAGTTCTCATCATGCTGGTTGGACTTCTAGAATTCAGAAATGTATAAATCATGCTCTGATCGCCCAATGCCTAATGACATCAGACAGGAACTGCTAAGCAAACTGGTGAAGAAGATGTGCACTGATTCGCCCACGACTGGAGATATTCTATTGTTGGGAATTTATTAAATGTATCAGTTTTCATGCTGTTGGCGCAAAACAGGAACATTTACTGACTGACGGTTGCTGCCAGAACGGCGCAAACAGCAGAGTCAGGAGCAGAGACATGTGAAAATAGACACTTCTGGATTGGATGTGGAACGTGAAAGGTCATTTGTTTTAGACGTCAGGGACTCTGAGTTCAAATGTGTATGAGACGTCAAGATGTCAGAGTCCTGACGAGTGACATTTTAGTTCTTGACTATGACTTAATGCAACGACAGATTTCTGAGAGTATGGATTAGCACCAGGGATAGGTGGGTGTTGATCTTTGAAAAGGTGATGTACTGTTGCCACTGACAATTCTTGTTCCAGTGATAGTATAGTTTTCGTTTATTATTCAGTCAACTATTGGAGTAACTAAAATATTTGCTGTGTTGCACTCGCCTTAGTGACTAAATGTGCAGCAATGATATGGCAGTCTTCCCCCCAATTGCTTCTTACCCTTATTGCAAACGCTTTGTCTAATAACACTTTGTCTAACACTTTGTTACTGAGTCTTATACTATGTTATTTTTTTAATTTAAAAAAGTATCATTTGAATTTGATTTTTATTTCATTTTAAGTAACTTATGGTTTCCTTCAATTCATTATTATTACTATTTGACTGTTGAGTAAAAAATAGTCATTCAGTAGGAATTTATAGCAGTTCCTCAGCTTAGGATTTCATGTTGGGGTCATTTTTGAGATACCGATTCCACTGGACATCGGGTTTTAGGGTGTGTGTGACACAGTCTGGGCAGTTCCATCATTCCAGCACGATATCACAACCACACACAACGGCGTTTTGCATAACTTGGCGAACACTGATCGGCCTTCGTTCTGTAATGTCGCGGAATAGTAAAGAGTTGGAAACATGGAATGTTGTCAAAGTTTCGTTGCCTATGCCAGTAGGTTACCAAGAGGTAAGAAGGATTGCACATGTATCGGAATGTGTCGTCACACAGGGGCAATGGCCTGGTTACACACAACAGGCGAGAGAGTATTGCTTAGCACGCGGGTTTGTGTTAGACGGAGACTTTCGTAGAGTGAAAGACAGAGGTATAGCGTCAGCTGTACTGCATTTCACAACTTCACGTACGTCTGCCGTAACAACACATAACTCTGTCGCAAGAACACCTAAGGGACGAGTACGACAGATGAATCAGCAGTATAAGTGGAACGAATGCGTTCATTACAAACGAGCATGACGTGAGGACGTCGCTTGTGCTTCCTTTAATTACGCCAGCTTTGATAGCAACAAGGCACTCGCAGTTAGACTTGCGGTTAGATGTGTACTGGGTCGCTGTGTAGCGCTCAGCTCGGTGATCGACATGTTAATCTTTATTAAGGAGATGTTGTAGTAAGGGCGGCCCACCCAGTAACAGACGTGAGGGGACAGTACGAGCTCTGGTCCTCTCTGCTGCCACTGTTAATCATCAACCCAGGATTAGCAGACATCGCGGCAGACTCGCTCGCCGCCAATGCTGACCACATCAGCGAGCCGTCGTCGAGATCGTGCGGGGCCTAGGCCCTGTGCATCCGCCGTCACAACCGGGTGAGCCGACGACGCTGGGGGACTGCAGCCTGTTCTGCCCGTTCTGCCCATCCACCGCGGCCGAGCCACCAGAAGGAGCAGGGAAGAAGATGGGGTGGGATAGAGTACACTGCACACTACGAGAACGCTTCTCATGCTGACAGCACCGGAACTCCAACCCGGAGCCTCCTACGTGCAGCGGCTTGCTGTCCGCAGCCGAGCCGGCCGGCGAGCCGGGTGCCACCAGCCACGCGTGGCTGAAGTACGAAGTAAGGACATTCCTTCGCTACGTCAGAGCATGCGGCGCTGCACTAGCAAGACTGTGCGGCCCGGAGCTGGTGTCATCGCTACGAGCCAGCGAGGACTCAGGAAGGTCGTTGATATCACCAAGCCACATTGTACTCGGCAGGAATAAAGGTGTTATGAATTAATAATGTTTCTTTGGCGTTTCTGACGCGTCCACAGTCATTTCCTAGCATCCTGACAACTGGAGAGATCAGTTCTCTGGGAGATTCTGTGGGCAGACCGACTTTTTCTCTTATAATACCTCAAGTAGTTAGTAGATCATGCAAACAGTTAAGTTTCTGATTTCTATTTTGTGACCAACTGTGACTTTTATTAGATCCATGCTAGAATAAGAGTAGTCTTAGTTTGCTGGCGCCTATTTTTCCTTCAGTACAGCCAGTCTCAAATGAGGGGGTCGATCATGCACTTGAGTGGGATCAGACCAAACGTGAAGATAATGCCCACCAAGAATACAATATCGTAGTTAAGAATGATGATGAGGCCCTATAATGATGCGAAAATTATCTAGACGGCAGACTGGACGGCAAGGCTCAGAACAAAGCAAGTTCTGGCACACCTAGTCGACCAATCTCATGATCAGACTCACACACAGCCTCATGAAACATCAGTACTGAAAGCAAATAGAGTGGGGCGATCTGTTAATATTCTTTAGGAAAATGGGAGGTAAGGCAGTAGAGAGGGAACTAGAATTCAAGAAAATACTAAAAAATGAGATAAAAGAAACAGAAGGAATGGTAACACAAAGGGAAAAAGAAGTAGAAAGAGGGAAAACACAGCAGCTACAAGAAGTGATCGAAAAAATTAGAGTGGAAGTGAAAGAGGAAGGGAAAAAGAGCCAAATACTAGTCGTGTACCTTGAAAAAACACAGGAAGCTAACTGTTAGCAACGACAGCGAACGGAGGCGATGAAGGCTCACATGGAGTTTAAGAAGCTAAGAGAGCAGGGTTCTGAAGTCTTAAAGCAAGAAACAGACAAAGCGAGCATGAAATGCATCGTCCATTGCCCGAAACTGCAAATGATGGTACAAAATTATGGAAGCACATGGAACAGATATCGCCAGATGAACGAACGAGGAGTGGTGCCGACAGCTGATACCACTGTGTAGCACTGATGAACACATGAAGAATGTGGCGGGCCCTGTAGTAAGTGACGCCAGTATTGTGAGAACGTACATCAGCACATGACAACCTTTCAGCAGAGACACTGTGCATACGAAAGGACGACACGTTCGACATCAAACGCTTTGTGTCCGTCAGACAATTTCAGAATTACAAAGATAATGGGAACATCTTGCACCCCAAGATCTTCAGCTCAATTCGACCTCTCGCTACCTTTGTAGTGGCCACCAGAGTGTAAATTAAATTTTGTCTGTGGGCACCTTGCTGGCAGTGTCGCAGAACGAGTGCATATGATCACTGCAACATGTATGTCATACAAAGAATTCAGAAATGCATTCTTGGCGAACTACTGGTCGACCAAGACATAGGAATGCATCAAACACGAAAGCATGTTTTGCATCGATCTGGTCACCTCAGGGTTTATTAAGAGTCCTGTTAAATTTTTCAAGGATGTGGTCAGAAAGAATCAGTTCCTTGACGATCCATGTAGCGATGCCGAAGTGATCCGCTTCTGCCATATGAAGCTACCACCACACCACCAAGAAGTATTGATTGGCAAATGCTACAACGATATCCAAGCCTTTAAAGATACCCTGCGATAATTAGGATTAACACTGGATGAACAGGGTACGAGGGAAAGAAGACGAATACCTGGTCACCAAGACAACTCCTGGCAGACGAAAAAGAATTATGAAGAAGGGCACGCAAATGGAGGTACGACCTCAGTTGGCAACGGCAAAGGGAGGTCGTTGAACGCTCTACACCTAAGCAGAACAGCAGTCAACAGGGAAGTACATGCGAATTCACTATATCATCTACCTGAAACACTTCATTGAGTAGCATAGTATTACATCGTAGGAATCCATAGTATAGAGTGCAATTACGTTAAGTAGGTAATTTTGTGATTTTTTCCTTCCAACCTCTATCATATAACATATGTTAGGTGAAAATTGATATACGTTTACAATCCATGTAAACTGAACTTGAGCGGTAGTGACTAGTAAAATGTGGAGCCCCAAGTAATGTGTCTCCTCGTTAGAACGCACCAGGAAGGAACGTCAGTCTCGGCTATAAAAAATGATGGAGGAGAGAAGACATGCTATTTGACATCTTTGTTATCTTTACTGTGGTATTACAGCTATTAAAAAACATCTATCATTGAATTGGTTGTGACAAAGGGGTGAATCATCTGATTCCTGTACATAATACTGATGAAGCTTTAGTGTCCTCAGCGAATATGAAGTTTCCTAAATCATAAGTTTCGTTTTTTTGTCGTTTGTTGCAGACGTTCGCTCCTGTAGCGAGTTCTCAGGACGTTAAATTCTGATTTGAGACGAATCCCCGCCACAACCGCGTTGTCCCATACCTGGAGAGCGAAGATTTTGCTGTGTTTTGTGTAGTGTCATGCCAGGAAGCACGTATAATAGAAAAAGAATTTTATCCCCATAGTAGGTGGAGAGTATATGCAGTATTTTAAGTGAGGAGACGCGGCGTACAAGAAGAAACAATACACCAATGTTTACATTTTCTTTAATTCCAGAAACAGTCCAACATTTTACACAACTGCTTAAGTTAAGAACTATACTAATGATATGTTTTAACATATGTTTTATACTAGTTCCTCCACAGCAACGTCAGTACAGGAGAGAAGGTCACTACAAGGCTGAAGTAAGTTACATATGTTCGTTGTGTTGACGTTACACATATGTCATTCTATTTGTAGGGTCACATTCGTATCATATCTAACACTTAAGTTATAGGTAGTTGAATAATTAAAATGGTTCAAATGGCTCTAAGCACTATGGGACTTAACATCCGAGGTCATCAGTCTCGTACACTTAGAGCTACTTAAACCTAACTAACCTAAGGACATCACACACATCCATGCCCGAGGCAGGATTTGAACCTGCGACTGTAGCAACAGCGCGGTTCCGGACTGAAGGGTTGAATAATTACGGTAGTAATAATCCTAGTAATATAATAACGTGTGAGTGAACACGTACATGTTCTGGCCGGCAGCTACCAGGGTTGTTGGCTGCCGCCAGAGGTGCACCATGGCGGCCGTCAAACTGCTGGTTCCCCTTACCTTCAAAAAACAGATGTTGCTGATGTATGGATAGCAACAATGGCAGCTGACTACTTCACTCCTCCCATCCATGTCATGTGCTGGCAAGGACAGTGCAACGTGATCACAGGCCTTAGTAAATGACGCTGAGATGGTGGCATTTTCATTCACCCTTAGGGAGCTACAAGTAGCCAAGTTTCGGCCCTGCAGCTCTGTGCGTTCAATAATGTCCAAACACTTTGTTTTTACGAATACTTTCAGTGACAGTCCCCTAGGTAGGGCACACATGATGAGAATCCTACTCTAATTCATGTACTGTTTGACTTGCACATGTGCTCTCAGCAATTCTCTGTTAGTACAGACGAGTTAACCCCACATGTGCTGTCGACCTGGATGGGACTCAGCATGCCATGAGGACAGCAACCAGATGATGATCCTGATATCTGTGCTGGCTGCTATGACTAAATGATGCAATTGCGTCATTGCTACTGATATCTGTGATAGTGCTGGTCTAGGATCTGTCGACCGTTTCCAGAAATTTGCACATAATCCAACAGCTAATAGAGGCTATGAACCTCATTCAGATGCCAAACACACCAGTATGAAGCCCTCTGATTCATGACACACTGTGTAAAAACACACCGGCATAAGTGTAATGAACCACACCCTGCTGTGCGATCGTGTAACTGTGATAAGTACATCTAGTTTTCTTGATATACTTGACAAAAGTCTCAGTGTACACTAGACTCTGAACGATTACATAGAGTGCCCTTTTATCGAGAGTACTAAAATCGTTTTCGGTGTATTGTTCATAGCTGTAGCACAGTATGACATGAATATGCCAATATCTATAACAAGAATCTTGCCACAATCATTTCTAACCAACAGTCATGATCAATAGAAAAAAAAATGGCTCTGAGCACTATGGGACTTAACTTCTGAGGTCATCAGTCCCCTAGAACTTAGAACTTCCCAAACCTAACTAACCTAAGGACATCACACACATCCATGCCCGAGGCAGGATTCGAACCTGCGGCCATAGCGGTCGCGCGGTTCCAGACTGTAGCGCCTAGAACCGCTTGGCCACTCCGGCTGGCCATGATCAATATAACCTGACCATTTTTTATCCACATTTAAACTTATAATTTGCTTTAGTATTTTGTTGGTCTGTTTGTGTTTGATGTAACCTTACATATCTTTACAGTGTTAGTTTAATAATGTGTCATTTACCTACATCATGTACGCCCCCAGTAGCTGAGTGGTCAGTGCGACAGAATGACAATCCTAAGGGCCCAGGTTCGATTCCCTGCTGGGTCGGAGATTTTCTCCGCTCAGGGACTGGGTGTTGTGTTGTCCTAATCATCATCATTTCATCCCCATCCATGTGCAAGTCACCAGAGGGGCGTCGAATCGAAAGACTTGCACCTGGCGAATGGTCTATCCAATGGGAGGCCCTAGTCACACGACATTTACATTTTTTACCTAAATCAAATAATGTGCTCACCATCAGTCAACATCGTAATCGCGCTTGCGATATTTCACTGTTGCATGCTCGAGATTTTTCATAATGTCCTTTGTATATCTACAACTTAATGCTCCATGATTCTAAACTTCATCTCATTTTTCTCAGTAAATTACTTAACACTAATCCATTTTGTTCATCTCTAACTTCATTTTCTGACACTTACTATTCATCATATTTGTAGTATCCAATTTAACAGCCAACTCATTCTTTATGCCTCGCAAGAGGTTATATGTATAACATATTTCAGTAGACAATACAGCTTAAAGCTTATCAGGACATTTATTGGTCGCTCTTCTACTTGAAAGAAGGAGAAATTATAACTTAATTAAGGAAGAATGACTTGGATTGTGAAGTCATGTATAGATCTTCTGCCACCTTTGTATAGTATACACATATTTGAAAAACAGTAATTAAAAAACGATGTCAGAGTCGTAGCTGATAACTTTCTTTAAACTGTAGCTCAACACATCTAGTAATTGTACTAGTAGAAAAGCCATACCTTGCCACACTGATCACATTTGAACTAGTTCAATCTGCTGGCGCAGATGCTGATTATAATTAACATTAGACCAGTTTATATTTATTCAAACTGTGTGCTTGAGAGGTTTATCCTCTGGTTGTTGAACGTGGAGACTGTACTCTGTTTTCATCCATGATATATCACCCTGTGTTGCAAATTTCCGTGTTTTGTATGGGTGCCACAACCAGTCTTGATAGGTGGTAATTTCTAGTAGTTGTGCTTAGAACTGTCCCACTACCAAGCATCAGTTGTGAAGGCTATGAAAGATTAAAAGCCATCTGGCATGTCTCCTTCCATTTGTATGCTGAATTCATCTGCCCTTGTCACGACTGACGAAAGGCAGGATGCTTTAGTTTCATCATGCTACCATTGTCCATCGAAGCTTGTAATGCCATTCTACAAATGCATGAGAACTGCTCAGTTAGCACACAACTCTAAGAACAACAGGGAAGACTACACAGCATTCAGAGGCTTTGTTTCAGCTTACACATATCAAAAAACCACCTGAGAAGCCTCACAGAACTCCCTGCCAATGACGTTAAGACTGGGTTCGTGGTATACGGCACAGTTTGGCTCTGTAGTAGGCTAAGGGCAGTAGTCTCAAATGCTGGCTGCCACCTAACAAATTATGGTGAGAAACCACAAGTCTTGGACTGTCTCGGCATACCACAGTTGGAGGAGCAGCATCAGGAAGTTCCCATCATGTTAGTTAGACTTCTGTAAATTAAAAAGTGAATAAACAACACTTTGATTCGTCAGTCGCCTACTGACGCTAGATGGGAATTTCAAGAGAAATCTGACGAGGAAGATGTGTTCTGCTTGCCACGGAACTGGAGACATTCAGTAGTGGAAATTTATTAAACTTGACAATTTTAACGCACCTGGCATAAAACATTAACATTACCTAATTGGCAGTTGCTCCTGGAAAGAAGCAAACATCCGAGTCGGAATCAGGGAAATGTGAAAACAAACACTCTTGGTTTGGATGTGTAAGGTGGAAGGTCGCTGGTTTAAGACGTCAAGGACTCTGAGTCCAGACAGTATGTGGGACTTCACAGTGTCAGAGTCCTGACAAGCGAGATTATGGTTCTTTACTATGACTATGCACAGTCACAGCAGATTGGAGAGAGAATGCATCAGCACTGGCAATACGTGAACATTGATGTTTGGAAATGGGATGTAGCATTACCACAGAACCCTTAATCCCAGTTCCAGAAAAGTATCGTTTCAATTTTTATTCAATATACCACTGGAGTAACTAAAACGTTTGGTGGTTTGCATTCATATTAGTGATTGAATGTGCTAGAATACAGTAGTCATCCCCCAAGTTGCTTCATACATTTATTGCAAACACTTTTTGTGATGGTCATTTCACTGAGTCTTATGCTGCGTCATTTCTTTTAATATATTGAAATATTAGTTTAGTTTTATTTGTACTTGATTGGAAGTAACTTGTAGTTTCCATAGATTCATTATTATTACTGTTTGTTGGCTGAGTAAAAAACAGTCGTTCATTTGGAATTTATAGCAGCTTCTCACCTTAGGATTCTACGTTAGGGTTATTTTTGAGAAAGAAAGTCTGTTCAGCTATTAAAATTTAATAGCAGGTGTAAAGGTGTGTGTGATAGAGTCAGGGCAGTTCCATCATTCTGGTACTTTTTCACAACCACACACCTCAGGGTTATGTAAAAAGATTAAGAAGATTGAAGCTATTAAGAAGAATCGAAGAGAAAAAGTTATATGTGCCAAATATTTTGGGTCAAACCCACTTTCAAATGGTGATCTTCTTTCTTGGTGGCCATTAATTAATTATTTTGAAAGTATTGTGCCAGGACTTATAAGAATTATTGGTAAAATGAAACGAAAAAAGTTCTTGTAAATGAAACTAGGATCGTTTTCCTTCAATATAATCAAGCTTTATGACTGTAAGGCATTTGTACTACTTATACCAGAAAAACGATTATGCAGCTTCTCAGTAAACTGAAATGTAAAAGAGTAATCAAACTAAATCTATAAAATGTTAATATCATGTGAAAGCTTTAGATCCAAAGTGGTGTCTTGAATGTCGAAGTAAACATGTTGCTAGAAAAACTGTTCCAATAATTACATGAAGTCTATGAAAGTCTCTAGCAACAAAGAAAGTCAATCCACGAACCATATCAGCAAATGTGAAAGGTTCTCGTCAATACTCATATCCTTGTAACGTAGTGAAATATAGTTGTAGTCTTGAGTATGGTTAGATTCTACAAGTCTTTGATGTGCTTATGTCATGGTTCCCCCAATGCAAGACGGATTCCTATATTGAGCAGTGGAATTTGTATTGGGTTAAAAGATTGAATTGCTATTGGTGGTCACAGTATTCCTAATTCAGTAGTAGATGCTAGTCTTCTACTAAAAAAAGCTTGGAAGAATGACACAAAGAATCTTGAATGCAATAAACAGAATTATTCCTCATTACAATCCAATTCATAAGAGTCCTGGTTGTAATCATTTATATACACTTCTACAACTACATTACATCATCACTGAATTGTTGTAAGTAATTTAATTCAGAATCAAATATTGCAGACGTTAATATTAAATAAGTGAATTCATTTAGCTAGTTCTGATACTAGAACTATTGCTCCAGTGTCACCTGCAAACAGTCAAGGTCTATAATCTACTATGTGAAATGGTTGGTTTGAGCGAGATGTTAATGTATGTTTGGTATACTTCTCTAAAATATAGAGTTATTAAGAATGAGAAAATATAAACTTGAGTTACTGTGACTGCTGATTTTAGAATTAATAATAGTATTTGTCCAATAATTAGTAGTGAAATAAAATTTATTGTTATTGATGCTCTCATACTTGTTAATAAAGAAATAGTAACTGTGCAGAAATTACATTTGCAGCTAGTCATATTACTAATGTTCCTGGTGGAATAACGCTTGTAAGTGTTGCAGTTACAACTGTAAATGATATTAATATATGAGGTGTTGCTTGAGGTAGTGGGTGTATAAATAAGTGGTTGGTGTGGTCAGTTCAGTCAAATAATACAAATCTTAATGATTCAGGTAATGCAACTGTGACATTAACGCTAGGCTTCTAGGTCTAGTAAAAATGTATGAAACTTGTCCCGTAAAATTGTTAAATAGCATTACTAAAACATGTGAGATCAAGATGAATGTTGTCCAGTTAAATGATTTTGGACCTAATAGTGTTTTAAACTCATTGTGTAAGGTTAAGTTTATATTATTACTTCATTACATGTAATGCAAACTGCGACATAAATCTAAATACTGAGTGCTGCAAGGGATCGAAAGACATTTTTCAATAATTATATTCTGTTTATTTACCAGTAAAATACTGTAAAAAGGTCTATTTGGTAGAGCAAGACTATATTTTAATTGTTTTGTGGAACGTTATGAAACAGAAGCAACGGAAAATGTCTCAGTTACAAATAACCTGAATTATTGCTTTTGCTTGTTAGAGTGCTGCATTGTAAATAACATGTTTGACTTGTTAGTTTCCCGTGATTTTTAACAAACTTGTGTCCTTCATGACTTTACTAATAAATATTTTTTTACCAGCCGCGGTGCTCGTGTGGTTCTAGGCGCTTCAGTCCAGAACCGCGAGACTGCTACGGTCGCAGGTTCGAATCCTGCCTCGGGCATGGATGTGTGTGATGTCCTTAGGTTCGTTAGGTTTAATTAGTTCTAAGTTCTAGGGGACTGATGACCTCCCATGTTAAGTCCCATAGCGCTCAGAGCCATTTTTTTGAGCCAATAGGTTTTTTCTGATAGTAGACTTCACTAAGGAAGGATGTATTTTCAAAGGAGGTGTACTTATATTGTTAAACAAAAGAAAACGACAGCTGCCATTGGTGCGAGACATCAGAAAATATTAATTTTTGTCAATATACACTCTTGTAAGAAGCAGAATATAGACTGTAATAGTTGAACACTGAGAAGAACGTTTTTATGAAATAATAATTTTCATCTTAAAAGGTAAAATTTTTCTCATTTCTGAAGTTAGTATTATGCTCATGTTTCCTCTCCTAGTAATTGCAATACGAAGTGCAAGCAAGCAGAAGACTTACGATTTTGAATTGTAGATAGTACTGTGTGATCCCTGTTTAATAACACAGTCTTTTGGAATGAACAGATTCTCTTTCGTGAAAAGCAAAAATTTGTGGAACTTGCAATACCAACACAGACTACGATGGTTGTTCAGAATTGTATCCATCTGACTTGCTCTTCAATAACAGCGTCAAGACTTTTTCAGCGCTACATTATGATGCAGATATTGAAAAGCTGTTTCTTACACTGGCTGCTAAGAAGAACTTTAACCTTGGGTGCCTTCGATTGCACTCCGGAGACACCACACGTTACTGCAAAACTAAAAATTTACTCAATTTCAAACAAGAAGACAGTAATCAAGATCTGAGGCACTAAATATTTTATTTTTGATGAAAAGGTCAGCTCCAATTTTCATATTCAAAAGTAACACCAAAGGAAAAAGGACCTCCTGAGAATAAGGAACAGTAGTTACAATCAATGTCGCAGTGGAAAGTTATGAGGCTGCCCGTCTGTTTGTTCTTTTTGCCCTTATAAGGAATACTTAATAATTTTTGTGGTGGCCAAGGGAGGGTTATTAGAAGTTTAATTAGTTCAGATAATATTAATCCATGATGGTGTTTTCCAAATATTGAAAGAATCAAGAATAATAGTATAAATATTCTAGTTCAAATTAATGATAAATTTAAGATGTTAGTTGATGGATCAGATGTTGAAAATGGGTTTCGTACCATTTCCAGATTAAGTTCTCTATTTCAATTATTCTTTTTCTCCTCTTTTAGTATTATTTCGTTTAAATGAAAAGAAGTTTATTTGATTAAATAGATTTAAAACAGCCGAGAATATAATAAACAGAGAAAGTCCTATTAGTGGTAATTTTTGAGGGATTTAGATTAATATTTCCCCAACGTAAATACGAAAAATTTATAATTTTTTGGTTTAAGAGACCAGTACTTACTTTCAGTCATGAGATGTTTCAAGATGTAATAAGTTTTCCTTATTTTAGAGTGATACTCTAACATTATATTTTACTTAGATCATCATGATTTCATAGATAATCACTGGATGAATGAATTTTCTGAAGTTCTTTCAATTACAACTGGCATGCTACACAAATTCCTCAAGATTTACCAAAGAATAAGTTGGGTCTGTGTATTGCACATGTTCTTTGGTTTAATTGTGTAAATGTGATGTCAATCACTATATTTACAGGTAAAATTGTTCCTTTATCTACATCTAGTAGCCGAAATACATCATTGTCGAAGTCTCTTTCTTGACTTATGGAAGTATCAAATTCGACATCTATAAAATCGGAATCTACATAAGTTCAATATCATTGTCATCCAATTGTTTTGAGTGTAATTATAGCATCTACTGACTCATCAAGTTAATAGAAGAACCTCAGTGAAGATAATGCAATAAAAATTAAGGCAATAGCTGTTAATGCTATTCAAATGGTTTCCAATACATGTCCATAAGTGTATTTCCATTTGTGTAAGCAATAAATAATAGAGAACTAAGAGGATAAACTACTATTACTGTACTAACAATAAAAAAACTATAGTATTTTCATGAAAGAATTGTAATAGCTCCATTAATGGTGCAGCGCCATATTGGAGTGATAAATCTGGTCATGTTGGAATTTGAATTTTTCTACATAAGGTCAGACTCGCCATATTAGAATCTAGAAATTAATTGTTATTCTTAGTAACTACGTCTATAGCTGGATTATTTTATAAACATTCAGTTGATCTAATTAACATTTTAGCTAGAAATATGTTTACTCCGTTTTTAATTATTCGTTCTCATATGATTACAGTGAATACAATAATATACAATACTTAATACAATAAGTATAGTGGTACAGCAACAATTATTGTTGCTGATATGAAATATGCTTATGTACCAACAGCCATTCCTATAGTGAATACAATCAAGTACAATCCAATTGATAATACGGTATAAATTATACCTAGTGTTCCATATGATTCAGTTTTTCGACCTTCTTGACATACAATGTGTGAAGTAATACAAAATCCTGGTCAAACTAAAATATAGGCTTGTGGGTAACCAAAGAATCATAATTAGTGTTGGAATAAAATAGGATTACCTTTTTGAAGGAGCAAAGAGTGTGATACTAACGTTTCAGTTAGCAATAGTGATTGCACTCCCTAAGACTGGAAGTGAGAGAAGAAGAAGTGCAGTAATGGCAACTGATCATAAAAAAATGGTGTTTTATCTAAAGTTATTCTTCCTGGTCATATATTATTATCTGCTGTTGTAATAAAATTGACTGCTAAGTGTGATAATAAATGGCTAGGTCTACTGCTATTTCACTGAGTAATAGCTCCTTCTAGTGGGAGGTAAACTGTTCACTTGTACCAGTACCATTGTCTACCTTACAAGATGTATGGAGTAGATTTAATGATGGGACAAATAATAAAAACATTATATTATTTATCCTGGGCAATGCCATATCTTGTGTCCTGATTATTAGTGGTACAAGTCAATTTCCAAACCCAGAAATTTATATTGGTAATGGTATAAGGAAAATTATTTTGAATGTTTGGGCAGTAATGATAAAATTATACATTTGGTCATCTCCAATTAAGGATCCAGACTGACACAATCTGTCATGAACAAATGTCATTATTTATGTTCCTACTATTCTGGCTCATGGTCCAAATAGAAAGTTTAAGGTACAAATGTCATTATTATTTATTTAAAATGATCTTTTTTGAGATAAGATGGCTGTAGTTGTAGGTGGTCGACTGTAAATCTACTCACGAGAAATTTCTCTCTAATAATTTATCGGTCTCCGCTTCAATTATGATTCTAGAATGTAGTTCTAGAGGTGTAAGAATTTACTAAGACCTAAAAGATTATTCTGTTAATAATGATTTTGAGCGTTATCTGGTTATTTAACATAAGTACTTAGTATAACGACATTTAAGTTAATGTAGAACTAATCCTATTGTTGAAATTACAACCGTTATAGGTAAAATGAATCTTGCTTTCTGAGATTTAATTTTCATTGATCATGAATTTTCACTGTGAGATATAATAAGAGCTGAGCATCTGGATTACATATAACAGTAAATTCTGAATGTGGTTAATACTACTTCAACTATTATTAAAGGCAATATGTGGTTTCCATAACTGGTCATATAATAATTTTATGTGGGAAAAATCGAACGAAAGGTGGTAATCCAACAAAGTATAAAACCTATAATAATATTATGAGATTATTATCAGCTTTTATATTTATTACTGAGTAGATCTGATTTATAACAAATACATTTATTCCCTTAAGCAATAAGGCTCTAATTAGTCATAGTAAAATGAATAAATAATAAAATACATGTCTAAAATACTTTCTGTAACAATTAAGGATCTAATTATTGAAGATAGACATCTAATTCATTAGTATGCTAGAAGCTGTCATAATGACGTTTAAGTTAGACCACCTACTCCTCCAGTACTAATTCCTAACCCTGTTGTGACCATATATACATGTCCTGCTACCTTGCCCTTAGGTACTGTTGACATGTATCTGTGCATCACTTGTGTTTTCCTACAGTCCTATGGACGTCTCTATGCGGCCGGAGCGGCCGACTACTGACTGCTGCGGATGAGCTACTCCCATATCTCGGCGAATAAATAGGTTTCGAGTTTTTATCAGACAACATATATGTCTCATTGTGTGCAATCATTAGCAAACAACCTCGTTTCGATATAGCTAATGGTTTATGACATATACCGATTTTAACGACCATATAATTCGCGACCTCCCTTTGTATCAGTAAAAAAGAAAGAAACTAGACTTTACGTATATATCATTCACTGCAATGTATGAGCTAAAATCAACCATGTGCAAAATTTATGGAATGAGTTCAGATGTCTGCAAACTCTTTAAAATTTCGTTGAACATTTGACTTGATTTTATGCACTGCAGTAAGTATGGCGAATAACAAAAGAAATTCAGTTACTTATTGAATGAAGATGTCAGACTGTAAGATGTGCAAAAATCAAAGTTTTTCACCTAATAGTTTTCGAAAAATCGCATGACAGGTATTCCTTATCACCCAGAACGCCATCTGTCAGTTCAGGCACCAGCATTTGGGGAACAGTACAGCCATAACAAAAGCTGGTCTCATCACAGAATGCAGAGAGCACGTCTACATCTACATAGATACAGCGCCACTAGCCACTATGTGGTGCCTTGAGGTGGTGGTGGTGGGGGGGGGGGGGGGAGGAGGGGTACCCTGTACCACTACGAGTCATTACCTTTCACATTCCACTTGTAAAAAGAGCGAGGGGAAAACGACTATCTATATGTCTCCATGTGAGCCCTAATTTCTCGAATCTTATATTCACGGTCCTTACATGCAGTCTATGTTGGCGGAAGCGGAATCGTTCCACAGACAGCTTCAAATGTCGGTTCTGTAAATTTCCTCAATAGTGTTTCTCGAAAAGGACGTCGTCCTCCCTCCAGGGATTCCCATTTGAGTTCCCAAATCATCTCTGTAACAACTACGTGTTGTTCGAACCTACTGGTAACAAATCTAGCAGCACACCTCTGAATTGCTTCTATGCATTTCTTTAACATGACCTGGTATGGATCACAAACATTCGAGCAGTACTCAAGAACACGTTGAACCAGCGTCCTATTTGTTTTTGTCTATACAGTTGAAGCACGTCTTCCACAAATTCTCCCAATAAACCGAAGTCGACCATTTGCCTTCCCTACCACAGCTCTCTCATGCTCGTTCCATTTAATATCGCTCTTCAGCGTTACGCCCATATATTTAAACGACTTGACTGTGTCAAGCAGGATACTAGTAATACTGTATCCGAACATTCCAGGGCTGTTCTTCCTACTCATCAGCATTAACTTACACTTTTCCGCATTTAGAGCTAGCTGCCATTCATCACAACAAGTAGAAATTTTGTCTAAGTCGTCTTGTATCTTCTTATAGTCACTCAACGTTTACACCTTGTCATACACCACAGCATCATCACTGAACAACTGCAAATGGCTGTCCATCCTGTAAGATGAATCATTTACGTATATAGAGAACAACAGTGGTCCTACCACACTTCCCTGGGGCACTCCTGATGATAACCTTGTCTCTGATGAACATTCGCCATTGAGAAGAGCATACTGCGTTCTATTACTGAAGAGGTTTCTGTGCCACTGACATAGCTGTGAACTTATTCCATGCGCTCGTACCTTTGTTAAGGTTAACCACGTCAAATGCTTTCTGAAATTTAGAAAAAAGAAATCTGCCTGTTGCCTTTATCCACAGTTTCGAGTATATCTGTAGCAACGAAAGGGCTAATACAATGATAATTAGAATAAATGTTGTCAGTTCAATTAAAAATAAAAGGGAGCAGTTTTTTGTCTTCTTATTAATCTAAAACTGTTATTTCAACTTGATGCTCCTATGACTTTCGGAGATGAGTGTGAAATGGAGCTGCTCAAATTTTTAACAGTAAAGTACATCAGATTATTGTAGGTGGAATGAATTCCCTTCCACACTCAATTTCATATTTTATATGAAGCAATTAAATTTAAAATGGTAATACTGTTCAAGCTATAACTTGAACAATAAATTTAAAATGGTAATACTGTTCAAGCTATTACTTGAACAATAAAATATTTAAATGATGTATCATTTATTACTGTTTTTTACTGTTAACTAGGGGATATAAGGAGTGACTTGTCTGTAGCCACATTCAAACACGAAATAAGGAGTCCATTCCCATCATTAATGATGATAGGAAGAGAAGATTTATTGAGTTGCTGGTCATTAAAAGGGAAAGCACTGATATCCCTATAGATGGGGTATGAGGCCATAAGCTTAGTTAGCTAACTTTCCTATATTACACAAAAAATATGATGTATGTTAGAATTTGATATTAAAGGATATAGTTTAATTTTATCTTATGTAATATTAATGGAGGTAAAATTTATGAACTTCATACACCATATAAAGTTACTGCTTAATAAGGAACTCCACTATTTTATATTTAATATATAAATTTAAAATGTTTGTTCACTGTCATATTTTATTATAAATAATTTAATTCCGTATATTACCTTTCCTTCAATATATCGTTACAAGTAATAAGTAATTGCTTTAATTATGATAACATAATTATGTATTTACATTACTGAAATTTGTTGTTTTATGTATGTAGATGTGCGCACACACACACACACACACACACACACACACACACACACACACACACACACACACACTTATATATACATATAATACTACAATAATACAATAATACTACAATAATACAATAATACTACATGAACCACGGACCTTGCCGTTGGTGGGGAGACTTGCGTGCCTCAGCGATACAGATAGCCGTACCGTAGGTACAACCACAACGGAGGGGTATCTGTTGAGAGGCCAGTTCCTGAAGAGGGGCAGCAGCCTTTTCAGTAGTTGCAAGGGCAACAGTCTGGATGATTGACTGATCTGGCCTTGTAACAATAACCAAAACGGCCTTGCTGTGCTGGTACTGCGAACGGCTGGAAGCAAGGAGAAACTACGGCCGTAATTTTTCCCGAAGGCATGCAGCTTTACTGTATGATTAAATGATGACGGCGTCCTCTTGGGTAAAATATTCCGGAGGTAAAATAGTCCCCCATTCGGATCTCCGGGCGGGGACTACTCAAGAGGATGTCGTTATCAGGAGAAAGAAAACTGGCGTCCTATGGATCGGAGCGTGGAATGTCAGATCCCTTAATCGGGCAGGTAGGTTAGAAAATTTGAAAAGGGAAATGGATACGTTAAAGTTAGATATAGTGGGAATTAGTGAAGTTCGGTGGCAGGAGGAACAAGACTTCTGGTTAGGTGACCACAGGGTTATAAACACAATGTCAAATAGGGATAATGCAGGAGTAGGTTTAATAATGAATAGGAAAATAGGAACACGGGTAAGCTACTACAAACAGCTTAGTGAACACATTATTGTGGCCAAGATAGATACGAAGCCCACACCTACTACAGTAGTACAAGTTTATATGCCAACTAGCTCTGCAGATGACGAAGAAATTGAAGAAATGTATGATGAAATAAAAGAAATTATTCAGATAGTGAAGGGAGACGAAAATTTAATAGTCATGGGTGACTGGAATTCGAGTGTAGGAAAAGGGAGAGAAGGAAACGTAGTAGGTGAATATGGATTGGGGCTAAGAAATGAAAGAGGAAGCCGCCTGGTAGAATTTTGCACAGAGCACACCTTAATCATAGCTAACACTTGGTTTAAGAATCATGGAAGAACCCTGGGGATACTAAAAGTTATCAGATAGATTATATAATGGTAAGACTGAGATTTAGGAACCAGGTTCTAAATTGTAAGACATTTCCAGGGGCAGATGTGGACTCTAACCACAATCTATTGCTTATGACCTGTAGATTAAAACTGAAGAAACTGCAAAAAGGTGGGAATTTAAGGAGATGGGACCTGGATAAACTGAAAGAACCAAAGGTTGTACAGAGTTTCAGGGAGAGCATAAGGGAACAATTGACAGGAATGGGGGGGAAAGAAATACAGTAGAAGAAGAATGGGTAGCTTTGAGGGATGAAGTAGTGAAGGCAGCAGAGGATCAAGTAGGTAAAAAGAAGAGGGCTAGTAGAAATCCTTGGGTAACAGAAGAAATATTGAATTTAATTGATGAAAGGAGAAAATGTAAAAATGCAGTAAATGAAGCAGGCAAAAGGGAATACAAACGTCTCAAAAATGACATCGACAGGAAGTGCGAAATGGCTAAGCAGGGATGGCTAGAGGACAAATGTAAGGATGTAGAGGCTTATCTCACTAGGGGTAAGATAGATACTGCCTACAGGAAAATTAAAGAGACCTTTGGAGAGAAGAGATCCACTTGTATGAATATCAAGAGCTCAGATGGCAACCCAGTCCTAAGCAAAGAAGGGAAGGCAGAAAGGTGGAAGGAGTATATAGAGGGTCTATACAAGGGCGATGTACTTGAGGACAATATTATGGAAATGGAAGAGGATGTAGATGAAGATTAAATGGGAGATACGATACTGCGTGATGAGTTTGACAGAGCACTGAAAGACCTGAGTCGAAACAAGGCCCCCGGAGTAGACAACATTCCATTGGAACAACTGACGGCCTTGGGAGAGCCAGTCCTGACAAAACTCTACCATCTGGTGAGCAAGATGTATGAGACAGATGAAATACCCTCAGACTTCAAGAAGAATATAATAATTCCAATCCCAAAGAAAGCAGGTGTTGACAGATGTGAGAATTACCGAACAATCAGTTTAATAAGCCACAGCTGCAAAATACTAACACGAATTCTTTACAGACCTCGGGGAAGATCAATTTGGATTCCGTAGAAATACTGGAACACGTGAGACAATACTGACCTTACGACTTATCTTAGAAGAAAGATTAAGGAAAGGCAAACCTACGTTTCTAGCATTTGTAGACTTAGAGAAAGCTTTTGACAATGTTGACTGGAATACTCTCTTTCAAATTCTAAAGGTGGCAGGGGTAAAATACAGGGAGCGAAAGGCTATTTACAATTTGTACAGAAACCAGATGGTAGTTATAAGAGTTGAGGGACATGAAAGGGAAGCAGTGGTTGGGAAGGGAGTAAGACAGGGTTGTAGCCTCTCCCCGATGTTATTCAATCTGTATATTGAGCAAGCAGTAAAGGAAACAAAAGAAAAATTCGGAGTAGGTATTAAAATCCATGGAGAAGAAATAAAAACTTTGAGGTTCGCCGATGACATTGTAATTCTGTCACAGACAGCAAAGGACTTGGAAGAGCAGTTGAATGGAATGGATAGCGTCTTGAAAGGAGGATATAAGATGAACATCAACAAAAGCAAAACGAGGGTAATGTAATGTAGTCGAATTAAGTCGGGCGATGCTGAGGGAATTAGATTAGGAAATGGGACACTTAAAGTAGTAAAGGAGTTTTGCTATTTGGGGAGCAAATTAACTGATGATGGTCGAAGTAGAGAGGATATAACATGTAGACTGGCAATGGCAAGGAAAGCGTTTCTGAAGAAGAGAAATTTATTAACATCGAGTATAGATTTAAGTGTCAGGAAGTCATTTCTGAAAGTATTTGTATGGAGTGTAGCCATCTATGGAAGTGAAACGTGGACGATAAATAGTTTGGACAAGAAGAGAATAGAAGCTTTCGAAATGTGGTGCTACAGAAGAATGCTGAAGATTAGATGGGTAGATCACATAACTAATGAGGAAGTATTGAATAGGATTGGGGAGAAGAGAAGTTTGTGGCACAACTTGACCAGAAGAAGGGATCGGTTGGTAGGACATGTTCTGAGGCATCAATGGATCACGAATTTACTATTGGAGGGCAGCGTGGAGGGTAAAAGTCGTAGAGGGAGACCAAGAGATGAATACACTAAGCAGATTCAGAAGGATGTAGGTTGCAGTAGGTACTGGGAGATGAAGAAGCTTGCACAGGATAGAGTAGCATGGAGAGCTGCATCAAACCAATCTCAGGACTGAAGACGACAACAACAACAACAACAACTACAATGAATGTCACTGTATCATTAGCATATTTTACTAAAGTTTATCTTATGTTAATTTAAATGATTTATATTATTATGTCTTTCTTTATTATTACTAGAAATGAAAGACTAAACAATAAATATAATAATATAATACATATATTGATATTCAATATCCCAATTTGTCTTTGTTTATACAGAATAGAGAAGTTGATATCATGTAGGGATTTGTGGTATAATTTTTTGGTTTTTTGATTATAGCTTTCATATTTTCTTGACATTTTTGTGACTTTGTAAGATAATTAACTTTATCTTCTTAAGAATGGTTTATTTCATTTGTTGCTTATTTACTCACTTTTTCTTCATGTTATATGCAAATTTTGTTAAACTTCATGTTCATTTACAGTAATTTGATTCAATTATCAAGTGATCTTGGTGTTAGTGAAGTAACAAATATCCGCACTATAATGTCAGTAGCCACAATTATATGATGGATGCAAGTGCATACTATTGGCTAAAGTAGTTATTTATAATTTAATAGTTAAATTATAAGGTTGTAAGATGAAATACTAAAAATTTTTTGGCTTTTTTCATGTGTTGGTGAAATTTAAGTAAGAAACTAGGATTATATACACTATTATTGTTAATTTTAATTAAACTTTCCACTGTACATTTAGTTAAGGACTTTAAAACCAGAGACTTTGGTATTATCTCATTCCATTCAAAGGGACCTAACCTGTGATTGATAATATATGACTAATTCTACTTAATTTATTTGCTTGTGTATCTCTATTATCACAGAATTTTTAATTCTAAATTGCTTTATTTATAATTATATAATATTTCAAGTGAAGATGAAGCTTGTGGTGTCACCGCCAGACACCACTCTTGCTAGGTGGTAGCTTAAATCGGCCGCGGTCCATTAGTACATGTCGGACCCGCGTGTCGCCACTGTCAGGATCGCTGACCGAGCGCCACCACAAGGCAGGTCTAGAGAGACGTACTAACACTCGCCCCAGTTGTATGACGACGTTGCTAGCGACTACACTGACGAAGCCTTTCTCTCATTTGCCGAGAGACAGTTAGAATAGCCTTCAGCTAAGTTCATGGCTACGACCTAGCAAGGCGCCATTAACCATTTGTGACGTTGCATGTACCTCAAGATAGACTCTCACTTGTATCATCCAGAATGCTGTATACCAAAGTACAATATTAAAGTTAAGTGTTCTAGTAGCTACGTTCTTTTCTTTATCACATTCATTACGAATCCTGTTCCAGACTTAACGCCAGATGGTGTGAGTTGACGTGTGCCCTCTCGGCTACCCGTCACTGTGGACTGGCTGCCTTAACAGTCCACTACATTGGCGGCGCCGATTAATCAGGATCTTGTTCTTTCTCATTGCTTCCATTTACTTGTGTCATGGCTTCGCCACATTCTCCAGATGTACTGTCCGAATTTTATCGCTTGCAGCATCAGCAGACGCAGGCGTTATTGGATGCCCTTGGACAGCTCGTCCAGGGTCAACGTGCGCTGCAAAACGATGCGGCCGCCGCCGCTTCATCGGAACCGCAGCCACAACACGCTGTTGCACCGTCCTTCCGTAGTTTTGATGCAGCCAACGAATCTTGGACAGAATGGTCCCGACAATTTGGATTTCATCTCGCCGCCTACAGAATTCAAGGTAATGAGCGGCAGCCGTTTTTGCTTTCGTGTGTAGGTGTGTCCACCTACCGTGTGATAGTGAAATTGTTTCCCCAGCGCGATGTAGCAACTCTGTCATACGAAGAAATTTTGTCTGCTTTAGATGCCTATTTCAAAGAAACAGTAAATGTCATTGCAAAAAGGTATACGTTCTGTCGTACAAAACGTACGGCCGGTCAGACTAATAGGGAGTGGGTTGCAACTTTGCAAGGACTTACTAGGGAGTGTGCATTTGAATGTGACTGTGGACTCCCTTATTCAGATATTATGGTGCGTGATGCAATAGCACAGAACGTTTCTGATGTTCGCATACGGGAACAGATTTTGAAACTAGTTAATCCCTCCCTTCAACAAGTGATCGACATATTGGATAGGCAAGACACACTTGACTTTGCTCAGGAATCATTTGAAACTTCGCCAGCCGTGTGTCACATTAACCGGCCCGCCGGGCCCGCTGCACGGAACGCTAACCTGCCCTCGCGCACGTCCGCGCAGCTGCGGCCTAGCTCTCAAACACATGTGCCGCGTAAGCATGCCAATGCAGTTCTGAAATCATGCTTGCGGTGTGCAACTAGACATTCGCGTGACAATTGCCCGTCATACCAAGCTATTTGCGTTTACTGTCATAAGAAAGGGCATGTTCAAAGTGTTTGCCAGAAAAAGCTCAGATCAGACAATCTCAACCATTCCACGCCCTTTGCTTCGCGCCAGAATCGAACCAAGGACAAACGGGCTCGAGAACCTTCGCCCATGGACATTCATGTAGTTAATTCCACCCCGTCCAGTGTTCCTCTCGCTGACAGTGACTGTGTTCGTCCCACAAAAAGTGTGCGTCGACGTCGACGGAAGTCCCGTCACGTCGCACGTGATTATGTACCAGTGTCTGTTCACATTGCACAAAACAGTCGCTCTTGTCGTCAGCAGGACAATAAACTTTTTGTAGATTTGGACTTTGCCGGACAAGTGATACCGTTCCAGCTCGATACCGGAGCTGCAGTTTCATTGCTCAATCACGCCACGTACAAACAACTGGGCGCACCTCCGTTGCGTGCCGCAAATGTTCAGCTCAATAGTTATTCCGGACAAGCTATCCATGTATTGGGACAGTGCACTCTTCTTACCACATACAAGGGACAAACGATACTTGTGTCATTTTACGTTCTTCGTTCTTCTTCGGCAGTGAATTTGTTTGGTTTAGATTTATTTCAGTTGTTTAACTTGTCAATAGTCAATCAGGTCCTATCAGTGAATCAGACTGTGCCTTCCGCCAGTGTTTCTAGTCTATGTGACGAAATTGCAGACATTTTTGCACCGGGCCTTGGTTGCGCTAAGAACTATGCAGCACATTTGGACCTCAAAGTGAACGCACAACCGAAATTTTTCAGAGCGCGCAATGTTCCCCACGCATTGCGTTCTGAGGTCGCCAATCGCTACGATATCTTGTATCGGTCCGCTGCTAAGCACAGCAACGCTACTGCGTTGTCCCGTTTGCCTGTTGTTGAGGATAAAGCATTCGATTCTTCCGAACTTGCTTGCATGTTCATTGATGCGGAAACCGATGACGTAGTTGAATCGTTTCCGATTGATTTTCGTCGTGTAGCTACAGCCACAGCTGCTGACCCTGTCCTTGCTCCTGTTTTGCGTTTTGTTGCTACGCAATGGCCCTTGTCGAAGTCATGGATCGAGGATCCGTTGGTTCGCCGATTTTTTGCTCACAAGGAGAGACTTTTTGTACGACGTGGTGTTTTGTTGTTGCGTTCTGATAATGATCAGTCCAGAGTCGTGGTCCCACGTTCGTTACAGTCCTCTGTCTTACGGCTTCTTCACCAAGGACATTGGGGTATAGTGCGAACGAAACAACTTGCTCGTCAGCACTGTACTTGGTTCGGAATCGATGCTGCGATAACGAATATCTGCTCTTCTTGCATGGCGTGTGCCGAACAACCATCCGCACCGCCACGAAAATTCTTTGCATGGCCGAAAGCCACTTCCCCTTGGCAACGCTTGCACATGGATTTTGCCGGTCCATTCTGGAATGCTCGATGGTTGGTTGTGGTCGATTCTTTCAGTAATTTTCCTTTTGTTGTCCGGATGTCTTCCACGACGTCTTCTGCCGCCATCGAAGCGTTATCCGCTATTTTTTGCATTGAAGGTCTTCTGCAGACTATTGTTTCCGACAATGGCCCACAATTCATGTCTGCGGAATTTCAGTCATTCTGCAAGGCCAATGGTATTCAACATCTGACATCCGGGCCGTTTTCGCCTCAGTCAAACGGTGCTGCTGAACGATTGGTCCGGACTTTCAAGTCACAGATGTTGAAGTTGAAAGCGTCGCATTCTCGGGAGGATGCGTTATTGCTCTTTTTGTCCTCGTATCGCTCTCAGCTCCGCGATGGTCGCTCGCCGGCTGAGTTGCTCCACGGTCGTCCTCATCGAACCTTGATGTCTTTGCTGCATCCACCGCATCAGGTTCCTGTGCAGCGGCAGACTCCTGCTTTTGCTCCTGGCGACGTTGTCTTCTATCGCAACTATCGAGGTTCACGGCGTTGGCTCGCAGGGCGCATTCTTCGCTGCCTCGGCCGCGCGATGTATTTGGTTTTGGGGGCCTCTGGTGAGGTGCGTCGGCATCTCAATCAGCTGCGCCTCTGTCGTCGCACGGGTTCTGCCGCTCCCCGTCTGCTTTCAGCGACGGTGCCGTCCGGTCAGCGCCCTGGGGACCCATCTACTGGCTCGCCTCATCCCCAGGTGTTGCCGACGATGCCTTCCATTTTGCCTCATGGCGTCGCGCCGTAGCCGCAGCCGTCGCAGCCGCCGCAGCCGCCGCCGGCGCCGCCCGCAGTGGACGCTTCGCTGCAGCCGCCCAGCACCTCCCTGGGTCACGCGCCGCCGCTCGCTTCCCGCGACCAGCTGTCCTCCGCCATGGAACTCTTGCCTGCTCCGGACCACATGGCGTCTTCGTGCGTCGGATGCCCCGACGCAATGGAGGTCGACCCTTCGGCCCCTTCTGTCTCATTACGGGCGCATACACCGCATGTTGACGTGCACCCTGGACTAGGTTTTCAGGCGTTTCCTAGCTCCCCTCGGACCGAATGGCAGGGTGCGGGTGGCACAGCCTCGCCTGTTGTTCGGCTCCCCACCCCATCGCATACGTCAACATGGGGTCCTCCCCACGGCGGGCGGAAGCCTTATCACACGACCGTTCGCCGATTTGCGGGGGAGGAATGTGGTGTCACCGCCAGACACCACTCTTGCTAGGTGGTAGCTTAAATCGGCCGCGGTCCATTAGTACATGTCGGACCCGCGTGTCGCCACTGTCAGGATCGCTGACCGAGCGCCACCACAAGGCAGGTCTAGAGAGACGTACTACCACTCGCCCCAGTTGTACGACGACGTTGCTAGCGACTACACTGACGAAGCCTTTCTCTAATTTGCCGAGAGACAGTTAGAATAGCCTTCAGCTAAGTTCATGGCTACGACCTAGCAAGGCGCCATTAACCATTTGTGACGTTGCATGTACCTCAAGATAGAATCTCACTTGTATCATCCAGAATGCTGTATACCAAAGGACAATATAAAAGTTAAGTGTTCTAGTAGCTACGTTCTTTTCTTTATCACATTCATTACGAATCCTGTTCCAGACTTAACGCCAGACGGCGTGAGTTGACGTGTGCCCTCTCGGCTACCCGTCACTGTGGACTGGCTGCCTTAACAGTCCACTACAAAGCTTGTGGCTAAAAGGAAGTTGGTATCAATAGATTTCTGCTTAGAATGGATTTCATAGTGGAACACTAGTAATAAAGGTAGATTTGATAGTAATTTAGTTAATTTAACTCATACTGGCTCTACGGTGTGTAGACATCGCCTGTCAGTCTCCTAATTGATCAGTTCATCAAAACACTTTGATTAGGTAGCATCAATATAGGTGAGGTAAGTTATCATATAGTAGATGTAATGGAAAGTCTATCTAGGAAAATGTATTTTGGTTTTTGGGTTGTTATTAAGTTAAAATGTTATTTTTTATATTATTGTTTCCTAGTGATATAAGTGTTCTATGGAATATTAATTTATGTTTATGAAAGTAAATTAAATTTGTTGTATTTTTGGAGGTTTATGAAAATTTGAGTATTAATTTACTTATCTCAATTTTGGCTGATTTATAAATAACTTACAGTTATTGTGTCAAAATTATTGTTGAGCTACTTGCACAAATGAAATGTTAACCACTCCCTGAGATGTCAGTTTTTTTAAAACTATGTTTTTGTTATTTCTTCTCATTCAGTTTTTTAGATCTAAATAGTACCTTATTTATTCTTTAGAGCATAAGCTCCAAAGTTATAAATCAGGAATTTGTTTATTTTGAAATATAATAGTATTCCTTAAGCCTGCTATCTTTAACATTACTTTTAACTTCTTAATTTAGAATTCGCATTTGTAACTATTTTATGAATTTTTTTACGATGTGATGTTTAATTTTATAATCTTTATAATTCTGCTGAAATTAGTGTTTATCATGTTATTATTATTGTTATTGTTGATTTATTACAAGGAACTAGGGAACATTGATTTCTGGCTGTTATCAAAAACACATGCTCTTGATAATATTTGGAAGTCTGGCCTGGTTTATGAGAAAATTTTTAAGAGCCACTGTATTTTGTGTGTTAAAATGTAGTATGGTTGTAAGTCTTTAATTAGTGGCTGGGATGAATGGCTTGACTAGAAATGAACCATCTCTTAATCAATTTTCAAAATTAACCTTCCTGTCAAAACTCTTAAATTTTTGTGTGGATGAGAAGATGCTGTAGTGTTTAACTTTTAGTTTATGTCACTTTTAGTTGGTAATGTTTTGAGGGGGACATGAAGAATAAGTAAACTGTTTATTACTCAAACATTAATTAATTTTTATTATGATCTATAAATTATGATCATAAAATAAAATTGCCTTGGGGATTACAGACTAATTGTTTTTGAAAGCTCACATCGACAAAGTAGATTGCGACCTCACTGATGGAATAAGGAAAAATTTGGGCTTTCTTTGACCTCAAAATTCTGACAGGATCTGCGATCAGATTGGCATTTATTTATCCACATTAGTACAAAAGGACCATGTAGATAAACGGTTTTTTATAGTGTAGATTTTTAAAAACCATTCAACAGCCTAGATTACATAAAATATATTTTTTTATGTAAGATAGCCAGTTTCAACAGACTGTTCTGTTATCTTCAGGTCTTAAAAACATTTAGTTGTAAAACATGTTCATTTTATGCTGAGCTCATGCACAAGACACATGAGGTCAGTGTAAAATTTCCATGTTTTACAATGAAATTTTTAAGACCTGCAGGTGACAGCAAAGACTCTTGAAAATGGTTGTTTTAAATTAAAAAAATGTTTAATACAAACTTGTCTGTTGAATGGTGCTTAACAATGAAACAGATCGCCTTTCAGTCTCTCAAAATGAGAAATTTCTATATTATTGATTAATGTTAATCAATTACCATTTTGACTGGTTAATGCACTGGATGTAAAATTCATTTACGTTTATTTTTTCAATTGATAGTATTGATTCTTTATGATTTATTTTGAAGTATCTCCTTTTAGTTATTTGTGTTTTCATTAGTGTCGATGTTTTAGCTTTATTTGAATGGAAGGTTTTGGGTTATATTCAAACTGATTGGGTCAAGATAAGGTAGGTTTTGTAGATATTTCTCAGACTTCTAGTGATGCAATTGAATTAGTTTGTAAGGAGCGACCTGTTTCTATTGTCACATTATTTGCTTTATTTTTTTTCCAGTTTTTGTGTACTTTTTCGCTATATAACTTATATACAGTATTTTCTTACTTTTTATGTTATCTTGATTGTGTGTATATGTTGTAATAACTGATGACTGTTCATGAAATTTAGATTATTCTTTATTAGATTCCTTATGATCTGTTGCTCAGACTATTTTATATGAACTTAGTTTATTATTTTAATTGGTAGTTTTATTATACTTGATGTTATAAATTATCAGCTTTATGGCTGAATTTCTATTAGTGCCTTCCCTTTAGTTTTAGGTTGTTTTGAATCGAATTTGTGTGAAACTAACTGTACCCCTTTAGTTTTTGTGGAAAGGGACTCTGAGATAGTTTCAGGTTTTAATATTGAGTATGTTGCAAATGGTTTTACTTTAATTTTTTGGCAGAATATACTAGAATTGTTTTTATGAGCATATTATTCACTTTAATGTTATTGGTGTGGATTTCAATTCTTTTTTTTTTATTAAGCCTGCTGTTATATCTTACTGATTTGTTTGACTTTAGTTGACATTCCCATGAGTCATATTTTATGCCAGGAAACACTGTTGTGATACCAGATCGCATTCAAACAGAATGGTAGTCCTTATTTGCCTACACAATTTTATGATCAATTCCAAACATGCTGGAAGTGGTACTGGGTTACTTTTATCAGTCAGAATAAAAATGTGTGTGAAATCTTATGGGACTTAACTGCTATGGTCTTCAGTCCCTAAGCTTACACACTACTTAACCTAAATTATCCTAGGGACAAGCACACACACCCATGCCCGAGGGAGGACTCGAACCTCCGCCGGGAACAGCCGCACAGTCCATGACTGCAGCGCTTAGACCGCTCGGCTAATCCCTCGCGGCAGTCAGAATAACTTTAATGTTTTACAAGAGACCACAATTTTGTGGTATTCAATTTTACTCTGTTAATGAAATTTTATTTAGAATTTATAGCAGTTGTTGTACGTTTGTTGACAGGTAGTGGAAAACGATCAGTTGAAGAATATTTTAGCCCAACAAAACCAAACAATCCTTATTTTACCTACTTACTGATTAATGTTCATATACGAATCACATGAGATATGGCAATTTACAAATAAACATTAAAATTAGCTTAGGAAAAGTATGTGTTTTGTAAACAGAGAGCTAGAAGTTTAACTCTTCCATTAGCTTTTTAATTCTTAAGAAATTTACTAAATAAATGGAATCAATAAAATTTCTATACTAATAAAGAAAAAAAATTAAAGACAAATGTAAAAAAACCTCTTTCAAGCTAAATATATAGGTTTACCATAGTGAAATTGTGCTGAAAGTATTGAAGCTGAAATATATCCAAAAGATATAACAGCAAGCTTAATAAAAAAGATAAAAGAATAAAAATCACCACCTAAAAAAATTAAAGCATTAATATAGTCATAAATACAGTGTAGTATACTATGATAGAAGAATTTAAGTAAAACCGCCAGTACTACACTCAGTATTAAAAACTGAATGTAAGTTGGACTCCCCTTCAGGAAAGTCGGCAGAGGTACAGTTAGTTTCAGCCAAACATGAGGATAAACAAGCTGAAGATAAAGGGAAAGAACCAATAACAACTCAACAAAAAAGCTGTTGATTTATATACTGTAATATATTATTACTACCAACTGAAACATTTAAAATTAATAAAATCAGAGCTCATCTAACTTCACATGAAATAGTCTGGGAAACAGAACATAAAGAACCTAACGAAAAAATTTAATTTTTAATGATTAACCAGCAATTATTACAGTATATAACCCAACATAGTAAAATATAAAAATTAAAGAAGCATAAGAATACGACCATAAACAAGTCAGATAGTGTAAAGTTGCAAAAATAGCTAAAGAAATTATTAAATTAAGAATAGGAGAAAAATAAGAGGTATAGTTTGCTCCTTAAAGAATCAATTTAATTTTATCGTTAAAAGGCTGAGCAAAACCTAAAATACCTACCTGATATGGAGCCTTTCAAATTTGAATGTAGCCCAAAACCTTCCATTCCTATAAAGTTAAAACAGTTGCAGTAAGTAAAACACAAATAACTAAAAGAGAAAACTGCGGAATGAATATAAATAAATAATGAACGACCAATACTATTTGTAAAAAAAATCTGCAACAACGAATTATAAATTGTTATATTATTCTGTCAAAATAGTAATCAATTAATATTAATCAATAATACAAACAATATTTTATCCACATGTTCCTTTTTTACTAACGTGGATATATAAACTTGTGATGGAAATTGACTTTTAATGTTGAACAGACTTAATTATTGGGCTCCTGTGCCTAAATTTTCCTTTAATCCAACATTGAGATCGCAGTCTGCTTTGTCTACATCAGCTCTCAAAAACAATTACACAGTAATGCCTAAGGCAAGTAGATCTTATGATCCTAAACTATGGATCACAAAATAATGATTTAATAATGAGTAGTTTACTTATGTTTCATGGCACACCAACAAAACATTACCAACTACAAACTATATTAATTTAAAATGTTAAGCTAACTAAGCGAA
The DNA here is from genome assembly GCF_023898315.1 of Schistocerca nitens. Lineage (NCBI taxonomy): Eukaryota > Metazoa > Arthropoda > Insecta > Orthoptera > Acrididae > Schistocerca > Schistocerca nitens. The sequence continues at coordinate 705,767,373 of NC_064616.1, read as the reverse complement.
TTCGTTCATACCCCAGTTATAGAGGTATCAGTCCACTCCTTTTTAATGACCAATAACTCTGCAAAACTTCTCTGCCTACCAACATTTGTTATAGTATCGATCCTGTCGACATCATCAGATTCCTGATTTGCAGTTTGATTAGAACATGAGATCAACTCACTCTCATTTATCCCTATGTTAACAGAAATATAAACCTAATAATAATTGATACATCAGGAACATTACCAACTACAGACTATATTAATTTAAAATGTTAAGCTAACTAAGCTAATTCGTTCGTACCCCAGTTATAGAGGTATCAGTCCACTCCTTTTTAATGACCAATAACTCTGCAAAACTTCTCTTCCTATCAACATTTGTTATAGTAACGATCCTGTCCATATCATCAGATTCCTGATTTGCAGTTTGATTATAACTTGAGATCAACTCACTCTCATTTATCCCTATATTAACAGAAATAAAAACCTAATAATAATTGATACATCAGTTAAATATTATATTGTTCAAGCAATAATGTTGACAATATTATTATTTATAATTCTATTGCTTCATACAAAATATAAAATAGGATGGGAAAGAGAATCTATGCTATCTATAATAATCAGATTTAGATTATTATCAAACATCGGTGCAGCTCCATTCCACATCTAAGTTGCAGAAGTCGTAGGAGCATCAGTTGAAATAACTGTTTAACTTTAATAATAGGTCAAAAAATTGCTCCTATAATGGTCCTTTCCTTTATTCATCATACTTACTGTGTTGGATCAAATTAAGGTAAACATTGTAGGAAATTTTAAAGATTTTCCATGATTGAAGTCTAGGTAAGAAATCGAAATTTTATTTAAAATTGAGAGCAGAACGATATATGATTTCATTCTCGAGTTAATTTGTTGTGCATCTGAAGAACGCATGTGCTCGATGCACCTATTATGACCTTGCACATTTACACTCATTTGGTTACAACAATAATCATGTCTTATAGACGATTAGAGATACTGAAACGAGGTTTCTCCACATGATAGCACACAGTGGGGCATATATGTTGTGTGCTATATACTTGATACTTTTCAATCCACAAAAGTATGGGAGTAGCTCCCCCGCAGCAGTGAGAGGTCGGTGGCTCAGTGTATATACAGATGTCCATAGCACTGTAGGAAAAAACAAGCAGTGCATGTATACACATCCACACCTGGGCACAGGCATAGCAGGACGTGTATCAACATCCACATCAGTGAAAAGATTAAAATTATTGTCGGAGTAACTGGAGGTCTAAATTAAAAACCATTACAACAATGTCTAGCATATTCATCAATTACACATTTATGATGCATAATTAGATCATTAATTGTTAGAGGAAATACATTGTACCTTTTTCAGTATATATTGATTATTGAGACTAATTATAGTCCTCTTGCTTCAGAAAATAAATTTGTTCTATATAAATCAAGTCTCTCCAGCAAGAAATACAAACACCGCAATTACATTCATTATATAAATGTATCACTCTTCTCTCTTGGTGGAATACCACATTTCCTTGTATTTTTACCAATAGAATGGTTGTATAATCGCTTATGGAAATCAACATATCACCTTTAAAAACAGCTATAGTAGTGTTAACAATTAGCACACTTTACTATTACATATGAATCATATCCACAGCCTCTTTATATCTTGCATGGATCATTTATGGTCAATGAACATTAAGTCTCAAAAAACAAGATTTGTACTGCCAGTAACAATTATATTTTTACAATAGGTTTCATTTCTACATCGACTTTAATTTCTGATACTAAGGAGTTAAATAAACTGATAACATTCAACTAACACAATAATCTTTTAGGGTTTAGTAAATTCTTACATCTTGAGAATTTCAGTCTAGAATCATAACTGAATAGAAGACCAACTCATGGTAAGAGAGAAAATTCTCACAATAGATTTGTAATCTACCAACTATAAGTTCTGCCTTTTTACTGAAAAATAATTATTTTCAGCAAACTGTAAGGACATTTGTACCTGATATTGCTGTCTGGAGCATGAACCAGAATAGTACAACCATCAATAAGAATACTTGTTGGTGCCAAATTAGATCAACTACGGTCCTTAACTGAAGGTGACCAAATCTATAATGTTGTCAGTACAATCCATGTATTTGTAATAATTTTCTTCATAGTAACAGCTTTCAGAATTGGTGGGATTGGCAACTGACTTGTACCACTAATAATAAGGTTACCAGATATAGCATTTCCGTGGATAAATAATTTATTATCCCAACAGGAACCCTTTTTCTTACATTTTATAATATAGATGGTGAAACCGGTACAGGATGAACAATTTACCTCCCACTAACAAGAGCTGTTGTTTGTGACGGAGCCCCAGTAGAACTAGCCATTTCCTCATTGCACTTAGCAGATGTTTACTCTATTTTAGGAGCAGTCAATATTATTAAAACAGAAATTAATACACAATCAAAAAGAATAACTTTAGGTAAAACATCATTGTTGGTATGATCAGTTGCCATTACTGCCCTTCTTCTTCTATCACTTCCAATCTTAGCAGGTGCAATTACTGTACTAATAACTGACTGAAATGTAAGCACCACACTCTTTGATCCTTCAGTAGAAGGTAATCCTATCTTATTTCCACACTTATTCTGATTCTTTGGTTATCCAGAAACCTATATTTTAATTTGAACAGGATTTTGTATTACTTTGCACATTGTATGTCGATAAGGTTCGAAAACAGGATCATTTGGAACACTAGGTTTAATTTATATGGTGTTATCAATTGCATTGTTAAGATTCATGTATGAGCACACCATGTATTGACTATAGGAATGGCTGTTGGTACACAAGCATATTTCATATCAGCAACAATACTTGTTGCTGTACCAACAGGGATTAAGGTATTCAGGTGATAAACGCCATTATATGGAACAAAGTTCAGATTTGTCCACTCCATTATTATGAGCTCTAGGATTCACTATCTTATTCACAATTAGAGAGTTAACAGGTTTAGTAAATTCATTTCCTGATTTTGTCCAACATGCCACTTATTATATTATAGCACACTTCCATTATGTAGTAGCTGTGGGAGAGATATCTGCAAATTGTAGGAGGTGTCATTCAATGATATCCCTATTTACAGGACTATCTATAAATTATGCATGGTTAAAAATCCAATTTGCAATTAAATTTATTGGAGTAAACCTTACTTTCATCCCTCAGCACTTTCTATTACCAGCAGGAATACGATGACGATGTTCTTATTATCCAGACGTATACACATGATGAAATGTAGTATCAAGTATTGGATCTAGAATTGAAATTGTTGATATAATTGTATTCACTGTAATCATATGAGAAAGAATAATTACAAACTGAGTGGCTACTAGCTGTAGATAACTGAACAATTTTACACGAAAATATAGAGTTCAAACATTTGACATATTCCGTCACGCATAGTCATGCCACGGAGTCAAATTGGACTGGCAGACCAGTAAACGGGTCCAACTGCACACTGGAATGCACTGGGGTTTCAGAGGCTCATAAAGAAGTATCTGCATTCAGAATCAGCCGAATGCAAGACCGCGTACTAGGATGTTTCTGGGCGCACGCCATTCATAACAGATTGTCGCTGTCCATTACTGCAGTTGCCGAGTGCATTGTGATGTGCCGTCCTCACCTGCAGAAGGGTAAAATATTAGCTGCTACGGCATAGGGGTCAAAGATGTGCTTCTCAGTACCCTGTCCTTTGGAACCATATTTTTCTTTAAGGAATAGTAGATACATGATAGTAGTGCAGTTTTTTGGCCATACCATGGATTAAAATTTATGAAGTCAGATAAAGCAATTATTTCTGGTTAGTGTGGTGTGTTGGTCCACAGCTGTTCACTTTGTTAAACATAGATTGCATATTATTGAAAGCGTTTGTCTAATAAAAATGTTTGTGTGGCATTTCCTTAACCATATTTTGTCATGTGATGTTAAGAATGAATAAATCTATTGTTATGTAGATCACAACTCCTCCTAGTGTTCTGATTAACATAGCCCCTGGTATTTTATTAAATTCTTGACTGAAATTGGAAGAGTCAGAAGCTTGCGAGCTAACAAATGAAAAAGTCAAGCTTAGGATAACGTACTGCAATTTTTTTTATTACCAAAGCTGACTTAAAGTAGAAAGGAAAATAATTTTTTTCGAAATCATGTTCAAAATTAGCTCACAAATCTTCCATAATCAGAGGTATACAACCAGTTAATAACAACAAGCCACCAAAACTATAAGCATCAAGTAACAGACTAAAATTAATTAACAATTAAACACTAGTAATCACTAGAGTAAATGACTGAACAACAGCAGAAACAAGATTAGGAGCAACTGTGGCTGCATGAAGTACACAAGGAATGGGAATTTGAGCTCTCATAGACATAACCACTAAAACAGTTTATACAGTAAAATGTTTTATCTCAAACAAATGAGAGGTAAAATCGTAATAATAAATATAATTTTGACCACTAAAATTTAACATTCAGGATATAGAAACTAAAATATCAACATCACAAGTTAATTAGAGTTCATGTAGTAACATGTGATTTGAGTTAATTAAGGAATAAACATTAAATACATTAATTAGCGTAGGAAAAGCATATGTTTTGAAACATAAGATTAAATCTTCTATTAACTTTTTATTTCATGGAATGAAATCAAGTAAACTATTAATTCAATAAAGAAAAAAATTGAAGATAAAGATAAGAACTCTTTCAAGCTTAATGTAAGAGGGGATACCATAAAAAATTGGAATAACACTGCTGTGGGAAGAGCTTGCATAGTGCGCATCATCTGCAGTGATTGTTTTTGCTGTCATTGTTTTCTCTTGTATGATTTTTATGATGACAAGTTTATGTGAAGAACACGAAGTTATGAAATATTGTTTTGTACTCGGTAAAAATGTTTCTGAAACTGTTTTAATGTTGTAACAAATTACGAAGATGACTCCATGGGAGAATCTCAAGTGTATGAGTGGTTTGCTCGATTTAAAAATGACGACATGTCGACTGATGACAAACCTCGTTTTGAACGTCTATCAACTGGTCCAAATCGACGAAAGTATTGAAAAAATTCGAGAGCTCGTTCTGACAGACCGTTGACAGACAGTTGATCAACTATCAGAGATTAGTAGGTTATCTTGGAGCTCAGTTCAGGGAATTAAAACCCTATCTGTGGCAGGCAGGAGACTGGTTCTTCAGCCACAACAAAGCACCTGCACACACAGCCATCTCTGCTACACAATTTTTGGCTAAAATGGCATGTTTCTGCTGCCCCACTTACCTTATATGCCTGGCGTGGCTCCATGCAACTTTTTCTTATTTATACACCTGAAAAGGGGTATGAAAGGACACCAGTTTGACAACACTGAAGAAGTCAAGGAAACACGAAGGAGGAGCTGTCAGCTGTTTCTAATGATGACTACAAAAATGTTTCGAACAGTGGACTCACTGGTGGGACAAATGTATTAGTTGTAATGGAAAGTATTCTGAAGGCAAAAGGGATGTTTTGTAAACAATTTGAAAATATAAAGCCTTTAAAAAATTGTTCCATATGTTTTGAGTATTCCCTCATATTAATTTGTTACAATGAAATCATGGTAAAATCCCTCAAACTTAAATAAATTCAGAGGACATCCTAGCAATCTTAATGAAAAACATACAAGAATAAGAATTACCACCTAAGAAGATTAAAGCGAATAATATACTTATGAATACAATTGTAGTACATTATGCTAAACAATTAAAGCAAAACCACCAGCACTATGCTCAGTGTAAAAACCTGAATCTAAATCAGACTCCCCTTCAGGAAAATCAAAAGGTGTACAGTTAATTTCACATGAGGTAAAACGAGTTAAAGACAAAGTGCAAGAACTAATAACAAATCAACAAAAAATCTGTTAATTTATAAATGCATATAGATTACTGATAATTACTGAAATAATTAAAAATAATACAATCAGAGCTAATCTAACTTCATGTGAAATAGTCTGAGCAGCAGAAAATTAAGAACTTAATGAAAAAAGTTAATTTTTATTAATTAACCAGCAAGAATTACAGTATACAACCCAGTTTGGTAAAATAAAAATGAAGGATGCATAAGAATAAAACCATATACAGTTCAGATAGTGTAACTTACGAAAGCAGCTAAAAAAATTATTAAATTAAGAACAGGAAAAAAATAATAATGCAAATAACTCAAAATAACAGGTATAGGTTGCTCCTTACAAAATCATTTTAATTGTACCACCACAAGGCTGAGCAAAACCTAACACGCCTACTTCATATGGACCCTTTCGATTTTTAACATAACCCAAAACCTTCCATTCCAATAAAGATAAAAAAACTGCACTAAGTAAAACACAAATAACTAAAAGAATAAAATTCAAAATAAATATAAGTTAATCATTAATTATCAACAATATTTGCAGAAAAGTCTGCAAAATCAATTAGAAATTAATATATTAAGCTTTCAAAATAGTAATCAACTAATATTAAAGGGGGTAGGATGTCAGATGGACCTACTTGTAGCAGGAGAGGCACCACAGGACCTTTTAATTTCTACTGTCTATACTTTTACAGATAAATTCATAAACCTTTGTCAGCATGACCAGGAAGGATTGAGGACTCACACTCATAGCAGTGGAAGTTTAAAAATGTAGCAAAATACCTTTTTTTACATGTGAAATTTCATCATTTTTTCACTTACCACTGGCTGCATTTGTTTCTGTAGGTACACTTTTCTTCCTAAGTAAGAGAGCTTCTTCTATGAATTTTGCACAGCATACAAGCAGTACTTACAGGTGTATGAAACTCTAGAATTTTCCAAATCTATTAAACACTGTGGTAAAAATTGAGATAATTAACCATAAAATTTGAGTTTTTTTCTAAACATGAAGTTTAAAATGTAACAGTTCATTCATTTTTTCATAAATTATATAAGCTCTAGAGATTCATCCACATGTAGCTATAGTTTTTACGCTGTGCAAAATTCATTGAGGACTCTGTCTTACTTAGGAAGAAAAGTGTACCTGTACCAACAAATGCAGCCAGTAGTAAGTGGAAAAATGATGAAATTTCACATGTAAAGAAATGTATTTTGTTACGTTTTTGAGCTTGCACTGCTATGAGTATGAATCCCTGAATCCTTCCTGATCATCTTTCAAAGTTTTATGAATTTATTTGTAAAATTATAGACAGTGGAAATTAAAATGTCCTGTGGTGCCTCACCTGCTCCAAGTCGGCCCGTTTGACGTCCTACCCCCCTTAATCAATAAAACAAACAATATTTCATCAGTGTGGTCCTTTCATACTAATGTAGATAAACAAACTTATGATGGAAAACGACATGCCACACTCTAGTCTGAACTCTACTCATGTAGGAATTTTAAAGTTAAACAAACCTAATTATTGGGCTTCTGTGCAAAAATTTTTCCTTAATCCAACATTGAGGTCACAGACTGCTTTGTCTATATGAGCTCTCAAAAACAATTACCCCGTAATCCCTAAGGAAAGTTGACCTTGTTATCATAAGTTGTGGCTCATGATAAACATAAATTAATGACTTAATGATGAGTAGTTTACTTATTATTCATGGCACCCCAACAAAACATTACCATTAAATATAGAAAGACCAACTAAAAACTATTTAAAATTAAAATGTTAAGCACTGTAGGGTCCTCCTGTCCCAGAGAAAAATTTAAGCCTTTTGCCTTAAAAGTTAAATTGAAAAATTTATTAAGAGACCATTGATTTCTCATCAATCAATACATTCCAGCCACTGATTAAGATACTGATGGCTATGCTACCTTTGCACAGTAAAAATAGTGTGGTTCTTCAAAAGTGTCTTGGTGAGCAGGCCAGAGTTCAAAATTATATTTATATATTATATTATATTATATATTATATATTGTATTATATTATATTATCAAGAGGTTTTTGGTAAATGGGTGGAAATCAGTTTTGCTTACTTCCTTATAATAAATTAACGATAATTAATATTTAGAACAATATAACTATACTAATTTTATCTTTATAACAAATACCATGAAATGAAGTCAAGTATCTTAAGACAACCATAACTTAATTAGGAAATCAAATTTTAAAATAGTTAACTGAAATGTCATCTTAAAGATAGCCAGTTTAAGGCCTAGTATTACGTTTCAGAATAAACAAATTATAGGTTAATAACTTTAAAGCTTATCCCCAAAAGAAAAAGTTAATATTTGTATTTAAAGAATTAAATAAAATAACAAGTATAAAAAATTAATGTTTCTTTTAAGAAATTAGATATCTCAGGAAACGATTAACATTTTATTTCCATAAGTAACTCAACAATAATTATGATTCATAAACTATATTCCTTATCTGTAAATCAACCTATATTGAGCTGAGTAAAATTTTGATAAACCCTGAAACAAAACTTGCAACAAACCAAATTTACTTACATAAATTTATATTAATTATTCATGAACCATTTACATCACCAGGAAACTATAATATAAAAATAAAAAATATGCTAACACAATAAAATCCTAATAAAGTAATTGTTATGAAGTAATAAAATAACAAAATAAATGTGACATAATAATCATGATATTCTGATTCGGTTGGAAAAATTTTCGGTATAAATTAAATACTTTACTAATGAATTATATCTTTCTGATTGAATAATCAATTATGAGAGTTATGGGCGATGTGTACACTTCTTAGAGTAAATATCAGTTAAATTAACTAGATTAAACTGCTAACAGATCCTCCGTAATTAATAAACATTCATTATCAAAGCCATAATATACAAAAATCTATCGTAACCCACCTTGTCTTAACTACAAGCTCCACTTTGACCTGAAACATATTATAATTATAAATAAATAGAATTATAACTCAAAAAATTCTCTGATAAACGCGATATACAAACAAATAAATTAAGGAGACTCAGTCATTAACTGCCAGAGTAAATTTTTTAGACATTTATTTCATTATTAATGCATTAATAAAACTAATTATAGTCCTATTGCTTCAACAAATAGATTTATTCTTTATCAATCAAAAATATTTAGCAAGAAATATAAAAGTGGAAATTAAATCCATAATATTTGTATCACTTTTATCCTTTGGTAGATTATCACCTTCCCATCGATTTTTACAAAACATCTCTCATGGAAAATTAATATAGCAACTTTATTAACAGTTATAGTAGTATTACCTACAGTATATTCACACTTTATTATTACATGTGAGTCATATTCTCAGACACCAGACCTTCAGGCAGCAACCTCAAAGAACCAGGCAGTGTGTTAGAAGTAAACGCTCTGCACGAGGCCCCTTTGCCAGAACCTGTCATGTGTACTGGCCTCCTCCAGCTTTTCCTCACGTCTGCACCACTTAGAATAGTTCCTGCACCTGTTGTAGGCCCTGGGGTAGAATGAACAACTCAAACTGGGTCATCCACTACTATAGAGAGATTCACGACTGTTTCTGTAGAAATTAATTAATCAAACTCGATCAGAAACGAGCTGTCCCATTTACTAGTAGGAAGTAATCCACAGTCTTGGTATCCCCTGTTCCACTCACACATCCTAGATGGGAATATACCAGTGGAATGAATTATAGAATGCATCCAACTGATTTCCTCCATAATTTTCAGGGCTGAATGACTCCATCAGGATCAGTCCTCAAGAGCTATTGAATGCATTTTGGCAGCACCTTGTTCCAAGGCAAGACCATGATGGAAGATCACCTATTGTTCCTCCTCAAGGTTTGCACAACTGAGCAGAGCATTCTTAGATCAGTGGGCACATCGGCAGAGAGTCAGATGTTCTCCTCTGAGGACTGGTCCAACATACTGCCCAAGTAATGAAAGTCTATGGGATTTATTAAATGGTCCCTATCGGACATAGAAGTTTCTGGGTGACCACTCTTACTTAGTGTCGACCTGGACAAAGGTGTTGAGAAAGGCAGTTAAAATAGCAGCAACAGTAAGCTGTTCGTCAGGTAAGACCTCACCACCTTTGTTTGTAATTATAGTGCTAGTTGCATGAGTAGTTCACTTTCTATATATATATATATATATATATATATATATAGTGAGATTGTTGTGTTTCTTTTATGTTTTTGTACTCACAGGGTATTGTGTCCTCTTATTAAGATTTATGATGTTATGTAAAACTGTTCAGTTAGTGGCAGTGCCAAGATGTCAACAGAGAGAAAGAGATAGAGAGAACTCTGTAATGACAAGCTTGTGAAATCATTGGGGAGAGACTTCGTTCAGTGGTGGGTTAAGGAAAACAGAAATATTTGAAACATGTACTGAGATGGTCTGGGTGAATGCTGAGGGTGGCAACAGTACAAGTGGTGTTGGCAGAAAGGCAGGAGGCACTAGAACGGTGGCTGCTGTGCATGGTGGGTGTAACAGGTTAATTATGAAGGCCCCCCTCCCCCAACATAATTATTTGCTGAAATTAAATCGTGTACGAGAATCAATCTGCAACACAGAGTAAATTAGTTTAGTTAACAAGACAACCAGGCAACAGTGGCCCCACACCCTCATACATACACAAATTCTAACACTCACTGAGGCCAACCATTTAAAAAAATAAGATTCTACATCGAATAAGACCAACATACTCACGATAAAGGATGGAGAAAGGCGAGATGACTCCAAACTTTTAAAATATTTAAATTATAATTATATAGAAGGACCATCAAACAAAGGCAATATTTTGAACATGGAGAAAGTATAAAGGAAAACACTCTGAAAAGTCATATGGTAAAACGGAGAAATTGAAGTTTAAGTAAAGGGATAACGAAATTATACCATGGAGGATTACACAGTCTGACTATATTTCGAAGGTAGTGTAAATGGAATCCAAAACTTTCTAAACAGGCCAGCCGCGGTAGCCATGCGGTTCTAGGCACTACAGTCCAGAACCGCGGGACTGCTATGGTCGAACGTTCGAACCCTGCCTCGGGCATGGATGTGTGTGATGCCCTTAGGTTAGTTAGGTTTAAGTAGTTCTAAGTTCTAGGGGACTGATGACCTAAGATGTTAAGTCCCATAGTGCTCAGAGCCATTTGAACCATTCTGAACTTTCGAAACTTAAGAGCTGAACATTGGGGTATCATCATGATTGTGTCAGTTTTGACCTCCAGTTACTTCCAGCGACTGTCAGGAATTATCTGTAAGGAGAAAATTATTGATCCAGGTAAAGGCACCCTTACAATTAAAAAAAGGATATGCCTGAGAACTCTCATTCAAGGATAGAAAAAGGAAGTAAAAGGAGATTTTTTGAAATAAAAAAGAAAGGGAATTTACAGTAATTTAGTTAAACATTAGCAATTAAGAAACAATTGAACGAGAGGCTTATTATTTGTATCAATGAAAGTTAAAATCATAATGGAATTTCGCAAGTGTTAGCCACTCGAGAACTGAGACAATGCCATTGTAAGAAGAAAATCGGCTGCAAGAAAACTTAGTTTGTAAGACTAATGAAGTCTTTTTACTGTGTGTTTTTTGAACTCATGAGATTCCCGTAAATGTCTTCTTGCAACTGACCCATCATAATTTACACGTTGTCAGCATCACCTTCAGAGAGTGCTAAACAAAGAAGTCATCTGCTGTGACCGAAGCAGTTAACAAGGACTGAACAGTTCATAGCGACAACAGCTGAGTAGACACCACTAAGGGCGACAGATAATAAGTAAACAGCTCACTGAGGCAACAAAAGGTTTCTCACATTGGGGGGCCATTGTCATAGATTACTCTCTGTGAAATGGAACTGGAATTTCATCTCAACCTGGTGGCTTATTCATTCTGACCTCTTTCAGTTACTTCTATGCGGCAGAGACGCCTATCACTATGTCTTCAATAGGGGAGTTCGTGCGATAGTCAAACAATGATACGTCTGTACGCCCTGCTATGTGAATGATTTCTTAAATGTAGAAATTAGAACTTCAGCTTTCCTATAGCTATCTTCTACTGTCACACTAGACTGGTCAACGAGTTACTGTATAGTAATATCCGATCCCCTTTTATGTAGGACCACAATTTTCTCCTCTTCCCAACAAGATCTTTCACTAAGGTATGACAGTGAAAGTTGTATGCTTCGTGCACCAATCTTTTTATAGGTACACGAATTTCGAACAACTTTTGCCTGTCGACATTTCCATGTTCTTTTCTGGACAGAGAGTACAACGATCTCTTTTTCGTCAATATTTTGCGAACCCTCTTATTAAACCACGATAAGTCTTTTCTGTCCTTAATCCACTTACTCGACACACATTTCTCCACACTGCGATTTACAATCAGTTTAATCTTTGCCCATAATTCTTCTATTTCCAACATACTGGAATAAAATGATGTCCATTCATTGTCTGAATAGAATTCTAATAACTGCTTATTTGCTCTTTCCAGTGTTAATACTTTCCTGGTCTTCTTGATGGATTTATTAGGTTCAGTAAACATCATTACTACGATGATATCATGATCACTAATCCTCTTTCTCTATTAACAATGTTGCAAACGTCAGGCATGTATGTAGCTTCTATGTCTTAAACACTTTCATTTTGTGTGGTTTGTGTAGCTAGCTGCTCAAGAATGTTTTCAGAAAATGTGTTCAGAATTATTTCACCAAACTGTGTGTCCATACCACCTACAATGAATGTGTAGACGCCCCAGTATGTTGTTGATGAGTTGGAGTCACCTTCTAGTAATAATGCCTGACAGGGGTACTTACATCGTACTGAGAATAGACTTTCTTTGAACGATTCTACAACTGTTACACTAAGTTCAGGTATCCAATATAAACAACCAATAAACAACTTGAGTTCACCAAGACTAGAAACTTTGCAGCCAGTCTTAGTTTCGACCTCGATAGACACTATATTATCAATTACAATGAACAAACCTGTATTTTCAATACATGCTACATGCCTTATTAAATATTTTGAAGCTTTCCCATTTGTGTTTCATTCAGCTCTCTGTTCCAAGAATATTTAAAACATGACAACTTTCCTGGAGGACAGTAAATGCATCTTGTAGCAATAAGTTACATTAGCTCACCTGAGTAGAAGTCTGTCTACCAATTTTCTGTATGAATCTTGAAGTGGTAAACAATTACCACTCGGCAATACTATCACAAAATAAAGATTAGAATGACCATAATTTGGTTAAATATTCACTATAAGAAAAAAGTTTCCCAATCTTTGAAGCACTGTAAAATTATTTGCTGTGTGACTGTTGTCATCAGAAGTTGATGTCAGCAATAAGATTCAACTGAAGCTCAGTATTAGAAACTGATGTGAAATAAAAGTAATTTTAATGTAACTCTATCCTTTTCCTATAGATGGTGCAAATAATAAGTTTTGAGTCGAAACAGTGCCCCGGGAGTAGACAACATTCCATTAGAACTACTGATGGCCTTGGGAGAGCCAGTCCTGACAAAACTCTACCATCTGGTGAGCAAGATCTAGGAGACAGGTGAAATACCCTCAGACTTCGAGAAGAATATAATAATTCCAATCCCAAAGAAAGCAGGTGTTGACAGATGTGAAAATTACCGAACTATCAGTTTAATAAGTCACAGCTGCAAAATACTAACGCGAATTATTTACAGATGAATGGAAAAACTGGTAGAAGCCGACCTCGGGGAAGATCAGTTTGGATTCCGTAGAAATGTTGGAACACGTGAGGCAATACTGACCTTGCCACTTATCTTAGAAGAAAGATTAAGGAAAGGCAAACCTACGTTTCTAGCATTTGTAGACTTAGAGAAAGCTTTTGACAATGTTGACTGGAATACTCTCCTTGAAATTTGGAAGGTGGCAGGGGTAAAATACAGGGAGCGAAAGGCTATTTACAATTTGTACACAAACCAGATGGCAGTTATAAGAGTTGAGGGGCATGAAAGGGAAGCAGTGGTTGGGAAGGGAGTGAGACAGGGTTGTAGCCTCACCCCGATGTTATTCAATCGGTATATTGAGCAAGCAGTAAAGGAAACAAAAGAAAAGTTTGGAGCAGGCATTAAAATCCATGGAGAAGAAATAAAAACTTTGAGGTTCGCCGATGACATTGTAATTCTGTCAGAGACAGCAAAGGACTTGGAAGAGCAGTTGAATGGAATGGACAGTGTCTTGAAAGGAGGATATAAGATGAACATCAACAAAAGCAAAACGAGGATAATGGAATGTAGTCGAATTAAGTCGGGTGATGCTGAGGGAATTAGATTAGGAAATGAGACACTTAAAGTAGTAAAGGAGTTTTGCTATTTGGGGAGCAAAATAACTGATGATGGTCGAAGTAGAGAGGATATAAAATGTAGACTGGCAATGGCAAGGAAAGCATTTCTGAAGAAGAGAAATTTGTTAACATCGAATATAGATTTAAGTGTCAGGAAGTCATTTCTGAAAGTATTTGTATGGAGTATAGCCATGTGTGGAAGTGAAACATGGACAATAAATAGTTTGGACAAGAAGAGAATAGAAGCTTTCGAAGTGTGGTGCTACAGAAGAATGTTGAAGATTAGGTGGGTAGATCACATAACTAATGAGGACGTATTGAATAGGATTGGGGAGAAGAGAAGTTTGTGGCACAACGTGACTAGAAGAAGGGATCGGTTGGTAGAACATGTCTTGAGGCATCAAGGGCTCACAAATTTAGCATTGGAGGGCAGCGTCGAGGGTAAAAATCGTAGAGGGAGACTAAGAGATGAATACACTAAGCAGATTCAGAAGGATGTAGGTTGCAGTAGGTACTGGGAGATGAAGGAGCTTGCACAGGGTAGATTAGCATGGAGAGCTGCATCAAACCAGTCTCTGGACTGAAGACCACAACAACAACAACAACTTACAATTGCTGCAATCAAGTACACATTCTTCATTAGCTACCAGAAAATTAAAATTTACTTTTAATATTTCATAGTATATCTACAGATTTACAGAATAATAAAATTACATAAAGTATGGCACTGGTGTGGTGTATGATTGTTAGCTATAAGACACCATTTTTAAAAATGTGAGATAAGCATTTTCTTTATTGCAGACGTTTTTCTTGCAAATGAACTTGAAAAGAATTTAATCAGAAAATTAACTAACATGGCGAGAGAGTAAACTGTAGTTATGGATGGGTCTAAAAATGGAGTACAAGAGTGCATGTCGCATATTGTATAACTGTTCAGGTAGAAATTTATCTGTATTTAGTATATTTGTGATTTGTCTTGTAAGCCAATGTTGTGTTTGATATTACTGTTGTTTTGCTTTGGGCTTTTTCATTTATTTGAAGGAATGTGAAGCTTAAAGATGAAGGTGAGTTCAGATGCATCTTTCCTATATTAGTCCAAAATAAACAGTATTGTTATAGGACACACTAGTTGTCGATAACTAAGGTACACAAACACACACACACACACACACACACACACACACATTTAATTACACAAAGGAAAATATTTTATCATTGATATCATGATAAATTAAATGTACTAATTATTTTGACTTTAGAGGCCTTGCTACACTCAAAGGTCTGTTTTTTCCCTTGAGTTTCTTGTTTCAAGTTCATTGTATTTCATATGCTTTAAAAAGTGTGCAACATAACTATGGCAGTGGTCTAATAATAACATATTTAAAGCTTTGCTGAAGAGGAAGAAGTAGTATTTATTTTATGTGTGAGACTAACATGAAGTTATACAGCATGGTTTACAGTTAAGATTTTGGAAGTAGATGTTCCTAGTACCTAGTGTCATATTAATGGATACTGAAGTTTTTAGTTTAATGTTTTAAACTATTTCTCAGATCTTTACAAATTTTTAGTTTATAAGCAAAAGGGATACAGTATCAAAACCCTTTTGAAACAGGGTTCTGCAGTAATAATTATTATTTTCTTGAGGATGGTGTATTGCTCTACGAGTTCGATTTTGAGCCAAGAAAAGACAGCTATTGATGTGTTACCTTAGAATATGTTAACATGCTGAAAATGCTCGAGTGCTCAATTTAAATGTTGACAAAGCTTGTTTAATTGGAAAGTAATTACTAAGCTGTACATACTTTTTTCAGTGGTTCATTTGTTTTGATTGTAAGTTCTACTATTTAAGATTGTTTTGAAGCCAAATGCCAGAAATTTTGGTATACAGAGTGGGTGTAATTATGCTCACATTTATTACCACAAAAGGTTATAAGCGTTCCCTTCAACACAAATATTTATGTCCACTGTGTTTAGTAAGAAGTCATTTCCACAGAACCAGTCACTTTGTTGTTCTGCACCTCTATTTAGAGCTGCCTGTAGATGATGAGGGAAGTTTTTTTATAAGAAAGATGCTAGAATCATCAACAGCACAGTTGTTTGTGATTCATTATTTGGATGTTAGTCACTTACTTCCAAACAGAAAATGATTGATCTAAATATAGATCTTCGAGATACTGCATTTAGTTTTATTGTTTCAGAATCTGAGAAATAAATGGTTGTATTATCATTTTGGTTGTATTCTACTTCTGCTTACTGTTTTCCATTTTTGAAGTGCAACTGAATTTCATGGTTAAAAATATAAACAGTTTTCCAGAATGCTAGTGGCATTTTACTTGTCCCTCCACTGTTCCTAGTGCATTTTGTAGAAAATTATAGATGATTCTAGCCACAGATTAATTTGGCCTGAAGTCAGGATAGAAATCGTAAGTGGCTGGGGTTGGAGGATGCTTGCAATGTTAGTCAGATATATGAAAGAGGCCCTGTTTATCTGACATGATTACTTCTTTGTGCTCATAAATAATGATCAATGTTAGTCAGATATATGAAAGAGGGAAAGAGGCCCTTTTTATCTGACATGATTACTTCTTTGTGCTCAGAAATAATGATCAAGGAATTCGTTACCTACAAAATCAAACAAGCCTTATAATTACTTCAGTTTATTACATTAAAATGCATGATAAATGATTTGACAAATGTTAAAAATAACAAACTAATGCCTTGGAAGACTGGGCAACGGATCTGCAATATGATTCAAATGAACACATATCCTGATAAAACAATTATGTTCGATGAAGCCGCGCCATTATTGCCAAAGGGTTAATGTTTAATGACAGAAACTGCTACAAAGGGTATGCATTTACACCTGTAGTTGGAGTTGAGAACATATTGATCCTTTAGCCGTAGGCAAGTCCTCAGAATGAAGTCTGAAGTTACTGAATCTCATTAAAAATGAGTCCACTTTCTCTGTTGCAACCGAATCTCAGCATATTGATCTGCAGATGGTGGGTGTAGTGGCGGCAAAATCGGTCATTGGTTTCATGCCAACAACTAGCATCTGTGATTAAATTCAATTCAGCCATAAAAGTGCCTAAAAGTGGCTTGCTGATCAAGTCTTCTCAAAGCGGCGCCTAGCCGGTGATGACTCCTGGCTCGCGAATAATTTTGTGCAATCTGTTTCCCACAAGGAGGGGTCGGGCCTTTGGGGTTTTCTTGCGTAATGTGACTTTGATTGGCTGAACGATAAATATTCCAAGCTCCAACGAGAGAAAAGTTGTCTAAAAGATTCTCTCCTCCTTCCCTTACTCTGTTTCAGACGACTAACCAGTAACAAGCTTTGTAGCACATGATGCTATGTCCAGTTCTCATTCCTTATCTGTGTTTGGCCAATGAGGATGGACCTCAGTAAGCACGGCCATCTCTCTCCCTCTCTTTCTCTCTCTCCCCCTTCTAAATTATTTATGTTACCCAATTGTAGTGGTTTTAACATTGTGTTAAACATTTTGTCTTATAGGACCTGAGTTCAGTGGTGGTATCCCACACTCTTCAAAAGCATCCTAACTTTGGTTTCCCTCATTCCACTCTCAGATGTTATCTTTAGCACAATTGGAGATACAATCTGCATTGTGACTTTTAGCATTTGTCGCTCAGAGCACCTCCTAAGAGCGTGGCCACTCTGACAACTCAGGGAGGACCCTCGGCTGTGAGCTTGCAGCCTTTCTGCGAATTCGGCTGAGGGCTGTTTCTCTCACTGGCTTTTATGACCTGCAGCGTCTACTCTCTCACTTACAGCTCAGCACAAGATGCTGTCATGGGGGTTACTTATTTAGGTGAATGTGTAATTCAACACAGGGAATTGTAAGCTATGTCAGTTAAGTACTGGCAATGCTGGTACTAACACATATTTCATTTATAGGTAGGGATTAATAATTTTGATTTGATTCGTCTTTTAATTCCGATTTGTACAATAGTTGTGGGACAGGATTTTGTATGTTGCATATCAGTAGGATTTTGTCTGTTTCGTATCACAGTTTTCACCTCTGGTAATGTCTTGTCAACGTGACAAATGTCAAGTTGGGCCGTTATTTGAGGACCAGATCAAAGAGTAAAGACCCTTATAACTGGCTGAGTGGGTCAGTTCTAAGGCTGCAGAAGTGTAAAGCCATACCATCGTCTCCTGTAGGACCATGCCTAGTTAAGCACTGCTGAATTTAAGCCACCCTTAGAGCTGAGGACAGCTTTACTTCTTTTCTATGAATAAAATCACGGTATCGCCATTTTGTAATTGCTTCTACTTTGTTTTTCGATGACTTTTAGAAAGTTGTTCATTCTTGATGATACATTTTAATACATGACGTAATATGATATTCTTTTCTAGAGTTGTTTCATAGTTGGGGATTGTAAGCTGCCAATGATTTGAAACTGCCTGGCAGATTAAAACTGTGTGCCGGACCGAGACTCGAACGCGGGACCTTGCCTTTCGCAAGCAAGCGCTCCACTCTCTGAGCTATCCAAACACGACTCACGCCCCGTCCTCACAGCTTCA
This sequence comes from Schistocerca nitens, assembly GCF_023898315.1. Lineage (NCBI taxonomy): Eukaryota > Metazoa > Arthropoda > Insecta > Orthoptera > Acrididae > Schistocerca > Schistocerca nitens. The sequence continues at coordinate 705,748,550 of NC_064616.1, read as the reverse complement.
CTTCTGCCAGTACCTCGTTTCCTACCTTCCAAACTTTACAGAAGCTCTCCTGCGAACCTAGCAGAAGTAGCAAAATGGTTCAAATGGCTCTTAGCACTATGGGACTCAACTGCTGTGGTCATAAGTCCCCTAGAACTTAGGACTACTTAAACCTAACTAACCTAAGGACATCACACACATCCATGCCCGAGGCAGGATTCGAACCTGCGACCGTAGCAGTCGCACGGTTCCGGACTGCGCGCCTAGAACCGCGAGACCACCGCGGCCGGCGCAGAAGTAGCACTCCTGAAAGAAAAGATATTACGGAGACATGGCTTAGCCACAGCCTGGGGGATGTTTCCAGAATGATATTTTCACTCTGCAGCGGAGTGTGCGCTGATATGAAACTTCCTGGCAGATTAAAACTGTGTGCCGGACCGAGACTCGAACTCGGGACCTTTGCCTTTCTCGGGCAAGTGCTCGCAGGAGAGCTTCTCTAAAGTTTGGAAGGTAGGAGACGAGGTACTGGCAGAAGTGAAGCTGTGAGAACTGGGCGTGAGTCGCGCTTGGGTAGCTCAGATGGTGGAGCACTTGCTCACGAAAGGCAAAGGTCCTGAGTACGAGTCTCGGTCGGGCACACAGTTTTAATCTGACAGGAAATTTCATATCAGCGCACACTCTGCTGCAGAGTGAAAATATCATTCTGCTAATGATTTGTTTTGCTCTGATGATTTTATAGAAGACCATTCTTTTTAATGATTATAACTTGTTTATAATACATGTGTAGTATTACCTGAAGAGATTTTCAGTTGTTGTGAGTCCTAACTCTTATATTACCACAACTCAGACTGACATTTTGCTTATTGAGGAATAAACCATTTACTTGCTTTCTTGTTACTTTCCAGATTGCTTTCCTTTTATTTACTGACTACGATATTGTCATTGGCTGTTTTTTGCCTGGTCTATAACTTTATATTTTATAATATAATTTTAAGGAGAGGGGATGTGTTATGATGGTTTTCAGTAAATAAGCAATGCTATATTTGTGTAACTGGAAATTTATGAGCCTGCTGCATTCCATGAGATTGAATTTGGGCTTGCATCACTGACTATTTATATTTAGTGAAGTGCCATATCACAATAATCACTGAAAATATTAGTTATTTTCAAATCTTTAGGTTGGTATCATGAATCTGAGAAACTTATACCTACCTTTCTTATGGTCATGAGTAGTCAAATATTTTCACTTTCTGTGTAGCTAATTTTCTTACAGCTGTACATCTTTCAGTGTTTTTGCTGGACAATAAGTAGCCTGAGAGAACACTGAAATTAATGTACACAAGAAATATTGTTATGTAAATTTTATTTATAAATATCTGGTCCTTGGCAGTATCATTACTTCGTGTGATTCTTGTCGGGCCTGTTGTTTTTTGCATTAAGTTGGAAGTATTTTTTTTAGTTGAGCAATTGTTCTTTCCCCTTTGCTAGTTATAATAACATCAATGCTAAGTACTCATTCAGCAGTAGTGATTTTGTACCAAGAGAAAGGCCTCATTTTACACTTTGGAACGTACTAAGAAGTGAATTGAAGTTTCCAATTGGCGAGCAATAGATGTTAATAATAATTGCATTTGTAATGCTAATTTCAGTGATTATAAGCTCAATATTTGATTCTGTATTAAGACACTGTTACTTACACAGTGTTTTAACACAATGTTTGGTGACTAAGTAGGTATATGTCAACATATAAATTCAAATATCTGAGTTCGATGCTCAGTCAGTCTCAGGATTTTGTATGTGTATAGATAGGATTTTGTCTGTTTCTCATCGTTTCCTTAACCTCTGGCAATTTTTTGTCAACGTGCAAATGCCAAGTTGGGCCCTTGTTTGAGGACCACTTTAAAATGTAAGTACATCTGTAACTGGCTGAGTTGGACGGTTCTAAGAATGAAGAAAGGTAAACGTATACCATCTTCTCCTGTAGATCATGCTTAGTTAAGCACTCCTGTGTTCAAACCACCTTTAGAGTTGATGACAGCTTTATTTTTATCTGTGAACAAAATCATGGCGTCTCCATTTTGTAACTGCTGGTACAGAAATTATTCGCTGGTATGTAGACAGATGTAATAAAAGAAACAATCTGGTCCACCTTTGACCAGTATTCTGAGAAATGTGGAACACTAATAACATGTCATTCAGTATTAAGCAAAATCTTAATATTTCACCTTTGTTTGTGACTGATTAGGTATATTAGTAGTATATAAAGCGACCTTTTTGCGACAGTATATGTTACTACTGTACTTTACACTGAAATTAAAATTTATAAATTATATCCAAGACATTTTTTCCCACAGAGCCATCCATCAGAGTGGTTGCCTCATCTGGTCAGGATCGTTTTGTGCCTCCATTAAAGACTATTCCAACAGTGAGTTGTCCTTAAGCAGGAATCTGGACAGATGGTTTGCAGAAGTGCAGTACAAGATATAAACGATGTGTATACAAGTTATTGGCCGGCCGGAGTGGCCGAGCGGCTCTAGGCGCGCAGTCCGGAACCGTGCGACTGCTACGGTCGCAGGTTCGAATCCTGCCTCGGGCATGGATGTGTGTGATGTCCTTATGTTAGTTAGGTTTAAGTAGTTCTAAGTTCTAGGGGACTTATGACCTCAGCAGTTGAGTCCCATAGTGCTCAGAGCCATTTTTTATACAAGTTATTCTAGCAGTTTAATAGAATATGAAATGATAGCTCAGCTGTTTGTGATATTTTTCTAAAATCCAGATCACACAGATGGGTAGTTCAATGAAACATTAAACCAGGTTTCCATATGCAGCAAAAGTGCAGCCACAGCAAGTGGCTTGGCAGCTGGTACTACAGTGGCGCCATGTGCTACTGTTTCCACACACTTCTGTTAACATTCAGTGCCACTGTCTTTCAATATGGCGTCTGCTGGAATGATGCGTATGGACACTGCTGTTGTCAATCAGGTTATGACATTACAACTAAGCTAAAAATCTTGTAAGGAGAAGAGAAGGAATAAATTTTGGATTTGGAAGTGAAATCTTTGAAGAAATAAAAAAGGAACATCAAACAAACTTATATTGGACGTAGCACTCATAAACGATGACTCATTCGTGAATTACTTTCGAATAAAGGAAGCCAATTTCGAGTACTTGCGGAAGTGTGACTCAAGTTCTATTAAGAAATCCACTGCTCACGCAGAGATGCAGTCCTGGCATGAGTCGAACTAGAAGTAACACTTCAAGATTTGGTAATGGTATCTGAGGATTGCTAGTCATCTTTCCAGTATTTATACCACATTCTCACAACTACAGTTTCAGAGTTCTTATTTGAAGAGTTGGATGCTTAGCCTTGAAGGCTCATTTAAAAGCTGGTATTTTCACTCCTTCTTCCCACATTAGTTAAAAACGACAAATAACAAAGCTATTCTATACCGAATTTTGTAATTATGCTTTCTGTAACTGCATTAAAAGACATTGTAATTTAATCTGTGATGGATGTTAATGTTCATTTATTAACACCTACAGTCAAGTTGAAATTGTACTGCCACCAGAAACTTTGTTACTTCCTTTCTTAAATTCACTAAATAGGTGTAAGTGCATTTATGTTGCCAGTATTGCAATAATTTTCATCATTTGTAGAATTTTACCAATTACTCAATAATACTTGCTTACTCACATACGAATCTTATCCATGCATCAAATAATAAAAATATATACTTTCACTACATAGGGGAGAGTGGAACTAGTGTGGACATGGGGTGAGAGTGGAGACACAATAATTTTAATGAAATAATCTGTGAAATATTTGTATGTTCATATGGGTAATTTCTCAGTATAAAATAAATCATTATGAGCTGTTGGAGTCCATACAGCGATTAGTTATCTTTGCTGCTAGGGAATTTCCCAGGTCTGTCGAAATTGGGCAGGGCGAGGGGTTTTGACAGGTGGACCTCCTCGACGCAAGTGGCTACAGGGAATTGGGCCTTTCTTCCTCGTGCTAACGGTGCAGCGTGAACGAGGAAGCAAAGGCCACGTGACGACTGTGTACCTGTATATGGAATGTTAGAGTACCTGCTGCAGAAACGGAAGGGATCTGCACTTAAGGGAGGAACGATCCTAAGCTAATTTGTAGTGGCTGACGTTCATTGTCCATATGGAATCTGTAGAGCCGAGAGCAATCTTACTGTGAGCAAAAGCTGAATACTTGTCGAGTTCTTGGAATGTGAATGTTTCCTCCACTGCCAGAAGGTTTCAAAGCTTCACGTGTAGTCCGAAGTGACTGTAACCTATATCGCTCTCCCAAGACGAAAATTCATATTCTCTTGCCAGTGGACGAGATTCAACACTGCAAAATATATAATTGTATTTGCATTACATAATTCTGTTTCTCCTTCACCGTTCACTAGCCTGCATCCATGTGCTCGCCAAAAGATTCCGTTATAATACTGTTTAAGACTGAATATTTGCTTTGTATCTAATGGTAGATTTATCTGTTGTAGTAGTGGACACTGTTAAACGAACTTAGGATTGGAGGTGTTTAGCGAGGGGCTGGTTGAGCTGCCATGGAAGTCGCCCTTGGCTACATATAATGAGGGTGTATTAACCCGCGAGGGCTATTGGTCGCTATTTATGTATTGGCTCATCTTAATTTTGATACTAAATAGATATAACATTCTCTAGTCAACATTTGACTGTATGTAATTGGAAGCCCTAAGGTTATTTCTACAGATTTCGTGATTGGCAATCAATGAAGTTAAAAAAATATTAAATATATGTTATTGGCGTTTCGGTGCCATGTCATAGTGAGCTGTTGAGCTGTAATTACTCAGTAGTATGTAATGTGATAAATTACTCCTGAAATCAGCTGATTTCACATGTAATGAAAACTCACTTAAAGAAATATTCTTTTAAAAAATTATTATTAATGCCCCTATAGCACTGTGCCTGCATTTTGTTATTTGACGATGACTATGTATTATAAGTCACTGATGATGTTATTGAAGTAGGTCTATGTACTTATAAAAAAATAAGAGACCTTACTTTTGGGATTAATCTCGTATCAAGATGTGTTTAGTAAATGAATGATGTGGCCCACAGAGAGGGTAGAGAGGGAATGCAGTATTATAAACAGCAAAAAGGATCAAATATTTGTATACTGTTTGATTTAGTCTGTTCAGATTAAGGCTTTAAGGATCACACTTACATTGGACCTGGAATGAGAAATAACAAAAAGTACTACACAACATTCTCAATTTGTATATGTAATTTGTGATTAATTTATGTACAGTTGAGACATTATTATGAGGTTAACTGTAATTACATTAAAAATAAAAATAGAGAATAATAATAATAACGACAGATATTAAAAGTAACAATATTTATTAGTTTATCAGTTTTGATGTTGTGTTCAGTGTTATCAGAAATGAATGGGATAATGATAAAGGCGAAAACTGTTAAGAAAAAACAGACTGTTTCAATAGGACAGTAGGTAGACAGAGGGAATATATAATTTTTATGTGATAGGGTCCTAGCTACGATGAATGTTTTGAATGACTTCTTGATGCCTTCAGCCATCATTTTCTTTATTTCATGTCATGAAATAAAGAGAATGGCAGCTGATGGTGTAAAGAAATCTTTCCAAAAAATAGAGGGAGTAGATGATTGGAAGATGAGTAGGGCTGTGATTTAATAGAGTGAGTTGTAAATAAGCCTGTTCAAGAGACAGCTATTGCAACGGACAATGGACAATTAATTCTCTTTTGGAGCCCAATTTCTTTAAAATTTTGAGAAAGATCGTTCCATAATCAGGTTTCTGATAGCAAAAATGTTTTTAAAACACAGTTGGGTTGCTTTGTGGCATAGAGAGGGGTTTTCTTCATTGAAAACTAGTATTTCTGTTATGCTTAGTTACATATTCCATAGACCATCAACCGAGCGAGGTGGCGCAGTGGTTAGCACACTGAACTCGCATTCGGGAGGACGACGGTTCAATCCCGCGTCCGGCCATCCTGATTTAAGTTTTGGTGATTTCCCTAAATCGCTCCAGGCAAATGCCGGGATGGTTCCTTTGAAAGGGCACGGACGACATCCTTCCCCAATGCGATGAGACCGATGACCTCGCTGTTTGGTCTCTTCCCCCAAACAACCCAACCCAACCCCATAGACTATCTGAACGCTTCTGTTATCGAAATGATGTGGAATGAGTCAGTTTACAGAATACATATAAATGATTAGTGTTAACATTAATGAACAAATTATTTTTTGGTCCTGCTCATGCAACCAAACTTAAAAAGTAGAGCAATTTTTACAGGCTACCAATTTGTAAATACAAAGTCATCCATGGATTGGAGTGAGTTGTCCAGGGGAAAAGATGTTATTAGGTTAGATTTAAACATGCTTTGCTACCTGCCAGATATTTTATGTTACTGGGAAGATGACCAAACATTTTTGTTGGTGCATATTGAACTCCTTGAGCCACTGCCAGCTTTAATAATTGGTAGTAAAGCTCTTATTGTCACCTAATGTTGTAGCTATGGACATCACTATGCTTTTGAGATTGTAATGGATTATTTATGGCTCTGAGCACTGTGGGACTTAACATCTATGGTCATCAGTAATGGATTACTTATGATAAGTTTCATTGGCGAATGTATGTATCATGATGGCGCATTTAAAATGCCTAACTACTTGAAGAGATACCTACATGACAACTGTTGGTTAACACCACATATCGCTTTCAATGCTCGCTTTTGTGTAATCAACACTTCTTTCTAAGTGATGAGTTACCCCAGAAAATTATTTCATAAAACATTACTGAATGGAAATACAATAAATATGTCTGGATTTGATTGCAAAACCAACAATAATAAACAGAGCAAAAGTACCTGAACTTAATATTGTTTCAGAAGCTGAGTAATATGCTTCTTTGAGTTCAGGTTTTCATCAATTTGTACACCCAAAAATTTGGCACATCTATCCTATTTATTGACTCCTTTTCACATGCTACAGCAACTGTTGGTATGACTATCTGATGTAGAGATTAGAATATCGTATGTTTTCTCAAAATTTAGAAGTGTTCATTTTCAGGTAACTACTTAATAATTCTTTGTTAAACATCGTTAGTAATATATTCTGTTGTTTCCTCTCTAATCAAATTAATTGTAGTATGAGTGTAGTCTTTAAAAATTATTAGTTCAGATCATAATGTTATAGTAGAACATGAATAAGAAGAAGTGCATTGGTTGAGCAAACAGAGGGTGTGAAATTTTGTACAGTTTTCTGCACATGGTCACTGTACTTGTTCATAGGCATGAGTGATTTGGTCAAAAACAAAAGTTACAAATGTGTTGCACACAAGCATTCATTGCCAGTTGCATCTGGCATGAGCTCTCATTTGAAAGTCCTAAACAATAGCATTACCATAATCATGAGTTCAGAACACTAGTGATTTTAAAAATTTCTTTTTAAGTTGAGGAGGAAATGCTTTCTTATGTTTCTATAGTACATGGTATATGGAGAGTTATTGATACACTCTTACAGGCAGAAGCTGTGTGTTCAGTCCTGTCATCCACAATTATCCAGAAGTTCTCTGTAGAAGAAGGAAAAGTTATTTCTGTATCTGTTAGTGTAAGGGGCAGAATTGATTCTCTGAAATGAAGGGTAATAAGTCTTCCATGTGTAATTAAAACTGCTTGCATTTTAGGTGGATTAAATTTTTATTAATTCATTAACCATCCATTTAATTAAATCGTACATATAGGATATGACTTCTTTTGTGCATTAATATATAGTTTTAGTTACATTCTAGATTACAGTAAAATTAATTCACAACCATAAATAATTTTAAGCATGTAATACAGTACAACAAAGCAGCACAATATAATGCACTAAAATAATAGTACAATCTGATATATAGGGCAACAGATAACAAAAGCAATTTGAGACACATAACTCAAAGAGGGAAACAATTTAAATTTACTTCAACATGCAGGGTGATTACAATTAAAGTTAAACTTTCAAACCGCTGTAGAAATAACACCACTGGTCAGAATGATGTCAAATTGCAAAAGAATATTATCGCAGAAGGGGCAAAAACGTGTGGCAGAAGAAAAATAAATAGTTACAAAATGTAGCAATAGATGGCGGTATAAGCATCATAATTTAATAGTGATCGACTACAAATGACAAATGAATCATACAACAATACCTAAGGTGTACGTTTGATGTTAAACAAACTGTACTACTCAGTTTGCATGGGTGTATAGATGTGATACTGTTAATTACGTAAGCCCATCCACCACGGCAAGGTCATCACATAGGATGGGAAAAATTGTGTTTTATTGTCCTGAGGCCAAAAACCGAATAAAAAGCATCACTTACATTGGTTTTTAATTGTCCTGAGGCCAAAAACTGCATAAAAAGCATCAATCACATCGGTTTTAATTGTTCTGTGGCCAAAAACTCCATAAAAAGCATCAATCACATCGGTTTTAATTGTGCTGAGGCGAAAAACCGCATAAAAAGCATGAATCGAAATCAAATCGGATTTTTAATTTCCGTGTGACTGGCGCACAACATATTCAATATGCAAATGGCCCTTGTGAGGCCAACTGAGGAGCTACTTGATTGGAAAGTGACAGCTTCGATCACGAAAACTGACAATGGCCGGGAGAGTGGTGTAATGAGCACATGCCCGTCCACATCTGTAGCCAGTGACACCTATTGTCTGAGGGTGACACTATGGTTGTTATGTAACGATGAGCCTTCTGAGGCTTGTGTGGATGGAGAGATACATTAAATACATTGGCTACTCTGTGCGGATCAATAATTTTGTCTCCATTTTCAAGCAGATTAATATTACAGTGTCTTTCGTATTATGCTTTGCCAGTTTTCTCCCAAAAATATCCCATATAGCTATCATTTTATTTGTGGCTTTTTTCATGCAACTGTTATATATTAGTTTTTTGACCTTCTGACGAATTTATTTAAAATCCGTTTGTCTCTTTTAAAATAAGCATCAAGTTCTGGATTAGTTTTGGTTTGCTTGGCTATTTGATAGAGAAATCTTTTTTTCTTCAGTGAAACTAATACTCCTGGAGTGATCCATCTACTTTTTGTATTATTTTTCATGATTTTCCTTTTTCTGAGTGGGCAGCACAGTTCAAAATAGAACTGAAAGAAGTTGGAGAATTTATCAAATTTTTCATTCATGTCCCTACAGCTGTATACTTTGAGAGCTCACTGGTACTTTCTGACAAGCAAACCAACTTCATGTTGACTGAGGTCAAATCAGTAGCAGCCTGTAGTGACTGGGCAAGAGCACAACTTATAATATTCCTGGCTCGACTGCATCTAAGGATCGGTTGTGCACTGATGCCTTCTGGCCCAAATAATTGAACACTGATGTGGTTTAGCATAATAGACAGTGGAATTTTATAGAATTAAGCCTATGTTTTCAAATATATGAAATCAGAATTGTTAACAAATGATATGAAGTATAGTATCCCAAAAGACAATAAAGTAGCTTGTAAATTTACTTTCTAGAAAAGAATCAAAGAAAAGACAACTTGTACGAAAAGATGTCCATACATTTCTAAATAGACTTGCAGTAGACACTTAAACGAAGCATGCAGAACATCAAATGGAAAGTTATCATAGCCCTTACTCGAATGTTAACATGCTGAAACTAAATAATAGTTTCTGTTTGCAGAATTCTATATTATCACAGATTAATTAACAGTATAAATAATTTGTTTAACAGCTTGTTTTCGTCCATATCATAGAACAATCTTGTTCATCAAGAAACTGCAGTTATCGACTATTTGTTGGTCCTCTCTTGGGCATGGGTGTGTGTGTCGTCCTTAGCGTAAGTCAATTTAAGTTAGATTAAGTAGTCTGTAAGGTTAGGGACCGATGACCTGTTTTCTGCCAATTCCATAGACAATTAATTTCCCTGATTGCAACTGACAAACGCGTTAAGAAACTGAACCTCTGTGTGCATCCACATATGCAACAATCTTATTTGCATCAAAATATTACAACAAGCAAAATAATTCTTTCCCATACTACCACATATACACAGAATCAAACCAATCTCTCGTATTCTTGAAATGTACCAAGTATGTACATACCCTGATACACAATTATTCATTCTACCCCCTTTATACACTATGTGATGAAAAGTATCCGGACACCCCCAAAAACATAGGTTTTTCATATTAGGTGCATTGCGCAGCCAGCTACTGCCAGGCACTCCATATCAGCGACCTCAGTAGTCATTAGACATCGTGAGACAGCAGAATGGGGCGCTCTGCGGAACTCATGGACTTCCAATTTGGTCAGGTGATTGGGTGTCACGTGTGTCATACGTCTGCACGCGAGATCTCTCCACTCCTAAACATCCCTAGGTCCACTGTTTCCGATGTGATAGTGAAGTGGAAACATGAAGGTACACGTACAGCACAAAAGCGTACAGACCGACCTCGTCTGTTAACTGACAGAGATTGCCGAGTTGAAGAGGGTCGTAATGTGTGATAGGCAGACATCTTTCCAGACCATCGCACTGGAATTTCAAACTGCATCAGGATCCACGCCAAGTATTATGGCAATTAGGCGGGAGGTGAGAAAACGTGGATTTCATGGTCGAGCGGCTGCTCGTAAGCCACACATTACGCCGGTAAATGCCAAACGGCGCATCGTTTGGTGCAAGGAGCATAAACATTGGACGATGAACAGTGGAAAAACGTTGCGTGGAGTGACGAATCACGGTACAGTGTGGCGATCCGTAGGTGGGTGTGGGTATGGTGAATGCCCGGTGAACGTCATCTGCCAGCGTGTATAGTGCCAACATTAAAATTCGGAGGCGGTGGTGTTATGGTCCTGTTTTTCATGGAGGGGGCTTGCACCACTTGTTTTGCGTGGCACTATCACAGCACAGGCCTTCATTGATGTTTTAAGCACCTTCTTGTTTCCCACTGTTGAAGAGTAATGCGGGGATGGCGATTGGATCTTTCAACACGATCGAGCACCTGTTCGTAATGCGTGGCCTGTGGCGGAGTGGCTACACGACAATAACATCCCTGTAATGGACTGGCCTGAATGCTATAGAAGACCTTTGGGATGTTTTGGAACGCCGACTTCGTACCAGGCCTCACCGACCGACATCGATACCTCTCCTCAGTGCAGCACTCTATGAAGAATGGGATGCCATTCCCCTAGAAACCTTCTAGTACCTGATTGCAGCAAGCAAGGTTTCAGATATACCCATACCAGCTCCTCAAATTTACCAAGGAACAGGCGCACTTAATTACATCCAATACTTCTCACATTATTTGCATACTAAATGTACAAATACATCACACAACAGGTTCACTTCATCCAATAATACCCAATGAAGCTAATTAACCCCATAAACAATTGCATGCATACATATTAAGTGGTATGAACAAGCCCCATAATGATTATAATGACATATATACATTGACATGAATCAGCCCCCAATATAATTATAGTTTCACATAGACATGATGAATAAACCTATACAGGGCGGGGCAAATAAAAGTGCCCCAGAGAACAGAGTTCCAGGGTACAAAGAAGCACATCAGAGGAAAGGAAATTCAGTACTAAACTCATTAAAGTACACTCCTGGAAATTGAAATAAGAACACCGTGAATTCATTGTCCCAGGAAGGGGAAACTTTATTGACACATTCCTGGGGTCAGATACATCACATGATCACACTGACACAACCACAGGCACATAGACACAGGCAACAGAGCATGCACAATGTCTGCACTAGTACAGTGTATATCCACCTTTCGCAGCAATGCAGGCTGCTATTCTCCCATGGAGACGATCGTAGAGATGCTGGATGTAGTCCTGTGGAACGGCTTGCCATGTCATTTCCACCTGGCGCCTCAGTTGGACCAGCGTTCGTGCTGGACGTGCAGACCGCGTGAGACGACGCTTCATCCAGTCCCAAACATGCTCAATGGGGGACAGATCCGGAGATCTTGCTGGCCAGGGTAGTTGACTTACACCTTCTAGAGCACGTTGGGTGGCACGGGATACATGCGGACGTGCATTGTCCTGTTGGAACAGCAAGTTCCCTTGCCGGTCTAGGAATGGTAGAACGATGGGTTCGATGACGGTTTGGATGTACCGTGCACTATTCAGTGTCCCCTCGACGATCATCAGTGGTGTACGGCCAGTGTAGGAGATCGCTCCCCACACCATGATGCCGGGTGTTGGCCCTGTGTGCCTCGGTCGTATGCAGTCCTGATTGTGGCGCTCACCTGCACGGCGCCAAACACGCATACGACCATCATTGGCACCAAGGCAGAAGCGACTCTCATCGCTGAAGACGACACGTCTCCATTCGTCCCTCCATTCACGCCTGTCGCGACACCACTGGAGGCGGGCTGCACGATGTTGGGGCGTGAGCGGAAGACGGCCTAACGGTGTGCGGGACCGTAGGCCAGCTTCATGGAGACGGTTGCGAATGGTCCTCGCCGATACCCCAGGAGCAACAGTGTCCCTAATTTGCTGGGAAGTGGCGGTGCGGTCCCCTACGGCACTGCGTAGGATCCTACGGTCTTGGCGTGCATCCGTGCGTCGCTGCGGTCCGGTCCCAGGTCGACGGGCACGTGCACCTTCCGCCGACCACTGGCGACAACATCAATGTACTGTGGAGACCTCACGCCCCACGTGTTGAGCAATTCGGCGGTACGTCCACCCGGCCTCCCGCATGCCCACTATACGCCCTCGCTCAAAGTCCGTCAACTGCACATACGGTTCACGTCCACGCTGTCGCGGCATGCTACCAGTGTTAAAGACTGCGATGGAGCTCCGTATGCCACGGCAAACTGGCTGACAGTGACGGCGGCGGTGCACAAATGCTGCGCAGCTAGCGCCATTCGACGGCCAACACCGCGGTTCCTGGTGTGTCCGCTGTGCCGTGCGTGTGATCATTGCTTGTACAGCCCTCTCGCAGTGTCCGGAGCAAGTATGGTGGGTCTGACACACCGGTGTCAATGTGTTCTTTTTTCCATTTCCAGGAGTGTAGATGTTGAAAGTGACTACCATTCAGCTTTTCGTACTTTTTTACCCTGGCCAGCAAGTTGCTGAAGGCGGATCGAAGCTGGACTGCTTGAGTTGCTGCAGTCTCATTCGAAATGTTCTGCTGCAGTTAATGAAGACTACGAGGTTTGTTGCAACACACCTTAGATTTGAGTGTTCCCCACACAAAGTAATCACACACTGATAGATCAGCTGATCTGGGTAACCAGGTAGGGCCGCGACCATAGTGACCTCTGCTATCAACTACGTCAGGCTGTAAATATGCTCCAAGGTTCGGTCAGCTGTATGGGTAGTTCCTCCGTCCTGCTGGAGTAACTATAGGTCGTTTCGTCCTCCGTTAATGCTGCCACAAACGGTACAAGTCTCTTTTACTTGACTCATCCTGTACCTCAACATAATTGATATCTTTCGTCCTTCTTATTTTTCTCAATCCATTCTGCTTTTTTCATATTTATTCACTTAATCCTGAAATCTATCTAGAAATACGTAATAATCACATTCCATGAAAAACCCTGTGCTTCCAGTTCTACTTCATGGCAAATTTCATTAACAACACTTTCATCACAATAATTACTTTCTCTTCACTCAGTCAATACCTATTGGCACAAGCAAATCCATAAGACTCGCAGAATACCCACATGATCCTCTGCATCACCACCATCAGGCCAATGCTCCTTCTGAATGGGCCCATACAATAATAAACGAAGAATTCTCAACCATCCACTGCATAGTCATCAACAAAACCTCAACACCATGCACATTCTCCCTATGAACAGTTCAATTTAATACACAATAATCGAAGAATATCATCACCAAAAACGTACTAGCGCGTTCTCCCTTTGCTCAAACTCACAAACAGTAATTTGTTATTAATAACTTCGATGACACTAACTAAGTTGCCCCTTACCTCCGTTTCTTTTACCTGTTCTCACTTCTGGTAACACTTTTGTCCTTAATATCGAAACTGGAGTAACTAAAATAGACGCCAAATCACTGATGTTAACCTTCGCTCCATCCCCTTCACATCTACCATACAATTTAAAATAATAAGCACAAATTACATTACTTTTCTTGTAATTACTATGTATACTGCATATAGTCCTATTCATTGGACACATTTCTGTATTTCTTCACACAATTTTGTCCCTTCCCTGGAACACAATCCCTCTGTCATACACATATTCCATGTCTACTTTTTCACCTTTTGCCAGAGCACCTATTTTATTGATAAAATTGTTCCAGTCATCTGCCAAGAAACTAACATAAAATTTGCTCTTTCCCTTGGGTAACTCATCACATATATACATTCCATGCTCCATGTCCAATTCTGTTAACAAATTTCCTTGGTCAGCGCTTATACTGAACAGGTATTCTCTTAAATTGAGCATCTTCCCTTCACTGAACAGCTCAGTCCAATCTTACCGCCCGCATCTCGTGGTCGTGCGGTAGCGTTCTCGCTTCCCACGCCCGGGTTCCCGGGTTCGATTCCCGGCGGGGTCAGGGATTTTCTCTGCCTCGTGATGGCTGGGTGTTGTGTGCTGTCCTTAGGTTAGTTAGGTTTAAGTAGTTCTAAGTTCTAGGGGACTGATGACCATAGATGTTAAGTCCCATAGCGCTCAGAGCCATTTGAACCAACCACAATCTTATCTGTTTACTCAAAATAGGTAAGCAAAATGGCAACTGGAAGAAGTAGATCCAGCTCATTTTTCTAAATTATTATCCGTGCAAGATATTGTTCTCAACAAAGACATTCAACGTTATTCACATATTTTTAATACCCTTAATGAAGCATTTGAGCAATATTTTTAAAATCTGACGGCATCAGAAAGTGATTCTGATCTGTTCTCCTCTCTATATCCGGCAAATATGGAAGAGATTCGTCCTGAACTACAATCAAATATTATTGACATACAGTGTGACAGAGAATATAGATACAAATGTCAGTACAAGAAAAGCTTTTTGGAATTCTATAGACGTGTCTCTCAGGATAGATTTCCTCGTTTCCACAAACCGGCGGCTACAATAATATAAATGTTCGGTTCCACGTTGTGAGCAACTGTTCTCCGCAATGAAAAGTAATACGACGTGCCTGAGAAACTCGTTGTCTGATCATAATATAAACCGCACGCTGCGTCTACAACGCACAAGTACAGTTACTCCGAGCACAGAGGCAATTGTTAAGGGGAACAAGTGCGAGAGGAACGACAATCTCACACTTCAATGACTTCATTTTTGTTAACAGCTCACAAAGTAAACTGATAAAAATGTAGGAGTATACGTTAATAAAATTATGTGGTACGTGTACATTGTTGTTTAATTTTTTAATTTATAACAATAATATTTTATATGGTGATACTGACTGACGAACATGCGAGGGCAACTGTTCTGTCCCCAACTCGGTTCTCCATTCGGCTCCCCACTCTCTGCCCCGTGCCGATAGTGTTCGCAGTGCTCCATGCTCACGCCCTGCTGCTCACAGCTTACCAGTGAGAACGTTTGCTGCCCAAGTCCTGCCCTAGAAGATGCACACCTTACCACTAGTCATAAAATTTTTCATTTATAATGTCTCTACATGTGTTGTCAACAATAACGCTAGGTGCCGCTACTTTTATGCTAGCATGCACTCATCTCACGGCTGGTGAGAAAACAGTTCGTTGATCGAAAACAAAGGCGATAGGTGCCGGGCTCGATTTCTGGTCAGGCAAAAAAATTATATCCTCATTTCAGATTCAGACATCTCAATGCTGGTGAAATAATTCGATATCTGACATACGATTTCAATTAGTTAACAATGTTATTACATGCTGGGTTGTTATCCACGTCATTAAACTTTACATCATGGCACTTGGTCTTAAACAGTTGGGATATTTGTTACTTGAAATTATGTTAGCCGGCCGGGGTGGCCGAGTGGTTCTAGGTGCTACAGTCAGGAACCGCGCGACCGCTACGGTCGCAGGTTCGAGTCCTGCCTCGGGCATGGATTGTGTGATGTCCGTAGGTTAGTTAGGTTTAAGTAGTTCTAAGTTCTAGGGGACTAATGACCACAGCAGTTAAGTCCCATAGTGCTCAGAGCCATTTTTTTGAAATTATGTTAAAGCTTTTTCGTGGTTAGTTAACAGGGAGCTAAGGCTCTTGACAGGGTTCCAGGCAGAGCACAAAAATTTTCCAGTTGAGATATACTAACTGATACTGGTGAAAACTTCGATATTTCGTGACCCTTTATGCCTAGTCACCAATGGAGAATGTTGCTGTGATCGAGTCTCGCTAAATTACGATGGTTATAGGTGCTTGTTTTTAATCCAGCTCCAGAACAAAAATGTTCGTCATGTCATTTAACGTTCAAACATGTGTACGAATAATTGCTCAGTCATGGGTACAGAGAAATTACAGATGATACAACGTTAATTTTGAGGATTCTGTAGAGTGCTTGCCGCTGTTAATCAAGTGACATACAACTGAATAGTTCCACATCCCGTTTTTATCGACCACTCGTATCAGGAACGACGTTTCACAGGTGTGGCAAAGCCGTTTAAAGAGCAAAAATCCTTCGAATTGTCGTATAACTTAAGAGTCCAGATGTCGTCTGAAAATCTTTTGTTCATAAAAAAAAATTAATTTTGCCTACAGATTGTTGGAATGACATGTGACAGGTTAGTGAACTCAAATTCTAATGCGTGTGGTAGTGATTTTGAAATGTCACTCGTGGCAATAAAATTGAGTTTACAAACTTTAAGGACTGCATCACCTCTAATGACGCGCTTCCTAGTACTTGCAATATTGTGGTGTTGATTCGAATCTGGACTGATTACCTTAAGAACAGTGTTCTCTAGTGATCTCTTGCGCTATCCATTTTGTATAGTCAAATGTCTGCACTGTGAAGAAATTAGAGCACCTGCAAGACAGCTACGCTATGTGGGATGCATGCAAATCAGGCGAAACGCGATTCAGGTCATGATAGTATGACAGTAAATACAAAATGTCAAAAAGATGCGAAACTTTCGTCAAATGAACTTTCATATCAGAAAACACAGCAGACACAAAAATACACGAACAGACAAACCATCGAAGATGTCCACCTTTGTCAGAATATTCGAGAAGGTTGTAATCTTAATTATGTAAAACTTCACAGATTTTTTACTCGACACTTACTTTAAAACGAAGGAACCACACAATTATTTAACATTCAGTTATTTTTCTCTCAAAACAGTAACAAAAAGCCACGGCAAGGTGTAGGAGTTTCCTCCTATCCGTTCTATTCACAAATTGTTTGGTAGTGTAGTTTCATCTAATAGTTCTAGTTCTAGATGATATGGTCTTACGACGAAATATCCGTAGACAATAAAAACGAACTGCCTCAAGATCATCGTACGCCATAACGTGTTTGTTTTAAAGTACAGTGCTTAGTATTCATCCATAATATGTCCGTGTCTTATCTCCTCAAAACATTTTGAACCAAAATTTTAGATAACTGAGAAATGAGCATCCACAGAGGTGAATCTCGTTCAATACGGGACCGGCACAACGTGTTTATTACCATCACGGTAAGTAGATGCTTACAGTGTCTATGTTTATACAGTGTCTGTATCTACACATTACAATGTCTTTCAAAAAAATGGTTCAAATGGCTCTGAGCACTATGGGACTTAACACCTGTGGTCATCAGTCCCCTAGAACTTAGAACTACATAAACCTAACTAACCTAAGGACACCACACACATCCATGCCCGAGGCAGGATTCGAACCTGCGACCGTAGCAGTCCCGCGGTTCCGGACTGTGCGCCTAGAACCACTAGACCACCGCGGCCGGCCAATGTCTTTCAGACAAGCGTATATGTCTGAAGGAACAGACACTGTTCTGATGATTACGGCTGTGGTAAATATTGCGAAATGGATTCACACTGCGCGAATCTGAACTACGTCAGCTGTTTGATCCTTCCTGTGCGAGGATCACGAAATGTGCGACAGTAACGGTTGTGGACTGTCACTTATGGAAGTTTGGATCGATCCTGGCAGTGTGCTCGGATAACCGAAGTCGTTAAGGCGACTGCTCGCGATAAGAGGGACATTTAGGTTTAACTCTCAGCCATGTACAAATTTTCATGTGTCGGAAACGGTAGACGTCAATCCAGATTCACGAAATGCGAATCCAGTTCGTAATTAGAGGAACTTCGAGTAATATATATTTTCGTTGATTTTTTAATATTTTTTCCACTCGTATTTAGGTCGTTTAAATTTTTGGAGGGTTGAATTCAGCATACAACTTCTATTTGTAAAAAATCATTGATGTTGCAAAAAGTTTTAATTGGATCGCTAATGATTATACACTTGAGCTTGATCATCAGATTGTTTACTTTGTCAATTCGTTCCTTGCTTCGTTCCTTGCTGAAACCTGCTGCTTGCAAACTCGTGGATTCATCTGTCTTCAGCCTTAAGTCTTCATGTCTTTCCATAAAATCATGGTATACGTCTTCACCCTCTTTCATTTTTGTCGGAACTGATGCTTTCTTTTCAGTAGCTATGCATATTTGTACACTGGATTTAAGGACTCATCTTTACTCAAAGGCATAATCTGGCTGTCTAAATTTTTAACACACTCTTGCAATGCTGTTAAAAATACTTATTGTTTCGTAAAACAGGTTTCATGTCAACCTCTTTTTTTCCTTAAAGCTTTAAATGCATCAAGCATTGTAGTTCTTTGAAATGAACAATTCTCACTCGATTTCCAGATTGTCAGTCCAAGAGTTCTGACATTTTCTAAAGCTTCATTCATATTATTTTCATCCCATTTATGTTCTGAAATATCCATATTTTTCTCTTAAAGAAAAAAAGAAAGAAATAAGTTTTTATGCCAACTGTTTTATCAGATACAACCCGAAATTTCTTTGTCCGATATTAATGAAACATATCGCTTTGGCAGTTGTTGTTGTTGTTGTTGTTATGAGTTGAGCTAGACATTATCACAGCCTGCAATACTGACAATAATATCAGTTGCAAATAATGATGCAAAAAATATAATATTACTTACTTGTAAACTAAACACAAAATCTCAAATTTAATTTCGTGCGCCGAAAAACTCACTAAATACTGATAATATGTTGGTACTCCCATACACACGATTGTTTTTATCCAAGATCAGGTGAGTGGTCTCTATCCTACCCAGTTCACACTGCAGTGACGTGACAAGTCCTGTCATAGCACTAAAGCTTAGAAATAGATTCCTCTGATACAGTCCCCTGCTCGATACTACGCGACTTTCCCCCATTACTTTCGCTGCTGCTAAACAGAATAATTTACACTAGTACTAAATTTAGTTGTAATATGTTGTACAATATCTAACATTAAACCTTAGTATTTTTATGCTGATTACGCTCTGGCGGAATCAAATTTCGCAACAACGAGACTATGTAAAGGATCCGTATCTCGTCGTCGACCATGCTTCCTGTCTCTCCAGAAGTACAATTTTTTCTCACTGTATCAAAACTAACGTAACTAATTTAATTTAGATGCATTTTTTTCAAGTTTTTAGGTGCGGTCACTTTCCGCAGTAAATATATAAATATTCCCTTTTATACATTCAGGCGCATTTTTCTTACTTCAGTGTAACATTCAGTACGTATTACATTGCAGCGAGAAAAAGGCGTTTAAGATTATAAACCTAGCTTATGTGGTTATTTGTTTGCTTCCACCGGGAACACTGGACTTACGTTCCACAGTTACAGGTTGTGCGCCTTCTCAAATGACCCCGTCATCGACGGGAAGTTAAACCCTAATATATACAGGTGCCGGCTGTCAGTTTGTGGGATGGAGTACTATGCCTGTTGCACCTGATTGACGGGTATACGAACGTTTAATACTGGTAGTGGATGACGCTGGAATTGTCGTCCGATGATGTCCCATATATTCTCGATAGGAGACAGATATGGTAATTGACTATATATCGACACCCTACAGCGCCATTTGGGTTACAACAGTGGTAGGTGGGAGAAAGTTATCCTGTTGGAAATCACCCCCTGGAAAGCTGTTCATGAATGGCAGCCGAAAAAGTCGAATCACCAGATTCACGTACAAGTTTGCTATCAGGGTCCGCTGGATAACCACGAGAGTGTTCCAGCAGTAATACAAAATCGCACCTTAGACCATAACTCCAGGTGTTGGTCCAGTGTGCCTAGCACGCAGACAGGTTGGTTGCAGGCCCTCAACTCGCCTCCTAACCAACACACGGCCATCACTGACAGCAAGGAGGAGCCAGCTTTCATCAGAAAACACAACAGACGTCAAGTGAGCTCTTACTTGACGCCACTGAAGTCGGAAATGGCGGTGGTTTGAAGTCAGTGGAACGCACGCTGTAGGGCGTCTGGCTCGGAGCTATCACTGAAGTATCCAATTTGTAACAGTTCGTTGTGTCACTGTGGTGTCAACTGCTTCTCACACTGCTGGTGCAGATGTAGTACGGTTGGCCAGAGCCATATGCAGAACACGATGTTCACCCTGTCGGTAGTGGCATGTGGCCGTCGGGGATCAAGTCTTCTTGCGACCGTACAGTCTCAAGCCCACCGCTGCCAGCAATTATGTACAGTGGCTACATTCTTGCCAAGTCTTTCTACAATATAGCAGAAGCAAGATCCGGGTTCTCGTAGCCTTATTACACCATCTCGTTCAAACTCAATGAGGTGTTGATAATAGCGTCTTTGTCGCGTTAAAGGCATTTTTGACTAACATCAACTCACAACGTCCAGTCTCAAAGGTAACCAAGTCTCACAACCGTTACAGCGTGTATTTAAAGCAAACCTGATTTGCATCTTCACAGTGGTGCTACTACGTGCGAAATTTCAACAGACATCTTTCAAATGTGGACACAAGCCTACCAACTTTCGTTCATGTCACACAACTCTTTCTTGGTGTTGCGATTTTTTCCGTCAGCGTGTTTTCGGTATCTAACCCCCGAAAATTCCCAATATACACTACTGTTACCGGTAGATTCGTTCCTCATCATTATCAGACAATCAGATGATGCTGATCATCATGCCATCACTGTCATAGTCTACTGACGATATTGAAAGACATCTACTAAAAACTCACGTGTGTACTGAAGGTTGGTGAAGTACAGACGTTTAGATGAAATCAGATGTATGTCCTATAACATACATCTCGTAGGCACAGTGATTATTTCATTTCCCATAACATGTATAATTTTATGTTTCATCGATAAACGTTAGTAAATGAGTTTCACCTTTCTTGAAATTTCTTGCCTCAGTCATCGAAATTTCTTCCTTTCTGGGTACTAATTTTTTCTCATAAGATTGAGGTAAATTTGAACGTCTTTCAATAATTAACTTACTGAAATTGTTTCTATAAAACTAAGAGTATTTTTTGCACAGGATAACTACCACTTCGACACAACTGGAACAAAAACTTGCACGAGGTTTTCACTGTCTCTCATTTTTAATAGACGAAATCAGATCCTGCAATGGAATGACTGACACCTGCATACCACAAATGTTACCACCTAAAGATATCTACATCACTCTCATTACACCGAAATTACGCCCTGATCCTAACTTTTTACTATAGCAGCACTTGAGTCATTACGGTAAATTCTTGACCGTGTATTTGTTTTTGTAACGAATAACCACCAACCAAATACACTGCCCGTTATGTACTAGACTGAATGGTCACGCAGCTCTACCGGGATATCATGTCTTACGTTATTTTTCGATACATGACGTTAAAACTAACAAAATTACATGTAGCTTGCTTTATGTAATTTTCGGTCCTCAGCTTGATGTCTCTGTTTTACGTATGTGCAGACGTAAGTCTCCAGTCAGCTGTCCATCTTATTGTTTCGGCTGAGTCCCCGACTTGTTGTGACTCAGTGACGCATGATTCCCCAACGGAAAACACTTTCCTAAAATAAGCTGCAGAGACGTGAGTCTCGGTGATTTCATTGTTGAGAATTTGAGTAGACTTTAGCCATTGTATTCAGCGAGCGGTATGAGTCAGGCACGAAAACGTACTGCTGAGTTACATGTCACTCGGAAAGCTGTTTCGTTCCTCTATACAACAAATATCACCGGAAACAATGTTCTCTTTGTAACCCTGTGCAACAAATTACATAGCAAACAATGTCCTCTTTGTGCTTAGCTATAACGAGCAGCGCTTAGTAATACATCTAGCTTTGTAGCCAGAACAGGTTAAACAAAAACAGTACACATGTCACGCTTTACCAGGTGACGGAAACGACGTGAGACAGATACAGCAGCTGTGAAGTCAGTTTTAGATGAACAACTGATCATGAAGCAACTGCTACCCATCGCTCTGTAATCAGATGTACAGTGCTGGAGAGAACTTAACAAGTACTTTTAATGACGCATTTAAATCAAGACATTAACACACATTTAAGGTACACGCTTTCAAAACACACAGGTGCAAAATAATTTTCTTTGGTTTGTATGTTAATTTCATTTAATAGTTAGGTGTGAGGTATTTTAATGTATGCATCAAAGTTGTGTAGGTGTAACAAGTCAGGTCATCTGGTGGTAGCATAGGGAACTGTATACGTAAATATTGTAATTTTTCTGTCTGAGCAAACTAGTAACTGAAGGTCTTATTTTTGCGAACCATTCTCTCAAAAGTTAAATAACACAAAAACAGTGGAATGTGTAATAAAAAGACCAGCTAATTTCAATATCCTTTCGTAAAGTGCAATTTCTCTAAGACTCGTTTTGTTCATGTTCTGGAATTTGAAAATCAAATACGGCGTAAAAAACTAGCTTCTTTTATGGACTCTTTTACCATCCACTATAATAAAGTCATTCTGATTGTAAGTTGAAGTATGGCACTCGTGTAGAATATAGTTCCAAAAACGTCCTTTTCATCCATTGCAGTAAAATAATAGATCTATTAACAGCACGGTATCTTTTGTATTAATATCAATGTTGTTTAATGCATGATTAGTAATGTAGTTGCATGAATGAGTATGAGTGATTTTTTCATTATTATTATTCCATATTATTATGTGATTCAGTGCTACAGTATATTACGAGCACATCATTAGAATGCCTACGTGAACCTTCCAATTATACTCAGTGTTTTCCTTGCTTTGACTTTCAAGTTATCAGTCTGTGCAAATAAAATATTCTTACAGCGTGTACTAAAATTTTTGTTATAAGACGGCGATGGGTAGTTCGATGCAGTGACAGTCACATTTGTCAATAAAGCAGGATTAGTAAATAAAAAATCCTGAGAGTCACGTTATACATGGGAATCGAAGGGTACAGAACAATAGTTAATTTTGACCTGACACTTGCTTTTACTCATTGATAAATTGGAAGTGTTGGCAGGAGGCAGAAAATATTAACAGATGACAACAGTGTGTAGCGTGCTGACAATGGAGTCGTCGTGTCAGAATAGCTTAGGGGGAAAGGAACAACTAGGTGGGGACGACAAAGTAATAACTAATGATCTAAAAGCAGAAGTTTTTGATGATCAAACTTTTTAAGAGATAAATTACGATGTGGGTGTGCTAACAGATATAAAACAGGAAAAGGAGAGTAACTATTTTGATCAAGAGGAAGTAAAGTTTTCAGTAATGGATCAAAAAGGTGAAATTAATGCAAAGGCAGAATCCGAAACGAGCAAAACCAATGACATTAGCGAACTGACGAAAGTAATTCTGTGGGCTGTTCAGAAAGTAAAGCCCGATAGATTGCAAAATGGAAACAACAGTGAAAATCTGGTGAAGATTTGGACAGATGAGTTGAACAGCGTCACGTTGCCCTTTTCAGTTCTGACCATACAATGAGCACGTAAAAGTACCTACAACAATTGTGTCCCACCACGTGTGGGTTCCCGCTGAAAGATTTCACCTGATGTCATGCAACCCCACATAACATACCTGTCATGCATTTCCTACTTCATGACAGTTGTCGGCCGGAGACTGTAGAGACAATGAGGGCGTTCTCCAAAGTTTTCCGATGGGAGGTGTTTCATCACCCACCACACAGCCCGGATTTGGCTCCCTCCGATTTTCATCTTTGCTCACATGAACCGCTGACAATGAAGACAACATTTTGGCACAGACAATAAGCTACAGATCAGCCTAGAGAATTGGCAGAAAGCACAAGCGGCTGCTTTCTATGACGAGGGTATTGGAAAGATCGTACAATGCTACGATAAATGCCTCAGTCGGAGCGGCGTCTATGTAGAGAAGTAGCTGGAAAATGTAGCTAACTGTTG
This sequence comes from Schistocerca nitens, assembly GCF_023898315.1. Taxonomy (NCBI): domain Eukaryota; kingdom Metazoa; phylum Arthropoda; class Insecta; order Orthoptera; family Acrididae; genus Schistocerca; species Schistocerca nitens. Next base: position 705,724,241 of record NC_064616.1, on the reverse strand, counting down.
GACATAAAACATTTCTGATTTTCACAGTGGTTTCCATTTCGCGACCGATTAGACCTTGCTTTCCGAATAGCCCTTGTATTAGCTATGAGGAATGAAATGAAATCATCGAACAGTAAGTTAGCGCATTTCTTAAATAAAAAGATGGAATTTTTGCATGGGAAAACAGGAACATTGAATGAGAATATGAAAATCATGGTCAATAATGTGCATTCATTAGAGGGCAAGTCGATCGCGAAATAAAAGCTGTAAATGGCCACCTTAAAGCAGATAAAATCGAAACTGGCACGGTGCTTGCTCAGTCTGTAAATGAACCTCAGGAACAGATTGGGATAGTCGAGTGCAATTCTAATTAAAATATTCGCAGTTAAGAGAAACGACATAATGAAAAGATGGACGTTACGGTGTCTGACACTAAAACAGATGTTTATGTAAGAAATAAATCACTGGAGGCTTCTGTCAACAGACAGCTTTCTCAACTGAATGTTCAAGAAGTAGGAAAATTAAAATCTGGTACTTCAAAAATTCCGGAGAACGTATTTTTGTTAGAGAACTGTCGTTAAAAGAAACTGTATTTTTCCGTCTAGAGGGGTGTTTTATGGGAACCTAAGAATCGATACTGAAAAATTTAAAATCATGTTAACCCTTCACCCAGTAATTTTCGTGGATTCATGTTGGGAGAGCCGGCCGTGGTGGCCGAGCGGTTCTAGGCGCTACAGTCTGGAACCGCGCGACCGCTACGGTCGCAGGTTAGAATCCTGCCTCGGGCATGGATGTGTGTGATGTCCTTAGGTTAGTTAGGTTTAAGTAGTTCTAAGTTCTAGGGGACTGATGACCTTAGAAGTTAAGTCCCATAGTGCTCAGAGCCATTTGAACCATGTTGGGAGATGATTCCACAAACATGTCCTGAAACAGATAAAATCTGAATTGCAGAACATAGTATTACAGGAGACACAGGAAATTTGGCAGTCAGATCTGTTGTAGTAGTTTGGAACAACTTTTGGATAAGTGTTTAGAAATATACTGGTTACAGAGTAGGCAGATGGAATTGCGTAATGATTTTTTAGACGCACCTCCGTATAGACTTGGGGATAGTAGGAAAATGAAAGTGTATTGTGACGATATGTGTAGAATATTAGAGCATGTTGACGTGCCAGTTCCTGAAGAATATTTGCTAATGAATATGCATACAAAGTTTACATGGTATCTGAGAAGGTAGTTTAGTGATGGAGATTGCAATGTGTAAACCTTTTTGACAAAATTAGAGGAAACAGACACCTGGAACCGAGGTGGTGACAGAAAATTTCATGGTAATCCTCGGTTGCATAGTCAAAGCAACCAAAATCAAGAATGTAGTGTACATATGATAAGAGCAGATACATGGAGAAGAAGAGGAAGAAGTACGAAGTCCTGGAGGGGCAAAAATAGACACTTTTATGATAGAAGTAATGAGGAAAACTCAGGCCCGCAACTGTGAGGGGCCTAACTGGTGCGGGTTGTGGGCACAGTTTCAGTGATTACAGGTACAGGGAACCAACTAGTGACAGTTAAACTTTTCAAAAAATACGTATAGGAGAAATAGTGGGAATGAAGTTTGAGTTTACAAAGAACAAAGAACGAATAACAGAGAAGTTGTAGTTTGAGGAAGTTTCAGCCGCCAAGAAGGGAAGACGAAAAGAGTAAAACAAATGGGTACTTTAATATGGTGAAATGTCAGTTTATTGAAAGGGATAGTTTTCAGGAGAGTAGTAATAGAGAGAATGTAGCAATAGGAAAGGTGAGGATAAAGGTGTAATTAATTGTAAGGTAGATGACATAAACAGTGACTGTAATGTAAATGTTTTTAGTACCACTCTAAATATTTAGTTTTACAAAATGATATATAATGAGTGTGAGGAAGAGATAAAAAGGTGAAACGATGTTCTTAAGGAATATTCAGGAGAAAGGGAAGAAGCAGAAAATTAGAGGTTCGAGATGTGTGATCGATAATATTGAACATGAAGAGGATAAGGTAGAGTATATTAGTGATGACAGTGAACTAAGTGACAATGGGGAAGAATCAGATGATCATATTTAGAGGAAAGTATGGAGGATTATCAGCTAGCAGGTGATATTGGTACATGTGAAAGTAATGAAGGACAGAATACAATAAATACAGATGCAGTTCAAGTTATCAGCAATGAACAAGAAAAGGAAAACACTCTATTGTGTCTTATGAGTAGAACAGATCAGTTGAGTGCAAAACATTGTTAATGTATAATATTTGTGATGAGATGACGCAAGACAATGAGCTGTGCGTTCTGAATCTCATAATGTCAAAGGTCTATTATGATTATTTTATGATCTGAAAATATTATATTTTTATAGATACCTAGGAATAAGTAAAGTGTGAGTGTTGGTATGAGTGAGAAACAGTACTAATCGAACCATTTGTAATATTGCAAAACTGTATATGAAACTAAATGGACAGGAAGAATGAGATATGGCTATTCAAAGTAGGACGAATAATTAAAGCGCCAATAGAAGTTTTAGGAAACTACAATTGTACATTTTGTGCCAGCAAGAAGTGACAGCTGTTTGTTTCAGATAAAATGGTGGGTTAATTGAAATAACTGATATACAAGGAATGATTTGCAATAAAGGAAAAAGTGGCAGATGAGAGTAGCAAGAAAGGGCCCAGAGAGGCCACAGGTATCAAGAAGCAGTGTTAAACTTGGGCTGGATATCGAGTAACTCATAGATCGCCTGAAACTGAGGTGAAAATGATGTGAACAATTTCGATTAACTCTATAGGAGACTGATTGAGTTGCCAATTACACTAAACAACAAATCTAACGTGAAAGTGTATAAATTGCATGATTTTCAGTTAGTGATGTTTATTTCAGTATAAAATGATACAAAATCATCTTCATAAATATTTAGCTCTAGTTTTTTTAAAAATGTAATCTACATTTTTGTATAAATAACTCACTAACTAAATATGTATTCATGTTCCAAGATTCAGCATAACAAATTTTAAGTGAATAATTACTTGAATTATGTTATGTGTCACGCACTGATAAATTTCAGTGCCATTCTTGAAGTACAAAAGCGAAATATTAAGAAAAAATGAAAATAATATTACATAAATGAAAATACATTGTAAGTCTACTTTGTTCCAGAACTATGTAAAGCACAAAAGAGAATATATAAATTAACTGGTCACAAATGTATATAAGGATTACAAATGTTAAATGTCCATATGAACAGTAGATACACTTACATATTTTGTTCAGAGATAAATTCAGAAGTTGACTGTTTTCGTTTGGCTTGACGTTATACACAAACTAGGGAACATTTCTTCTGACAGTCCAGCAGTGATCTGCTAAAATAGTAGGTCTCCACTTTCCGGCATACCTATTCTCAAATGTGGCAATATCTTGATGAAATCGTTCCCCATGTTCATCACTTACTTCATCACAATCTTTGGGGAAGAAGTCAAGATGACTATGTAAGAAATGCATTTTCAATGACATGTTGAACCAAGTTGTAGCATGTTATCTACAATCTCATTGTAATTTATTGCTCGTTTGTTCCCTAAGAACTGTAAACATACTGCCTTAAAACATTCCTATGCATGATTCTCATCACCTTGTATGATTCCATCAAAAGTGTGGTCTCTAAAAAGCTCTCGAATCTGGAGGCCTACAAAGATTCCCTCCTTTACTTTGGCATCACTTAAGTAAGAGCATGTTTGCCTTAAGCACTTGAACGCGTCACCATCTTTGTTCATTCCCTTAACAAAGTTTTTCATGAGACGCAACTTGATGTGCAAGGGCGGGAGCAGAATCTTTTTAAGATCTACTAGAGGTTCACTCTTAATGTTCTTTATACCTGGTTGAAGAGATTTTCTGGTGGGCCATTCGTGTTTACTGTAATGAGATCCACGAGCTCGGCTATCCCATTCGCAGAGAAAACAGCAATATTTAGTATATCCTAACTGCATACCTAATAGCAGTGCAATCACTTCCAGGTCACCACAAATGTGCCATTCAGAGTCATTATACTTGATGGCTTCTAGTAAAATTTTCATGTTTTGGTATGACTCTTTCATATGCACACTATGCCCAAGTGGAATAGAAGGAAGCTCATTACCAATATGTAAAAGCACTGCTTTTAAGCTCACCTTTGATGAATCAATAAAGAGTCTCCACTGATCAGGGTTGTAATTAATTCTGAGAGCCTTCATTAGACCATTTATGTGTACACATGCCACACGACTATCTTGCATGTTAAAAAAAGGGGTGAATTGTTGCTTTCTTCTGCGATAGAATGAAACATTTGATTGCTTTTCAGACAATTGCGCTGCTGCAATCTTGATGCTAAAATCTCAGCCTTAGCTTTAGAGAGCTCCAAATCTCTAATGAGATCACTTAACTAATTTTGAGACAATTTTGTGGATCATCAGTTGATGATATATTTGGAAGAAACTCTGGATCTTGTGATGTACATGGTTCAGGACATTCAGAATCCCCATCAGAAGTAATCTTGTACTCTGTTGGTGGTTCGGTATTGGTAATCCTTCCTCATGTAGAACTGGAGGTGTGGCAGATGGAATGTTAGGATAGATCACTGTCCGCTTCTTCTTCTTAAATATTCCCTTCTTGATAGGAGGAACCATACAGAAGTAGAAGTCACTGACATGGTTAGTTGGCTCACGCCAGATCATGGGCACTGCAAAGGCTATTGAACGTCCTTTCCTATGCATCCAATTCCTGAGGTTGCTGGCGTAAGTGTTGCAGATCACATGTGGAGCCCAAGGTTTATCCCGATCACCTATTTTGCACCCAAAATAACAACTGTAAGCTTTTTTAATAAATGGACTTATTTGCTGTTTTTGTGGAGCAAATGTCACTTCTCCACACACATCGCAAATTGTGTCAGCACTGTTAACACAAACTCGTGGCATTTTTGTTCACTTCAGTAGCATTCAACTTGAACAACTGGTAGTTAAACTGGAACCAAATATGCAAAAATTATTACATACATTAATAAAGTCACTGAAGTTGGAGAGGAGGGAGAAAAAAGATCACTAAAATTGGAATCAAAATGTTTATTTCCAAAATATTGCACACAAGTAAGACCAGGAACAATAATATAATCCATTGTTACTAGTTATTATGACTTTGACAAACCATTATAATATCTAGAATGAGATTTTCACTCTGCAGCGGAGTGTGCGCTGATATGAAGCTTCTTGGTAGATTAAACCTGTGTGCCGGACCGAGACTCGAACTCGAGACCTTCACCGTTCACGGGCAAGTGCTCTACCAACTGAGCTACCGAAGCACGACTCACGATCCGCCCTCACAGCTTTAATTCCGCCAGTATCTCGTCTCTTACTTTCCAAACTTCACAGTTGATAGAGCATTTACCCGCAAAATACAAAGGCCCCGAGTACGAGTGTCGGTCCAGTACACAGTTTTAATCTGCCAGAAAGTTTCATTATAATATCTGATTTTAAACTTAACATAAAAATCCGCATATAATTATCTCACCGTAATAAAACAGTGTACAATGAAAACTAGAGCTAATTTTGAATTGTCTTTGTGATATTCGCGATCAGCATATTAGAATTGATAGGAACTGACTATTTTTATTCGATTTACATTTTCAATGTTACACAGAGTTATAATTTGTGACAAAAAAGGAACATTTCAACAGTCTAAGGGTGAACACTAACAGGTGAAACTAACTAGCAAGCATTTTCTCTCTGAGTAACCTACAAATATAAAATTGTCTGTATTTCTCAAGAATAGTGTAAGATATGAAAGAGTTTTCCAAAAATACTAATTATATTTTTGCAGCTTGTGGATTCTGACACAAGACATTGCTTTTTTTGTTATAGTAGTTCAAGATATACTTTATTCAAGTAAAATCTGAGTATGAAACTAATATTTTGTAATGCAATTATTGACTTTTTTTCTAATACACAAATCACATTGATGATCTATCTTTCACATGTAATAGTATTAAGGTAATTCCGAAATATTAATATAACCATTCTCATATGGGAAATTACCATCTTTAGTTAAAGACTCTGATGTAAAAACAACAAATAAATGGTCTTATTTTAGATGTTTGGATTAACTGATGTTTATTCCAAATTTTTTTCAGTAGTTGATAAGTATAAGATTTCTTCACTTTATTATTGATGCGGTAACATATATATGGTGATGTACAGATGGTCGATTTTTATTTCTATATTTGAATTTTTGATTACTTTGTTAATACTGGCACATGCGTTTTTATCATTTGTGTAGTTGTACAATCCACATTCAGTTTCAGAATTAATTATTTTACTACATTGATGAGAAATATGTCATGTATTTAATACTTTTTGTGCTTATTTCACTATGTAATATTGAAAATAAAGTTTTACATTCAGAACAAACAAATACATATTTCTAGGGGTGCCTGTAAAATACTGAAAGATCTGTACTGATTCGGTAATGTAATCTATATTTTGCAAAACTAGTGGGTAAATTCTTCACGTTTGTTACAGACAACGAAGACAGTTAGACGTTTCTAGATGCATCTGTAACGTCTTTATAGCAATTATGCACTGTCTGAGGCAGTTCAGCCACTGTTTTCTTTCGTAAACCTCTGGTGAAGTGGAGGGGCACTTGTTAAGACAAGACACTAACATACATTTAAGACACAAATTATCAGAACATGAAGCACAAAATAATTTTCGTTCGTTTATTTGCTGATATCATTTAATAAATGGAGTGTGAGGTGTTTAGTGTATGTGCCAAAGCTCTGTAAATGTAACAAGGACGGCCATCTCTTAGTAGTGTAGGAAACTGTTAGCGCAAATACAAGAAAATGAAACACCTACAGCCGTCCTTATTACTTCATTTATTGTATGGCTACCAGTTTTGGTGCTTCAGTGCACCATCTTCAGACCTTAGCAGATGCTTTGTGGTTAACACCATCCATTTACATGATGGATCAGGGGCCAACATCTATAGCAGTTTTAGCAGACTACGTGTACCCTGTAACCGAAACTGGTAACCACACAATAAATGACATCATAAGGACGGCTGAAAGTGTTTCATTTTCTTACATAAGTGAACGACTGAAGTCCCCAACACCCCGAATCACAAGGATGCACATACAAAAAGTTAGTGTAAATGTCTGTTTTCGCATTGAGCGATCCAATAATTGAAATTATTATTTTATATGATCCATTCTATCAAAAGGTAAACAACACAGAAACATCAGAATGTGTAATAAAAAAGAAACGAAAGTACATACATGTTTTATTATGCCTGTAAGAGAACTGCACTGGTTAGGCACAGACTTATTACAACAACATCGGAAGTAGTAGTCAGTAGAAGGCTGGAAATGTTGTGATATATGTTGCATGTAGAATGAAAACGTATTATCTGGCTGAAAACTAAGGCTTTTCATAATTGTAGAGAAGATATATTATTGAAGCAAGAAGAAATATATTGTCCTTGATGACGAGATCTAAATATGCCACAGAGATGCCATTAAAACAAGCAACGTCCACATCAAATGGCAAAAATTCAGCTAAGTTAGGTGTTCTTTTCGTTCATGTTTTGGAATTGAAAATTAAATACGGTGTAGAAAACTTGCTTTCTTTATGGACTATATTAGAACACGGTATCATAAAGTCATGTTAGTTGTAAGCTGAAGTTTGGTGCTAAAATATATCGTTTGGTAAACGCCATTTTCACCCACTGCAGTAAAATAATAGATTTATTAATTGTACAGTATTAATAGTATTAGTATAAGCGTTGTTTAGTGCATGATTAAAAGCGTAGTTGCTTGAATAAATGCGAGTGAGTTATTATTATTATGAGCCATATTATTATGCGACTCAGTACTGCAATAGATTAAATCATTAACAATACCTTCATGAACCTCATGTTTTTCTTTGTTTGTATTTTAAAGATATCAGTTCGTGCACGTAAAAGTAAAATACACTCAAAAACAAAACAAAATGACCACCGAAAAATTATCCCAATGGGACGGAACTCGGTGGATATGATGTATGTGTTCTCCTTTTTGGCGTTAATAGTCTTCTTACTGGTTTGATGCGGTACGCCGCGAATTCCTTTCCTGTCTCAACTTTTTCATCTCGCAGTAGCAGTTGCAACCTACATTCTCAATTATTTGCTGGATGTATTCCAATATCTGCCTTCCTCTACAGTTTTTACCATCTAAACCTCTCTCTAGCACCATGGAAGGTATTCCACGATGTTTTAACAGATGTCCTATCATCCTGTCCGTCCTTCTCGTCAATGTATTCCACATATTTCTTTTCTCGCCGATATTGCGAAGAACCTCTCATTCCATACCTTATCAGTCCACCTAAATTTTAACGTTATTGTGTACTGCCGCATCAAAGATGCTTCTATTCTTTTCCGTTCCGTTTTTGCCACAGTCCATGTCTCACTGCGACACACTGCTGTGTTCCAAACGTACATTATCAGAAAGTTCGTCCTCAAATTAATCCCTATGTTTGATACTAGCAGACTTCTCTTTGGCCACGAATGCTCTTTTTGTCAGTGCTAGTTTGCTTTTTATATCCTCCTTGCTCCGTCCGTCATGGGTTATTTTGCTGCCCAAGTAGCAGAATTCCTTAAATGCTTCTACTTCGTGATCATCAGTCCTTATGTTAAATTCCTCGCTGTTCTCATATCTGCTACTTCTCATTACTTTCGTCTTTCTTCGAACTTACTCTCAGTCCAAACTTCGTACTCATTAGACTGTTAATTCAATTCAACACATTCTCTAATTCCTCTGCACTTTCACTGAGGATAACTATGTCATCAGCAATTCTTAACATTGATATCCTTTAATCCAAAATTTTAATTCCACTCTTGAACCTTACTTTTATTTCCGTCATTGCTTTTTCGATGTATGGATTGAACAGCAGGGGAGAAAGACTACATCCCTGTCTTACAGCCTTTTTAATCCGATCTCTTCCTTCTTGGTCTTCCACTCTTATTGTTTCTTCTTGGTTCTTGTACATATTGTGTATTACCCGTTTTTCCACGTAGCTTACCCCCATTTTTCTCAAAATCATCTTGCACCATTTTACATTGTCGAATGCTTTTTCCAGGCCGACAAATCCTATGAATGTGTCTAGATTTTTCTTCAGTGTTGTGTATTGTATTGTGTATTAAACCGGGAACCTAGAAACGATGGAGAGGAATTGTCCTGCCGCAGTCCTTAGTGGCTTACAACCGCACAACAGGCCACAGCAGTCCACCCACCTCACCGCCGCCCCACTCCGAACCCAGGGTTATTGTGCGGTCCGGCCCCAGTGGACCCCCCCCCCCCCCCCCACCCCGCACCTCCCCCGGGAACGTCTCATACCAGACGAGTGTAACCCTAAATGTTTGTGTGGTAGAGTAATTATGGTGTACGCGTATGTGGAAACAGTGTTTGCGCAGCAATCGCCGACACAGCGTAACTGAGGCGGAATAAGGAGAAGTAGCCCGCATTCGACGAGGTAGATGGAAAACCGCCTTAAAAACCGTTCACAGGCTGGCCGGCACTCCGCACCTCGACACTAATCTGCCGGGCTGCTCGGGAAGCAGTCTCTTAGACCACGCGGCAAGCCGGGTGACTTCTTCAGTCTTGCTTCCATTATCAACCGCAACATCAGAACTACCTATGTGATGCTTTTATCTTTTCTAAATCCAAACTGACCGTCATCTAACAGATTCTCAATTTTCTTCTCCATTCTTTTGTATATTATTCTTGTCAGCAATATTGATGCTTGAGCTGTTAAGCTCATTGTGTGATACTTCTCGCATTTGTCGGCTCTTGCAGTCCTGGGAATTGTGTGCATGAGGTTCTTCCGAAAGTCTGATTGTACCTCGCCAGTTTCATAAATTCTACGCACCAGCGTGAATAATTGTTTTGTTACTGCTTCCCCCAATGGTTTCAAAAATTCCGGTGACATATTATCTGTTCCTTGTGTCTTATTTAATTTTAAGTTTTCCAAAGCTCTTCTGAGTTTCGATTCTAACCCTGAAACCACTATCTCTTCCCTATAGACTCCAATTTCTTCTTCTGACATGGCATCAGAGAAGTCCTTCCCCGCTGGCCGCGGTGGCCATGCGGTTCTAGGCGCTGTAGTCTGGAACCGCGCGACTGCTACGGTCGCAGGTTCGAATCCTGCCTCGGGCATGGATGTGTGTGATGTCCTTAGGTTAGTTAGGTTTAAGTAGTTCTAAGTTCTAGGGGACTGCTGACCTCAGATGTTGTCCCATAGTGCTCAGAGCCAAGTCCTTCCCCCCCCCCCCCCCCTAGAGGCCCTCAGTGTACTCTTTCCATTTACCCGCTACCTCCACTGCATTTAACAGTAGAATTCCCACTGCCCTCTTAATGTTAGCACTCTTGCTTTTAATTTCACCGAAAGCTGTTTTGACTTTCCTGTATGATGTGTCAGTCCTTCCCACAATCACTTCTTTTTCAATTTCTTCACGTTTTTCATCTAGCCATTTCGCCGTCTACGTACAGAGAAACAAATTATTACAATTTCAGAAAAAACTGATGATTTATTCAAGAGAAAGAGCTTCAAAAATTGATTAAGTCAGTAATGAATTGTCCTCCTCTGGTCCTTATGTAAGCAGTTATTGGGCTTGCCATTCGTTGACAGAGTTGTCGGATGTGCTTCTGAGGGGTATCGTGCCAAATTCTGTCCCACTGGCACGTTAGATCGTCAAAATCCAGAGTGGGTTCGAGGGCCCTGCCCATAATGCTCCAAACGTTCAAACGTTCTCAACTGGCGAGAAATCCAGTGACTTTGCTGGCCAAGGTAGGGTTTCGTAAGGATGAAGACAAGTAGTAGAATATCTCGCCGTGTGTGGTCGGGCATTATCTTACTGAAACGTAAGCCCAGGATGGCTTGCCATGAAGAATAAGAAAACAGGGCATAGAATATCGTCGACGTACTGATATGCTGTAAGGATGCCGCGCATGACAACCAAAAAGGTTCCGCTACGAAATGAAATGGCACCCTAGATCGTCACCCCTGGTTGTCGGGTCGTATGGCTGGCGACAGTCAGTTTGGTATCTCATTACTGGCCAGGGCGTCTCCAGATACGTCTTTTTATAGGGTCTCAGTTCGAAGCGAGATTCATCACTGAAGGCAATTCTACTCCAGTGAACGAGATTCCAGGCCGAAGACGTGTCTCGAGACGCCCCAGACAGCGGTGGTATACCAACCTGACTGTCGCCCGTCATACTGCTCGACAACCGGGAATGATAATCTAGGGTGCCATTTCATTTCATTTCATAGAAAAATTCCCTTGGTTGTCATCTGTGGCGCCCTTACAGCACAGCGGTACGTCGACGATGTTCCATGCCCCGTTTTGTTGCCCTTCATAGCAAGTTATCCAGTGCTTACATTTCAGCAAGATAATGTCCGCTAGCACAGTGCAAGAGTTTCTATTGCTTGTTTTCATGCTTGTGAAACCCTAGCTTGGCATGAAAAATTTCCTGATTTCTCCACAATTGAGAACGTTTGGAGCATTATGGGCGGGTCCCTCCAACTATCTCGGGATTTTGTCAATCTAACGCACCAATAGGAGAATTTGGCACGATATCTGTCAGGAGGATATCGAACAACTCTATCAATCAATGCTAAGCCCAATAACTGCTTGCATAAAGGCCATTGGTGGACCAACGTGTTATTGACTTGCTCAGATTGTGAAGCTCTTTCTCTTGAGTTAAATCATACAATTTTTCTGAAACAGGAATCTTTTGTTTGTTTGTACATTACATTTACCGATTTCCGTCCCATTCGGATAATTCCTATGTTGTGTGTCGTGTTTCTTTTTTTTAAAGAGTATATTATTAAGGCGTGTGCTATAAATTTTGTTATAACACTGCGATGGGTAGTCCGATGCATTTACGGTCACGTTTCTTAGTAAAGTAAGATATTTAAATAATAAATTACGATGACTGCGTTATATATTACAAAAAAGAAATGTTGGCGAATTTGGTACTGTGAGGAACCACATATTCATTCTCTGTCTCTCTTTCTGTCTGTTATCCATCCACTGCTGACTGAAGGCCTTTTCTATTTCATTCCCGCGTACGTGGTCGAGTATCGCCCCACTGAATCATTCTACGGCTCCAGATGTTAGAGCCTCGCTTCACTAGTTGGTCGGGCCACTGCCTTTTCAATGCGAAAACTCTCTCGAAATTCCAGAATGAGATTTTCACTCTGCAGCGGAGTGTGCGCTGATATGAAACTTCCTGGCAGATTAAAACTGTGTGCCCGACCGAGACTCGAACTCGGGACCTTTGCCTTTCGCGGGCAAGTGCTCTACCAACTGAGCTACCGAAGCACGACTCACGCCCGGTACTCACAGCTTTACTTCTGCCAGTACCTCGTCTCCTACCTTCTTTCAGGAGTGCTAGTTCTGCAAGTTTCGCAGGAGAGCTTCTGTAAGTTTGGAAGGTAGGAGACGAGGTACTGGCAGAAGTAAAGCTGTGAGTACCGGGCGTGAGTCGTGCTTCGGTAGCTCAGTTGGTAGAGCACTTGCCCGCGAAAGGCAAAGGTCCCGAGTTCGAGTCTCGGTCGGGCACACAGTTTTAATCTGCCAGGAAGTTTCTCTCGAAATTGTTACTCGTGTTTTCCTTTTGATCACCTCTGCTCAACTCTTGTACCCAGAAACGATTTCAGTAGTCTCACCGGCTATTTTAACACGTTTGATTTCCGGAATAAGAATTTAAGTTTTTCACATTCTTTTCCAAACCAATTTTATAAATCTTTCATACTATAGCGGAGTGTGCGCTATTCCGAAACTTCCTTACAGTTAAAACTGTGTGCCAGATAGGGACTCGAAACCGGAACCTCGTCGTTAGTGGTTAATGCTCTAACGGACTGACAAGGGGAAGCCACGACGTTTGGAACACGGATTTACTGCAAACTTCGTACACTCGTAGTACTCCATGAGGACAACAAAATGTGTAAACAGTAGCGCGTACTTCTCAAGCGTTATTGAGAAAATCGCAAGATAATTTCGGTCGTCAAATATATATCTGTGCATGGCCAGTTTTATCACGAAGCTGCGGCAGCCGAACGTTAGCGTTCAAGCCCCGTGATCGCTGGATCGAGTCCCGTTCGTCAGTTTTTTTTTTAAATTTTCAACACCGCCATTATCTTTAACATTTATATTACAGTTGATGTAATGGGAAATACGTGTAATTGGATGAACTTTTATTAAATTTACAATGTTATTTGACAGTCTACAAATTTTTATTATTACAAATAATATGGTATTCATAACTATCGACTAGTAAACGACCAAACGTATAAAGTGATACTGAAGATGTATGCTTGTCCGTGATTTGAGAAATCCGTTATACCTGGATGGAGCCCGAAGCGACTTGTTACCTCCAAGTTTTGACCGGCACAGACGGCTTTCAAAAGATGTACAATTAATCGTCGCTTTCGACATTACGAGTAAAAGTTGAAGGATGGCATTTTTCTTAAAAACATGGAAGACACAAAGTTAAACGCCACCAGCTGCATTGAATAAATGTTATGTTTCCGCATATGCAAGGTCTTTTGAGGTTTTCCGTTGAAAAACAAACCTCGTTAACATTTTAAAAACCTCTCTTTCAGCCGATAATTTGGAAGCAAACCATGCATAACGCAGTATTTCCTTAAAAATCGGCGCTGATAATTGGTCATGCAGTATCGAGTGTATTTTAATAGCGTCTTCGCAAGAAGCAATTTCTCGTTCTCTTTCGATTAAATACGAACAGTTTTGAAGACACGGACAAGCATACATTTCCAGTATCACTTTATGCGTTTGTTCGTTTACTAGTCGATAGTTATGAATATTATATTATTTGTGATAGTAAAAATTTGTAGACTGCTAAATAACATTGTAAATTTAATAAAAGTTCATCCGATTACAGGTATTTTTCCCATTATATCAACTATAAAAAATGGCTCTGAGCACTATGGGACTCAACATCTGAGGTCATCAGTCCCCGAGAACTTAGAACTACTTAAACCTAACTAACCTAAAGACATCACACACATCCATGCCCGAGGCAGGATTCGAACCTGCGACCGTAGCGGTCGCGCGGCTCCAGACTGTAGCGCCTAGAACCGCTCGGCCACTGCGGCCGGGTATAGCAATTGTAATATAAAAGTTAAAGAAAATGGCTGTGTTGAAAATAATAATAAAAAAACGATGAACGGGACTCGATCCAGCGATCACGGGGCTTGAACGCAAACCACTCGGCTGCAGCCGCTTCGTGGTAAAAATGGCCACGCACAGATATATATTTGACGACCGAAATTATCTTTCGATTTTCTCAATAACGCTTGAGAAGCAAGCGCTACTACTTACACGTTTTGTTGTCCTCATGGAGTACTACGAGTGTACGAAGTTTGCAGTAAATCCGCGTTCCAAACGTCGTGGCCGCCCCTTGTGCGCTATGTAGGCATGTCTCACGTATCACCCTCACAGCTTCAATTCCGGCTTCCTAAAGTCCACAGAGCCTCTCCATTCATGCTTTGTTCGACTAGCACTTCTACAAGAAAATATGTAATTGCTTAGCCACAGTGTTATTTCCAGAAGGAAGAGAATCACCAGGAAAAGGAAAGTTTCCGTGTTCGAGTCCCAGTCTAGCGAACAGTTTTAATCTCTCAGAAAATCACAAAAAAGGGGACACTCCGCTGTAGAGTAGAAGATTCATACTAGAAAGTGCACATAGACTGTAGTCACGATATTTCCCAGCAATGCCATTTTTTCCAACAGATCTACAGTAGCAAGCTAGCGAGGCAGGATAGGTTCTGTGAAGTTTGAAGAGCAGGACAGAGCAACTGGCAGACTGTAGCCCAGTACAAGATTTTGAACACATCTTGTATGGTTATGGGAAAAAAACTTCAGAGATATTATATTGTCCGGGAAACTATAGGGTGATATACATGTGTGGAACCACCATTATAAAACAAAAGCAGATGTATAGACAGAAATATAAATTCAAGTATTATTGGGTCGGAGAGTTGGAGAACCTATGAGGCAAAGTTATCAAGATGACGGTCATTTTAGAAGCCGTCATCTTTGATGCAACATATAATTTTCAAAGGAAAAGGGGTCATGTGACGTGTCATACAGGTAGAGAATTACGCGATAAAAACAATTGTGACTTTCATTTGGGCAAGGCTATATAAGTTTTCGAGTTATGCCGCATTTTGTACAGAGCAAGGTAACCACTAACGACAACTATTATCTCTATCATTCACGTTTAAAAGTTGTGAGAATTAAACTGGAGCAATACTCTTGTATCTTCCTTTTATAGCCATATACACCACTTGCCATTAAAATTGCTACACCAAGAAGAAATGTAGATGATAAACGGGTATTCATTGGACAAATATATTATACTCGAACTGACATGTGATTACATTTTCACGCAATTTGGGTGCATAGATCCTGAGAAACCAGTACGCAGAACAACCACCTCTGGCCGTAATAACGGCCTTGATACGCCGGGGCATTGAGTCAAACAGAGCTTGGATGGCGCGTACGGGTACAGCTGCCCATGCAGCTTCAACACGATACCACAGTATATCAGGAGTAGTGACTGGTGTATTGTGACGAGTCAGTTGCTCGACCACCATTGACCAGGCGTTTTCAATTGGTGAGAGATCTGGAGACTGTGCTGGCCAGGGCAGCAGTCGAACATTTTCTGTATCCAGAAAGGTCCGTTCAGGACCTGCAACATGCGGTCGTGCATTATCCTGCTTAAATGTAGGGCTTCGCAGGGATCGGATGAAGGGTAGAGCCACGGGTGGTAACACATCTAAAATGTAACGTCCACTGTTCAAAGTGGCGTCAGTGCGAACAAGAGGTGCCCGAGACGTGTAACCAACGGCACCCCATACCATCACGTCGGGTGATACGCCAGTACGGCGATGACGAATACACGCTTCCAATGTGCGTTCACCGCGATGTCGCCAAATACGGATGCGACCATCATGATGCTGTAAACAGAACATGGATTCATCCGAGAAAATGACGTTTTGCCATTCGTGCACCCATGTTCGTCCTTGAGTACACCATCTCAGGCGCGCCTGTCTGTGATGCAGCGCCAAGGGTAACCGCAGCCATGGTCTCCGAGCTGATTATCCATGCTGCTGCAAACGTCGTCGAACTGTTCGTGCAGATGGTTCAAATGGCTCTGAGCACTATGAGACTCAACTGCTGAGGTCATTAGTCCCCTAGAACTTAGAACTAGTTAAACCTAACTAACCTAAGGACACCACAAACATCCATGCCCGAGGCAGGATTCGAACCTGCGACCGTACCGGTCTTGCGGTTCCAGACTGCAGCGCCTTTAACCGCACGGCCACTTCGGCCGGCTGCAGATGGTTGTTGTCTCGCAAACGTCTCCATCTATAGACTCAGGGATCGAGACGTGGCGTTACAGCCATGCGGATAAGATGGCTGTCATCTCGACTGCTAGTGATACGAGGCCGTTGGGATCCAGCATGGCGTTCCGTATTACCCTCCTGAACCCACCGATTCCATATTTTCCTAACAGTCATTGGATCTCGGCCAACGCGAGCAGTAATGTCGCGATACGATAAACCGCAATCGCGATAGGCTACAATCCGACCTTTATCAAAGTAGGAAAAGTGATGGTACGCATTTCTCCTCCTTACACGAGGCATCACAACAGCGTTTCACCAGGCAACGCCGGTCAACTGCTGTTTGTGTATGAGAAATGGGTTGGAAACTTTCCTCATGTCAGCACGTTGTAGGTGTCACCACCGGGACCAACCGTGTGAGAATGCTCTGAAAAGCTAATCATTTGCATATCACAGCATCTTCTTCTTGTAAGTTAAATTTCGCGTCTCTAGCACGTCATCTTCGTGGTGTGGAAATTTTAATGGCCAGTAGTGTACACAGCAGCCGTTCGCCTGGGGGACAGCGTCTCCGGACACGATCATCGACTTGGCGTAACAAGAAAAGTGATTCATTTGATCAGGCGGCACGTTGCCATTAATCCACGTTTCAATCTCGATTATCCTGGGTCCACTACTGTCGTAATTGACGGTGTGGCTGCGTCACTATGGCAACACGTAGGGGGTGTCCGCTACGGAGCCCAATGTTCGGCAATGTGCAATGAAGGGTGCGCTCCGATACATCTGTCTTTGTAGCGGCATTGTACGTTGTCATCAGATCTGCCACAGATCGCCATCTATCCCACTTTATAGAGCGGGCAAGTGCCCCATTTCTCCGTTCTGTGATGAGGCGAGAACATCCAAAACACGTGGTTTTACTGTACTTCAACGCATTTCCATAGATGTTCACGAACGTAGTACGCGAACAGGCGAGTAGCTTCAACGTTAAAGACATGTTCGTTCCCAGGCCCTGGGCCATAACAAATTGTCTTTCGTTAAAGTTACTTATGTCAATGGATATCCCCGTTCCCGGCCCGTAACGTCCCTAGAATTATTCACCATTCGACTCTGCTCCGCATAAATAATTTCCTTACAGCGTCACTTTCTCGGAACGCCACCAGGCGGTATTCAGTCTCGCGGTAAGCAGAGGCTCATCAGATTATTTGAAACTGATTACTATAGTCAATCATTGGTCACTCTTCAGAATTTTTACTTCTCCCCCTTCCCCCCTACCCGCACCCCTCAACTTCCCTCCACTACCAGACTGACGATTCCTTGGTGTCTCAGGATGTGCCCTTCTAATCTATCCCTTCTTTTAGTATAGTGGTGTCACAAAGCCTTTCTTTCCCCAATACGGTTTATTGCTTATTCACCAGTTGTCCGACCTACTCATCAAATCTTCAGAATTTTTCTGTAACATCACATTTCAAAAGCTTCTATTGTCTTCTTGTCTGAACATTTTATTGTCCACGTTTCACAATCGTACAAAGCTACAGTGGAAACAAATTCCTTCAAAAAAGAGTTCCACTCATTTAAATTTCTATTTCATATTAACAAATTTCTCTCCTTCATGAATTATTTTTATGCTATTGCCAGTGATAGCCCCCTTACTTGTCTCCATCTGTTATTTAGGTGTCCAAACAACAAAACTTACCTACCACATTTGGTGTTTTACTTCATAATATGATTTCCGCAGCATCGCTTGATTTAATTCGACTACATTTCATCATCTATGTTTTATTTTTGTTGATATTCATCTTAAAATCTGTTTTGCAGACACTATCTGTTCTTTACAGCTGCTGTTCCAGGACCTTTGCCATATTTGACAAAATTACGTCACAGGAAGAATTCAGTCTCTATTTCTCCCCTCTGATCTTTAATACGCGTTCCAAGTTTCTATTTGGTTTACGTCCCAGCTTACTCAACGTACAGAATGAATGACGTTGGGGATAGTTTACAACCCTGTCTCGCTGCCTTCTGATTCCCTTTCATGTCCTTCTACTCTTATAACTGCACTCTGATTTCTATACAAGTTGTAGATAACTTGTCGCTTCCTATACTTTATCCCTGCTACTGACAGAATTTCAAGGGATGTATTCGAGTCAACATCCTCAAACCTTTTCTCTAAATCTACAAATGCCATAAACATACACTGAAGAGCCAAAAAATTGGTACACCTGCCTAATATCCTGTAGGGTTCCAGCATTGAAATCTGCAGGAATTTGCGGAATGGTTGCACTTCTGTCACTTTGAACGAGTCTCTTCAGTCGTTGTTGGTCCCGTTCTTGAAGGATATTTTTCCGGCCGCAGCGATGTCGGAGATCTGATGTTTTGGCAGATTCCTGACATTCACGGTACACTTGTGAAATGGTCGTACGGGAAAATACCCAATTCATCGCTACCTCGGAGGTCCTGTGTCCCGTCGCTCGTGGGACCACGTTCAGACTCACTTAAATCTTGATAACCTGTCATTGTAGCAGCAGTAACCGGTCTAACAACATCTCCAGACACTTGTTGTGTTACATAGGCGTTGCCGACCGCAGCGCAGTATTCTGCCTGTTTATATATCTCTTAATCAGAATGCACATACCTATACCAGTTTCTTTGGCGCTTCTTGTCTTTCTTCAGTCCATCTTCTATGATAACTCATAGGGTCAATATCATCTCGAGTGTTCCTACATTTCTCCGGAGCCCCAACAGATCTTCGCCGAGATTGGCTTCTGCCAGTCTTCCCTATTCTTATGTAAATAATTCGGTTCAGTAATTCGCAACAATTACGTATTAAACTGTTGGTTCTCGAATATTCACATTTGCTAGCACCTGTGTACTTCAGAATAGGGTTCTTTACATTCTTCTTGGAGTCTGAGGGTATTTCGCCTGACTCAAATATCTTGCACTGGTGGTGGGATAATTTTGCCATGGTTGGTATTTGCAAGGGTCTCAGTAATTCTAAGGGAATGTAGTCTGCTGCAGGGGCCGGGAAGACTTCAGGTCTTCCAGTGCTCCATCAGACACTTCTGGCAGTGTCATATCTCCTGTTTGATCTTCATATACACTGAGGTGATGAAAGTCATACGATAGCGATATGCACATATACAGATGGCGGTAGTATCGTGTACACAAGCTGCAAAACGGCAGTGCATTGGCCGGAGCTGTCATCTGTACTCATGTGACTCATGTAAAAAGGATTCCTACGTGATCATGGCCTCACAATGGGAATTATCAGACTCTGAACACGGAATGGTAGTTGGAGCTAGACGCAGGGGATATTCCACTTCTGAAATCGTTAACAAATTCAGTATTCCGAGATCCACAGTGTCAAAAGTGTGCCGAGAGTACCAAATTTCAGACATTACCGCTCGCGACGGACAAAGCAGTGGCCGACGACCTTCACTTAACGATCGAGAGCAGAGACGTTTGCGTAGAGTTGTCAGTGCCATCAGACGAGCAACACTGGGTGAAATAACCGCAGAAATCAATGTGTGACGTACGAAGAACGTATACGTTAAGACAGGGCGGCGAAATTTTGCGTTAATGGGCTATGGCAGCATACTGCCGACGCGACTGCCTTTGCTAACAGCTCGATATCGCCTGCAGCGTCTCTGCTGAGTTCGTGACCATATCGGTTGGACCCTGGAAAACCGAGGTCTGTTTAGGCGAGTCCCGATTTCAGTTGGTAAGAGGTGATGGTTGGGTTCTAGACTCGCGCAGACCCCACAAAGCCATGGACCCAAGTTGTATACAAGGCACTTTGCAAGCTGGTGGTAGCTCCATAATGATACGGGCAGTGTTTACGAGGAATAGACTGGGTCCTCTGATCCGACTGAACCAATTATTGACCGGAAATCGTTATCTTCCGCTACTGGAGACCATTTGCAGCCTTCATGGACTCCTTGTTCCCAACCGACGATGGAATTTGTTATGTAAGACAATGCTCCACGTTACCAGACCACGACTATAATGAGCGGCTATAGAGGCAGCATGGCTCAATATTTCTGCAGGTGACTTTCAACGACTTGTTGAATCCATACCACATCGAGTTGCTGAACTATGCAGGGCAAAAGAATGCCAGACATGATATTAGGAGGTATTCCATGACATTTTTCATCTCACTGTACTTCCTCTTCCCTTTCTGCAATACTGTATAGACGTGGATTTCCTGTGTATAACCCTTATGTCTATTCCTTATACTTTTCAGCCTTTCGTTCTTTGAACAGTGTTGGCTTGTCACCTGTACTCGTGATATCCGTACAGTTGATTCTTCCTTTTCCAAAGTTCCCTTTAATTTTGTAGCAGTCGAAATCTTTCTTTCTCCTATTCATACATGCTTCTAGAGCTTTGAATTTTTCCCCTAGTCATTCCTATTTTTTGTACTTTCTGTCAGTCTCATTTTTTAGACATGTGTAACCCTCATTTCCTGTTTCATGTGCTGCATTTCTATATTGTTTCCTTTCGTCGATTTAATTCAATGTCTGGTACGTGACCCAAGGCTTTCTATGGACCTTGTATTTTTGCTCCCTTGATACCCTGCTATCTTCACCATTTAATGTCTCGAAGCTACCAGTCATCTTCTGTTCAATTCTTTCCCACTATTTCAGTCAATCGATGCCTAATATTCCCTTTGAAACATTCAGCAACCTCTGAATCTCTCAATTTATCCAAGTCTCATCTCCCTAATTTCCCACTTTTATGCTATTTCTTTAGTTTTTATCTGCAGTTCACTGCCAATTAAAGATGGTTGGATCCACATCTACCCTTGGAAATAGCTTATAGTTTAAAATTAGGTTTTGTAAATGTGTCTTACCATTATATCGGGTTGCCCAGGAGTCTTCTCCTGACTGCAAACATTCATAACACATAAAATGTGACCACACAAACACACTCACAGTCAAATACTTTTCAAGTTGAATTACATGTAACATATTGAAGTTTTTGTGTATGTACATACTTACTGTTACTTTATTTGTTACAAGGCTCACTGATGTAACAACAGAGGGATCGGACACCATTTGCAAATAGCATCTCATCAGACCAGGAGTAAGACCAATGTGTCCTATGGTATTGTGGCGAAACAATCATTGAGAGAGATACAGAGGCGGGCAAATGTGCCGGAACTTACCCTAATTCACTATTACTAGCGCCATGTCATCACAACCGCCTGTGTACAGCAATCAAAGTATTGCGCCATAATCTAAACTAAACTCCGTCCGAACAGGCCTTGGAAGGCCAACGGTACCCACCGACCGTCGTGTCATCCTCAGCCCACAGGCGTCACTGGATGCGGATATGGAGGGGCATGTGGTCACCGCACCGCTCTCCCAGGCGTATGTCAGCTTACGAGACCGGAGCCGTTCCTTCTCAATCAAGTAGCTCCTCAGTTTGCCTCACAAGGGCTGAGTGCACTCCTTTTGCCAACAGCTGTCAGCAGACCGGATGGCCACCCATCCAACTCCATAATCTAAGAGTGAAATTAAAAATTAAAATAACTTTTCCAAACTTTGTCAGTGTATGCTTCAGTATATAAATGTTAACGTTGTGAAGTCTCAGAATCATGGAATGAATATGTTTCACTAACTACATTATTTTAAGAAAAAAATAAGTGGCGCTAAATAATAAAGCTAGAAAGCTAAAAACTGTTCAGAATGTGCAAATGTATGTCACACTCTGTAGTGTCAAGTCTCACCTTGATCGGAGCAATATTTTGGTCAAAATTGGCGTTTTTACGAAAATTTGAAGACGCTAAATATTATACTCAGAAAGATGAAATTCGTACGTTGCCTCAGTTTGATATACAAACATTAACCACGTGACCCCATTAAGCTACCTCTATCAGTTTTCAAGTTGTATACTAAAAACCAGATTTGGAACAAAAACATTCTTAGTTATAATAGATTAAATATCATTTGTAATTCTTATAGAAAGTTCTAATTATAGCACTTGATTACATTAATTAAATAATACATCTGTACCAAGTTTCAAGACTTTATGGTATACATCTACATCTACATCCATACTCCGCAAGCCACCTGACGGTGTGTGGCGGAGGGTACCCTGAGTACCTCTATCGGTCCTCCCTTCTATTCCAGTCTCGTATTTTTCGTGGAAAGAAGGATTGTCTGTATGCTTCTGTGTGGGCTCTAATCTCTCTGATTTTATCCTCATGGTCTCTTCGCGAGATATACGTAGGAGGGAGCAATATACTGCTGGACTCTTCGGTGAAGGTATGTTCTCGAAACTTCAACAAAAGCCCGTACCGAGTTACTAAGCGTCTCTCCTGCAGAGTCTTCCACTGGAGTTTATCTATCATCTCCGTAACGCTTTGGCAATTACTAAATGATCCTGTAACGAAGCGCTGCTCTCCGTTGGATCTTCTCTATCTCTTCTATCAACTCTATCTGGTACGGATCCCACACCGCTGAGCAGTATTTAAGCAGTGAGCGAACAAGCGTACTGTAACCTACTTCCTTTGTTTTCGGATTGCATTTCCTTAGGATTCTTCCAATGAATCTCAGTCTGGCATCTGCTTTACCGACGATCAATTTTATATGATCATTCCATTTTAAATCACTCCTAATGCGTACTCCCAGATAATTTATGGAATTAACTGCTTCCAGTTGCTGACCTGCTATTTTGTAGCTAAATGATAAGGGATCTATATTTCTATGTATTCGCAGCACATTACACTTGTCTACCCTGCACCATGCGTCAATTCGCTGCAGATCCTCCTGCAATTCAGTACAATTTTCCATTGTTACAACCTCTCGATACACCACAGTATCATCTGCAAAAAGCCTCAGTGAACTTCCGATGTCATCCACCAGGTCATTTATGTATATTGTGAACAGCAACGGTCCCATGACACTCCCCTGTGGCACACCTGAAATCACTCTTAATTCGGAAGACTGCTGTCCATTGAGAATGACATGCTGCGTTCTGTTATCTGGAAACTCCTCAATCCAATCACACAATTGGTCTGATATTCCATATGCTCTTACTTTGTTCATTAAACGACTGTGGGGAACTGTATCGAACGCCTTGCGGAAGTCAAGAAACACTGCATCTACCTGTGAACCCGTGTCTATGGCCCTCTGAGTCTCGTGGACGAATAGCGAGAGCTGGATTTCACACGACCGTCTTTTTCGAAACCAATGCTGATTCCTACAGAGTAGATTTCTAGTCTCCAGGAAAGTCATTATACTCGAACATAATACGTGTTCCAAAATTCTACAACTGATCGACGTTAGAGATATAGGTCTATAGTTCTGCACATCTGTTCGACGTCCCTTCTTGAAAATGGGGATGACCTGTGCCCTTTTCCAATCCTTTGGAACGCTACGCTCTTCTAGAGACCTACGGTACACCGCTGCAAGAAGGGGGGCAAGTTCCTTCACGTACTCTGTGTAAAATCGAACTGGTATCCCATCAGGTCCAGCGGCCTTTCCTCTTTTGAGCGATTTTAATTGTTTCTCTATCCCTCTGTCATCTATTTCGATATCTACCATTTTGTCATCTGTGCGACAATCTAGAGAAGAATCAGTGCAGTTTTCCTTTGGAAAAAGACATTTAGTATTTCGGCCTTTAGTCTGTTATCCTCTGTTTCAGTACCATTTTGGTCACAGAGTGTCTGGACATTTTGTTTTGATCCACCTACCGCTTTGACATAAGACCAGAATTTCTTAGGATTTTCTGCCAAGTTAGTACATAGAACTTTACTTTTGGATTCATTGTACGCCTCTCGCATAGCCCACCTCACACTACATTTCAGTTCGCGTAATTTTTGTTTGTCTGCAAGGCTTTGGCTATGTTTATGTTTGCTGTGAAGTTCTCTTTGCTTCCGCAGCAGTTTTCTAACTCTGTTGTTGTACCACGGTGGCTCATTTCCATCTCTTACGATCTTGCTTGGCACATACTCCTCTAACGCATATTGTACGATGGTTTTGAACTTTGTCCAGTGATCCTCAACACTATTTGTACTTGAGACAAAACTTTTGTGTTCAGCCGTCAGGTACTCTGTAATCTGCTTTTTGTCACTTTTGCTAAACAGAAAAATCTTCCTACCTTTTTTAATATTTCTATTTATGGCTGAAATCATCGATGCCGTAACTGCTTTATGATCGCTGATTCCCTGTTAGAGGTGGCATGAGCCCCCTCTCATATTTCTATCTTACGATTTTCCTCTCTATTTGCATGCGGTGAAAAGTCGCTATTCCTTCACACGCGGACTTCCCATGCAGCATCTCTCGTCACTCATGTGGTTCGGTGACAGGCGGGCTCTGCTGATCTTGAAAGGGTTAAGCCGACGGGTGTGAGGGAGTCGAGTGAATGCTTCCCAGACGCCGACATTGTCAAAAGACACGCCCGCAGGGGCCTGAAGTAGCGGCTGGGCTAGAGGTTCCGTTACTTCGCAGAAACGTAGCGAAAACACTTTCTGGCGGGCTACCAGCGAGGCGTGGGAATGACTTGTGAACCCAGGCAGTTCTGGCGGGAAAATTCCCGCGCTTTCTGCAAAATAGTAACTGTGATTGGCTTTCTCAGGGCATAGCTCCGTGACGTAGCAAAATCAGCGCAGAAATTGGCGCCAAGAATCTCCATTGGTGGAATGGTAGTGCTCCGGCAATAGAGTGGAATTTTCCGCGGGTTTTCGAGTTGCTGATTGGAACGTTTAACCACGGCCACTGTCGTGGGGGCGGGAATGTTCTGTGTTCGGTTTGTACGGGTGCTCTTGTGGGGAGTCGGCTCTCGCCTTTCGGTCGGAGTAGGTTACAAGACTGAGCTCTCGCTGCTCTGGACAGCCTGCCTTCCGTTGGCTGTCTAATATACTTTTATTTAATTGTAACTGTTTGACGAAGTTGCTGAAGTTTCGACTTCAACGTAACTTTCCGAGTACAGTTGGCAATTGAGCGTTCTGTGTACAAGCGGCCTATGTTGTCTGTCTTGAGCAGTTTTGGCTAAAGTTGACTGTATCGGAGTTACAGTGTGACTTCACTTGTTAAAATCAATGACTGTACTGTCAGTGATTGTGTGGCGAGCCTTCTTCGTCTCCCTCAGAGGCGCATTTGTATTGCTAGGAAGCCTTTAGTCTGGAACAACCAGACCAGGATAATTAGTTTCGGGCTATAATCGCGACATTATCATCACAATGACGGGACGTCGAAGCAACCAGCCATCGCCTCCGGTACGCCAGATCGTGTTCTTGCAGTTAAGAAGACCGTTTGGTAATGTATGTCCGCAGCACCGGCAGATAGGGATTTTCCTAGGTGATAATCAGAGCTAAGCAGAGCGCGCCTGTTCGTCTTTTTCTAACTTTGTTCTGTCTTGGGTGTTCATTGTCTGGTTCTCACTACTGTAGCAGCAATTAATGTTGGGTTGGCTGTGTGTTTCTCTTAAGATTTGAGTTGCAAGGAATTGGCTCCACATACCACTTCGTCATAAATGTCACAATCTAGTTTAGGGACAACTTCACCTTCACAGCATTTATTTGAGTATCCAGTTTGAGCCAATGTGATGTATTGTAAATGTTTCATGTGTTTTTGTTTATTATTTTGAGTTATAATAAATCATATTGTTAATTTGGACAGAACTTTCATTCTGTTAATCGGTAGAGCAACCCCATCATTTCTCACTACATTAATGAAACTTTCCTTTATTTAACTTATTTATCAAATGAAATCATTGCAGGTGCCAAACTCTTTTCTACTCCACTTGCAGGGTCGATTACAGTCAGTTCGCGTTTCTTTTTAATCCATGTGCAACAGCAAAAGTCGGAGTTAGAATAGGGGGGGCTTAGAGCATCATTTACATATGTAGATTCTAGAAGAATTTAGTGTTAAATACACTGCTAGTCCCTGCACCTCGCACCTGTTCTGCGTTAACTGTTTCAAATAGTTCAGGTCTGTTTGTCACCAGAAGGTCTAATATGTTATCGCCACTATTCGGTTCTCTGTTTAACTGCCCAAGGTAGTTTTCAGATAAAGCACTTAAAAAAATTTCACTGGATTCTTTGTCCCTGCCACCCGTTATGAACGTTTGAGTCTCCCAGTCTATATCCGGCAAATTAAAATCTCCACCCAGAACTATAAAATGGTGGGGAAATCTACTCGAAATATTTTCCAAATTATCCTTCAGGTGCTCAGTCACAACAGCTGCTGAGCCAGGGGGCCTATAAAGACATCCAATTACCATGTCTGAGCCTGCTTTAACCGTGACCTTCACCCAAATCATTTCACATTTCGGATCTCTGTCAATTTCCTTCGATACTATTGCACTTCTTATCGCTATAAACACGCCTCCCCCTTCACTGTCCAGCCTGTCTCTGCGGTATACATTCCAATCTGAGTTTAGGATTTCATTACTGTTTACGTCTGGTTTCAGCCAACTTTCTGTCCCTAGTACTATATGGGCGTTGTGACCGTTTATTAATGAGAGCAGTTCTGGGACCTTTCTATAGACGCTCCTGCAGTTTACTATTAGCACATTAATATTGTTATTCCCTGTTGCATTTTGTCTACTCCTACCTTGCCACGTCTCAGGAGGCGTCTTTTCGGGCCTAGGGAGGAAATTCTCTAACCTAAAAAACCCCCATGTGCACTCCACACGTACTCCGCTACCCTTGTAGCCGCTTCCGGCGTGTAGTGCACGCCTGACCTATTCAGGGGGACCCTACATTTCTCCACCCGATAGCGGAGGTCGAGAAATTTGCACCCCAGACCTCCGCAGAATCGTCTGAGCCTCTGGTTTAAGCCTTTCACTCGACTCCAAACCAGAGGACCGCGATCGGTTCTGGGAACGATACTACAAATAGTTAGCTCTGATTCCACCCCGCGAGTGAGGCTTTCTGCCTTCACCAATTCCGCCAACCACCTGTACGAACTGAGGATGACCTCTGAACCCAGACGGCAGGAGTCATTGGTGCCGACATAAGCAACAATTTGCAGTCGGGTGCACCCAGTGCTCTCTATCGCCGCCGGTAGGGCCTCCTCCACATCTCGGATGAGACCCCCCGGCAAGCAGAGTGAACACTGTCCTTTTTCCCCGACCTTTTCGCTATTTCCCTAAGGGGCTCCATCACCCGCCTAACGTTGGAGCTCCCAATAACTAATAAACCCCTCCCCCCGTGTGCCTGCTCGGACCTTGCTGAAGGAGCAGCCACATGTCCACTCACAGGCAGAGCGGGCGATGCCACACGGCCAGCCTCCACATTTACCCTCCGCCTCGTGCGCCGCGAACGCCGCTGAACCCGCCACTCCCCTTGGGGAGAGGGTGGCCCAACCGCGCCCGGTACCCGCGAAGATGTCTCGACAGCAGGGACAGTGGGTGAAGCATGTAACACCTGGGGTGTACCTTGCGACGCACCAGACTCCCCACTGCCGCTACACTCCGAGGCAGCAGCCTGAAGACGGCTGACCGCGGCCATCAACACGTTCAGCTGTTCGCGAACAGTGGCCAGCTCCTCCTGCGTCCGTACACAGCAGTCACACATCCTATCCATGCTAAGGAATCAATTTACTGAAGAGAGTTGAGCCGGCCGAAGTGGCCGTGCGGTTAAAGGCGCTGCAGTCTGGAACCGCGAGACAGCTACGGTCGCAGGTTCGAATCCTGCCTTGGGCATGGATGTTTGTGATGTCCTTAGGTTAGTTAGGTTTAACTAGTTCCAAGTTCTAGGGGACTAATGACCTCAGCAGTTGAGTCCCATAGTGCTCAGAGCCATTTGAACCATTTTTGAAGAGAGTTAATCAACTTTTAACTAGACTGCTAATTCACTAAAGGCGGCTGACTATTGACTAAACTGTGATTGCTAGCCACTTCTTGTAGAAAACAAAGAAAATAGCACTACCTGTCTCTGAACTGTACTGAAAACAAACACTAGCACTACTGGCACTATGGTTGACTAAAGGGACTCTCTCTGGCTGTATTCAAAACAAACACGAAATCTATGGAACACTATTAATATCACTGGACAAATAAAGCTTCCTAAAAGCAAAAACACACGGAAGAATAAGTGACAAGTAAGAAAAATACAGTTAATACTTAAATTAAAGCCCGCATCTCGTGGTCGTGCGGTAGCGTTCTCGCTTCCCACGCCCGGGTTCCCGGGTTCGATTCCCGGCGGGGTCAGGGATTTTCTCTGCCTTGTGATGGCTGGGTATTGTGTGCTGCCCTTAGGTTAGTTAGGTTTACGTAGTTCTAAGTTCTCGGGGACTGATGACCATAGATGTTAAGTCCCATAGCGCTCAGAGCCATTTGAACCATTTTTGAACTTAAATTAAGGGAGCTCGCTGCACAGCAGACGTGAAACAGACGGCGGTTAGGACGACACTGCAAGGAATTTTAAAGAGGCACTTCAGAGGTTATGTTCTACTGTCGGTTCCATTCCAAAAATTCTAGCAGGCAAAGTTTAAATAGTGTCGAGCTAAAATTTTTCTTTAACTAAAGCAAATTTAGCTCAGACTATAAAAAAATCATGAAGACTGTAAACTGCTAAACGATGGAGATATTAATTAATACATGTCCAAGAAAGGGACCATTTAGATGCTGCTACATGTGCTTGAGCAGTTGGCAGCAGGTTTTCCGTTCGGCGGTCCACTGTGCCCACATATAAATACAGCCAGAGAGACAGTGAGAAAAGACACTTTGCACCAAGTTGTCATCTGTTTACGTCAGTCAAATGCCAGCCATGTATGACGTCAGAGCTAGGCACCTACCAAACGCATGGTTCAAATGGTTCAAATGGCTCTGAGCACTATGGGACTTAACATCTATGGTCATCAGTCCCCTAGAACTTAGAACTACTTAAACCTAACTAACCTAAGGACATCACACACACCCATGCCCGAGGCAGGATTCGAACCTGCGACCGTAGCAGTCGCGCGGTTCCGGACTGTAGCGTCTAGAACCGCGAGACCACCGCGGCCGGCAACGCATGTTTTTGGTAGAAGTAGGAAGTGAACTCGTGAGGATTGTACACCGTCCTCGACCCGTTAGTTTTCGTGGAAGCAACTGTTTGTGTTTCCCCCATAATGTACACAAAACCGCGTGGCAAGTGGCGAGATTGTTGTCAACTTTTAAGGCGGGCAATTAACTTTTGGTGATTACAGGTCAGCGCGATATACTATTTTACTTTGATCTTCCCGTAGAGGTCGCCCCTGAACTGTTAATAGTGCTTTTTCAGATAGGGACATTATTAGTATTATCAGGAACATTATTATTTTTTGTTCAAAATGTTCAAATGCGTGTGAAATCTTATGGGACTTAACTGCTAAGGTCATCAGTCCCTAAGCTTACACACTACTTAAATTATCCTAAGGACAAACACACACACCCATGCCCTAGGGACGACGCTAACCTCCGCCGGTACGAGCCGCACAGTCCATGACTGAAGCGCCTGAGACCGCTCGGCTAATCCCGCGCGGCTTATTTTTTTGTGAGTGTGAACTTTTACTGAGTATATTAATCAGTTATAACTTAAAACTTTTATTTAAAGTCATAGTTCCTGATCCCGCTGAGTAAATAGCCAGTAAGAAAATTTTCTTTCAGTGAGTATGAAGAGTAATGGGGGCTTGGAGAGTGGAAATTATGGTCAGTATGTTCTCCACCGCTTTCTGGCTGACCGCAAAGATAGTTTTCAGGCTCTTGTAAACGGCGGTTTATATTATACAGGGTGTTACAAGAAGGTACGGCCAAACTTTCAGGAAACATTCCTCACACACAAATAAAGAAAAGATGTTATGTGGACATGTGCCCGGAAACGCTTAATTTCCATGTTAGAGCTCATTTTAGTTTCGTCAGTATGTACTGTACTTCCTCGATTCACCGCCAGTTGGCCCAATTGAAGGAAGGTAATGTTGACTTCGGTGCTTGTGTTGACATGCGACTCATTGCTCTACAGTACTAGCATCAATCACATCAGTACGTAGCATAAACGGGTTAGTGTTCATCACGAACGTGGTTTTGCAGTCAGTGCAACGTTTACAAATGCGGAGTTGGCAGATGCCCATTTGATGTATGGATTAACACGGGGCAATAGCCGTGGCGCGGTACG
The DNA here is from genome assembly GCF_023898315.1 of Schistocerca nitens. NCBI lineage: Eukaryota > Metazoa > Arthropoda > Insecta > Orthoptera > Acrididae > Schistocerca > Schistocerca nitens. Next base: position 705,693,741 of record NC_064616.1, on the reverse strand, counting down.
TTTGTATCGAGACAGATTTCCAGAACGAAGGTGTCCCGACAGGAAGGCGTTCGAAGCAATTGAGTTAGCACACTGGACTCGCATTCGGGAGGACGACGGTTCAATCCCGTCTACAGCCATCCTGATTTAGGTTTTCCGTGATTTCCCTAAATCGTTTCAGGCAAATGCCGGGATGGTTCCTTTGATAGGGCACGGCCGATTTCCTTCCCCATCCTTCCCTAACCCGAGCTTGCGCTCCGTCTCTAATGACCTCGTTGTCGACGAGACGTTAAAACAACACTAACCGAAGCAATTGATCGGCGTCTTAGGGAGCACGGAACATTCCAGTCTATGACTCGCGACTGGGGAAGACCTAGAACGACGAGGACACCTGCAATGGACGAGGCAATTCTCCGTGCAGTTGACGATAACCCTAATGTCAGCGTCAGAGAAGTTGCTGCTGTACAAGGTAACGTTGACCACGTCACTGTATGGAGAGTGCTACGGGAGAACCAGTTGTTTTCGTACCATGTACAGCGTGTGCAGGCACTATCAGCAGCTGATTGGCTTCCACGGGTACACTTCTGAGAATGGTTCGTCCAACAATGTCAATACTCATTTCAGTGCAAATGTTCTCTTTACGGTTGAGGCTTCATTCCAACGTGATAAAATTGTAAATTTTCACAATCAACATGTGTGGGCTGAAGAGAATCCGCACGCAATTGTGCAATCACGTCATCAACACAGATTTTTTGTGAACGTTTGGGCAGGCATTGTTGGTGATGTTTTGATTGGGCCCCATGTTCTTCCACCTACGCTCAATGGAGCACGTTATCATGATTTCATACGGGATACTCTACCTGTGCTGCTAGAACATGTGCCTTTACAAGTACGACACAACATGTGGTTCATGCACGATGGAGCTCCTGCACATTTCAGTCGAAGTGTTGGTACGCTTCTCAACAACAGATTCGGTGACCGGTGGATTGGTAGAGGCGGACCAATTCCATGGCCTCCACGCTCTCCTGACCTCAACCCTCTTGACTTTCATTTATGGGGACATTTGGAAGCTCTTGTCTACGCAACCCCGTACCAAATGTAGAGACTCTTCGTGCTCGTATTGTGGATGGCTGTGATACAATACCCCATTCTCCAGGGCTGCATCTGCGCATCAGGGATTCCATGTGACGGAGGGTGGATGCATGTATCCTCGCTAACGGAGGACATTTTGAACATTTCCTGTAACAAAGTGTTTGAAGTCACGCTGGTACGTTCTGTTGCTGTGTGTTTCCATTCCATGATTAATGCGATTTGAAGAGAAGTAATAAAATGAGCTCTAACATGGAAAGTAAGCGTTTCCGGACACATGTCCACTTAACATATTTTCTTTCTTTGTGTGTGAGGAACGTTTCCTGAAAGTTTGGCCGTACCTTTTTGTAACACCCTGTATACTATTTTACCTGGCGCCCCACAATATCACAAGACACAGTCACCCCAAAACAGTCTAGAGAGACTTCTAGACGGCATACCATAGACAGCCATCAGATGTTAAAGGCATCAAGATGTGGTATGCGAAGCTTAAGGAAACAGGGAGCGTCTGTGATTTCAATAGAACAGGCACGCCTGGACCTAGTGTGCAGTTTAGACAGTGAGAGACGCTTTCGTAAGAAAGTCCCAAGAAATGATCCACAGAGCCTCACGTAAGTTGCAGATTCTGAAGACATTAGCGCAGCGCATCCTACATGGACAACTTCTTTTCTGTGCCCACAAAGTCCAGATTGTGCAGTCCCTCCAACCAACAGATTACAGTGCTCGTTATGACATTGCTGTTGCCATGCCGGTTGAGGTTGAGGAAAATGATGACTATTTGAAACGTATCCTTCTCTCGGACGAGCCTACGTTTCATTTGAACGGTGTTGTCAACCGACTCAGTGCTAGGATCTTGGCGTCCGACAATCCCCATGCCGTGTTTGAGACTGTCAGAGACAGCCCTAAGCTGAACGTGTTGTGCAGTATTACCTCAATAAAATCATAGGACCTTTTTCTTCAGTGAAAGAACAATCGCAGCCAATACCTATCTTGATATGTTGCAGTTATTCGTTGCGCCACATGTTAAGGACATTCTAGATTTAGTTTTCTAATGGGACGGTTCGCCAACTCATTGGGGGGTTAAATGTTTGTGTCTATTTGGATACAACATTTACAGGAAGATGGATCGAGGGTGGTGATCCATCAACTGGCCTCCACTTACACCGGACATAACGCCACCGGATTTCTTCCTATGGGATTATGACAAGCACCACGTTTATCAAATTCCAGTGAAAGGAACTGCAGCATTACAGTACAGAATTACTGATGTCATAACATCCATCTCTTACGAAATGTTGACCAGCGGCCGGCCGTTGTGACCGAGCGGTTCTAGGCGCTTCAGTCCGGAACCGCGGTGCTGCTACGATCGCAGGTTCGAATCCTGTCTCGGGCATGGATGTGTCTGATGTCCTTAGGTTAGTTAGGTTTAGGTAGTTCTAAGTCTAGGGGCTGGTGACCTCAGATGTTAAGTCCCATAATGCTCAGAGCCATTTGAACCATTTGTTGTCCATCACATGGGAGGAAGTGGAATAAAGTGGAATATTGAAACGATATTTTTCGGGCAAAGACATGGGCACTCGTCGAAAGTTATTGTGTGTGTGTGTGTGTGTGTGTGTGTGTGTGTGTGTGTGTGTACACAAAAATTTGAGTATGTTACCTGCACTGCAAGATAAAAGATTTGTGTTTGTGTCTCATATTTCCTGCCTCATACATGTTTGTAATCAGGGAAGGACTCCTTGGACACCCTGAGTATTTTAGCTGAAGTCTTTCAGTGTCTCCAGGTCTATTAATACTGAGAGGTTGCGCTCAGTTGTATCGTCATAAATCATAATTACGTCAGTGTAAACTCTCTGCATCTACATCTGCATCTACATAGGTACTCCGCAAGCTACCCTACGGTGCGTAGCGGAGGCTGCCCTGTACCATTACTACTCATTTAATTTTATGTTCCACTTGCAAATAGCGCGAGGGAAAAACTATCGTCTATATGTCTCCGTATGAGCTCTAATTTCTCGTATCTTATCTTTGTGGTCCTTACGCGTAGTGTATGTTGGCGGCAGTCAGCTTCAAATGCCTGTTCTCTAAGTATTCACAATAGCGTATCTCGAGAAGAACGTCGCCTTCCATCCAGGGATTCTCATATGAGTTCCCAAAGCATCTCCGTAACACTTACGCGTAGTTCGAACCTACCTGTAACAAATCTAGCACCCCGCCTCTGAACTGCTTCGATGTCTTACATCAATCCGATCTGGTACGGATCCGAAAAACTCTAGCAGTACTCAGAATAGGTCGCACCAGCGTCCGATATGCTGTCTCCTTTACAGGGGAATCACTCCTTCCAAAAATTCTCCTAATAAACCGAAGTCGACCATTAGCCTTCCCGACCATAGTTCTTACATACTCGTTCCATCTCATATCGCTTTGCAACGCTACGCCCAGATGTTTAAACGACTTGACTGTGTTAAGCAGAACACTAGTAATATTGTATCCGAAAATTACAGATCTGTTCTTCCTACTCATCCTCACTAACTTACGTTTTTCCACATTTAGAGCTAGTTGCCATTCATCATACTCTCTGCCCGCGTCTCGTGGTCGTGCGGTAGCGTTCTCGCTTCCCACGCCCGGGTTCCCGGGTTCGATTCCCGGCGGGGTCAGGGATTTTCTCTGCCTCGTGATGGCTGGGTGTTGTGTGATGTCCTTAGGTTAGTTAGGTTTAAGTAGTTCTAAGTTCTAGGGGACTGATGACCATAGATGTTAAGTTCCATAGTGCTCAGAGCACACCTTACCACACATCACAGAATCATCAGCAAACAACCGCAATACTGTCCACCCTGTCCGCCAGACCATTTACACTATGTGATCAAAAGTATCCGGACACTTGGCTGAAAATGACGTACAAAATAGTGGCGCCCTCCATCGGTAATACTGGAATTCAATATGGTGTTGCCCCACCCTTAGCCTTGATGACAGCTTCTATTCTCGTAGGCATACGTCCAATCATGTGCTGGAAGGTTTCTTGGTGAATGGCAGCCCATTCTTCACGGAGTGCTGAACTGAGGAGAGGTATCGATGCCGGTCGGTGAGGCCTGGCACAAAGTCGGCGTTCCAAAACATTTCAAAGGTGTTCTGTAGCATACAGGTCAGGACTTGTAGGGAAGCAGTATACTCACGCCTTATAAAATTCACATCAGTCTTTCCATTTTGTGCCAGTCTAGTCCGCTGTAACTAGCTCTGACGTCATAAATATTGCGCAAGACTTTAAAATGAAGTAAATAACCTGAAACGTTTCTAGCATGTCAGGAGTAATACAGAATCGATATGTGTTGGATATCAGTTCAATAACTTTAACCATTTTCGAAATTTGGATGTTTTTCTGTAAAAATCATTGGCGCAACAGAAAAGAGCTAGAAACTTAAAAATTTATATTTAGATTCGTTTTGCATAATAATTTAGTAGAAACAGTATTCTGGATCTCACAAATTACAATTTTAGTTGAAATTCATGATTTTCTGGTTTTTGTCTTAGAAATTAAGGAAGCAAGATAGATTAAGTAGGCGAATAAATAAAGCTAGGATGTTTAAATTTAAGTAGAAGGGAGATCCGGTATAATCATAAAGACGTGAGAAGTTTCAACTGAATAACTATAAAACTATAGCGATAGCGTATCTCCAAAGGGCAAGTTCAGAGCTCGTCTACTGCGTGTAGTGTAATTAAATTAATTATCTCGCCCAAAATATTTGACTTAGCCACGTCAGACTTTTATTATGATTACTTACCTGTGTGCTGATTGAACATTTAAATTGAGAGCTTCATCGGCCATCAGCAAAGGAAGCAATGATTTATTCGATAACTTAAAGTGGTGCATTACTAGCCCAGCAGCTAGTCGGAAGAGCAGATTTGATCAGGCGTTCCCTTAGCCGTCCGCACCGCGGCTTTATATGTAAGAACGCTGCGCGAGAGAGGAAGGCCCCAGTTCTCTCCAGACGCTGATTAGCACACCACCTGTGCCGGGAGTCGAGTCGCGTCGGTATCATTGCTATACACAGCCTCGGATGCCGTAATAAGTTACTCGGGATATGCGTAACCATGAAATCGTTTTCGAGTGAAGTGTTAATACTGGGATGACTTAAATGATCTATCTTCAGTTTGCGTATGTCGTATTATCACGTGCCGCCACAGGACAGACATTCTACCATTATTTAGCGTGGCGTTTGATGAACATTATCATCAAATTATGGCGAGCATTCACTTAAAAATTTAATTTGAACGGTTATAGTTGCATCAGCGCATTAGACTCTGAACTGCTCTGGTAGTTGGATTGTGTGGAATCTTTTTGGTCTGTGACTTTCAGAATATAGTGAACATTTTAGAGAGAATGGTTTTTGATTATGAATCCCAGACAATCTCCTAATTCCTCAGAGCTATAAGCTGTAGCTATAAATGTATTCCTCAGTTGAATTGGGCACTAGGAATTCTAATTACAGGCTTCACATTTTGTTAATCACTTTCTGGTTGCCAATATTGTAGTTAGAGAGCCAGTGTTGAGAACGGCAAACAGCATAAATACAAAACATTTATTCTATTACTCCACCCGCCGCCCCACAGTGTCTGTGGTTCAAATGGTTCAAATGGTTCAAATGGCTCTGAGCACTATGGGACTTAACATCTGTGGTCATCAGTCCCCTAGAACTTAGAACTACTTAAACCTAACTAACCTAAGGACATCACACACATCCATGCCCGAGGCAGGATTCGAACCTGCGACCGTAGCAGTCTCGCGGTTCCGGACTGAGCGCCTAGAACCGCTAGACCACGGCGGCCGGCACAGTGTCTGTGCAGGCCAGTCCATTACAGGAATGTTACTGTCGTGTAACCACTCCACCACAGGCCGTGTATTATGAACAGGTGCTTGATCGTGTTGAAAGATGCAATCGCTATCCCAAAATTGCTCTTTAACAGTGGTGCTTAAAACATCAGTTTAGGCCTGTGGTGTGATAGTTTCACGCAAAACAAGGGATGCAAGCACCTTCCATTCTAGGCGATTCAGTCCTGAACCGCGCTGCTGCTACGGTCGCAGGTTCGAATCCTGCCTCGAGCATGGATGTGTATGATGCCCTTAGGTTAGTTAGGTTTAAGTAGTTCTAAGTCTAGGGGACTGATGATAGGGGACTGATGACCTCAGATGTTAAGTCCCATAGTGCTTAGAGCCATTTGAACCATTGGAAGCCCCCTCCATGAAAACACGACCATGCCATAACACCACCATCTCAGAATTTTACTGTTGGCACTACACACGCTGGCAGATGAGGTTCACCGGGCATTCGCCATACCCACACCCTGCCATCGGATCGCCACAATGTACCGTGATTCGTCACTTCACACAACGTTTTCTCACTGTTCAATCGTCCAATGTTTACGCTCCTTAAACCAAGCGAGGCGTCGTTGGGCTTTTACCAGCGTGATGTGTGGTTTATAAGCAGCCGCTCGACCATGAACCTCACGTTTTCTCACTTCCCGCCTAACTGCTATAGTACTTATAGTGGATCCTGATGAAGATTGTAATTCATGTTACACATACAACCCTCTTCAACTGTCGGCGGTCTCTGTCAGTCAACAGACGAGGACGGCCTGTACGCTTTTGTGCTGTACGTGTCCCTTCACGTTTCCAATTCACTATCACATCGGAAACAGTGGACCTAGGGACGTTTGGGAGTGTAGAAATCTCGCGTACATACGTATGACACATGTGACACCCAATCAACTGAGCAAGTTCGAAGTCCGTGAGTTCCGCAGAGCGCCCCATTCTGCTCTCTCACGATGTGTAATGACTACTGAGGTCGCTGCTATGGAGTACCTGTCAGTAGGTGGCAGCACAATGCACCTAATACGAAAAACGTATGTTTCTGGGGGGTGTCAGGCTACTTTTGATCACATAATGCATGTATATAGAGAACAACAGCGGCCCTGTCACACTTCCATGGGGCTTCCTGACGATACCCTTGTCTCTGGTGAACACTTGCCATGGAGGACAACATACTGGGTTCTATTACTTAAAAAGCCTTCGAGCCACTCACATATGTGTGAACTTATTCAATATGCTCGTACCTTTGTTAACAGCCTGCAATGGGGCACCGTGTCAAATGCCTTCTGGAAATCCCACTCTAAAGTAGCAACCCACACGGATGGGTTTACTACTTGAAAATTACTGGGAAAAGCAATGATCCGACTCTTTTCCTACCTGCAGGCTCCTTCAGGTGATTTCCTCAGGAAGAACTCCTCTGTTGCAGATATCACAGTTTTACTGAAACAGAGATTGACCACATAGAATAAAAACACTCAGCATAACACTAGACATCACCTGAAAAACTTTTCAGAAACATATAACGCAATCAATTCCTTTACAACTGTGTGTGCAATAATACATCAGATTTCTCCCATTACTGCCGACTTTCAAAGCCCACACTACCCATAGCTCTATAAACTGAGGGATAAGTATCAAGTTATGTCGGCTAAATTCATTTAACAGCTCGCCCAAAGTGGATCCTTGGAAACAAAGTTCAATTAAAGTTCCTTAATGGGAAAAGGATCTACGTGCCACGCGGTAATATTCGACGACGTTATAGGAGGAATAGTTTATAATGTTTAAAGTATTTCAGCAACTCAACAAAAATCAGATCGAAATCGAACAGATTCTTTCTAAGGCCACCATTTAGCGTGATGCAGAATTATCCTGGTGCACATGCAACATTTGGTTTCTGAGGCAGAGCGCAAAATAACGCAGTGACAGCGCCATTCTTCCATTGTGTCTCCCCTCTGGCCAGAGAGGGGGCTAAGCTTTCATCTGGCGGAGCAGAAGGATAATGAGACATTGTTCTGAACTCGCTACTGGCTCCTTTCATCATCAGCAAATGTGGTCCACCCAACCAACTTAATCACTCAGTGTTCTCGTTTGGGCCTCTGACATGGCTTTATAGTTTTTTAATATTCGGGAATCTTTTCCTGAGTGAAGTCCAGCGAAAAGTATCATTCTCGTCAGCGGGAAAAAGAAAACGGCATTTTTAATGTCGTGGCAGTCAGTTGTGGGCTATGAAAGAGCTCGTAAAAACTTCACTTTGATAAAAAATGGTTCAAATAGCTCTGAGCACTATGGGACTTAACATCTATGGTCATCAGTCCCCTAGAACTTAGAACTACTTAAACCTAACGACATCACACAACACCCAGTCATCACGAGGCAGAGAAAATCCCTGACCCCGCCGGGAATCGAACCCTGGAACCCGGGCGCGGGAAGCGAGAACGCTACCGCACGACCACGAGCTGCGGACCTTCACTTTCAATTAAGTATTAATTTTACACTGCTCCAAAATTAGATAGCTCTACGAACTTCTGCTCTGTGTAACATATTACAAACAATTTTACATTACAATACCTACGCTGAGAGCTTAAAACGAAACGCAGCTAAAATAAACACTTCTCACAATATTTAGTGAAAATAATTAATTTCGTAACAGCTTCCACAAATTGAAAGATATTTCTAACTGGGCAAGGAAAATGCTTGTTGTATGTGAAAAACACATTATTGCTAAGTAACAGCTTTCTAACGACACTCCCTGCCAGCTATTGTACGTCGAAAGAACACCAATATCTCCAAAATACTTTTGATCACATTGTGTATACAGTGGCTACATTCCTGCTAAGTCTTTCTGGAGTATTGCAGAAGGAACATCCAGCGTCTCGTAGCCCTATTACACCACCTCGTTCGAATACAGTGAGATGTTGATAACGACGTCTTTGTCGCCTTAAAGGCATTCTTGAATAATATCAACTCTGACTAACAGTCACGATCGTTACAGCGTGTATTTAAGTAAATCTGATTTGCATCTTCATAGTGGCATTACTGGTGCCATTCTTAGGCAACTGGCTCGAAATTTGAATAGACGTTATCTTTCAGACGTGGAAAGACGCCTACCAACTTTCGTTGATGTTGCGATTTTTTTCCGTTAGGGTACAAACTTCAGAACTGTAAAACGTGGACGAAATCGACAGATATAGTCATAGTTACGAGTCAAAGGATTATTATAGGATCCGTACTATTTACAAGAGATAACACTGGAAGCTCTTTACGCAAAGTGGTGTAGAATACCTCTATCATTTTACCTCCTTCCCTGTTCCATTCACGATAAATGCGCGGAAAGTCAGGTTGTCTGTAAACCTCCATATTAGATATATTTTCCCGTTGTGATCATTTTGTGTGATGAATATGTGAGGAATATACTGTCCAGAATGTAATCCCTTGGAGTTCTTTTTTTCAACGGTAGACCTCTTCGCGATAAGCAACATCTCTCTAGTAACATCTAACGCTACTGGAGTTTGTTTCGCATCTTTTGCTGACAAAAGGATTGCGTACATGTTGCTAGGCGTTGTATTTTACCTACCTCTTTCATAAATGTTACCTGCTAAGAGTCCGAAACTGACAAGGAATTCTACCCTGGCGTATGCTTTTCCCTACATTCTGTTTTATGTATTCATTTTGCTTTAGGTCGCTTCGGATGGTTGGTTACAGGTATTTTTCTACTGTTGCTGTTTCTTTTGATTTGTCGTTAATAGTGCAAGCTCACAGTATTGGATTTTTCGGTTTGTTTATGCAGACCACGCTACATTAACTTATATTCAGTGTGAACTCCCAGTCCCTGTACCAATCACCTATCCTCTACAGTTTGCTACAGTCTTCTAGCAATACTACCTTCTCAAAGGCAATCGTATAATCTTTGACCAGTTATTCTTGTACAATTTAATACAGTAAACGTTCACGAATCAATAATTTTCTGGAAGTAAACTAACTTGTAGCCACATTCCATTGTTACTCACAGTAAATATCCATATCTTATGTTCTTCTATTCGTATGCAAATTTTTATCATCATAGCTTGATGTTACTGGCAAGAATACTACATATTTCAGAATTCAATTGAAGCATATCTGATTGTACACGAAAAATCGTGCTCCATCAACCTAACATCAGTAATAAAACGACTCAAGGGACCAGGACTTAACACGCCCGCTCCACTCCTCTGCAACACGTAGTGTATGCATATAACCGTTACAAGTAATAACAATAAACCTGTTTATAAGTTATTGTGGCAGGGTGCAGCTAAGAAAGTCTTCGGAAAGTCCATCGACGCACAGATGCGTGACTGTCACTGCAACCTGACTCGAGAGAGTAAGTGCCGCCACCGGCTGCGAGCCTACTGAGACACCCTCGCCAGTAGCGCAACAGCTACATGTGCACCACATACCAGATGAAAGATGCACCGTATTCAATTTCCAATACCACCACAGTCTTTCTGCGAAAGCTGTGGGGAGGTTCTACATTAGTTCTGCGGCGCCGGTATACAGATCACACTGACACATGACTATTAATAGCTCCCGACGACAACAGTGGCGACAAGTGTTCTAGGAAGTATTAGACTACGGAATGGAATGTTCCAGTTTTTGATCCCACATGAATAAATCATAGATTTTTTTTCTGTCAACTTTTTCGATAGTATTAATGTTTCTTCGTGTTGAATCAAACACTCTGGTTTTACACTGAAGAGCCATAAAAACTGGCACACCTGCCTAATATCGTGTAGCTCCCCCCGAGCAAACAGAAGTGCCGCAACACGACGTGGCATGGATTCGACTAATGTCTGATGTCGTGCTGGAGGGAACTGATACCATGAATCCTGCAGGACTGTCCATAAATCCGTAAGAGTAAGAGGGGGTGGAGATCTCTTCCGAGAAGCACGTTGCAATGTATCCCAGATATGCTCAACAACGTTCATATCTGGGGAGTCTGGTGGCCAGCGGAAGTGTTTGAACTGAGGAGAGTGTTCCCGGAGCCATTCTGTAGCAATTCTGGACGTGTGGGGTGTCGCATTATCCTACTGGAATTAACCAAGTCCGTCGGGATGTATAATAGACACGAATGGATGCTTACGTACGTGTCACCTGTCACAGTCGTATCTAGACGTATCAGGGGTTTCATATCACTGCACCTGCACACGCCCCACACCATTCAGAGCCTCCACCAGCTTGAACAGTCAGTCCCCTGCTGACATACAGAGCCCATGGTTTCATGAGGTCTCCATACCCGTACACGTCCATCCGCCAAATACAAGTTGAAACTAGACTCGTCCGACCAGGCACCATATTTCCAATCATCAACGAACCATTGTCGATGTTGACGGGCCCAGGCGAGGCGTAAAGCTATGTGTCGTGCTGTCATCAAGGATACACGAGCGGTCGTTCGGCTCCGAAAGCCCATATCGATGATGTTTCGTGCAATGGTTCGCAGGCTGACACTTGTTGATGGCCCAGCATTGAAACCTGCAGCAATTTTCGGAAGAGGTGGACTTCTGTCACGTTGAACGATTCTCTTCAGTCGTCGTTGGTCCCGTTCTTGCAGGATCTATTTCTGGCCGCAACGGTGTCGGAGATTTGATGCTTTACCGGATTCCTGATATTCAAGGTACACTTGTGAAATGGCCGTACCGGAAAATCCCCACTTCATCGCTACCTCGGAGATGCTGTGTCCCATCGCTCGCCCTTCTACTATAACACCACGTTCAGACTCACTTAAATCCTGATAACCTGTCATTGTAGCAGCAGTAACCGATCTAACAACTGTGCCAGACACTTGTCATATATAGGCGTTGCCGACCGCAGCGCCGTATTCCGCCTGTTTACATACCTCTGTATTTGAATACGCATGCCTATACGTTTCTTTGGCGCTTCAGTGTAAGTCGCAGCTTAATACTGTCTTCTTATTTAGTCACAGCACTTTATAAATCCGTTAAGTTGGCTACTGAATCAATAATACGAGGGCTGTTCGGAAAGTAAGATCCGATTGGTAGCGAAATGGAAACCAATCTGAAAATCAGAAATGTCTTATTTTCATCAGTTAACTACACCTTCCAGCTGCTTCTCTACATAGTCGCCGCTTCGACTTTTGTCGTAGCGTTGTACCAAGTTTGTAATACCCTCTCCATAAATGGCAGCGGAATGTGCTTTCCGCCAATTCTCTATGCTGGACTACAAGTCGTTTTCTGTGCCATAATGCTGTCCCCATAGACAGCGGTTCATGTGAACAGATATGAAACTCAGTGGGAGCCAATTACGGGCTGTATTGTGCGTGATCAGCACTTCCCCTTCGAAAACGATGCAGGAGCTTCTTCATTACGCTTGCAGAGTGCGACCGGGACTTGTCGTGAAGAAGGGAACGCATGAGAGTTACGTTATGTGGGCTGCATGACATCAGGGTAATCTCTCATCAGGCCCTCATACTTGGTGGAAGGTACTAATTATCTAGGTATATTTACGTGATCACTGTGTAGCCAGAACTGAAAAGAGCAAGGCGACGCGATCGACAAGCATACTAGAGACACTAACAACACATGTGTGCAAAGGATCACCGGATTTTACTGCGGTTTCTGTTTAGCGCCCGACGGACCTTACTTGCTGAGTAGCCCTCGTAGTTTGTAGGTGTCCGGACATTTGCCACACCGGACATTTGCAACGATTTTACCTGCTCCGAAGGGTCGGGTCCCTTGCCTCCTCCTCCTCACCCGCCGCCCAACCCCTGGAATGCCCGTGGAAGGTCACCGAACCCGCACACTGGTCGCAACAAAAGTCCTTGCACTCAGTTTGCTTTCGAAGTTCCTAACGCGACCGTCAGTATCAGGGGGGGCCCATAGTGCGTGCGCAGAACAGAGATTTTTCGTCGTACTGCGCATGACGTCAGCGTCGAGAAACTCCGCTCAGTTCGCGCGCTTTCTTACGTGTTGAAGCAAGTAAGTTTTGTGTTGTTGCTGTTTGTTATCGTGTTGAATCGTGTTTATTCTTTCTGCGACACTTTAACAATGCCGAATTGTGCCGTGGCTATGTGTGAAAACTATAATCAGAAGACTAAAGGGAGTAGTATTTCCTATCATAAGTTTCCGAAAGATCCTGAAACCTGTGCTCGGTGGGTTCAGCTCTGTAGAAGAAGTGATAGTATAAACATTAAAAATGCTACTATCTGTAGCGTACATTTTAAAGAAGACGATTATTTACGGGATATCCAAGCTGAATTAATGAAACTTCCGCCAAAGAAGATCTTAAAGCCGACTGCAGTTCCTTCTTTGCACCTCATTAAAGCCACATCTGCAGCTGCTGCTGCTGCTTCGTCTTCTGTCCAAGAAAGAAATGACAGAAGGAAAGATCGTGAAACACGTAAACGTGCACTTAACAGACTAGCTTCACTGTCACCGAAGAAAAAAAAAGTGGATCAAAGCACAGAAACTGAAAAAGGCCGCATCGAGGATGAAATGAAGAGGCTTCATAAGGAATTATCGCTACAGACAGAAGAAAATAAGCGTTTGATAGCTGAAAACAACACGCTGAGAACGAGAAACAAATTACTAGCTCATGCATTAAGCAGACAGAGAAAGCTATGCCAAAGCCTTCAGTATCAACGAAGTACTAAAGTGACAACTAAAGTACACCAAGTTTTAAAAAAAGTGTTTACGAACGCACAAATTGAATGTCTTCTTAAATCAAAGAAGAGCACCCATTGGACACAGGAAGATATAAGCAAAGCCTTGCTTCTGCGCTCTCTGTCCAGAAAAACTTATATTTATTTAAGAAGTATAATGGGAATACCATTACCTGGACTTTCTACGTTAAAACGATGGATATCCAATTCTTTTCGTTGTGTTCCCGGAATTTTGACTGATGTATTGTACTTAATGAATAAGCAAGCAACAAACTTAAGTCAAGCAGAGAAGCTGTGTGTGTTAAGCTTTGACGAAATGAATGTGGACAGTCGCATATGCTACGATCAAGAAACTGACACCATATACGGACCACATAGCCAGGTACAGGTTGTTATGGCACGTGGTTTGTGTGGAACCTGGAAGCAGCCCGTATATTATAACTTTGACACTACGATGAATCGGGATTTAATGATCAGTATCGTCAGAGAGACGCAGAAAGTGGGATTTGTCGTAGTTGGTATAGTGTCTGATTTGGGGGGTAAAAATGGGAAAGTGTGGAAGGAATTCCACATCGACTACACAAACACGTGCTTCACCAACCCAGATGATGAAACGAAACGTGTTTGGGTATTTGCTGATGTACCACATATGGTGAAACTTCTCAGAAACCACTTTTTAGATGATGGTTTCTCATTAAGTGACGGAAGAACTATAACAAAGGGCGTAATCGAGCAGCTATTGTCGAAAGATAATGGAGAACTGAAACTGTGCCCTAAGCTTACTGCTCATCATTTGACTGTTTGTGGAAGAGATCGACAGCGCGTTCATCTTGCTTGCCAACTCTTTTCTAACACTGTATCAGAAGCAATTTCTTTTGTATTGCCTGAAGAAAAAGATACGGCAGAATTCTTCAAATTGGTGAACGACACTTTTGATGTTATGAATTCGAGGGTACCTGTCGGCAAACGACCAATTTCAAGTGCGTTTGGATTGTGTAAGGAGACTCAGGAGGAAGTTCTTCGCAGATTCTACTCCGTCTGTGAAAAAATGAGAGTGGGAAATCGTAAAACTTTACTTCCTTTCCAAAAGGGATTACTCACCTCGATTCGGTCACTGCTGGGTTGTTTTTCGGATTTAAAACATGGCTACGGTTTGAAGTATGTATTGACCTCAAGGTTCAACCAAGACTGCCTTGAAAACTTATTTTCCCAGATTAGAGCAATTGGCAGAGCCTATGATCATCCCTTACCAGTGGAATTTAAAAGCCGTTTGCGTATTTTAGTTATGAACAAAAGTATCGCTGACATTCAGTTACGCAGTTCTTGTCCAGTCTCAGTGGAAACTGATACAAATTATTTGACTTCCAACCTGTTTGCAGGACTTGTGCCGGGCATTGAAGAAGCGTTGTCAATGGTAGAAGGTGACCAACAAATGAGGGACATTACACTAAATGACTTAATTGTTCCACCTTTGATAGAAGATTCAGAGTGTTCTCTAGAAGGTCTCCGCTACATCGCTGGATATATTGCCTGCAGGTGTGTCTCCATTGACAAATCACTTGGTCATCCTAGTGGTAAGACACTCGAAGTGTCGAAAGACCGTGCAAGTTCTGGATGGATTGAGAAACTGTCTCGTGGTGGCTTAATCATCCCTTCAGATGAGTGGTTTGATGTTGTTAAGCAGTTAGAGGTGCTTTTTTTAAATTTTCATGGCAGCAGTCTGTGTAAAGACGGCAATGTGATCAGAAACCTGACGAGACTTTTAATTGGGAAGTTTCCAACTATTCCTCAAGAGGTCATCACAGTGTACGCTAAAACCAGAACCTTCATCCGGTTAAGGCACTTCAACACATCGGCAAAGGCACAGAGGGCCAAACAGCAGCAGCAGAAAGCAGCACACAGGTGGAGAGCTTCTGCAGTCCCCTCCAGATCTGATTAAGGTATTTAAATTCTTCTTAAAAATTTTGAATGTGAGTTCATTAAACCAGGCTTCTGTATCATTATGTGTAGTAATGTCTCATCTAACTAGACGTACGGTTGCTGCTTAATACCTGCATGAAAAAGATGGTACAAACTATTGCCGACTGTGATGCACAAAATGTGTTTAGTAAACTGAAAGCTCTTGTTGTAATTGTTGCGTTTACAGTACTATTAAAAATTGTAAAATATATAAAAAGGGACTGAAGCATACCAGATCGTTGTTATCTAACAAAAAATATTGAGTAATAGAGTATAAATTGAGGGGGAGCGACAAATCTGTAGTTTTACTTTTGTCATTACCAGAGAGACAATATAAGAGTTTCACAGTCGTAGCAGGTATTAACATTCAGTCCCTGTATTGATAAGCTTCGATCGAATCCATAATTCATTATATTGCCCTTCACTTTTCGTAAATTAATGTTAGTTTAAGCGCAATAGTGCCGTATGCGAACGTCTCGCGCTGCTGACGCTTCTCGACAGTGACGTCACACGGAAGCGCCCGATCGCTGCCGAACACATTGGCCCAACCTTCTATATAGCAACCTTGCGTCAGTATGGAAGTTATTACAACGAACAAGGACACGCCTTCTGCTCATTACAATGGTTACGCGTATCTTAAAAAGAGGGAATCTAAAGAAGGTGTTGTTACGTGGATGTGCTTAAGCCGAAAAGCGGATCATTGCAAGGGAAAGCTGCTTTCGAAGATCGGAGAAGTATTGAACGTATCAGAACATCTCTGTGGACCACCTGACGATGTGGCTCTGGAAATGAGAAAGCAAGTGGAAAGGGCGAAGAGAAGGTCTCAAGAAGAAACTACACAGTTATCGGAGATTTACGCGGATGACATGGGAAATCTTCATAATAAAGGTTATGACTTTCTTACAGTGATGCCGAATTCAGAATCTATGAAGAGAACCACGCGTCGTCGACGGAGTCAAGCGCGGGGGAACCAACAAGAGTCTACGAACTCTTATGAAATTGATCTTCATGAAGATCTATTAAAAATGGGAGATGGCACTGGTTTTCTTCTAGAAGACAATAGATTAGAGGAGAGAATATTGATTTTTAGTGGAAGCAAGGGAAAAGAAAGTTTAAAAACATGTTCCCATTTTTTATGGATGGAACATTTAAGAGCTGCAGCAAGCAGTTCGCACAAATCTACACCATACACGTAGACTTAGGAGGCCCGATTAAAGAAACAAACATTCTTCCTATTGTATTTGCACTGCTCCCAAATAAGAAAGACACATACGTTCGTCTGTTTCGTCTGATAAAACAGGCAATCCCTGAGTGGTGTCCTAAAGAAGTGAATATCGATTTTGAGGCAGCTGCGATATCGGCCATTCGTCAAGTTTTTCCCACAATTGAAATAAATGGATGCTATTTCCACATGTGGAAGAGTTTATGGAGGAGAATTCAAGTTCTCGGTCTAACTGAGGAGTACCGCCAGAACGAGGATTTAAGACTTCACGTCAGCATGTGTGCAGCGCTGGCATTTGTAAAACCGGAGGACGTAAGCAATGGATGGATTGTGATTCATGCAGAAGCTCCTGATAACGGAATGCTCAATTTTTTGACTACTTTGTGGACGACTGGCTAGACAATGAAGATATCCCAATAGAAATGTGGAACTGCTATGGAAAAAGGCACCGAACGACGAATACTGTTGAAGGGTGGCACAACAAAATAAATAGTATTATTGGAAACCCTCACCCTAGAATCACCTATTTGGTGGAGTGCTTGAAAAAGGAAGCAGAGCTCACAAACTGCATGTACATGAAATTGGAAATGAATCTTGAAGGTAAGAAGAGGAAGAAGAAGTACTTGAAGCTGGACGACAGGATAGAGAGAATCGTAAAGAATTATGAAGAGACTGGCAACATTAGGCCTTGCTTGAAAGCCATTGCCCATATTCAGAAAAAACTATGAATACCACTGAGACCTCGCAGATTACTGAGTTAAAATTACTAAAACATTGAAGCGGCATTATCGGCACTAATATTAAGTTGTAATTGTAAATAGAGTGTACATTAGTTCACCCTGTTTAGGCTGATTTTAAACACGTCAAAATGGTAAATGGTCATTAATCATTTTGACAGTCCAAAGCCTGTGCAAAGTGTGATGGGAATCAGCCTTTATTGTAAAAATTAAAGAGTGTTTCAAGCCTCACAAAGTATCCCTAAATAGCTTAACGATGTAACTAGCTGGTCCCAGCTAGGTTTACTAGCGCGTAACCAAGAAGCAGTGTATTAACGAAGCCAACATTAAACATCACTCAAATGATCCTCCTGTAACCATAATTTACAGTTACATCTAATTTTTTTCAATAGCATTTTCCTTTTTAAGTAAGAGCTCCTATTGATGTCACGTTAAGATAACTTTTTTCTACCTTCTAATATTATGGCCATACTATTAAATAATTGTAAGTTCTAAAATTATTTTCTTAAGCTTCAGAGTCGCAACTATCACCTAAAATATCATGCTTTGTTAAACTGATAGTATAAGGTTTGTAAAAGAAAATGGGAACTGAACCTTTGAATTGAGCCTAAAATTGACATCCCAAAACTGATCTGATACTAAGGTTGACAATTTTGGCATCTCAAATATTTTTTTATTTAAGTTTAGCTGCAAACATTTATAGTAGATGTAAATCTATTTAAGTACATTTAGATATAGTCCTTTAAAAATTAAAATTCCTTACTAAATTGTTGATTATCTTTAAACAGGCCAGTAAAAGCAACTGAAACTAGACAAGGAGCTACTACTGAAAATTAATTGTTATTGAAGAACATCAGAAACGTATTAGACCTACTTTTCGTATACATTAGGGACTTTTTGAAAAGATATTTGATGATTTACTCTGTCACAGACAGTTCAGGCACCTCTGCAACATCAGTTATTTGATAGTGTAATTTGATTTGCTTCGCAACACCAGGCATATCTACTTCTATATTATGTTTGCAGCTGTTCTCATTTCGAATTCTGGAATATTTACTTCGTCTTCTTCGGTGAAGGAATTTCGGAAAAGTGCATTTAGTAACTCCACTTCATCAGTAACATTACCGTCGCGCAGTAAAGGTACTTACTGAGCCTTTCCGCTGGTTTACTTAAAATAGGACCAGAATCTCTTTGGATTTTCCGCCACATTTCTAGAGAGACTTTCGTTGTGGAAACTATTAAATGCATCTCGCATTGAAATGCCAACCAAATTTCGAGCCTCGGTAAAACTTCGCCAATATTGGAGATTTTGCGTTCGTCTAAATTATACGTGCCTTTTTCGTTGCTCTTGCAGCAGCTTTCTGTCGTGTTTTGTGTATTCGGTATGAAACTCTCGAGTGCTGTTGATACTATTTCTTTGAACTTAAGCCACATATGGTCTTCACTTACATAGTTTGGAAGGATTGGAGACTGTCTGTTAGAAAGAAGTCAACCGAATTTTTAGCTGCTTTTATAAATAGGTATATTTCGCGTTTAGTTTTGGTGAATTTCTTTGTTACGGAGTTGAGCCTCGTTACGACTGTGTCCACTAATCCCTGTATCCGTCGTGATGCTCAGGATTATTTGTGGCTAAGAGGTCAAGTGTGTTTCGTAACCATTTACAATTTGAATGGCCTCGTGAACTAATTGTTCAATTTTTAAAAAAAAGTATTTAGAACAATTACAGAAGTTGTTTTCTATCTACAATAGGGTCTGATAATGTATTTTTGTCAACATACGGAAGGTAGATTGAAGTCACTGCCAACTATAATTGTAGAATAGGGTTCCTATTTGTGATGAGACTCAAGTTTTCTTTGATCTGTTCAGCAACTGTTTCATCTGAGACTGGGGGGGTCAGTAAAGGGAGCCAGTTATTAATTTATTCCGGTTGTCGAATGTAACCTCTGCCCGTACTAAGTCACAGGAACTATCTGCTTCAATGTCGCTTGTGAGCTGGAATACACATTACATTATTTACCCTTAAGTTGTGCTTCTTGTTTCTGTTGTAGTGCAGATCATTACAATTACGGCTTTTCGCTCCAAAACCTAGAATGCTTTCTCTGTGACCCTGTAAATACCAGAGGTAAACAATGTAGAACAACAACGTACGTTACAAGCATAGCACTCTGTATTACGAGGGCTATTCCGAAAGTAAGGTCCGATCGGTCACGAAACGACTATGAAAATCCGATAAAGCTTTGCACAGATGTGTTGGGTAGTGTCTCTAGTATAACCCCAGTTAGCATCACGTCGCTCTTCTCATTTCTGAGCTCGCAGTGAGTGCGTAAAGATGTCTAGAAAATAGTGTCTGCCGCCAAGTACGGGGGCCTGGTGAGAAATTTCCCCTGAAGCTATGCAGCTAACATTACATAACTGTCGTGCTGTTTCGTCTTCAAGACAATTCTCAGCCGCATTCTGCAGGGGCAATGAAGATGCTCCTGCATCGTTTTCAAATGGAAATGTGAGATTACCCACAATACAGCCCGTAATTGTCTCCCTCTGAGTTTCAGCTCAGGTCACATGAACCGCTGGTTATGAAGACAACATTTCGGCACAAGACAACGAGCCGTAGGCCAGCGTAGAGAATTGGCGGAGAGCACTGGCGGCTGCCTTCTATAGCGAGGGTATGGGAAAGTTGGTACAACGCTACGATACACGTCTAAGTCGGGTCGGCGACTATGGAGATAAGTAGCTGCAAGGTGTATCTAACTGTTGCAAATAAAACATTTTTGATTTTTACCGTGGTTTCCATTTCGCGACCTATCGGACCTTACTTTCGGAATAGCCCTCGTACTTCATTTGCTTATTTCTTACATTTAAAATTGTACATCGACTTTAGATGACATGTCAATCATAGATGTTCTTATTTCTATTTAGTGAACGTACGAGTATTTTCAGTCATGTTTTGAACATTGTCCCGCTCACTTTATTAACTAATGTTTCACCACAAGGGATATCGCATTTTAGAGAGTAAATTAATATAGAGTATGTCGTTGTTCTTTTCAAACATTCACATACACATTTCTTCTTTCCTTGTTGTGTTTTGGGCATGCAGTTGTAGTAATTAAAGTAGGCACAAATGCAGTGATCAAAAAGAAATGATTAGCGTACATTCGCATTCTCTTTAGATCGTTCCTTTCTTGTTGCTCCCATGGCGATGGACTGTTTCTATCGCAATCAGTAAGCGTGAAAGGATGATACCGTACAGACTGAGGAATCTATATTTATACTGACATAATCGTCGGTATTGCTTTCGTTTCCCAAAAGCTATAAATATTTCGATTTCGGAAAAGAAGCTCTGAATTTCGCCAAGATGTCGAAGAAGAAGATCCCTTCCGTACTGGTTGTATCGAGTAAGATGTGGAGACGGTGGTTTGAAAGTGGACAGAAGTAGTACGAGGAAGGGCGTCCCTTACCTGTGGAATCGCTACCTGGCGTAGAGGCAAGTGTGGCAAATGTCCGGCGTGGCAAATGTCCGGCGTGGCAAATGTCCGGCGTGGCAAATGTCCGGCATTCTAGTTTGTAGTCTGTGTTATCGATTTCAACGTAGTTTACACGTAGGTTAACCATTATGGCAAAACAACTTGCCGTTAAATATAATTATTCCACAGTTTTTAAAAACTCAGCAAACCACTTCCCAGCTTCTAGATGCATACTGTATTATTCTTACACTGAAGCGCCAAAGCAACTAGTATATGGATGCGTATTCGAATACAGATGTAAGCAAACGGGCAGAATACAGCGCTGCGGTCAGAAACGCCTAGGTAACACGGCCGCGCGGCCAGTCAGCGCGGTCTTAGGCGCCATTCCCGGATGCGCGGCCCTTCCCACCGGAGGTTCGAGTCCTCCCTCGGGTCTAGATGTGTGTGTTGTTCTTGGCAGAAGTTAGTTTAAGTAGTGTGTAAGTCTAGGGACCGATGACGTCAACAGTTTGGTCCCTTAGGAATTCACACACTATATAACACAACAAGTGTCTGGCGCAGTTGTTAGATCGGTTACTGCTGCTACAGTGGACCGTTAGCAAGATTTAAGTGAGTTTGAGCGTGGTGTTAGTCGGAACACGTGCGATGGGACACAGCATCTGTGAGGTAGCGATGAAGCCGGGATTCTCCCGTACGACCATTTCACGAGTGTACCGTGAATAGCAATAATCCGGTAAAACATCAAATCTCCGACACTGCTGCGGCCGGAAAAAGATCCTACAAGGACAGGTCCAACGACGAGTGAAAAGAATCTTTCAGCGTGAAAGAAGTGCAACCCTTCCGAAAATTGCTGCAGATTTCAATGCTGGGCCATCAACAAGTATCACCGTGCGAACTATTCAACGAAACATCATCGATATGGGCTTTCAGAGCCTAACGACCTCTCGTGTATCCTTGATAACAGTACCACACAAGGCTTTACGCCTCGCCTTGGCCCGTCAACATCGACATTGGACTGTTGATGACTGGAAATGTGTTGCCTGGCCGGACAATTGTCGTTTCAAATTGTATCGAGTGGATGGACGTGTGCGGGTATGGAGACAACCTCATGAATCCATGGACCCTGCATGTCAGCAGAGGACTGTTAAAGCTGGTGGAGGCTCTGTAACGGTGTGGGGCGTGTGCAGTTGCTGTGGTATGGGATCCCTGATACGTCTAGATACGACTCTGACTGGTCACACGTACGTAAGCGTCTTGTCTGATCAACTGGATCCATTCAAGTCCATTGTGCATTTCGACGGGCTTGGGCAATTCCAGCAGGACAATGCGACACCCCACACATCCACAATTGCTACAGAGTGGCTCGAGGAACACTCTTCTGAGCTTAAACGCATCCGCTGGCTACCAAACTCCTCTGTCATGAACATTATTGAGTGTGTGTGGGATGCCTTGCAACGTGCTGTTGTCCACCCTCTAGTACTCTTACGGATCTGTGGACAGCCCTGCAGGATTCATGATGTCAGTTCCCTCCAGCAATAATTCTGACATTAATTGAGTCCATGCCACGTCGTGTTGAGGCACTTCCGCGTGCTCGCGAGGGCTCTTCACGATTTTAGGCAGGTGTACCAGTTTCTTTGGCTGTTCACAGTGTAACCCCAGTGGACACATTTCAAAACTCAGTACCAAATACTGTTTGTTAGTATAAAAATCTCTGGCACAACTAAGGAGTTAGAAAACACAGAGTAATACAATGCCGTTTAGTTCGTAAGATGTATATCAGGGTATAAGAACTGTAAGATGGTTAAAATGTGTGTGAATTCTTAAGGAACCAAACTGCTGAGGCCATCGGCCCGTCGACTTGCACACTACTTACACTAACTTATGCTAAGAACAACACACCCACCCATGCCCGAGAGAGGACTCGAACCTGCGGCAGGAGGGGCCGCGCAATCCGTGACTTGTCGCCTAAGACTGCACGGCCACTCCGCGCGGCGGTAAGATGGTTACCGAATCGTAAATACCTATGCATATCTCTCCTGTCTGAAGAACTAATTTGTATCACTATACAATGTCGTGACAGAAAGTCGTGGGATAACGATATGCACGTATGCAGATGGCGGTACTATCACGTACAAGAGGTATAAAAGGACACTGCGTTGGTGGAACTGTCACGTGCGGTCTGATGACTCAAGTGAAAAGGTGTCCGACGTGATTATAGCAGCACGACGGGAATTAATAGAATTTGAACGCAGAATTGCAGATGGAGCTGGACGCATGGGACATTCCATTTTGGAAATCATTAGGGAAGTCAATATACCGAGATCCACAGTTTCAAGAGTGTGCCGAGAATGCCAAATTTCAGGCATTACCTCTCACCACGGACAATGCAGTGGCCGACTGCCTTCACTTAACGATCGAGAGTATCGGCGTTTGCGTAGGGTTATCAGAACTATGAGACAAGCAACACTGCGTGAAATATCCGCAGAAATCAATGTAGGACAATCGCTGTCAGACCAGACTAATAAACCGTTAAATGATGGTACGTTCATGTTTCAACATCGTCTGGACGTAGGGATCCAAGTTCAAAACGGTCGGTGTAGCCTGAACATACATCACGGTAATCCTTTGGTAACACGAAGAGACATAGAAAACAATATAAAGATCTGATGAGCGGCTGGTTTAAACAACGGGTGGGGAGGGGGGGGGAGGGGGGGGAGGGGGAGGGGGGAGCTTACAGCGAAGTGGCGCAATAGCCTAAAAAAACTGTCAATGGGTGTAAAGCAAGCCGCTTAGAGGCTTTTTAACGGAAAAGGAGATATAAACAAACTAAACACGTATCACAACTCCAGCCTATGCGTATTCCTGGAACACGGGACCGCGTACTGTGAAATACCAACACCGCGAAAGTATACGCGCTCGCGTAGATGATACCGTTCTGTACACTTCCTGTTGCACTTACCGCTGTCTAGAACCTATGCTAACACGAATGGTTCATGCCTGTCCCGACCAACATAAAAAATGCTGTTTTTTTCTAAAAAAAAGGCTTCAACTTCCTTCACTTTTATTTCTGGCCAAGCCCTGCATACACCAAACACTTTGGACGAAATCGGCGACGACGAGTAGGCGCGGTCCCCTAGTAACCCAGGTGCAAACATCCCCAGGACCTTTCTCTCAGCTTATCTGCGAGTTCCTGTGGACGCTCTCACACTCACCTGCATGAAATACTCAGCACGTGCTCTGTCTTCCATATAGTGAAGCTAAGGCACTACTGGGCGACGGATCCACGGCCTAGGAATTTTGAAGGTCACTAAGAGACTAGTCAAGGATAATATCTCCACAATAGGACCGATACCTGGCTCTAACAGCATTCGAAAACCACATATGTTTTTAACGTAATTGTGTGCAGGTCTTACAGCTGCCTCAGGAGTTAGTTTCCCAACAAACAGTGGGTTGTAAGCTCCCAGTAGATAACTTGTACGGCAGGCATCTAGCAATGTGTGTCACATCCAAAGAAGTGCAGAAAGGAAACAACTTGTTTTGGATCATCAATATCGAGATTGGGACGAAAGCGTAGTGACACCCAAATATCGTCCATGATGATTAGGGGCTAAAAAGTCATCTGGACTGGCTTGGAACAGATATCCGCTTAAATTTGCGGAGCAAGTCTCGTCACACATTTGTCTGTAGAGAAAGGGACAGCCAGCGCAATCACAGTAACGTAGTGGAAACACATTCTGATGGTGGTGAAGTGCTGCAGCGAGGAGGCATCATGTGGTATGGGCCTCTCAGTTTCATGTATTCATTGGTCGTCGTTTGCGCGAACAACGGTCTGTTTGGCTGACTTCAGTGTTAATTATCTCGGAAACTGTCCAACGTATCGAACTCTATTAGTGATGATAATTTCTCAGCACAATCGACCCTGCAACACCCTTACAAGTGTTTCAAACTTTTTCTGACCACCCTCTACAGAACTCGTCTGGAAAGTGTTGTGGAGATGATTGGTTCAAATGGCTCTGAGCACTATGGGACTCAACTGCTGTGGTTATTAGTCCCCTAGAACTTAGAACTACTTAAACCTAACTAACCTAAGGACATCACACACATCCATGCCCGAGGCAGGATTCGAACCTGCGACCGTAGCAGTCGCACGGTTCCGGACTGCGCGCCTAGAACCGCGAGACCACCGCGGCCGGCTGTGGAGATGAACTGTGGGCAATAGGAACGCACCAAGGACTCGCCAAATGTTTGTATAGCCCTTTCTCAGGAACGTGAGACATGCTAATTTAGCTATAGAGACAGACATTGAGATCACATAACGTCCAAACATGTGTGACAGCTAGGAGTAAAAATATCGCTTATTAATTGTTTTCTTGTAGTGAGACACATTTTACTGTTTCGTCACACTTTCAAAATGTACGTCTTCGGTTTCAGGTCTGCTCTACGCGAGGTAGTCATTACATATTAACTATCACCTCGAAACAATCAAGCTGGGACCATGAAACATGGTGAAGTTGTCAGCTGTTTTCTAAAAATTCACCCTTCAAAGCAATGCATTTTTTCCAACGATCGATGACTTGACGGAGACCTCTGCATTTTGCCTGTTCGGGGAACGTTACACCTCGAAAATCACCTCCTCGTCATTCTGAAAATGCCTGCTACGCACTGGCTTCTTCAGCTCATAAAAGAGGAAGACATCACTGGGTGCCACAAGAGGGAAATAGGCAGGATGTGCATGTTTTAATAACTCAACAAAGCAGCAAGTGTGGCTGGGTCCTGTGCAGAATGAACTTGGGCCTTGTGAAGCGAAAACGCCCCCTCGGACAGCTTCGCGAGGTGCTTTCTGTTGACACCATTTCGTGTTACCGTCAGGAGATTTCGATAGTACGCTCCTGTCAGAGTTTGCTTCTTAACGAGCATAATCTGCTTCCATGAGCACGTTAATCACTGGACAAATAAATGCGCACAACAGTAAACTAGTACCACAGGAGCTCCGAAGGGTGGTGGAGGTGAGAGTCTGGACGTGCTCAGTGTGCAGGAGCCGTACTCTCAAGTTGGGTGGATCCCCTTCGCAGCAGCGAACTGGCAAGTAATCCATAGTGAAGTGGAACCAAGAGCAGCAATCATAATCACAAATAGGGCGCTGAAAGCTACGGTTCTCGCACGGCTCTCTGATGACCACTGCAACGTCGTAGAACTACAGTCGCCTATTGGAGTGCTGTATATCAATATGTACAGGGTTATTACAAATGATTGAAGCGATTTCACAGCTCTACAATAACTTTATTATTTGAGATATTTTCACAATGCTTTGCACACACATACAAAAACTCAAAAAGTTTTTTTAGGCATTCACAAATGTTCGATATGTGCCCCTTTAGTGATTCGGCAGACATCAAGCCGATAATCAAGTTCCTCTCACACTCGGCGCAGCATGTCCCCATCAATGAGTTCGAAAGCATCGTTGATGCGAGCTCGTAGTTCTGGCACGTTTCTTGGTAGAGGAGGCTTAAACACAATCTTTCACATAATCCCACAGAAAGAAATTGCATGGGGTCAAGTCGGGAGAGCGTGGAGGCCATGACATGAATTGCTGATCATGATCTCCACCACGACCGATCCATCGTTTTTCCAATCTCCTGTTTAAGAGATGCCGAACATCATGATGGAAGTGCGGTGGAGCACCATCCTGTGGTACGTTTAGCTCCCTGCTTGCTTTATTCGTCGACTTCTGCGGGCTACGCGTGAAACTTGCCCGCATGCGTTCAACCGTTTCTTCGCTCACTGCAGGCTGACCCGTTGATTTCCCCTTACAGAGGCATCCAGAAGCTTTAAACTGCGCATACCATCGCCGAATGGAGTTAGCAGTTGGTGGATCTTTGTTGAACTTCGTCCTGAAGTGTCGTTGCACTGTTATGACTGACTGATGTGAGTGCATTTCAAGCACGACATACGCTTTCTCGGCTCCTGTCGCCATTTTGTCTCACTGCGCTCTCGAGCGCTCTGGCGGCAGAAACCTGAAGTGCGGCTTCAGCCGAACAAAACTTTATGAGTTTTTCTACGTATCTGTAGTGTGTCGTGACCATATGTCAATGAATGGAGCTACAGTGAGTTTATGAAATCGCTTCAATCATTTGTTATAGCCCTGTATTTCCAGTATGGCAGAGGAATTGATGAATTCCTAGACAAACTAACTCATGTGGCCACGGCGTTGCGGGGGCTCAGATTCGTCGTGACAGCAGACATAAACGCGAAGTCCCCCCTATGGTTCAGTGGCACTCGAGATGACAGAGGAGAAAAAGCAGAAGAAACTATCATGGCGTTGCAATTAATGGTTACCATTAAACAAGGGAACCCCCTTACCTACACTGATAGTGGGGGTGAGGCCACAAACATTGACGTTACTTTAGTAACATCTAATCTCGTAACCAACGTAAAAGATTGGACTGTCTGGGACCAAATTACTACTAGCGACCACAATCTAATAACTTTCTCACTGGGTGTTAGGGAGTTCTACTGAGACATGGGATGGGAAATACAATTCAACTACAACAGGACCGATTGGGACCACTTGGCGAGAAAGTGTGACGTACTGACATTGCCAGAAGCTGACGAGAACGTAGAGGAATATGCTGAGGAACTGGTGAAAGCAGTTATCAGGGCGGTGAAGGCAGCTGTACCAACCAGGAGGAGAGCCGTTGCGGCTTCCCCATCACCATGGACAGCCGAACTGGGACAGATGCGCCAGTCTGTAAGGAGGGCAAGGAGGCACTACCAGTGAAACCAGCGAAATGTCGTCTGGGAAGAAAAGCAACGTTGGTTGCATGTTTACAGGGGAGCAAAAGAACAGTTTCAACAGGAGCTAAGGGCAGTCAGGTTGAAGAGTTGGGAAAAATACGTTCAACGCCAAATTGCTACTGACCCATGGGGGTATCACGTATAAGTTAGTACGGGAAAAGATTAGATCACCAATGATGTTGTCCACCGTCAGGGATGGGGGCCGGATGACGGAAACTTGGCAGGGGACTGCCGAGGTCCTCCTCCGGGTCCTGTTGCCTGATGACAGAGAAGAGGATGATTCAGAGGAACAATGACAAGTCAGGATAGAAAACGAACAGGCTTACGAAAGTAATAGCGTAGTTTATCCCTTCTCCGAAGAGGAGGTCGAAGCCAAAATAAAAGCCCTTAAGAAGGGCAAAGGTCCTGGGCCAGACGGCATTACAGCGGAGGTGGTGCAATTCCTGGCCCACCCAGCTGGTGGCGCCTCTCACTAAGTTATACAATGAGTGCCTAAGCCTCAGGAAATTCCCCTCCATCTGGAAAAAGGCAAATGTTGTAATAATTAAGAAAGGTCCAGATAAAGATCCAAAAGAAGCAAAATCATACAGACCCATGTGCTAACTACATCTGCTGGAGAAACGTTTTGACAGGCTGCTAGCAGACAGACTGACAGCACACCGCGTGTTGTGTGGGATGAGCGACAGGAAATTTCGGCTTTCGGCCGGAGCGATCGGCGCCTGACGCAATCGCCCTGGCTGCGGTGGTCTGTGACTCAGCCCCACACAAGTACATTGTCGGCATCATAGTGAACATCAGTGGCGCCTTTGACAGCCTGTGGCGGCCTTCGCTCTTCTCCTGCTTGCGGGAGAAAGAGTATCCAGGACCGCTATATGGCCGTCCTAGGAGCTATTGCGAAAAAAGGGAGGTCTGGCTATTGTCCCGTAGCGGGAAAAATCAGCAAAAAGATAAAAGGGGTGTCCACAGGGCTCTTTTCTGAGGCCACTCTTTTCGGACATTAATGTGGAACCCCTCTTGGACAACTTACAGAACAATAATGATATGCTAGAGGTCATAGCCTAAGCAGACGACCTCCTCCTGCTGGTTGGCGGCCGTAGCCGGGAAGACTTGGATACGGTCCTTTCGATTTTCGGTTCTGTCTTGACCACATGGTACCGCAAAGCAAAAATGACGGTAGAACCTAGAAATTCCACGTATTTACTATTAAAAGGACAACTTGTAAGAAACCCAACAATTAGAATAGACGGCTCACCAGCTCTCCGGCGCAGCGAGGCCCGAAATCTAGGTGTAGTCGTCAACGAGAGGTGGAACTATACATCACATATTGACACTGTAACACAAAGAACCCTGGAAACAGTAATTTCATTGGGATCGGACACAAACGTTTCCACCTGCCACCAGACTTAATAAAATTATATCATAATAGTATACTAACCTCGATTGTAGGATATGGGTCAGGAGTCTGGGCACACAAGCTCAGGAGGGTCATGCCCGCCATGGCCGTAAGAAGAGTGCAGCGAAACATGCTCCTGCGTTCGATAGGGGCTTACAGAACAACTCAGGGGGAGCACTGCTAGTATTAATGGGACTCTGTCCTCTTTATATAAAAATTAGAAACAGGCAGCCTGGTTCTAGGTGAAAAAAGAGAAAAGGAAAAAAATAGTTGAAATAAAGGGGATCTATGTAGGGGAAAATTCTGGAATTAAAATAAGGTGGGAGGAATTATAGCAGGAACAGTGGGATAATGAAGAAACTGGGCGAAGAACACATGAATTTCTGGCCAACATCAAGGAGCTTCTACAGCTTAGATACTTCGCACCAGTAAGAGGACTGCTGCACTTTCTTACTGGACATGGACCCTACCCGGCATATCTATGCCGGTTTGTGAAGCGGGCTACACCAACGTGTGACTGTGGTGCCGTACAAGGCACCCCACATCATGTGGTGTATGAGTGCCCCCTCTTCGACGACGTAGCAGCACAACTTAGACAACAACTTCCCAATGACGACACGTACCACCTGCTCAGGCAAGAGGACACCTCTCACATTCTAAACAAACTTTCAAACGAAATATCCAGTAAAGTTTTGAAAGAATTCCAAAGGAACAATCAACAGTAAATAAAACCCAATTTAGTCACCGTGCACCTGTCCTGTTCCGCCGGACGTGGACTTGGCCAGCCGCTTCACGACTGGGATCCGCCACGTCTCGGATTAGGGGGAGGGTGTGCATTCCAACCGATCATGACACGCACCAGAAATGACAGTAGAAATAAAAATTAGGTTTTAACTTTAGGATAGGATAGGATAACCCACTAGGATAGAACTGCAGCGATTCCAACATCTTGGGCCAGCCCGGTGCCAGGGGCATGCCCGCTGGGATTAGCTCGGTGGGTACGGCCGACAAGGTAGATTTGTAAGATGCTGGCACACCTGTAACGCTGCAGGTAGCGTAGATTAGCTTAAGTATAGATAAAGTAGCGTACAAATAAAAAATAGCAGTAGTGAGCTAATCCCAAGTAACATAGTGATAAAAGAAACTTGTAGCAGAAGATAGCAGTGAAACTTAGCAATGCCCATAGTGGAAATAGTGGTAGTACAAACACACCTGTAGCAATAACAAGATAAGCTGCAGTATTTGTAATACAAATATAAATTTAGGACCCAATAATGTAGGTAGTGGGTCAAATATGTATCATGTAGTTTCCTGAATAAAGAATTTTTTTAAAATTATCTGCTACAACCAGCACCAATCCCAAAAACACTCAGCATCACTTTGCTCGATGACGGTTGCGTCTTCACCTGTCTCAGCGATGGTGTAACCACATGTTTCCATTGCTTCTTTTGCTCCTTTGTTTCGGGATCATAGCGAAGCCCAGACATCGTCTATGGTGATTAGGGGCTGACAGGGTCATCAGGATTGGCCCGTCACACGTTCAACATTTCCGCAGCTGCCTCGATTCAGTAGGCTTTTTTAGCGATAATGAATAGTCGCGGAACCCAGCAGGCAGTTGCCTTTGTCATATTCAAAACATCGCGAAAGATGCTGAAAATTGATCCCCGAATGGTTTTCACTTTTTCCGCTATCACTTCGATCTTGACACGCCGGCATTCGAGCACTGGGGCCTCCACGTCTTTTGCGACTCCCGGGTATTCACAGACAGGGGTCTGCTACTTTGTTCCCTCTCACTAACAAGGAAACACCACCATCTCGACTTCACATTTTAAGGAGAAAAAAGCACACTCGAAAGATGTCAGCCCCAGCAATCGGTCTCTCGCCAGAATTTGTGCTATAATTATGATATTATAGCTTTTAAACTTTCGCGGGCTCTAGTTATTTGCACTCGCACACAAGGGGACCGTATGGACTTCCTCTCAACAATCTGATTCATCTTGACGTAGTGTGTGGCATGACTAGGACTCCAACATGTATAAATACACTTAAATACACTGAAGAGCCAAAGCACAAGTTCATCAAGCCACTGTTCGTCCAGATTGTCCCACTCCTAAACGGCGATTCGGCGTAGATCCCTCAGAGTGGTTGGTGGGTCACGTCGCCCATAAACAGACTTTTTCAATCTATCCCAGGCATGTTCAATAGGGTTCATGTCTGGAGAAAATGCTGGCCACTCTAGTCGAGCGATGTCTTTGTCCTGAAGGAAGTCATTCACAAGATGTGCACGATAGGGGCGCAAATTGTCGTCCATGAAGACGAATGCCTCGTCAATATGCTGCCGATATGGTTGCACTGTCGGTCGGAGGATGGCATTCACGTATCGCACAGCCGTTACGGCGCCTTCCATAACCACCAGCGGCGTACGTCGGCCTCACGTAATGCCTCCCCAAAACAGCAGGGAACATTCACCTTGCTGCACTCGCTGGACAGTGTGTCTAACGTGTTCAGCCTGACGGGTTGCCTCCAAACACGTCTCCAACGATTATCTGGCTGAAGGCATATGCGATACTCATCGGTGAAGAGATTGTGATGCCAATCCTGAGCGGTCCATTCGGCACGTTGTTGGGCCCATCTGTACCGCGCTGTGTGGTGTCGTGGTTGCAAAGATGGACATGCCATGGACGTTGGCGCATCATGCAGCCTTTGCGCACAGTTTCAGTTGTAACACGACGTCCTGTGGCTGCACGAAAAGCAATATTCAACATGGTGGCATTGCTGTCAGGGTTCCTCCGAGCTATAGTCCTTAGTTAGCGGTCATCCACTGCAGTAGTAGCCCTTGGGCTTGAGCGAGGCATGTGATCAACAGTTCCTGTCTGTCTGTATCTCCTCCATGTCCGAACAACATTGCTTTGGTTCACTCCGAGAAGCCTGGACACTTCCCTTGTTGAGAGCCCTTACTGGCACAAAGTAACAATGCGGACGCGATCGAACCGCGGTATTAACCGTCTAGGCGTGGTTGAACGACAGACAACACGAGCCGTGTACCTCCTTCCTCGTGGAATGACTGGACTGATCGGCTGTCGGACCCTTTGCGTCTAATAGGCGCTGGTCATGCATGGTTGTTTACATCTTTGGGCGGGTTTAGTGACATCACTGAACAGTCAAAGGGACTGTGTTTGTGATACAATGATACAATATCCACAGTCAACGTCTACCTTCAGGAGTTCTGGGAACCGGGGTGATGCAAAACATTTTTTGGTGTGTGTACTTGGTTTGTCGCTATTAGTCAAGAAGTTGGCTGGTGAAAGAGTAAGTGCTAAACTCTTGGTTTCATAAGCGCGAGGTCTCTGAGTCGAATATCGCTGCCGGTACTACTTGTTTTTCTGAGTTATTTGCACAAGTATTCGGTGCTATGCTTCGATATACGCGGTACGCCGCGAAATTGTTTGACTATTGAGAAAGAAACGTTTATGAGTCTAAACAAAGTTTGTATTGCAGTAGATATACTCAAAAAAACCAGCGATATGCAAAAATCCGGCGTATATTACATCTGCTGTATGTCGCGACAACTATTGTTATCCGTGTTTCCAAGATCAGTATAATCCTGATTCACGCAGTGCTGCATAGGTTACAAATTATACTTGTCACAAATGTAAATACAACAATATAAATGAAATGGCTGCACTGATTTGACTGACAGTTCTCATTTATCCTCTTTTCATTTCCATTCTCCTTAAGAAATTTTTCTTCTCTTTTCAGGTTAAAAATTAGGAAAATAGTAAATAAATGATTAAATATTAATAATTTGCACAGTCGTAATAAATCTGTTGTTAAAATTACGTGGGAATGATAAAAAATACTACAGGCAGCGAGATTCGATTCCTACACCTCGCGCTTATGAAACTATGCGCTTCCTCCCTCATTTGCGGTCTCCGTGCACACTAGGGGCCCCACAATGCATACGTTACAAGAACGCCTATAATTTTCGAACTAGATTCTCTCTAAAAACGGTTGAGAGTTGTGTGTTTCCGTTTAGTCCTAGTCGTGCCATACACATTCCCTCAGTGTGAATGACATTGGTGAAAGGAAGTTCGTACGGTCCCCTTGTAAACTCCACTGCAGTCACCCAATGCCCGAGCGCGAAGTACTGTACAGCGGAGTGACAATCAGAGCCCTCCTTTTCGTGGGATGTTGAAGGCGAGGGAAGAGGAGGGGGATGGGGTCACGTCTGACCAACATATTTTGAAATCCTGTTCGAGAACACGCTATTCTACGCGAAAAATAGTAAGTAATGTAAGTACATAATATGTCAACTTCACGCACATGTTCAATATTATTTTAACAATATTCTCGTATTGATATTGTGCAGTTATATATATGCCTCAAAATCAAAATGAATAGACCTAAGACTAAGGGCTCCCATATATATGGGCAAGGCGGGGAGGGGTGTCGAAACCCTCACCCTGGCTATGAAAAAAATATAGTGCATTCAGGTGTTTTTCTTTCAAGAAAACGACTTAAAAGACAGTATTACACAGGTTTTTAACATGGACCCATATGAAAAATTTTTATGGTTACTTACAAACCGCCATTCGTCTTCATAAATATTAAAAATACACCATACCCCCAGGTCTATCCACCCTTCCCCTACAAACTATAATATGGTCTCCCTTGCCGAAGCGACTGCAGAATTATTGTGAAATGAAGGTAGTTATCTGCTATTTACAATTTAATTGTGGCAATCAAATTGTAGGACAACACTTCTCCAGCAAATTTCCTTCACTTTAGTAGTGTTAGCTTTAAAATTCAAAGAAAATAACGCACAACAGCGAATTAAATAATTAAATTGCTCTGCGCTACTTCTTTCATGACACACTAATTCGTTTCATTAATTTACATTGCGTTTGTGAGTCTCTATATAAAAATGTTCAAAGCAAAGTGATCTCTGGCACCAGCTACGCGTTAGAAGCCGCGCACTTCGATAAAATGAACAAAACAGATCAGTAATGTGAAAACAGTAATTCACAAACCTCTTACTCACTCAGCTGTACAGTAAATCCCGCTCGAGCATAAAGCGACCGCAGTAGGCGGAACAAGTAACTAACATTTGGTGAGCACGAAAGTTTAAAAGCTGTACTTTCAGAAGGTCATAACTGTGTACTACCAGAATCGTAGCCTATATTTTCACTCGGGGGTGACTGTTGGGGCTGATATCTTGCAAGAACACTTTTTTCCTCAAAATATGGGGCTAAGCTAGTGGCGTTTCCTTCGTCAGAGTTGCCTAACCACAATGAAATTGTCTGCACCACCAAAATACCGTAGTATATGACGATGTACTATTGCCGTAGACTTCCGAGAACTCAAAATGTTGTTGCGGCGTCCTTTCCCTCCAGATACAGGAAACGTATGACCGTACGTTATTCCACGTTATCAGCAGGCTGCACCATTTTGCTGTGGGTTCTTTTGCACTGTGCTACAGTACTGAAGAAACTGCAAAAAGGTGGGAGTTTAAGGAGATGGGTCCTGGATAAACTGAAAGAACCATAGGTTGTACAGAGTTTCAGGGAGAGCATAAGGGAACAATTGACAGGAATGGGGAAAGAAAAACAGTAGAAGAAAAATGGGTAGCTTTGAGGGATGAAATAGTGAAGGCGGCAGAGTACCAAATAGGTAAAAAGACGAGGGCTAGTAGGAACCCTTGGGTAACAAAAGAAATATTGAATTTAATTGATGAAAGGAGAAAATATAAAAATGCAGTAAATGAAGAATGCAAAAAGGAATACAAACGTCTCAAAAAATGGCTCTGAGCACTATGGGACTCAACTGCTGAGGTCATTAGTCCCCTAGAACTTAGAACTAGTTAAACCTAACTAACCTAAGGACATCACAAACATCCATGCCCGAGGCAGGATTCGAACCTGCGACCGTAGCGGTCTTGCGGTTCCAGACCGCAGCGCCTTTAACCGCACGGCCACTTCGGCCGGCACAAACGTCTCAAAAATGATATCGACAGGAACTGCAAAATGGCTAAGCAGGGATGACTAGAGGACAAATGTAAGGATGTAGAGGCTTATCTCACTAGGGGTAAGATAGATACTGCCTACAGGAAAATTAAAGAGGCCTTTGGAGAAAAGAGAACCACTGGAAACCCAGTTCTAAGCAAAGAAGGGAAAGCATAAAGGTGGAAGGAGTATATAGAGGGTCTATACAAGGGCGATTTACTTGAGGACAATATTATGGAAATGGAAGAGGATGTAGATGAAGATGAAATGGGAGATAAGATACTGCGTGAAGAGTTTGACAGAACACTGAAAGACATGAGACGAAACAAGGCCCCCGGAGTAGACAACATTCCATTAGAACTACTGACAGCCTTGGGAGAGCCAGTCCTGACAAAACTCTACCATCTGGTGAGCAAGACGTATGAGACAGACGAAATACCCTCAGACTTCAAGAAGAATATAATAATTCCAATCCCAAAGAAAGCAGGTGCTGACAGTTGTGAAAATCACCGAACTATCAGTTTAATAAGTCACAGCTGCAAAATATTAACGCGAATTCTTTACAGACGAATGGAAAAACTGGTAGAAGCCGACCTCGGGGAAGATCAGTTTGGATTCCGTAGAAATGTTGGAACACGTGAGGCAATACTGACCCTACGACTTATCTTAGAAGAAAGATTAAGGAAAGGCAAACCTACGTTTCTAGCATTTGTAGACTTAGAGAAAGCTTTTGACAATGTTGACTGGAGTACTCTCTTTCAAATTCTGAAGGTGGCCGGGGTAAAATACAGGGAGCGAAAGGCTATTTACAATTTGTACAGAAAGCAGATGGCAGTCATAAGAGTCGAGGGGTATGAAAGGGAAGCAGTGGTTGGGAAGGGAGTGAGACAGGGTTGCAGCCTATCCCCGATGTTATTCAGTCTGTAAATTGAGCAAGCAATAAAGGAAACAAAATAAAAGTTCGGAGTAGGTATTAAAATCCATCGAGAAGAAATAAAAACATCGAGGTTCGCTGATGACACTGTAATTCTGTCAGAGACAGCAAGGGACTTGGAAGAGCAATTGAACGGAATGGACAGTGTCTTGAAAGGAGGGTATAAGATGAACATCAACAAAAGCAAAACGAGAATAATGGAATGTAGTCGAATTAAGTCGGGTGGTGCTGAGGGAATTAGATTAGGAAATGAGACACTTAAAGTAGTAAAGGAGTTTTGCTATTTGGGGTGCAAAATAAATGATAATTGTCGAAGTAGAGAGGATACAAAATGTAGACTGGCAATGGCAAGGAAACCGTTTCTGAAGAAGAAAAATTTGTTAACATCGAGTATAGATTTAAATGTCAGGAAGTCGTTTCTTAAAGTATTCGTATGGAGTATAGCCATGTGTGGAAGTGAAACGTGGACGATAAATAGTTTAGACAAGAAGAGAATAGAAGCTTTCGAAATGTGGTGCTACAGAAGAATGCTGATGATTAGATGGGTAGATCACATAACTAATGAGGAGGTATTGAATAAGAATTGGGGAGAAGAGGAGCTTGTGGCACAACTTGACTAGAAGAAGGGATCGGTTGGTAGGACATGTTCTGAGACATCGAGGGATCACCAATTTAGTATTGGAGGGCAGCGTGGAGGGTAAAAATTGTGGAGGGAGACCAAGAGATCAATACACTAAGCAGATTCAGAAGGATGTAGGCTGCAGCAGAAAAGCAACTGGAATCACTGAACAGAGGAAAGTCCACTGGACCTGACGGGATACCAATTCGATTCTACACAGAGTACGCGAAAGAACGTGCCCCCTTTCTAACAGCCGTGTACCGCAAGTCTCTACAGGAACGGAGGGTTCCAAATGATTGGAAAAGAGCACAGGTAGTCCCAGTCTTCAAGAAGGGTCGTCGAGCAGATGCGCAAAACTATAGACCTATATCTCTGACGTCGATCTGTTGTAGAATTTTGGAACATGTTTTTTGCTCGAGTATCATGTCGTTTTTGGAAACCCAGAATCTACTATGTAGGAATCAACATGGATTCCGGAAACAGCGATCGTGTGAGACCCAACTCGCTTTATTTGTTCATGAGACCCAGAAAATATTAGATACAGGCTCCCAGGTAGATGCTATTTTTCTTGACTTCCGGAAGGCGTTAGATACAGTTCCGCACTGCCGCCTGATAAAGTAAGAGCCTACGGAATATCAGACCAGCTGTGTGGCTGGATTGAAGAGTTTTTAGCAAACAGAACACAGCACGTTGTTATCAATGGAGAGACGTCTACAGACGTTAAGGTAACATCTGGCGTGCCACAGGGGAGTGTTATGGGACCATTGCTTTTCACAATATATATAAATGACCTAGTAGATAGTGTCGGAAGTTGCATGCGGCTTTTCGCGGATGATGCTGTAGTATACAGAGAAGTTGCAGCATTAGAAAATTGTAGCGAAATGCAGGATGATCTGCAGCGGATAGGCACTTGGTGCAGGGAGTGGCAACTGTCCCTTAACATAGACAAATGTAATGTATTGCGAATACATAGAAAGAAGGATCTTTTATTGTATGATTATATGATAGCGGAACAAACACTGGTAGCAGTTATTTCTGTAAAATATCTGGGAGTATGCGTGCGGAACGATTTGAAGTGAATGATCATATAAAATTAATTGTTGGTAAGTCGGGTACCAGGTTGAGATTCATTGGGAGAGTGCTTAGAAAATGTAGTCCATCAACAAAGGAGGTGGCTTACAAAACACTCGTTCGACCTATACTTGAGTATTGCTCATCAGTGTGGGATCCGTACCAGATCGGGTTGACGGAGGAGATAGAGAAGATCCAAAGAAGAGCGGCGCGTTTCGTCACAGGGTTATCTGGTAACCGTGATAGCGTTACGGAGATGTTTAATAAACTCAAGTGGCAGACTCTGCAAGAGAGGCGCTCTGCATCGCGGTGTAGCTTGCTCGCCAGGTTTCGAGAGGGTGCGTTTCTGGATGAGGTATCGAATATATTGCTTCCCCCTACTTATACCTCCCGAGGAGATCACGAATGTAAAATTAGAGAGATTAGAGCGCGCACGGAGGCTTTCAGACAGTCGTTCTTCCCGCGAACCATACGCGACTGGGACAGGAAAGGGAGGTAATGACAGTGGTACGTAAAGTGCCCTCCGCCAAACACCGTTGGGTGTCTTGCGGAATATAAATGTAGATGTAGATGTAGATGCAGTAGGTACTGGGAGATGAAGAACCTTGCACAGGATAGAGTAGCATGGAGAGCTGCATGAAACCAGTCTCAGGACTGAAGACCACAACAACAACAACAACAGTACTGTGGCGCGGGGATTTCAATCAGTGGCATGGCTGCAGACATATACCTGTAAATAAACAAAACATGATTTACGTAACTTATGTTTTCGAGGTGGTAATTAAAACTTTATGACTGCACCCGGTAGTCACACATTTCGGACACTATTGTGAGCATAATATTTTGTGATAAACCTTACCTAGTGGAGTAGCCCTTTCGATATGTTGTTCAGACATTCTCTGATTTTTCAATCACGCTTAACCTTTCGAGTTCAGTGTAGACTGTTTCTCGCTAAAACCACCAATGGAGAAAGGAAACCTAACGGCCTCATCTGACTGACAGTTCACCATCAACGGTCTTTTACCTTCCACTTCATAGAACAATGTGTGCTACAACGGCTTCGGCTGAGTTAGAATGTAGACTACTTGTTGCAACACTGAGACCTCAACCACCTAACCGAGGATTGTGCAGCTTGGCAGCACTGGGTGCTGTGAGCCTTACAACAACTCTGACTTTTCCAGAAATTCAGTGAAACTTTTTACTACAGAATTCGATAAATTTTTTGTTATATATGACTATAATTTGTACGTCTGTCGAAAATTACTAATCTATTGCACACTAAATGATGATTTACATTCTGAATGAGGTTTAATTACTGTAGACTGTAATGCAATATGTACTATTCTTCCCTTATCTCATGTAACAGACACTAAGACTTTGAATGGGGGAGTGTGGGGATGACGGATTGGGGGTGGGGTGCTAAACGTGACTCAGTGTGGTGTGGTGTGGTGTCAGATGCAGTAGCATCTGACCAAAACTTCCACTACCTGTATTTGCTTACACCAATGACTGGTTATTTTCAGTTCACTGAATCAGAAAAAAAGAGGCTTGGCTTCACTGACGACAGCAAGCGGTGCCTCAGTAACTGAAATGCACCGAAGCGCAAGACTGAAGCACGAACAACATATCGAAGGATTCAGTGCGTGCTGTTTTTATGTGACATGGCGTGTGAGAAACAATAACACAGACATTGATTGTGCAGTCTGAAACCACTTAGCAGACGCCAGAATTAATGGAATTGTAACTGAGATCAGGTAAGACTACTTTAACCTGTCGAAACGGATGCAAAATCTCTTGAAAAATATTAAGGCAGTTATTGCAGTAGAAATCGTATACAAATCCCCTTGGGTGCTCCCCAAGTTACTTTTAAGTGTCATGATTTCGCCCCGTTAAGATCAAAGTGTTGACTTCTATCTGGTACTCGTAGGAAATCATGAATGCAGTCTTAAAGTTTGTTCGACATTCCGTAAGTTCATAGGCTGCTCGTTAAGTAAACTGCATACCTTCCGGCCGGACGAGGTGGCCGAGTGGTTCTAGGCGCTACAGTCTGGAACCGCGCGGCCGCTACGGTCTCAGGTTCGAATCCTGCCTCGGGCATAGATGTGTGTGATGTCCTTAGGTTAGTTAGGTTTAAGTAATTCTAAGTTCCAGGGGACTTACGACCTCAGAAGTGGTTAGCACACTGGACTCGGTTCAATCCCGCGGTTCAATCCCGCGTCCGGCCATCCTGATTTAGGTTTCCCGTCATTTCCTTAAATCGCTCCAGGCAAATGCCGGGATGGTTCCTTTGAAAGGGCACGGCCGACTTCCTTCCCTATCCTTCCCTAATCCGATGAGACCGATGACCTCGCTGTTTGGTCTCTTCCCACAAAACAACCCAACCCCAACCTCAGAAGTTAAGTCCCATAGTGCTCAGAACCATTTGAACCATTTGCATACCTTGAAAGGGTCCTGTAGCCACCTTTCATTGCCAACTCTCGTAGTGGTCAAGTCGGCAAAGAGGTTTCCGCTACCTGTAAGAAATCCACCTGCGATAGGTTGGTGGCGGAAATGGCATCCTGGGGTTTTCCGGTCCACGCGGAGCGTGGAAGAGGCTGGAGAAGCGGGAGGCAGTCTGCCGCCGGTACGGGAAGCGTACACAGCTGTGCTCCAGTCGAAGAAGGGTGAGTTGGACTGACCGCGTGGCGCGTTGTCACATAGAGAGGGGAGCTTTTAGATTTTGGTCTCGAATTTCGTCTTATAAAGATTTACTTGCTGGGTTGCAGCAGGGAATGCAAGGCTTCTGTAGACTTTCAGTTTGATTCCCAATGCAGTCTTGACTTTGATCCGTGAGAGGAACGCAGCACAAAGGAGTTGCATATGTTGAATTGCCCTCGGTTCAGTGTGAATGTTTATGTGCCTACAATTGTGTGTGTATGCTTCTAATCTTTTCCGGATCTTGGTAATTTTTGTGTATTTGTGAATTTTCTTTGTCTCATGTGATTAAAATTTGGCCACGGTCCATAGAAATTGTCTCCGCGGACCGAGTGGACACGCGAGTCTGTTATGAAACGTGTCGTATTTCACAAGCAATTGTATATAGTTAGCATACAACAGCAGGCTATAGATGCACTACATCAATGTTTTAAAGAATAAATAATTTTGCCTTCAATCTTATCTTGTGTACCGATGTTACGTCGCCGTTACCTTCGCCATTTACCTTGTAGTTTTCCTTGTTGGCCCACCTATAGCGTTTCCATGTGCACAGGTGTAGTGATTAGTGTCATTTTTTTTATCTGAAAGAAGTGCTCTGGAATAGATCGTGTTTTCACGAATCTTGCTGCCGGCTGCACTTACGCATGGTGTTCACGACCTATTTACTTTACTCAATATTTGATTCACGGGAAGAATGCCTGGATCATATTAATAACTACATCCCATTCTTTATCAATGACGTTACAATGAATGTTCTTTTGTGAGTTTCTCTTATTAATAAATTAAGTTATTTTCCGACTCAGTGCTACTTCTTCTTTGTCGTGTGGCTAGAGTTGGTGGCGACCCTATCTTTTATATTGATTTCAGTGTCAAGTAGCATTTTCTCATTCAAAGTGCGCGTGGCTCTTTTAGCTATCAGGATACATTCAAAGGGCGCTTCATGCTTCTTGCACATAGCGTCCTTTTATTCACGCCACTTACACATGGCGACCCTGCTGTTGCATGCTAACTATATACAATTGCTTGTGAAATACGACACGTTTCATAACAGACTCGCGTGTCCACTCGGTCCGCGGAGACAATTTCTATGGACCGTGGCCAAATTTTAATCACATGAGACAAAGAAAATTCACAAATACACAAAAATTACCAAGATCCGGAAAAGATTAGAAGCATACACACACAATTGTAGGCACATAAACATTCACACTGAACCGAGGGCAATTCAACATATGCAACTCCTTTGTGCTGCGTTCCTCTCACGGATCAAAGTCAAGACTGCATTGGGAATCAAACTGAAAGTCTACAGAAGCCTTGCATTCCCTGCTGCAACCCAGCAAGTAAATCTTTATAAGACGAAATTCGAGACCAAAATCTAAAAGCTCCCCTCTCTATGTGACAACGCGCCACGCGGTCAGTCCAACTCACCCTTCTTCGACTGGAGCACAGCTGTGTACGCTTCCCGTACCGGCGGCAGACTGCCTCCCGCTTCTCCAGCCTCTTCCACGCTCCGCGTGGACCGGAAAACCCCAGGATGCCATTTCCGCCACCAACCTATCGCAGGTGGATTTCTTACAGGTAGCGGAAACCTCTTTGCCGACTTGACCACTACGAGAGTTGGCAATGAAAGGTGGCTACAGGACCCTTTCAACCTTCCGAAAAACGTGGAGCATGGCATTAAACGTTACGAATGGCGCTCTCAATCTCATAAACGAACAGAGGGAGGTGAGTTTCATAAAATCGTTGTTTGTGGAATCAGTATTTATTTCCATTCGGTAAATGTTCCTTCTCCAAAAGGGTCAAAATACGAACGCATAAAACTTGCCGAATAATTCTACAACAGACCTATGTCAGATATTTATGTCTATAAGCAACTTAGTTTCATCTTCCTTGTATCATTTTGAACGATAGATCGGAATGATATAGAACGAAATGATAATTAAATCAAGACCCTAAGCTGTCGACAGGCGTTGATATACATCAACGGGTGCAGTTGAAAACGTGTGCCCCGACCGGGTCTCCAACCCGGGATCTCCTGCTTATATGGCAGACGCTCTATACATCTGAGGCACCGGGGGCAAGGAGGATAGTGCGACTGTAGGGATTTATCCCTTGCACGCTCCCCGTAAGACCCACATTCCCATCTTAATGTCCACATACTACATTCGTAGTGCCCCTGCTCATTACACTCATTACTCGCGGCAGACAATCTTACCGAGTCCCGTAAGAGTTCGGGCATGCGTGTGCATCCAGCACAGAAGAAGAAGGTCAATGGCCGGTTAGCCTTAACTATATATGAAGATGGTATCTGTCCTCTCGGACATCCCGGTTTCGAGTCCCGGTCGGGGCACACATTTTCAACTGTCCCCGTTGATGTGTATCAACGCCTGTCAACAGCTTAGGGTCTTGATTTAATTATCATTTCACTCCAAGAGAGCTGCATGGTCACAGATGGTATCTGTTCTTTCGGACATGTTTGAAAGAACAGATACCATCTTCATATATGCTATGGAACGAGTCATCTTACATTCACATCCAATCTAATTTTTGCATGTGTTACATTCTGAACATTTCTGAGCTATTTTTCTTTTTTCCAAAAATAGAGAGGATATACATATGTTGTGAGTTAGTAAGTTTTACCCACCACCTTTTACACATTACAGTAGAATTTCTTCTACGGAATGGGAGGAGTCACCAAAGTGGAACTTTCTCAGTTTGTTTTCAAATTTTTACTTTGCTGACTGTCTGAAATCTTATACTACAGGGTAAGTGATAAAAAATGTTTGTTGCTGCGTTGTGCAACCGTTTATGTGCTAAAGACTACCGTAATGTAGAGTAATGAATGTCATTTTTCCTTCTGGTATCGTAATTATGCACATTATTGTTGCTTTTGAACTGTAGGGGATTATTTACAACAAACTTAGTGCGGGAATAAATACACTCCTGGAAATGGAAAAAAGAACACATTGACACCGGTGTGTCAGACCCACCATACTTGCTCCGGACACTGCGAGAGGGCTGTACAAGCAATGATCACACGCACGGCACAGCGGACACACCAGGAACCGCGGTGTTGGCCGTCGAATGGCGCTAGCTGCGCAGCATTTGTGCACCGCCGCCGTCAGTGTCAGCCAGTTTGCCGTGGCATACGGAGCTCCATCGCAGTCTTTAACACTGGTAGCATGCCGCGACAGCGTGGACGTGAACCGTATGTGCAGTTGACGGACTTTGAGCGAGGGCGTATAGTGGGCATGCGGGAGGCCGGGTGGACGTACCGCCGAACTGCTCAACACGTGGGGCGTGAGGTCTCCACAGTACATCGATGTTGTCGCCAGTGGTCGGCGGAAGGTGCACGTGCCCGTCGACCTGGGACCGGACCGCAGCGACGCACGGATGCACGCCAAGACCGTAGGATCCTACGCAGTGCCGTAGGGGACCGCACCGCCACTTCCCAGCAAATTAGGGACACTGTTGCTCCTGGGGTATCGGCGAGGACCATTCGCAACCGTCTCCATGAAGCTGGGCTACGGTCCCGCACACCGTTAGGCCGTCTTCCGCTCACGCCCCAACATCGTGCAGCCCGCCTCCAGTGGTGTCGTGACAGGCGTGAATGGAGGGACGAATGGAGACGTGTCGTCTTCAGCGATGAGAGTCGCTTCTGCCTTGGTGCCAATGATGGTCGTATGCGTGTTTGGCGCCGTGCAGGTGAGCGCCACAATCAGGACTGCATACGACCGAGGCACACAGGGCCAACACCCGCCATCATGGTGTGGGGAGCGATCTCCTACACTGGCCGTACACCACTGGTGATCGTCGAGGGGACACTGAATAGTGCACGGTACATCCAAACCGTCATCGAACCCATCGTTCTACCATTCCTAGACCGGCAAGGGAACTTGCTGTTCCAACAGGACAATGCACGTCCGCATGTATCCCGTGCCACCCAACGTGCTCTAGAAGGTGTAAGTCAACTACCCTGGCCAGCAAGATCTCCGGATCTGTCCCCCATTGAGCATGTTTGGGACTGGATGAAGCGTCGTCTCACGCGGTCTGCACGTCCAGCACGAACGCTGGTCCAACTGAGGCGCCAGGTGGAAATGGCATGGCAAGCCGTTCCACAGGACTACATCCAGCATCTCTACGATCGTCTCCATGGGAGAATAGCAGCCTGCATTGCTGCGAAAGGTGGATATACACTGTACTAGTGCCGACATTGTGCATGCTCTGTTGCCTGTGTCTATGTGCCTGTGGTTCTGTCAGTGTGATCATGTGATGTATCTGACCCCAGGAATGTGTCAATAAAGTTTCCCCTTCCTGAGACAATGAATTCACGGTGTTCTTATTTCAATTTCCAGGAGTGTATACTGTGAGGCAGTAGTGAAAATGCCGAACTCCTTAAACAGATGTCTACAAAATGATCGTGGATGACCACTACATATTATTCCTACAGCACGTTTTTACGCAATGAAGACTTCCTTTCTTAAAGATA
Organism: Schistocerca nitens; assembly: GCF_023898315.1. Lineage (NCBI taxonomy): Eukaryota > Metazoa > Arthropoda > Insecta > Orthoptera > Acrididae > Schistocerca > Schistocerca nitens. Next base: position 705,648,785 of record NC_064616.1, on the reverse strand, counting down.
AGTTCTCCCAGAACATTATTCCATATAACAGCACAGAATGAAAATATGTTAACTTACTGATTTGTCACTCCCCAAGATTTTCAATGATTCTAAGTGAAACTGTAGCTGCAATAAGTTGTTTTAGAAGTTCCAAAATGTGATTTCTCTAATCTAAATTCTCATCAATATGGGCACCTTAGAGTTTTGAAGTGTCCACCCTACTTCCGTATTAAAAGTCGAAACTTCTTTTCCATATTACGGTGTAAGTGTCCCACCGACTATCGCCTGAGTTTTCACAGGCTTGAACACCATGAGTTACATTTATCATTGGCGTAGTATCTCTAGATGTGAAGAACTGAATATGCTGCGTCTTTTTAAAATTAAGGATGAGACCATTCGCAGAAAACCAGTCAATGATACTTTCAATAACTTTTTTACCAGTTCTTCTATTTCTGTATGTATGTTCGGATTAATTGCAATACTGGTCTCATCGACAAAAAGAACTAATTTTGCTTGTTACAAATTAGTGGCTCTGAGCACTATGGGACTTAACATCTGTGGTTATCAGTCCCCTAGAACTTAGAACTACTTAAACCTAACTAACCTAAAGGCATCACACACATCCATGCCCGAGGCAGGATTCGAACCTGCGACCGTAGCAGTCGCGCGGTTCCGGACTGAGCGCCTAGAACCGCTAGACCACCGCGGCTGGCGTTACAAATTAGTCAGATGATCATTTACATATACGAGGAACAATAGTGGACCTAGGACTGAACTTTTGGGAACCTCATACGAGATTTCTCTGCAGTGAGAATTATGTCCCCAGATCCCCAGACTATATTGGATAAATTACTAAGTACAACTTTCTGCATTCTTTTGGTTACATATGACACTATCCATTAGTTGGCTATACTGTGATTCATACAGTCACATGCCTTAAATACACTATGTGATCAAAAGTATCCGGGCACCTGGCTGAAAATGACTTACAAGTTCGTGGCGCCCTCCATCAGTAATGCTGGAATTCAGTATGGCGTTGGCCCATCCTTAGCCTTGATGACAGCTTCCACTCTCGCAGGCATAAGTTCAAACAAGTGCTGAAAGGTATCTTGCGGAATGGCAGTGCTGCACTGAGGAGAGGTATCGATGTCGGTCGTTGAGGACTGGCACGAAGTCGGCGTTCAGAAACACCCCAAAGGTGTTCGATAGGATTCAGGTCAGGACTCTGTGCAGGCCAGTCCATTACAGGGATGTAATTGGTCTTCAACATTGGGAAGGAAGAAGGTGTCTAAAACATCCATGTAGGCCCGTGCTCTGATAGTGCTACCGAAAATAACTAGGGACGCAAGCCCCTCAACGAAAAACACGTCTACACCATAACACTACCGCCTCCGAATTTTACTGTTGGCACTACACACGCTGACAGATAACGTTCACCAGGCATTCGCCATACCCACACCCTGTTATCGGATAGCCACATTGTGTACCGTCATTCGTTACTCCACACAACGTTTTTCCACTGTTCAGTCGTCCAATGTTTACGCTCCTTACACCAAACGAGGCGTCGTTTGGCATTTACCGGCGTGATGTGTGGCTTATGAACAGCCGCTCGACATGAAATCCAAGTTTTCTCACCTCTCGCCTAACTGTCACAGTACTTGCAGTGGATCCTAACACAGTTTGGAATTCCTGTGTGATGGTCTGGATAGATGTCTGTCTAATACACATTATGACCCTCTTCAACTGTCGGTGGTCTCTATCAGTCAACAGACGAGGTCGGCCTGTACGCTTTTGTACTGTACGTGTCCCTTCACGTTACCACTTCACTATCACATCGGAAACAGTGGACCTAGTGATGCTTAGGAGTGTGGAAATCTCGCGTACAGGCGTAGGATACAAGTGACACCCAATCACGTGACCAAGTTCAAAGTCCGTGAGTTCCGCGGAGCGCCCAAATCTGCTCACTCAAGATGTCTAATGACTACTGAGACCGTTGATATGGAGTATTTGGCAGTAGGTGGCAGCACAATGCACCTAATATGTAAAACGTACGTTTTTGGGGGTGTCCGGATACTTTTGATTAAGTCGTGTAGTTGCAGAAAATACTAACTGGCTCTGATCTACACTCCTGGAAATTGAAATAAGAACACCGTGAATTCATTGTCCCAGGAAGGGGAAACTTTATTGACACATTCCTGGGGTCAGATACATCACATGATCACACTGACAGAACCACAGGCACATAGACACAGGCAACAGAGCATGCACAATGTCGGCACTAGTACAGTGTATATCCACCTTTCGCAGCAATGCAGGCTGCTATTCTCCCATGGAGACGATCGTAGAGATGCTGGATGTAGTCCTGTGGAACGGCTTGCCATGCCATTTCCACCTGGCGCCTCAGTTGGACCAGCGTTCGTGCTGGACGTGCAGACCGCGTGAGACGACGCTTCATCCAGTCCCAAACATGCTCAATGGGGGACAGATCCGGAGATCTTGCTGGCCAGGGTAGTTGACTTACACCTTCTAGAGCACGTTGGGTGGCACGGGATACATGCGGACGTGCATTGTCCTGTTGGAACAGCAAGTTCCCTTGCCGGTCTAGGAATGGTAGAACGATGGGTTCGATGACGGTTTGGATGTACCGTGCACTATTCAGTGTCCCCTCGACGATCACCAGTGGTGTACGGCCAGTGTAGGAGATCGCTCCCCACACCATGATGGCGGGTGTTGGCCCTGTGTGCCTCGGTCGTATGCAGTCCTGATTGTGGCGCTCACCTGCACGGCGCCAAACACGCATACGACCATCATTGGCACCAAGGCAGAAGCGACTCTCATCGCTGAAGACGACACGTCTCCATTCGTCCCTCCATTCACGCCTGTCACGACACCACTGGAGGCGGGCTGCACGATGTTGGGGCGTGAGCGGAAGACGGCCTAACGGTGTGCGGGACCGTAGCCCAGCTTCATGGAGACGGTTGCGAATGGTCCTCGCCGATACCCCAGGAGCAACAGTGTCCCTAATTTGCTGGGAAGTGGCGGTGCGGTCCCCTACGGCACTGCGTAGGATCCTACGGTCTTGGCGTGCATCCGTGCGTCGCTGCGGTCCGGTCCCAGGTCGACGGGCACGTGCACCTTCCGCCGACCACTGGCGACAACATCGATGTACTGTGGAGACCTCACGCCCCACGTGTTGAGCAGTTCGGCGGTACGTCCACCCGGCCTCCCGCATGCCCACTATACGCCCTCGCTCAAAGTCCGTCAACTGCACATACGGTTCACGTCCACGCTGTCGCGGCATGCTACCAGTGTTAAAGACTGCGATGGAGCTCCGTATGCCACGGCAAACTGGCTGACACTGACGGCGGCGGTGCACAAATGCTGCGCAGCTAGCGCCATTCGACGGCCAACACCGCGGTTCCTGGTGTGTCCGCTGTGCCGTGCGTGTGATCATTGCTTGTACAGCCCTCTCGCAGTGTCCGGAGCAAGTATGGTGGGTCTGACACACCGGTGTCAATGTGTTCTTTTTTCCATTTCCAGGAGTGTATAATCTAACGCTTGTAAAATGTGGTGAGTTAACATGTAAACAGTATTCTCAGTATTGCAACCCATGTGAAACCCAAACTGCGATTTGCTGACGATATTATTGTGGAATCGGTGGGATACTATTCTAGAATACATCACCTTCTCAAAATTTTTGGAAAATGATGTCAGCAGTGAAACAGTTCTGGAGATATTGACATTTATCAAAGAGGGTTTTAACAACCAATCTTTCAGTATATTTGGAAAAATGCCTTCAGTTAGTGGTGCATTACATAATTCAGATAAGAGTGGGCTTACTGTATGGGAACAAATCTTCCGTTCTTTATTGAAAATACCATCGAAACCAAATGAGATTTTATTTTTGAGAGAATGTATAATTTTCTTAATTTCAGAAGGACAAGTTTGTGATTCATTCGTATGAATGAATTCTATGAGAGTTACTTTTTCAGCATAGTGCTATGATTTTTCTCGCGAACTGTTTGTCCGAATGCTTTATACTATATTTTAGAAATGATTATTAAATACTCATCATTTATGGCCCTCCCATTCAGTCCAATAATGATGTTATCCTGGTTGTTCTTGCCTTCGTTTCACTTTTCATATAGCCTGAAGTCTGTTGTCTGAGTTACTGTTTTCTGTGATGATGTACAGGTTTATTGATTTTTTAGTAACCTTTCTTAGTAATTTTGAGTAGTTTTTGTGATATGCAACTACTGCAGGATCCTTACTTGTTCTTGCCAAAAATAAATTTCCCTTTTCGTTTCACAGGATACTTTAAACCCTCTACTGATTTATGCTTTTTTATATTGCTTTTTAATGTCCTTTCTGATTAGCTTGTACGGAAAACTATGTTCAAATAAAGATACGAATTTATTATGGAATAGATTATGCTTTGTGTTAGCATTCGGTTCATTATAAATTTCATTGGTGGTCATCTCCTTTAAACTGTTTTTAAGAACATTCGTCCTGGAGCCATTGACTATTCTAACTGATTCCCACTGCGGAGTATCCGTACTGCAAGGCTCTATGTTCCTTCACCAAAGAAAGCATTGCCTATTACGGTTTTACTGTCTTTATCCAACCGTTTTCGAAAGTTAATTGTTGAGATCAAATTGTAGGTTTCCGGATCATTTTTCCTGCAAGAATCCTTTAGAAAATATACTCTGAAGTCACGACAGACTATTAACTGCTTGCTGCTGTCTGAAAGATAACACAATAAGCAATGCAGATTCCTCATAAACAGTTCGAAATTTCCCAGTTGGGATCTATATAAAGTTACGATCGAAAGTAACTTTTTTCCAGTTTTAATTCACAAGCACACACTTCTATGTGCTGACCACTATAAAATTTACTTGTCTCCATGTTTTTGAACTTGTATTATGTCGTAATATACAGGGTGACAATTACTGAACTATACGAATAAAAAGTAAATTAGTTACAACTACAGAGTACACACACTTTATTTAACACATAAGCGTCACAACAGATATTCGGATTTAAATTATGACATGTTCGATATGCCTGCCATCGTTGGCGATGACACGGTGCACACGAATAGCGAAATTCTGCGTGACCCGCTGAAGTGTCGGAACGTCGATTCTGCCGATGGCCTCCTGAATGGCTGTTTTCAGCAATAGTTTTGGGATTATTGCTGTACATATTGTCTTTAATATAGTACCACAAAAAGGAGTCACACGTCTTCAGATCCGGAGAATATGATGGCCAATCGAGGCTCATGTCAGTGTCTTCTGGGTATCCGAGAGCCAGAATGCGGTCCCCAAAGTGCTCCTCCAGGACATCAAACACTTTCCTGCTTCGATGTAGTCGAGCTCCGTTTTGCATGAACCACATCTTGTCGAAATTAGGGCCAATTTGGATAATGAGGATGAAATCTTCCAAAACCTTCACGTACCGTTCGGTAGTCACTGTGTCATCAAGGAGTATCCCACCGATTGAAACTTCCTGGCAGATTAAAACTGTGTGCCCGACCGAGACTCGAACTCGGTACCTTTGCCTTTCGCGGGCAAGTGCTCTACCATCTGAGCTACCGAAGCACGACTCACGCCCGGTACTCACAGCTTTACTTCTGCCAGTATCTCGTCTCCTACCTTCCAAACATTACAGAAGCTCTCCTGCGAACCTTGCAGAACTAGCACTCCTGAAAGAAAGGATATAGCGGAGACATGGCTTAGCCACAGCCTGGGGGATGTTTCCAGAATGAGATATTTTCACTCTGCAGCGGATTGTGCGCTGATATGAAACTTCCTGGCAGATTAAAACTGTGTGCCCGACCGAGACTCGAACTCGGGACCTTTGCCTTTCGCGGGCAAGTGCTCTACCATCTGAGCTACCGAAGCACGACTCACGCCCGGTACTCAAAGCTTTACTTCTGCCAGTATCTCGTCTCCTACCTTCCAAACTTTACAGAAGCTCTCCTGGGAACCTTGCAGAACTAGCACTCCTGAAAGAAAGGATATAGCGGAGACATGACTTAGCCACAGCCTGGGGGATGTTTCCAGAATGAGATCCCACCGATCCCACCGATTATTCCGAGACTGAACATTACACACTACACAATCACCCGTTGAGGGTAAAGAGACTACTCGATCGCGAAATGCGGATTCTCAGTCCCCCAAATGCGCCAATTTTGCTTATTGTCGAACCCATCCAAATGAAAGTGAGCTTCGTCGTTAAACCAAACCATGCAGCGCATACCAATTCCCATCATGCCCCGCGGCCAAACGTGCAGTTTGAACGTCCTGACGCAAACCGATCAGAAGTTGTGACGATTTTATTTCATATAGTTAAATAATTGGCACCTTCTATGTAACAACTCCTCTTCCCATATTATTTCTGCATGAGTGAGCTGCTATAGTGTAACTTAGCTAACCCTGTGGTTAAGTGGCGCTCAGAGAGGCAAAGGAAACATCTTCCCCACGACCCTTCTTGAAAGTATAAATGAACTGTAGCATTTTTCAGTCGCTTGGACCCCTCCGTCGATCTAGTGCCGGCGATAAACTGCCGCTAGAAGGGGAGGTGGTATCTGTATAGAACCGCACTGGGGTCTCATCACGTCGAGGTGCCTGTCTTACGTTGAGCGAGAGTAGCTAGATTTCTGTTCTTATTTCAATATCTGTCACCTCGGCTTTCATGCGACGAAAGAGGGGAGGAACCTTCCTTACGGTGTTCCTCAGAGAAACAGTTTCGAGAGGCAGAATTTAGTAGTTTGACTCTCTCTCTACCCGTCTGTCTTTGGAGTAAAATATTAATACTTCTGAAGCATGGTGAATATTGAGACGGTGAGGGTTCATTGATACTAGTGCAAGTTTATTTTTCAAGAGGTGTATCCTAGACATTTGTGTTACACTTAGATAGCTAAAATCATCTTCTCTGTGATCGTACATGGCAGATGTTTCAGGTCTGCGGCTTTAGTAACTATTTGAAAGCGAGAATGTAAGAGAGATAAAGACAGAAAGTAAAATCAGAGAGACTGTACTTGTATGTAGTTGCTCGATGTGCGAGGGACGAAACGGAAGCACATAGTCGAGGTCTGATGTGTGAATGCTTGTGCTGTTTATAACGCGTTAAATTACCGTTCATAAACAGTGACTAACAAAATCGTTGCTGAAGTTCAAGCCTGTGAAAACTCAGGCGATAGTCGGTGGGACACTTACACCGTAATATGGAAAAGAAGTTCCGACTTTTAATACGGAATTAGGGAAGGAAATGACAGTTAGTGAGTATTCCGCCACGTGTCTCGAGGGATGTTTTAAACTGAATTCGCCGGGCGAGCTCTTTGAGGAGACTACGGCTTTTGGTGATATGTCACGTCACATGCGTAAGTGGAACATGTTTGTGCACCACGGAGAGCTGTGTCAGCTAAAAGCAGCAGCTACGCTTTCGCACAACAAACAAAGGGAAATCCTCCACAAAAAATGTTTGTGTACTATTCAAATCGACGTCCAGCACATGCTTAATTGCGTAATTCAAATACATCACAGCAGCTATTTGTGGAAGTTTGTGTGCCATCGCAGATATGCTCCCAAAGTGGCATAAACGAATGAACAGTGTCGCAATATGTGCAAATAATACCACTTTCCTCTAATTGTTCAGTTAAATCACGCTGTTGACGTCACAAAAACTTTACTAGTAGATGAATTCAAGAATCCAGCATCCTTGGAGTCTGTAGCTACCTTTGAAGCTACAAAGCAAGAACAACACCGACAATGCAGTAAAAAAAAGAAAAAGATGTGAAGAATTCAGTGAAATTGTCGAGAAAATATGAAGAAATATTGGGAGACCCAAGTGTGTGAAAGCAAAAAGTCTGAGAATACAGGCTCATGTCATGGATGTGATATATACACGGTGTATCACTCTTCGCATAAAATTCTATGGGTGACAGATCACGTCATGACGAACAACTTTTGGTAGAGACAAAATATTCTCTAACGCTTCCCGGCGACACTAGGCGTCTTTTTATTGAATTCACCGGCCCTGGGATGACAACGAGATTTCAACGAACTGGCAGGTTCTACTGACCAGGTGTGCTGCGTCTGCAGGTCACCAACCACAATAAACTAATAGAGTGATTTTCTAGCTCAAAACCTCAAGAATGAGCGTTTCTAAGCGGAGAAATATTTTTAGGAGCGAATGAGGTACATTAATATTGATCAGCCTATCAACTTTTAAATGTAGCTTATTATTGGATTATGGGCAACCTACGTTGGACATGCATGCAACGAGGTGCTTACGCCCTGCTGCTTCTAAGGAACATAGCCAATGATAAAAGATTTCTAGCTTCGCTAGAAAGATTCGGCGAGCATATTTGTTCTCCATGATATGCTCTTTCACCCCTATACGTTTTATGCAAAGACTGTGAAACATTCTACTTTTCTTCTGCGTCGAACAGTCTTCGCACAAATACAACATAAATTTTACAAACTGATGTTTTGTGCATATATATGCGGTGTTGGTCCTTCTGACATGTCTGAAAGAACAGACACCACATATGTAATTAACGTGAGGATTGCCAGTGATCACTTCATTGCAGATGCACACCACACTCGAACTCTTATGAGAATCGGCGAAATGCCGCGAATAATGAGGATAATGGAGAGACCATTACATCAGCAGTGTGTGGGTAAGTTGAGATCTGTGTCTGATGGGAGGGGTGATAGGGTAGTCCACGCAGTTGTGATGACCTCTGTGCCCATCTGCCTAGTAAGCAGGAGATCTGGGTTCAAATCCCAGTCCGGCACAAATTTTCAACTTTCCCCATTGATTTAATCAATGTCCACTGGCAGCTCATTTCATTAATTCCTTTGTGTTTTCTTTTCTGCACATTTTTACTGCACCACTAGGTGGGCTATGCTTGTCAGTATAGTGATGTGTCGGCAGCTGGGCCAACACCTTGTAGATAGAGGTGGCTTAAAAGGCACGCTAGACTAACACAGACGGGCGTGAAGTACTGGAACAGGATACGTAATTAATGCTATGAAGAAAAGTACGTAGCTGGTATAATACTTATCTTTAATCAATCATTGTGGTACATCGCACAAAGGAGACTTTAATTACAATCACTGTAAGGCTAATGGCGCCGTGCTAGTTCGTAGCCATTAACTTAGCTGAAGGCTATTCTGTCTCTCGGCTAATGAGAGAGAAAGGCTTCGTACGTCTAGTCGCTAGCTCTGTCGTCCGTACAACTGGGCTGAGTTCGAGTCAGTCTCTCGAGACCTGCCTTGTGGTGGCGCTAGGTTTGCGATCACACAGTGGCGACACGCGGGTCCGACATGTACTACAGGACCGCGGCCGATTTAAGCTACCACCTAGCACGTGTGGTGTCTGGCTGTGACACCACATATAGAGTACATGTTTTGCGTCCATGCGCCCACATTTCAATACCTGACCTGCTGCCCAGGGGAAAGTAATCATTAACGGCTTGCTCTTGACACATGCCCTTGGAGATGGTAACCAACCTAAAAACATACTACTTGTAATGGCTACAATTATTAGCGTGCAAATGACGTGAATACTGATGTAATGTTGTTCAGTACACCGTCACCAGTAGAAATATCAGCACTTATACCTGATACACAATATATAAACAGGGTGATTCAACTGCCCACATCGATGTCGTTTTATGCAGCCTGCAATGTTACGAGGGCTATTCGGAAAGTAAGGAACGATAGGTCGCGAAATGGAAACTACAGTGAAAATCAAAACTGTTTTATTTGCAAAGGTTAGTTACGCCTTCCAGCTACTTCTCTACACAGTCGCCGCTCAGACTTAGACATCTGTCGTAGCGTTGTACCAACTTTTCAATTCCCTCGTTATAGAAGACAGCCACCAGTGCTTTTCGACAATTTTCTACTCTGGACTGCAGCTCGTTGTCTGTGTCAAAATATTGTCTTCATAGGCAGCGGTTCATTTGAACAGAGATGAACCTCACGGGTAGCCAATTACGTGCTGTATTGTGGGTGATCAAACACTTCCCACCGAACTGCGAGCTCAGAACTGGAAAGAGTGACATGATGCGATCGACGGGCGTACTAGACACAGTGCCCAACGCATCTGTGCAAAGCTTCATCAGATTTTCACTGTATTTTCCATTTCGCTACCGATCGTTCCTTACTTTCCGAATAACCCTCGTATATCGGGCATTCATAAACCACGTGCGAGATTTTCATGTCGTCTCGCTCGCTACGAGGAAACTATTAGTCTTAGAGAAAAAACTGAGCAAGACCTTTTTTTAGGAAATTTGATGTAACTGAATTTCGTACTTGGATAACCTTTCGATGGAGTTCATGGTTTCCGAGTTATTCAAGAAAAACGTACAAAAGTGAGCTTCAAACATACCTCCGACCCCACACTCATCCCCATCCAGTCAGAATTTCTAGTATGTTGTTCGCGGTACTTCCTCATACCACTGTACAAAAATTTCCTACTACACGAACTATTCCCAATATTCGACTTTTTTGGTCTCTATTGATTGGGCTATTACCCCAACAGCACAATCGGTTGTTTCGTTAAGGTTATTAATTTAAGTGTGCCCGTAAGGGTAGTGAAAGAAAAACGTCTTTTGTAAGCGTTACGCTAAAAGTAATTACGTTGACAATTCGATCCAAACTTTATTCTTAAAAGCTTCCAAGCACAGTAGTTTGGTAGTCAGAAAGCCTGGCGAATACAACGATGTAATTGTTTAATTTATGCTGTTAAAATTCACAAAATTTTTAGGTAAAATTTACACAAATGTTGATTTTACAATTATTAAGAGCTCGACTAAACAGATGGCGACGTAATGCCAGTTAATTAAGAACAAAAAGGTCGAATGTGGGAAATATTTCGTGCAGCCGCATAAGTTTGTACAGCGATAAGACGGAGTGTCATGATAAGCATAGTTGAAATCCTGACTGGTGGGGGCTGAGTGTGGGAATGGGGTTGCGTTTGAAGGTCAATTCCGTAAGTTTTTCTTGAATAACTCGAAAACCGCACCCTCTAGCGAAAAGCGAAAAATTAAACTACGTTTAATTCCCTATAAAAATGTTCCTATACATTTTTTCTCTAGGACTAACGCTGGGTGGTTATAATTAAAGTGCAGCTACTCACAGAGGTCCTCAGTGATCTGTAATTATCGTATAGTAGCGAAACATGGTAGATATTCTAATGTGTTAATGCGGAACCGATTTACGCTGGAAAAAATAAATTTCAATTTTGGCCCCAGGTGCAACTATGACGCTGTGAATGCAAGAAAGACATATAGAAATGCTTCCATGTGTAATGGATTAGGGATGGGACGTGGGCAGGAAAGGCCAAACACGTGATAAAGGCATAATGTTGATTTTATTATTAACCGTCGCTTACAAAATTCTTTCATTATGAACACCGGAGACGTCTTCGAGATGCCGTACAACACCAAATTTGCACCTGGTGGTCAAAATTGGAACTAATTTTTTCAGCATAAATCCGTTCCACATTAACGCATTAGCGTTTCGCTGCCATACGATAATTGCAGCCCACACTTGATCTCTGAGATTAGCTGCACTTTAGCTGAAATGAAATAACCGTGTGACATTGTTGGTCGGGAGGCCTCGTCCGGGAAACTTCGGCTGTCGGGTTGCAAGTCTTATTTCAGGTGACGCCACATTGAGCGACTTGCGCGGCGCTGACGCTGAGGACAACACAACACACAGTCCACGAGTGGAGAAAATCTCCAACCCGGCTGGGAATCGAAACTGGGCCCACTGCATGATAGGCAGACACGTTACCACTAAGCTTAGCACGCGGACTTGCACTTTAGTTATAACGACATGGTAGTTTTGGCGAAGAAAGCGCGAAAATTTTTATTTGCCGCCGACCTTCATAGGAAGAAACGATAATCATGATAAAATAAGGGACATCAGAGCTCGCACGAAAAGATTTAAGTGTTCGTTTTTTCCGCGCCTTGTTCGAGAGTGAAATAACGGAGAACTGTTGCGAAGGTGGTTTTATGAGCCCTCTGCCAGGCACTTAAATGTGATCTGCAGAGTAGCTATGTAGATGTAGACGCAGATGTAGAATACTGAAAATCTTGCACGACGCGCATGTGCTGTGGCTTAGGTAGTATTGGAGAGCAATCTGAGGTAGTTTCCCTACTTGATAGACCACAACTGTATCAAACTGTTTGTCTCTACTTCCTCTGCCTTACTGTGGTGCGATGTAAACAATGACAATGTTTGATTGATACATAAAATACACTCCTGGAAATGGAAAAAAGAACACATTGACACCGGTGTGTCAGACCCACCATACTTGCTCCGGACACTGCGAGAGGGCTGTACAAGCAATGATCACACGCACGGCACAGCGGACACACCAGGAACCGCGGTGTTGGCCGTCGAATGGCGCTAGCTGCGCAGCATTTGTGCACCGCCGCCGTCAGCGTCAGCCAGTTTGCCGTGGCATACGGAGCTCCATCGCAGTCTTTAAGACTGGTAGCATGCCGCGACAGCGTGGACGTGAACCGTATGTGCAGTTGACGGACTTTGGGCGAGGGCGTATAGTGGGCATGCGGGAGGCCGGGTGGACGTACCGCCGAATTGCTCAACACGTCGGGCGTGAGGTCTCCACAGTACATCGATGTTGTCGCCAGTGGTCGGCGGAAGGTGCACGTGCCCGTCGACCTGGGACCGGACCGCAGCGACGCACGGATGCACGCCAAGACCGTAGGATCCTACGCAGTGCCGTAGGGGACCACACCGCCACTTCCCAGCAAATTAGGGACACTGTTGCTCCTGGGGTATCGGCGAGGACCATTCGCAACCGTCTCCATGAAGCTGGGCTACGGTCCCGCACACCGTTAGGCCGTCTTCCGCTCACGCCCCAACATCGTGCAGCCCGCCTCCAGTGGTGTCGCGACAGGCGTGAATGGAGGGACGAATGGAGACGTGTCGTCTTCAGCGATGAGAGTCGCTTCTGCCTTGGTGCCAATGATGGTCGTATGCGTGTTTGGCGCCGTGCAGGTGAGCGCCACAATCAGGACTGCATACGACCGAGGCACACAGGGCCAACACCCGCCATCATGGTGTGGGGTGCGATCTCCTACACTGGCCGTACACCACTGGTGATCGTCGAGGGGACACTGAATAGTGCACGGTACATCCAAACCGTCATCGAACCCATCGTTCTACCATTCCTAGACCGGCAAGGGAACTTGCTGTTCCAACAGGACAATGCACGTCCGCATGTATCCCGTGCCACCCAACGTGCTCTAGAAGGTGTAAGTCAACTACCCTGGCCAGCAAGATCTCCAGATCTGTCCCCCATTGAGCATGTTTGGGACTGGATGAAGCGTCGTCTCACGCGGTCTGCACGTCCAGCACGAACGCTGGTCCAACTGAGGCGCCAGGTGGAAATGGCATGGCAAGCCGATCCACAGGACTACATCCAGCATCTCTACGATCGTCTCCATGGGAGAATAGCAGCCTGCATTGCTGCGAAAGGTGGATATACACTGTACTAGTGGCGACATTGTGCATGCTCTGTTGCCTGTGTCTATGTGCCTGTGGTTCTGTCAGTGTGATCATGTGATGTATCTGACCCCAGGAATGTGTCAATAAAGTTTCCCCTTCCTGGGACAATGAATTCACGGTGTTCTTATTTCAATTTCCAGGAGTGTATATAATAATCCGCATTAAATGTATCCTGTCTCGGAAATTTTGGGGAACAGGGGCTATCTACATCTACATCTACACAGATACTCTGCAAATCGCACTTAAGTGCCTGGCAAAGAGTTCATCGAACCACCTTCACGATAATTCTCTGTTGTTCCACTCTCAAACAGTGCGCGGAAGAAACGAACACCTACATCTTTCATAACGAAACGTAGTTTTACAATTTACTTAAGTATGTGCTCAAAATGTTTACCATCGCCTGGAAGGCACATTTACAAACGCCGCTCGAGAGAGAGATGAACAGATGAAAATACTTTGGATGATATGTCGTTGCATGCTGTGGCGATTCGACGGCGCATTTTGTCTGACATAGTTGGGGCTTCACGATCGACTGTAACTTTCAGTGCTCTCCACATAAAGAAATCAAGATGAGTCTAATCAGGAGACCTGGGAAGCCGTTGTACTTCAGCGTACCGTCATATCCAACAATCAGGACACTTTTCATTCAGCATCTGTCGTAACACGGAAAGAGTGAGCTGTGTTGGAACCACACACACTGTCGTTTATGCAGCAGTGCCTCTTCTAGAAGAACAGATAGAATGCTAGTAAGAAGATGTGCATACGTATTTGTATTTAACACCCCTGGCATGAAGTAAGGTCTCAGAATGGAATATCCTATGAAGTCTTACCATACGTTTATGTTCAATGGTCGTTGTTGGTGTTGTACTTTACGAGGCCAAGGTGGGTTTTCAGCTGCCCAGTAGTGCATGTCACGTAAATTTACATTACCGTGGTTCGTAAACGTCACTTTGTCGGTGAAGAGCACACGTTGGATAAAAGTAGTGTCGTCCCCCAGGTGCTGCAGAGCAAACCGACAAAATTCTTTATGACGTTCGAAATCACGTCCTCAGAGGGCCTAATGTAGTGATAAGGGTGGAGTTAATGTGGATGAGAGATCCGTCTGTCTGACCTCACAATCTGAGGTAGTTCGGCTCTGGCCATCATGCAGACTGATACGCATCGTAGCCAGAACAGCTTCTTCATGTGCTCTGTCAGTTGTAGGCTTCGTCCTCGTCGTCTGTTTCATGTTGAAGCTGCCTATTCGCACCAGAGACCTAATAATTCGAGCAACTGCCTGTCGCAACGGACAGCGAAAATCAGGAGAGACATCCCTATATCGCCATACCGTATCAACAGCATTTCCTTGACATTCGCTGTATAAAAGTAGCATGTCTAACTTCTCCTCACTGGCGCACATGTCTGCACGCAAGGAGTTTTGAAGCAGAAATGAGCAACCGATAATATATACAGTTCCTACTAGTTCTGCAGTGCATACAAGTAGACAATCGCTAGGCTTGATACGACTTAGCCTGGAATGTGCATATTTACAATCCAATAGCCAGTTCCGGCCAACTTGATTTTGAATTTTAGAATACTTCTCGGATTCTTTTGGGAAGAGTTTCCACCTCAACATTAACAAGCATTGTATCACTGCATTCATCTTTTCAGGCGCTTCTGCATGCTATTAAAAAGTATATAATTGTATTTGAAAAGCATACTTGTTACAGTATATTGAGCGATACACGAGTGAAGACTCTTTATCACATACGGAAGTACATGCCCCGTGGCGTAGCATCATTTGCCCAAAACCTTGTTTCGATACCTGGAACTGTCCATGAAATAAAAAGGGTGTTACGTTTTGCGTGACTCACCCTGGTCATGGTGGTCAGAAACAGTCTGCAAAAGTTTTGCAGAGGTTCCACGTAGGTTGTGCTGAGAAATAATTGTTAAGAAAAAATATCGATACGCTGCGCCGTTTCCGAGTTAATTAGCATTGAAATTGGCCAATCAGACCATTGCGCGCTAAAATTCAAACGGCCCGCCAGATAGAGTTAATGGCAGTTGGTCTCTTAGCGTAGATGTTAACCGACGAGACTATTCAGCCGTTTCCTCGTGTTCGATCCTTACTGACGTCCCATGGTCCAGTTTTTGCATTGCTCTCTTGTTCGGCATTAGGAAACCAAACGGAGAAAACGTTTGACGACACTGTCTCTGGCGGACAGCTTGAATTTGCATACGCAACGAACTGATTGGCTAACTACATTGCTGATTAACTAGGAAATGGCGCAACGTATTGAATTTTTTCTTAACAATCATTTTTCAGCACGATCTAGCCTGCAACACGCATGTAAGCTTTTCAGACTGTTTCTGATCATCCTGTGTGTAAGTGAGATCTCCTCATATCTCTCAGAAAGGTTGTTGAGTGTATTAAATCATGAAATGCGCCTCGCCCGAATATGTTTAGCACAATGAATATACCATATGCACTGACGGTGTTTAGCGCACAACGTCTATCTATGTACAGAATTTCCTGAATACAGGGTGTACATAAAGTCCGGGAACATTTTCACTTATTTATTGCACAAGAACCAAACACTGTACAGATATCATACATATGTTATTTTGAAGAGAAACCCTGAAAGTTTCTTTTCATGCATACCGCCACAGGGTAGTTTGGTAGTTTGCCGATAGTCAGCATAGTCGCAAACATGGCGAGTTCAGGTGCGGAGCGAGCTTTCTGTGTGTTGGAGTTCGACAAAAACAATTGTGCTACAGATGTTCAAAGGATGTTTAGAACCAAGTACGGTAAGAAGCCACCAACAAGGAAGGCCATTTACCACTGGCACAACAAATTCGCTACGACGGGTTGCTTGCGCCTGGAAAAGAGAAGCGGGCGTCCCAATGTGAGTGAAGTGAATGTGGAGCGTATTCGATTACCGCACTGACGTCTGCCGGGTCGCTCATGGTTCGCATATCGACTGTTTGTTAAAAAAACTTTCAGAGTTTATCCTCAAAATGCAATATGTATGACATCTGTACAATCTTTAGTTCTTGTGCAATAAATAATTGAAAGTGCTCCTGACTTCATGTACTCTCTGTATTTAAGATCAAAATTGTACTGAAAATACAAGAAGGTAAGACGAATACTGCGTATAGTGCTTCGTCTTGTCGATAGCACATCCTCTCCTGGATAAGAGGTACAGTCTTCAACAATTTGTCACATTACAAGTGGATATGGCCTGATCGCAGAGTGTGGGTGCGGTGCTGTCGGACTCTAAGGCAGGGTTTGTCAGATCCGCTTGGAGAACGATTCGTCTGAAGCATGGGCGGATTGACATCCCAGGGTAAGCAGGTAGTAATGGAGACAGTGGCTGACGCGGCAGAAATTGCACATATTAAAATAACTTGAAGAAAGTATTATAGAAAATTTTTCTTACAAGATAGAGCTATAAAAGCAAATCTATATTTATAGAATTTGTAGATTAAGAGAAGTCTTTTGACAGTATTGACTGGAATCCACTCTATGGAACTTTGCAGGTAGCATGAATAAGATACAGGAAGCGAAAGATTATTCACAACTTGTACAGAAACCAGACGGCAGTTATAGGAGTCGAAGGACATGGAAGGGAATCAGTAGTTGAGAAGGGAGTGACACATGGTTGTACCCTATCCACAACGATATTTAATATATGCACTAAACAAGCACTAAATAAAACCTAGGAGAAATTTGGGAAGGGTATTAGAGTTCAGGCAGAAAAAAATAAAAGCTTTAAGATTTCACAATGACATTGCAGGTAAATCAAGACGATAAATGGCTTGGAAGAGCAACTGAACAGAATGGATATTGTCTTGAAAAAAGATTAGAAGATGAACTCAACTCAAAAGTGAAACAAGGGTAATGTAATGCAGTCGAATTAAATCCGGTGATGCTGACGCAATCAGATTAGGTAATGAGACATTAAAAGTAGTAAATGGTTTTTGCTATCGGGGCAGGAGATAGGTGATTGTGGCCGAAGCAGAGGAAAAATGAGATGCAGATTGGAAATAGTAAGGAACGCGTTTCTGAGAAAGAGAAATTTGTTAAAATGGCACATAAATTTAATAATTGGGGCCGGCCGGAGTGGCCAAGCGGTTCTAGGCGCTACAGTCCGGAACCGCGCGACCGCTACGGTCGCAGGTTCGAATCCTGCCTCGGGCATGGATGTGTGTGATGTCCTTAGGTTAGTTAGGTTTAAGTAGTTCTAAGTTCTAGGGGACTTATGACCTCAGCAGTTGAGTCCCATAGTGCTCAGAGCCATTTGAACCATTTTTTAATACTAAGGAAGTCTTCTCAGAAGGTATTTGTCTGAAATACAGCGTTATACATACACTCCTGGAAATGGAAATAAGAACACCGTGAATTCATTGTCCCAGGAAGGGGAAACTTTATTGACACATTCCTGGGGTCAGATACATCACATGATCACACTGACAGAACCACAGGCACATAGACACAGGCAACAGAGCATGCACAATGTCGGCACTAGTACAGTGTATATCCACCTTTCGCAGCAATGCAGGCTGCTATTCTCCCATGGAGACGATCGTAGAGATGCTGGATGTAGTCCTGTGGAACGGCTTGCCATGCCATTTCCACCTGGCGCCTCAGTTGGACCAGCGTTCGTGCTGGACGTGCAGACCGCGTGAGACGACGCTTCATCCAGTCCCAAAACATGCTCAATGGGGGGCAGATCCGGAGATCTTGCTGGCCAGGGTAGTTGACCAGGGTAGTTGACTTACACCTTCTAGAGCACGTTGGGTGGCACGGGATACATGCGGACGTGCATTGTCCTGTTGGAACAGCAAGTTCCCTTGCCGGTCTAGGAATGGTAGAACGATGGGTTCGATGACGGTTTGGATGTACCGTGCACTATTCAGTGTCCCCTCGACGATCACCAGTGGTGTACGGCCAGTGTAGGAGATCGCTCCCCACACCATGATACCGGGTGTTGGCCCTGTGTGCCTCGGTCGTACGCAGTCCTGATTGTGGCGCTCACCTGCACGGCGCCAAACACGCATACGACCATCATTGGCACCAAGGCAGAAGCGACTCTCATCGCTGAAGACGACACGTCTCCATTCGTCCCTCCATTCACGCCTGTCGCGACACCACTGGAGGCGGGCTGCACGATGTTGGGGCGTGAGCGGAAGACGGCCTAACGGTGTGCGGGACCGTAGGCCAGCTTCATGGAGACGGTTGCGAATGGTCCTCGCCGATACCCCAGGAGCAACAGTGTCCCTAATTTGCTGGGACGTGGCGGTGCGGTCCCCTGCGGCACTGCGTAGGATCCTACGGTCTTGGCGTGCATCCGTGCGTCGCTGCGGTCCGGTCCCAGGTCGACGGGCACGTGCACCTTCCGCCGACCACTGGCGACAACATCGATGTACTGTGGAGACCTCACGCCCCACGTGTTGAGCAGTTCGGCGGTACGTCCACCCGGCCTCCCGCATGCCCACTATACGCTCTCGCTCAAAGTCCGTCAACTGCACATACGGTTCACGTCCACGCTGTCGCGGCATGCTACCAGTGTTAAAGACTGCGATGGAGCTCCGTATGCCACGGCAAACTGGCTGACACTGACGGCGGCGGTGCACAAATGCTGCGCAGCTAGCGCCATTCGACGGCCAACACCGCGGTTCCTGGTGTGTCCGCTGTGCCGTGCGTGTGATCATTGCTTGTACAGCCCTCTCGCAGTGTCCGGAGCAAGTATGGTGGGTCTGACACACCGGTGCCAATGTGTTCTTTTTTTCCATTTCCAGGAGTGTATGTTAAATGCGGAGATTAACCAATTTGGTCAAGAAGGGAGTAGAAGCTTTTGAGATGTGTTATTACGGACGAATGCTGAAGATTAGATGGGTAAATCTGATAACGGATGAGGAGGTATATGGTAGAATAAAACTGGGAAAGAAGAATTTTATGGCAAAACCTGACTGAAGGGACGGATCGTTTGATAGGACGCATCCAGGGAATCAAGGTATACTCAGTTTATTATTTGAGCGACGTATGGGTGTGCCCGCATCTCGTGGTCGTGCGGTAGCGTTCTCGCTTCCCACGCCCGGGTTCCCGGGTTCGATTCCCGGCGGGGTCAGGGATTTTCTCTGCCTCGTGATGGCTGGGTGTTGTGTGCTGTCCTTAGGTTAGTTAGGTTTAAGTAGTTCTAGGGGACTGATGACCATAGATGTTAAGTCCCATAGTGCTCAGAGCCATTTGAACCATTTTTGAACGTATGGGGGTAAAACTTCAGAGTTTTGAATACGATAAGTAGGTTCAATCAGATGTACAGGACGTGGACAAATATATGGAAAGATGAAAGACACAACATACTACCATGCCTAATACGGTATAAGAAGCTCTTTGGGACTGAAAACAGCTTCCAGTAGTCTCGAGATGGGTAAATATAGGTCCTGCATGGTTTCCAATGGAGTATTATACCATTCTTCCCGCAAAATAATGTCAAGTTCAGGTAACGATAGGGCTACCAGACGTTCGCATTTACACGGACATGATCTCATTTTCGACGTTTAATGTACCGTCCGCATACATTTTTGAGATTTCTCCTAATGTCCTCATTTTTGAGGTTTTGGAATGAAGATCTTTTGATTTTTGTTTTCATCTCGTACCGTCAACAATTTATGTACCTTTCAGTTCGGTCATTGAATTACATAATTTTTTATTAGCTAAAAGGGCCCAGAAAACAGAAAATATCTATTTATATTGCCTAAAAATATGTTTCTGTCTTTTTAGCTTCGAGATAGCTGCTGCAACCATAGGCAGTATATATGGTCAAAGGATAGTTGTGATGTCTACGTGCTGTTTGCTTTCGTGTGATACACGTGTTTTTAGCGAACTTGTTGATCATTCAGCTGCATATTTATTTTCCGTATTCATCTTATTGGGTAAGCTTTGTGGTTTTTCTTATGGCACAGAAATATTGTTCAGTATCGTAAGTGAGGGCTTTTTCATGCGGTAGCTGAACAATGCGTTCTGATCATTCTTTGTTTCGCTTTTGTTTAAGATAATTTCTGATCATGCCAAAGAAGAAGTGTGCATTTACGGATAAACTCCGAGAAAATCATCCGAGCTTTCGTCCTGGTAGAGTTCAATGGAAAGGAAATTGTATGGTTTCTTGCCCAGGGACCTATGTATCTATAGCAAATCATGGCGCCAGAGACTTGGAAGTGCACGTGAAAACAGAAAACCATATGAAGTCTGTTAGAGATGCAAGTTCGTCAGGTAAAATGAGTAATTCTTTTACAAAAACATGTGCTGAACAGGACACAAAAATAAGTGTTGCTGAAGGAGCTCTTGTTTACCTTACTGTGTTTTACCATAGCAGTTATAAATATATGGATTGTACCTGTGGACTGTTGAGAGAAATTTTCCATGACTCATCAATAGCATTGAAAATCTCATGAGGACGTACCAAAACCGAAGCAATAGTAAATTCAGTTCTAGCACTTCATTCAGTAGAATGCACCATGAAAGATCTGGAGTGCATTCCTTTTGTTGTATGTCGACAGATGCAAGCGACAATGGGAATATTAAAATGATCCCAATTAAGGTTCATTACTTTGATCACAGGAATGGAGGACTGCAAATTAAACTTATTAATATAGGAAGTAGAACAAATGAAACTGCAGAAACTATTTGAACATACATCGCTCACGTGCTTAACAAGTTTAAAATTAAGGACAAATGTGAGGCGTTTGATGCTGATAATTGTAACACTACGTTGGGTGGTATTTCCCGCTCTGAAATCATCCTTTCTGTCACAAAACAAACCTCTAACAGTCCTTAGAAATTCTTTGTAGACCATATCAATGAAATATATCTATGGCATAGTCAATCTTTAGTTGACATTCTTCATAATTAAACTGCTAACTTAGAAAGGGATAAAAATTTCATTATAGATGTCATGAATGATTTCCTTCATGGTGTTCTTCAACACAGAAAAGATGAAAATTTTATATTTTTGAGACTGAAAGAAAAATTACTTCAAATTAAAAATAATGGTTATGCTTTGAAGGTGAAGGGTTTTAAGTGCCATGTTAGTATCTTCTATGAAGGATGTTTGGAGTACCTGAATATGTGGATAGAACCATTTTGCGAATTTTCCTATATTAAGTGGCTTGATTTTTCAGATACATCGTGGACTTACGTGGAAGAATCAATCAAATTATTGTCGAACAAAATTATTAAAATTGAGGATGAAAACTGCTTTGATCAGTTTTCAAGTTTAACTCCAGTACAGCACTCGTGGCTGCCGCATCGTGGTCGCGAAGTGCTGACATGGTTCGTGAGTGCGAAATTCAGTTCTACAGTGACTTTTGCACCTGTCATTGTCTTATTGTTCAGTTCGCTCTGCAATTCCCTGCTTCTGGAGCTCTCTCCTTTATTTTGGTGCTAAGAGGGTTCGTGAGTGCGACATTCAATTCTACAGTGACTTTTGCAACTGGCATTGTCTTACTGTTCAGTTCGCTCTGCAATTCCCTGCTTCTGGAGCTCTCTTCATTATTTTGGTGCTGACAGTGACTTTACAATATTCGTCTTATTTTTCGTGACAATCCTCTTCAATGAGCGTCCATCACGATCGCTCAACACGCATTTTAGTGTGCATTGTGATTTATTGGATGATGTTTTTCCCCTTCACCTTTATGCGGTATAAATCTTCGATATGGTGCCTCTTGAAATACCAAAAACTTCGGCTACCTTGGGTATGGAAGCGCCCACCTTACAAGTACGAACCATTTTTCCACATTCGAATTTACTTATCTCCGTCATAGAGCACTTAGTATTCAAAACACTGTACTAACCACGACTGACACTTGCAACGGATTGAGGAAATTTGCGGGCTTAGCTATCATCTGCGATTATATTCAACCTGGTGGTGTTTCCATAATTCTGCCCAACCTCTATAGGTTGCAGTAGTCTTTTTAGAGATGAGGAGGCTTGCAAAGGATGGATTGGGGCAGAGATCTGCACCAAATGGTTCTTCAGACTGAAGACAGTGACAACAAATGTGGATAGCTATGTTTTGGCAAAAAGCAGACGCATCATTTTGAAGCTCTTTTAAAGACGATACTTGTGATATAAACACTCCATTTGTGGTGCATTCACTATGGGTACTACACGCACACAAGTAATGCTGAGTGGTGCGAAACCCGATTAACTACCACGATGGCTATTTCTGTGTTGTGGCTGGCAGGAGAGCCAACCCGTATGAATGGAGGAAGCCGAAAGGCACGCGTTTTAGCTCACACAGGCTGGCGTGAGGTCTGGAACAGGACAAGGAAGTTAGACAAAAAAAAAAAAAGGATGTAGCTGGTGGAATACTTAACTTTAATCCATTAATGTTGAACGTAGCTCTTGTCTGTACATTATTTACAATATCAATAGTAACCGAACATGGCGCCTTGCTAGGTCGTAGCAAATGACGTAGCTGAAAGCTATGCTAACCTATCGTCTCGGCAAATGAGAGCGTATTTTGTCAGTGAACCATCGCTAGGAAAGTCGGTTGTACAATTGGGGCGAGTGCTAGGAAGTCTCTCTAGACCTGCCGTGTGGCGGCGCTCGGTCTGCAATTACTGATAGTGGGGACACGCGGGTCCGACGTATACTACCGGACCGCGGCCGATTTAAAGGCTACCACCTAGCAAGTGTGGTGTCTGGCGGTGACACCACATTCCTCCCCCGCAAATCGGCGTACGGTTGTGTTATAAGGCTTCCGCCCGCCGTGGGGAGGACTCCATGTTGACGTATGCGACGAGGTGGGGAGCCTAACAACAGGCGAGGCTGTGCCATCCGCACCCTGCCATTCGGTCCGAGGTGAGCTAGGAAACGCCTGAAAACCTACTCCATGGTGCACGCCAACATGCGGTGTATGCGCCCGTAGAGAGACAGGAGGGGCCGAAGGGTCGACCTCCATCGGGCCGGGGCACCTGACGGGCGAAGACGACATATGGTCCGGATCGGGCAAGATTTCCATGTCGGAGGATATCCGGGCACTGGAAGCGATCGGCAGCGCGTGACCCAGGGAGGCGCCCGGCGGTTGCAGCGACGCGTCCACCGCGGGCGTCGCCGGCGGGAGAACAGGCAGCGGCGGCGGTGGCGGCGGTGGCGGCGGCGCGTCGCCATGGGGCAGAATGGAAGGCAGCGTCGGTAACACCTGGGGCTGAGGCGAGCCAGTAGATGGGTCCCCCGGGCGCTGACCGGACGGCCCCGTTGCTGAAAGCAGACTGGGAGCGGCAGATCCCGTGCGACGACAGAGGCGCAGCTGGTTAAGATGCCGGTGCACCTCACCAGAGGCCCCCAAAACCAGATACATAGCGCGGCCGAGGCAGCGAAGAATGTGCCCTGCAAGCCAACGCCGTGAACCTCGATAGTAGCGGTAGTAGATAACGTCGCCTGGGGCAAAAGCAGGTGTCTGCCGCTGCACAGGAACCTGATGCGGCGGATGTAGCAAAGACATCAAGGTTCGATGAGGACGACCGTGGAGCAACTCAGCCGGTGAGCGACCATTTCGGGGCTGAGAGAGATACGAGGACAAAAAGAGCAATAACGCGCCCTCCCGAGAATGCGACTCTTTTAACTTCAACATCTGTGACTCGAAAGTCCGGACCAATCATTCAGCGGCACCGTTTGACTGAGGCGAAAACGGCGCGGATGTCAGATGTTGAATACCATTGGCCTTGCAGAATGACTGAAATTCTGCGGACATGAATTGTGGGCCATTGTCGGAAACAATAGTCTGCGGAAGACCTTCAATGCAAAAGATAGCAGATAACGCTTGGATGGTGGCAGAAGACGTCGTGGAAGACATCCGGACAACAAAAGGAAAATTACTGAA